>NC_083699.1:37805000-38430000 GCF_033118175.1 Dama dama
AGAGGCTATGAGGTGTACAAAGTTATTTAGCTAGTGTATTGGGCAAGCAGGGAGCAAATATCTGGGCCTGGGCTCTCTTTTTCTCCTGATGAGAACATGAGACCTGTAAAGATCTGGTACAAAGTAAGGGGCACCCATTTCTGCCTTCAGCCTGCCCACAGCAGAGCCAAGCTGCACCCTAGTAAGCTTTCTTCACAGCTTCTTGCTGTTTGCTGAGCAAGGCCTACCATGCTGATCAGCAGCTGCTGTGGCTTTCGAGGGTGTAGGATGCAGGAGCTGGGGGCTGTATTCCTTCACAGTATGATTTTTCAGAGCTGAGAGAAAGCAAGTCCTAGAGATGAAGGATGACTGGAGGAACTGAGAGAAGGGAGGACAAGGCAGCTGTCTTCAGGCATTAGGGGGTTGTCCTAAGTAATGTGGAGCAGGTTTGGCGTGTGATGGTTGTAGGGTGAGCTGATTTCCCACCACAAGACAGATCTATGCGGCTAGGCTGTGCGTCGACATAACTGTCGCAGTTCCCCTAGTGTTGGGTGACTGGGCACTGCAGAGTTTAAAGGACACTACTCCTTATTAGGAACGTGGATCAAATTACCCCATTAGTCCTTTCCAGTACTGCTGTGTTGTGAATGTAGAGTTGAGAATAGGTTTTGCCAGGTTCAGTGAGGGTGACTGGAAGTAGTTTATAGCTCTTGGAGGATCAGGGACATTCAGGAGTCACAAAAGTCAGGCAGTCTTTCATACTGGAAATGGTTGAGATTATAGATAAACTGGGATAGGGATCAGATTGAGTTTGGTTTTACAGAGTTTGCCCTGATCATCAGAAGTTATTGGAGGCAAATGGGGACATTCTTCACTGTTTATTGTCAGCCACATCCCAGAGAGAAGATTAGATCCTAAAATGGGAGCAAACCAAGGACCCTGAATCCCTGCTTTTACAAGAGAATACAGAAAGATCAAGGTCAAGTTAGAATATTGTTTTGTTCCATGAGGTTTCAACCCTTGCCGGCCAAATCAGTTAGAACAAGAGCTGTTAAGAGCACTCATTGCTTCTAGAAAGACAGTGACTTTATGTGGCTGATGTGAACTAGAATAGAAAATTAACTCGCATATGGTTAAGTCTCGAGTTTTTAATTCACCAACACTTTAAGGGGAATGTAGAGAGGAAATAAAAGGCAGCAACTGACAGTAAACATCAGGGGATTCACTAGCAGTCTTGTTAAATATTAGCAGGTCAAAGAAATCTCCATTAGGCTTAAAATTAGACAGTGAAAGATTTCAACGCATGTAGAGTATAGGTTCTGGGCTTCTCTCATCATCGTTCACATGAATGTCCCTCCCCAGGGTGCATGAATAAGACTATGCCAGATGCTTTCCATACTCCTTAAGTCCTTATCCCATCTCTGTCTACTCAGTCACCAAGTTATTTACATCCTAGTTGATGCCAGGTTATCCATTTTCCCCTGCTTCCCTTAGAAGTCCAGCGTTTCCACCCTTGCTTCCTGTCCTGTCAAGATGCCTTCTGTCTAGGGCTTGTCATTTCCTTTGTTGAAACCTCTCCAAACGTCTAAGTATTCTACTGATCCTTTTTCTTATGTTCTTAAGTTCTCCCTCTGCTGCAGTCCTCTTCTAATCTGCAAACAGCCTCTTCCATCCTTCCTTTCCATGGCTCCGTGCTGGAAGAAGCCAGATTCTCCAGAGAGAATGGCAGAGTAGGAGAGAAAGCAAGCAGGACAGAAGGGGCGCTCAGGCCCACGCGCCACATCTCCTGAAAGACCTAACAGGGCTGCTGTGGGGTGGGGTGAAGGAGGTACCGTGTCCTTCCCGTTGCCAGGCGCGTTGTCTCTCTTCCTTTCCCTCACACAGAAATAAGCCCTTTCCCTGGCCAGGCTTAAAGGTTTCTTCAGGATAGGGGTTGGCCCTACATAGTTACTACACAGTCAGTATCCAGCCCTCTAGTTCTGTGGTTCTCAGACTTCAGTGCACATTGGCGTCACCCAGAGAGCTCCCTGAAACACCCACTGTCCACCCTCCGAATTTCCGACTCAAGGTGGACCCCAAGAGTCTGCATTTTTAAGTTCCCAGGTGATACCGATGCTGCTGGTCTGAGGAGCACAGTCTGAACACCACTGACCTAGTGTAGCTTCTCCCTGAGACGGGCCTGCAGAAGCCAGCCTCCTCACTGTAGTTTCCCAGTCCTGACGGCACATGCCACCCGTTTCCCCCACAGTCCCCTCAGGCAGAACTCAGCTGATGCCTGGGGATGGGCGATACTTAGTAAAATAAGAGACGGACACCAGGATCTGGTTAGCTGGATATATTTCTTTTTTTTGTTTGTTTTTGTTTTTGTCACAGAACACTGTTTGCAGTAGAGGAAACTGGCATTGCAGTCTGGTGGTAAAATGGCTTGTTCACATAAACCAGTACATGTTCATCCTTTAGCGCAAAAAGCCCTAATGGCGCGTACCCTATTGAAATTCAGGACATCTCCAATATTTTCTCTCTCTGTTTTTCTTTGTCATTTTTTTTTTTAATAAACATTTTCAAGGTTTGTCCAAAAGAAGGCCATATAGGTTCTTGGCTAGCGGAAGACAATTCAGAACAGTTGTTGCACACTTGGACTGTCACCTTCTCCAGGCTGGCAGTTGATATTTTTTTTTCCAACTCATTTTTATTAAAAAAATAAAAAAATGCTCCAACTATCAGTTTTACAAAATCTCTAAGGGAAACACAAGAGCAAGGTGCTGAGGTAAAAAACACCTGAGGTAGCTTTTTTTGTGTGTTTTTCTCGTTAAAAAAATCTGTAAATTTAACGCCCTGGGCCAACGACCTCGTGTAAATTGCTATTTTCCTCCATATTTTTTTAAAAAGAAAGAAATCATTTCGCTGAATATTGATGGCTTATACACCAAAATGTAAAAAGACAAAATACATTCTTTCTTTGTGGAATTTTTCTTTTGTTTGTTTGGTTGGTTTGATGGGTTCCTGTTTTCCTCTTCCAAAATGCTAGGACAAGTACCATTGACTCTTGTTCTTTTGAGTAACCAAGTGTAAGTTGAGGCTGGTTTGTTTGTTTCGCTTTTGTTCCTTTTGTGTGATGTGATACTCAGAGCACTGCTTTGCCTGGGGGGTGCGTAGATATGGGAATTGAGACAGAGGGATGAGGGAATTAAAAAGAATGGGGATGGAGAAGATGGGGAGGGAGAGGGGACGGGGGAAGAGATAAACAGAGAGAGACAGAGAATTATATAGCAGTATGCAAAAACCAGTTTAAAACCTGTGAAGCAAAGAGAAATGGGTGTGAGAGTTAGACAGGGATGAAGAGAGACAGAGTTTCCTCTTCAGAGAGACGGTATCCCTTCTGTTGACATACACAGGTGATCCAGAACTGCTGTGAGTGTCCTTTCGATGAGATTTCCCTCCAGGTGAATTTTGTGTGGGTGGTCTTGAAGTTCCTTACTAAACCATTAGACCTCCCAGAGGATGACTTTATTCTTTAAAGTCTAGAAAAGCCTGCTTTCTCTTGAAAAAGAAAAAAGAATTAATAATTGATTAAAAAAAATTGGAGTTAGTTGAGTTATTTGATATATTATTTCTAAAATATATTAACGCCGCAGGCACCCTGTGTAACCCACAGGCCACATATCTTAACATCTTTCCCTTCTAATATGTACATACATGTACAGAGACAATTTTCCACAAAAAGAAAAGGGTGTGAATTTTGCTTTGATTTGAACACGTTCACCTATGTTAGTTCAACTAAAAGGGATAGCGTGGTGGGAGTTGAGAGATCCGAGTGGATGGTGAAGTGGATGGCTGGGAAGCCTGCAGAGGCCCCGGGGGGAGGCGGGAGGCTGGGCCTCGACACAGCTGCCCTCCCGCCTCCCTTCCTGCCCCCCGGATTCTCAGGGCCTCTGCAGAGCCCCTGGCGCCTCCGCAGACTTCTCATTCCTCAGGATGGTCTTTGGTTTGCTCCCGATCTGGCTGGCTGTGTTTGGTCTCATTCTGTCAGGTGTTGGAAGGGCTACATTCATCCGTTGTTTGCTGGTGCCTGTGGGAGCCTCACTTGCTGCGCTGTGAGGCGACTCCCTGAGGATATTTCTGCTCCTGCTGCTTCACCTGCTGTACAATTTCCCTGATCTTGCGCTGTGCAGTCTGCAGCAAGGGAGAGGAGGGGGGTGGGGGGAGAAAAGGAACCCAGTTCTGAGGACAGGCAGAGGGGAGTGGGAGAGTGGGCTTGGGACTTGTGGGGAGGAGGTGGTAACCTCAGACTCCCAGCAGGGAAAGTGTCATCTGGACTCTACTGCAGTAAAGTGGCAGAGTTCCCCACCCCCACCCCAAGGCTGCTAGGTGGAAGGTAAGAAAGTGGGATCCCAGGAACCACAACCAGGGCATCAGTGACTCAGGACTGTGCAGAGGTCAGACAGCATCATCCCTCCTAGCTACACTCACTCCAGTGTCCAATGCTGCCCCCTGCCCCTCTGCCTTCCTAGAGTGTGGTGTATAGTGGGGATATGACAGTCAATGGCATGGGGAGAAAGTGAGAAACTGGCCCAGACACTAACTCCACCCTGAACAAGTGGAGAAAACACATGAACCCACACCTGCCCTCTCACCCACCCTGGCGCTCCTTTTGCAGGGAAAGCCCTGCCATTGAGACCTGTGCCCAGGGCTGGGAGGGGAGAGCCACAGGGGCGGTGTGGCCGGTGACTGTAGAAGTCTCAGGGTGCCCGTGGGTCACAGGGCCTGGCAAAGCGTGGCATCGGGAACGTGGGCTAAAACCCAGACACACCTGCTGTGTCAGTGGAGACCGCCTCTGCTCCTTCAGGATGGGGACTGGACTCTGCTTTGTCCCACCCCTACCCCATCCATAACAAAGCATTAGAAAGAACCAGGTCACATGATGCTGAGGGGCTGGCCCTTCTGACTGGACAAGCAGCAGCTGTGCGGAGCTCTGAGTCTTAATGAGGGGTGTCGTGCAGCAGAGGCGAGGAAAGAGAAACACGGGTTTCCTAGGATGAGCGTTTAACCTGTAATAGTGTCATTGTGGCACCCAGGCTGGTCCTCAGGGTCCAAGGGTGACCCTTCCTGGTAAGTGACTCCCGGCAGGGAAAGGCTGTGACTGAGGCCTGGTCAGGAGGATGAGGGAACGCAAGAGCTTGCAGTCCAGCATTTGAGAGGCTGAACTGTATTTGCTTGATTCCAAAGCTCTACGCCCTTCCTCAGCCTCCTCTAGCAGAGCCGGGAGAGCAACAGTAAGCTGAGGAACGGTCGCCCCTGCCCTGTTCCATCTGCATGGGGGGTCAGGGCAGGGGTGTGCGCAGGGCCTGGGGCCACCCGACAGGTCACCAAGAGCTTAGAGACTTGACAAGAGATTAGCAGGAGAGACTGGACGCTCACAGCACAGGTACCTGACTGGCAAAGAAATGCCCGATAATTCTGACAATCACTTCCTCATTTTCATCTGGTGTTTGGTCACGAGGCACGATGACTTCTGCACTGGTTAAGTTCTGCAGTTCATTGACCTGTGGAGGAAGAAACCAAAAAACGTGTGACTCGCTTCATTGCAGTATCTCCAAGGCATGTCAGAGGACCTGGGTGGAACTCTGGTCCCTATTCTTTCCCGCTGCTGTGTGTGTGGGTTTCCAGGGGCAGGAGGTGGCTCCCTGTCTTCACTTCCCAGCTCGTAGCCTAGATGCAGCTTGTCTGGACTCAGGACCCTGGTTTTTCGGGGTCTGGCTTAGCACTGTGAATCTGAGGCCCTCAGCTCCGGATGATGCTGATTACATTTTTGTCCTAGCAGAGTCAGGGGTGGGGGTCTGAGGGAAGTCGGGCCAGGAGACGAAGCCAGCTCAGAGCACACTCACGGTTTTGCCGCCCTTGCCGATCACACGGCCGGCTGTAGAGGAGGGCACTCGGATGTGGGCTTCCAGCTTCACCTCCTCTTTGGGGTTAAAGAAGTTTTCTTCTTTCAGTTTCCCAAAGATCCGCCCCTGGGCCTGAGAGAGCAAGACATGTCAAACTGCTTTAGCAGCACTGCTGTGGGAACTGGTGAGTCAAGGCATGGCACAACCCCGGCCCCATGCTCACCAAGGCCCGCTCAGCTGGCTCAGACCCAGTGGGCACATGCCTTCCACACCCAAGTGCACCTTGCAGACATGCATAGACACTCCTGTGTCTTCAGGTTTGCACACGATCGCACAGGGAGCTTTCTGTGTGTAGGTACAGGGTGGAACTACCTGTAGTCTTTGTATCCTGAGCACCTATAAATATTTGCTTGAATGAATTTGTTCAGGGAATTCTTAACTTCCTCCCACCCACAGTATGTTCATAAGTCTGTTATTAAAGGATGGGGGCAAGGGTGGTGGTGACAGAATTTGCTTTTTGATGGAGGTAGTGTAGTCAAGAGCTTAATGTTCTTTTTAAAATTTGAAGAACTTAAAAAGTATTTATTTATTTAATGGCTGCACTGCTCAACATATGGGATTTTAGTTTCCTGATCAGGGGTCAAACCTGTACCCCTTGCAGTGGAAACATAGAGTCTTAACCATTGGACTGCCAGGGAAATCCCTAAAAGGATTAAAAAAAACTGAGATATAACTTACATAACCTAAAATTCTGCACTTTCAAGTGTACACTCCAGTGGTTTTTAGGACATTCATTACGTTGTGTAACCACCACCACTCTTCAGAACGTTTCTATCCCATTCCCCCAGATAAAACCTGCACCTAATAGCAGACAGTCCCAGTTCCTCCTCTCTAGTCCCTGGCAACCATTAAACTACTTCTGTCTGTATGGATTTGCCTTTTCTGATGTTTCACATAAATGGAATATACCATATGTGGCCTGCTGTGTCTTCTTTCTCTCACTGGGTGGAATGTTTTCTAGGTTCACCTATGATGTAGTGTGCGTCAGAATTTCACTGTTTTCATGGCTGACTGATATCCTATTATGTCGTTATACCACATTTTGCTTATCCATCATGAGTTGAAGGATTATTGTCCTTGAACATTTATACATGTGTTTTTTTCTCAGACACATTTTAAATATTTTTAATACTAATTATATTTTTATAAATATGTTTCTTTTAGAAAACTGAATTTATAATTTTCCTATAATTATAGGAAAGGGTGAAAAAGTAAAAACAAAATACTGCAGGAGAAGGGAGACAGCTGGCAGAGTATTAACAGAAGGACTTGAGCTCACCTCCTCTCACGAAAACACCAAAATCACAACCAACTGCTGAACAACCATCAACAAAAAGACTGGAAGCTTTCCAAAAAGATAATCTGCATCCGAAAACAAAGAAGCCACAACAAGATGGCAGGAAGGGTGCTGTCACAATATAATATCCCATACCCACCAGGCCACCCACAAACTGGAAACGAATTATACTGCAGAGGTTCTCCCAGAGGAGAGTTCTGAGCCCCATGCCAGGCTCCCCAGGCTGGGCGTCTGGCATCCCAAGGAGGAGTCTTCATAGCATTTGGTTTGAAGGGCCAGAGGCACTTGAGTGCAGGAGCTCCACAGGACTGAGGGAAGCAGAGACTCCACTCTTGGAGGGTGCACACAAGGGTTCATGTACCCTGGGACCCAAGGCAAAGCAGTGACTCCACGGGAGCGAGTCAGACCTACCTGTAGGTTTTGGAGAGTCTCCTGGGGAGGCGGGGATTGGCTGTGGCCCACTGTGGGGCAAGGACACTGGCAGCGGAGGCCCCAGGGAATATTCCTCAACGTGAGCTCTCCTGGAGGTCACCATTTGGTACTGAGGCCTGGCCCCACCCAACAGCCTGCAAGCTCCAGTGCTGGGGATGCTTCAGGCCAACCAACAGGGTGGGAACACAGCCCCAGCAATCAACCAACACAATGCGTAAAGCTGTCCTGAGTCCACAGGCACCTCAAGACATGCCCTTTGACATGGCCCTGCCCACAAGAGGGACTAGAGCCAGCCCCATCCACCAGCTGGCAGGCACCAGTCACTACCACCGGGAAGCCTGTACAAACCCCTGAACCAACCTCACCCACCAAGGGGCAGACATGAGAAGCAAGAACTACAATCCAGAGCCTACAGAAGGGAGACCACAAACACAAAATGAGACAGCAGAGAAGTATGTTCCAGATGAAGGAACAAGATAAAACCCCAAAAGAACAACTAAATGATATCGAGATAGGCAATCTACCTGAAGGTAGAGAAGAGACTACACATGGACATCACCAGTTGATCAATACCGAAATCAGATTGATTATATTCTTTGCAGGCAAAGATGGAGAAGCTCTATACAGTCAGCAAAAACAAACTGACTGTGGCTCAGACCATGAACTCCTGATTGCCAAATTCAGACTGAAATTGAAGAAAGCAGGGAAAACCACTAGACCATTCAGGTATGACCTAAATCAAATCCCTTAAGATTATACAGTGTAAGTGACAAATAGATTCAAGGGATTAGATCTGCTAGAGTGCCTGAATAATTATGGATGGAGGTTCGTAACATTGTACAGGAGGCAGGGATCAAGATCATCCCCAAGAAAAAGAAGTGCAAAAAGGCAAAATGGTTGTCTAAGGAGGACTTACAAATAGCTGTGAAAAGAAGAGAAGTGAAAGGCAAGAGAGAAAAGGAAAGATACACCCATTTGAATGCAGAGTTCCAAAGAATAGCAAGGAGAGATAGAAAGCCTTCCTCAGCGATCAATGCAAAAAAATAGAGGAAAACAATAGAATGGGAAAGACTAGAGATCTCTTCAAGAAAATTAGAGATACCAAGGGAACATTTCATGTAAAGATGGGCTCAATAAAGGACAGAAATGGTATGGACCTAAGAGAAGCAGAAGATATTAAGAAGAGGTGGCAGGAATACACAGAAGAACTGTACAAAAAAGATCTTCATGACCCAGATAATCACGATGGTGTGATCACTCACCTAGAGCCAGACATCCTGGAATGTGAAGTCACGTGGGCCTTAGGAAGCATCACTATGAACAAAGTTAGTGGAGGTGATGGAATTCCAAATGAGCTATTTCAAACCCTAAAAGATGATGCTGTGAAAGTGCTGCACTCCATATGCCAGCAAATTTGGATCATTTAAAAAAGCAAGAGAGTTCCAGAAAGACATCTATTTCTGCTTTCTTGACTGTGCCAAAGCCTTTGACTGTATTGATCACAACAAACTGTGGAAAATTCTGAAAGGGATGGGAATACCAGACCACCTGACCTGCCTCTTGAGAAACCTGTATGCAGGTCAGGAAGCAACAGTTAGAACTGGACATGGAACAACAGACTGGTTCCAAATAGGAAAAGGAGTACGTCAAGGCTGTATATTGTCACTCTCCTTATTTAACTTCTATGCAGAGTACATCATGAGACACGCTGGGTTGGAGGAAGCACAAGCTGGAATCAAGATTGCTGGGAGGAATATCAATAACCTCAGATATGCAGATGACACCACCCTTATGGCAGAAAGTGAAGAACTACTAAAGAGCTTCTTGATGAAAGTGAAAGAGGACAGTGAAAAGGTTGGCTTAAAACTCAACATTCAGTAAACTAAGATCATGGCATCTGGTCCCATCACTTCATGGCAAATAGATGGGGAAACAATGGAAACAGTGGCAGACTTTATTTTGGGGGGGGCTCCAAAATCACTGCAGATGGTGACTGCAGCCATGAAATTAAGACACTTGCTCCTTGGAAGAAAAGTTATGACTAACCTAGACCGCATATTAAAAAGCAGACACATTACTTTGCCAACAAAGGTCCATCTAGTCAAAGCTTTGGTTTTTCCAGTAGTCATGTATGTCCTGGCTATTATAAACATTGCTGCGATGAACCAGTAGTCATGTATGGATGTGAGAGTTGGACTATAAAAAAAAGCTGAGCACTGAAGAATTGATGCTTTTGAACTGTGGTGTTGGAGAAGACCTTTGAGAGTCCCTTGGACTGCAAGGAGATCAAACCAGTCCATCCTAAAGGAAATTAGTCCTGAATATTCACTGGAAGGACTGATGCTGAAGCTCTAAGTACTCCAATACTTTGGCCACCTGATGCAAAGAACGGACTCATTTGAAAAGACCCTGATGCTGGGAATGATTGAAGGTGGGAGGAGAAGGGGACGATAAAGGATGAGATGGTTAGATGGCATCACCGACTCAATGGACAAGAGTTTGAGTAAGCTCCAGGAGTTGGTGATCGACAGGGAAGTCTGGTGTACTGTAGTCCATGGGGTCACAAAGAGTCAGACACGACTGAGCGACTGAACTGAATCTACCTGAAAAAGAATTCAAAATAATGATAGTAAAGAATGACCTAAGATTTTGGAAGTGTTTGTTTAACAAAGAGCTAGAAGATGAACAATAGCACAGAGATGAACAATACAATAACTGAAATGAAAAATATACTAGAAGGAATCAATAACAGAATAAAGGAGGCAGAAGAATGAATAAGTGAGTTGGGAGACAGATTGGTGAAAATCACACTGTGGAACAGAATAAAGAATGAAATGAGCAAGTCTAAGAGACCTCTGGGGCAACATTAAGTGCACTAGCATTCACATTATAGAGGTTCTAGAGGAAGATGAGAGAGAAATGGCCTGAGAAAAGAAAGTGATGAAAGGGAAAAACCTACAACAAAGGATAGCCAGCAAGACTCTCATTCAGAATCAATGAATAAGTCAAAAGCTTTACAGATAAGCAAAAGCTAAGAGAATTCACTACTTTATAACAAATGCTAAAGGAACTTTTCTAGGTGGAAAAGCCCACAACTAGAAACAAGAAAATTATGAATGGGCAAGTTCACCAGTAAAGACAAAAATACAGTAAAGGTGGGAAATCATTCATACATAAATATGACGTCAAAACCAGTAATCATGAGGAGAGTACAAATGCAGGATATTGGAAAGGCATTTGAAATTAGACCAGCAACTTTATTAAACAATGTTGTATATATTAACAAGACGGCTATGTCAAAACCTCCTGGTAACTGCAAACCAAAAAATCTATAATAGATACACAAAAAACAGTCCAAATGCAACACTAAAGGTAGTCATCAAATTGTGAGAGAACAAAAGCGGAAGGGAAGAAAAAAGACTTACAGAATCAAACCTGAAACAATTAACAAAATGGCAATAAGAACATACATATTGATAATTACCTTAAATGTAAACAGATTAAATGCTCCAACCAAAAGTGATACACACACACACACACACACAGAGTGGGATGTTACTCAGCCCATTTAAAAAAATATTTAAAAAAGAATAAATACCATTTGTAGTAACATGGATGGACCTAGAGATTATCATATTAAGTAAATCAGAGACAAATATATGATATCACTTATATGTGGAATCTAAAAAAGTGATACAAGTAAACTTATTTACCAAACAAGGAAACAGGTTCACAGACAAAAAACAAACGTGGTTACCAAGGGGGAAATTAGGGGTGGGGGGATAAATTAGGAGTTTGGGATTATCATATGTCAACAAAGACTTACTATATAGTACAGGGGACTCTACTCAACATTATGTAATAAGCTACATGGGAAAACAACCTGAAAAAGAATGGATGTGTGTATAACTAAATACCTGAAACTAACATAGCATTGAAAAAAAACTGTACTCCAATATAAAGTAAAGGAATGCATCCCTCCAAACCCTTCCAACAAACTGCTATTTCTCTTCACACCCTGTGTTTATGCTCCATCTTCAAAACCATGGCCAAGGGATCAGAGATGTTCCCAAGGGGATGCCATCTGAACTGGGCACTGACAGTCCACTTTTCACAGGAGAGAAGGTAAGCAGGGCTCCGTGTAGAGGGCACAGCCTGGAGGTGGGGAAGATAGGGTGGGTCGGAGACTATTGCAGGAAGAGAAATGGAGATAGGATGGAGCCTCCAAAGAAGAGCCTGAAGCTGCCTCTGGGGTAGCTGCACTTGCTAAAGGTCCTCAGCACCCCCAACAGGAAGCCCTGCGCTCAGGACTGAGCGGGGTTCTTGGCACTGACCTTGAACTGAGCTTCAGGTGGGCCGGTGATGATGACCATCCTTTCACTGACGTCTGGGCCTTCTGCTGGGGCGATCTGCAGTTCACAAAGCAAGAGGGAAACGCTGCTGCTCAGTGCTGTTCCCTGAGCCCCTTCTCGTGGAAGTGGGTGGCACCCCTACTAGCAAGAGATCACAGGACTCACGCCTTTGCACCCGGGACTCTGACCCTGATGCTTCCACCCTGGGTCTTAGGAGAAATGACATTAGTGCCCAGAATCAAATTCAGGTGGGAAGCAGGTTACTAACAGTTACTGCCTGTCCCTGCCCCAACACCAGCAGTAACCAACCTCTTCACCAAGGAGCCCTCTAGCCCACCCAGGGCCAAGAGGCGAGGAAGGGCTGGTCAACAGAGGAGTTCAGTCGGAGCCAGTCTGCAGGAAAGGGCATCCGGGTTCTCATTCTTGGCTGCCGGTGACAACTGGACTAGAGCAGGCGTGACTAGGACTGTGATGGCGCCTAAGCAAGCATGAGGACACCCTGGTTCCAGCATGCTCTGCACACCCCTCCCCTCCCCACAGGTAGGAACATGGTTGAACCTGGCAAGCTGGAAACCTAGCTCTCACTCTCAATCTGACATTAACACAACTCAAGATGGACCAAGTATACATTTTTTTGTTATAGCCTCTTTATATATTCCCCATTGTAACAAAATTACTTTTACTTATTTATTATTTATTAATTACTCTTATTAGGTCATACTGCACAGCTTTCAGATCTCAGTTCCCCATCAGGGATCGAACACATGTCCCTTGCAGTGGAAGCTTAGGATCCTACCCACTGGACCACCAGGGAACTCCTGTAAAGTTACTTTAAACTGAGTTAAAAGTACACGGGGCATTTAGGGATGAGCCAGGTTAGCACACCAATGCACCTCATGAGGCCGTATGCACCATCCAGAGACACCATCCCCAAGACTGATCTGAACTGTTCAACATGAACATGACGCACCACTAATGTGGTGTCTGAAGTTACCGTCTCTGAGCCACTGTGTCTGAGTCTTGGTCTCCCCTCAAAAGACCTCCGCCTCCACAGGGTTTAATTTACTTTTCTCTTAGTACACATCCTAAGCCAGGCTGCATCTGCAGGCTTCAGGGTCCTGTGTCACTTTCCCAGCTTTGCTGTGAAGACAGAGCCAAGGCCTGCTCTGACCTGAGCCCACTCTGGAAAGAGAGACCCTTCTCCAAGACCTCAAGGAAGATCCAGCCCTGACTACTCAGTGGTATGAGGATGAACGCTGAGACACAGGTCACCGATCACTGAGCTTCTTGGAGGATCTTCCCTCTGCTGTGGGCAGACTGCCTGCCAGCCTCCAACCTCAGGGCTGCAGCCTCAGGTAAAAAACGCAGATATGTTCAGGGGACTGAGACCCTCCAGCAGGCTGCAACACAGATCACTGGTGAGGGGGCAGTCCAGTGGTTAAGATTTCACCTTCTAATGCAGGGGTGCAGGTTCGATCCCTGGTCAGGGAGCTGATCCCACATGCCTTATGGCCAAAAGACCAAAGCATAAAGCAGAAGCAATATTGTAACAAATTCAATAAAGGCTTTAAAAATGGTCCACATCAAAAAAAGAAAAAAAATCTTAAAAAAAGATGACTAGTGGGAACCGCTGTCTCTACTTCTAGATCCATAGGTGGCATTAAACCTGCTCTTGTGTGCAAGGGTCAATGAGAGTGATAGAGCATGGGCACAGTGGTTCCCAGCTCTTATCCACCCAAACTGAGAAAGGCTAATTCCCAAGTCATGTTGACCCAATCAGTTCTCACAGCCACCTTGCTCCAGTTCTGAAAGAAAGTCATCTGTCCCCTACCCGGCATTCCCAGCCCAGCCTGGCACTCCGCAGGCAAACATTCCGAGAGGACCTGCAATGAGGACCCCATTCTATGACTGAAGCAAACGGGACACAGAAAGATGGGGTGACCACCAAGATCATGGGTGAGCAGGGCTGGAGTGAGGACTGGGAATTGTGTGTGACATTCTTAAACCTGCCGTCCAGAGGCTCTGGAGGCTAAGCAGGTGATGAGGTCTCAGCTCTTGCCTGTGACGGAAGCATCTCAGCCCACCGCCTTCCAGCACTGTGCTCCCATGTTAGTGTAAAGCTTGCCCCTGCCCCGGCAGCATCAAATGTGCCTCTAGGCATGGCCCCTGAAGACCAGCAGGGCAGGCTGGGGGTGGTTCTCCAGAGCAGGTGAGATCATCACCTTTAGAGACAGATGCTGTCAGAGACTCGTCAAAATAAAGAAAACTAGCAAAAACCAGATCAATTTTAATAAGTAGGAAATGTCTCTAGCAAATGCTTGGCTTCCCTGGTTTCCTCTCTCTCCTGCTGCTCTAGAGAAAGCCAGAGCCCATTCTGTTCCCTGGCCCAGCCTTGTGGTCTCTGCCCAGCACAGAAGTTCACACTACTGCTCAGTTCTGCTGGGATACCGAGCGACTGTGGGAAGGCTCAGGGGAAGCCGACGGGGTCGATCCTTCTCTACTTACCTGAAGGCTTGCTGGAATGACTGGTCAAGCATTCAGAGTGCTATAGTGAGAAAACACTGGACCAGAGACAGGAGAGCCTGGTCCAATCTCAGCTCTCATATGCTTTAGCTTTGTGGCCGTCAACATGTCAATGAAACACTGGGCCCTGGTTCCTTAGGGGCAAGGGCAAGTGGAGAGTTATTGCTGCAGTCAGCCCCGGGAGGGGCCCCATAGCCTGCAAGTCAGCAGAGCTGCTATCTAAGCCTTGCTGTGTCCCATTCCCTCTTTCCATCTCACTCTTCTCAGTGGAAATAGGATTTAATGAGACCGTTCTTCAAGTCCCTTCCAGTTGAAATTGTTTCTGCTCTTGCATTGCATCTCAGACCACAGACCCGACACCTCAGTATGCAGCCAGCCCAGTGGTTGTCCACACCCTACCTGTCCCACTTGGAGGGTGGGCCCAGCACAGCCTGTCGCACCTAGGCTGGGGTCTCACCTGCAGCAAGCCTGCTGGGTACAGAGGCTCTCGCTGCTCCGCCACTGGCCACCCCCCACTCTCGGGCTCTCCTTCAGTCTGTGCACTTTGTGGGTGAGACCAACAAGGCCGGGAGGGAAAATGATTTACCTACATAACATTCTGTCATGGTCTCACTGCAGTCCTTGTTCTGTACCAATGTTTTTTTTTTTTTTTTTCCCTCCAGCACACTTGCTGTGGGAGAAATTCCAGCTCTTCTTGGGGAGAAAGTAAGCATTCTTTCTCTCCAAATCATGAGACTTCTTGCTCGGAATTCCGGGTTGTCCCATGGCAGCGAATTATTTTACGTAACAACGGAAACTCTGTTTCCGAAAGTGTTTCATGAGGCTTGGGACGTGCTCAGCATTCTGCCCGTGAGTCAGCGCTGATAGCCGGGCTTGGAGCAGGACCAGGGCTGAATAATCCTCCCCTTTCAGTTTCTCTGACGACTCTTCCCGTTATGCTCTGGGAGGCAGGATGTGGGTATGGAACTGCAGCGACCTCGGAGCTCGGGCGCTGCGTGAATCAAGGGGCCTTCCTCCCTGACCCCCTGCTCAGTGTCCAGGCTGCGTCTCGGGCTTTGTCACCAGCTTTTGTCTGTGGTTTCATCACTGCTTTTCAAAGAGCTTTTCATTCAAACTGTTTTGTTTCAAAGTTCAAGGGTTTCTGAAGTGGAGACTAACTAAGGCATCAAAGCACTGACAACTGCTGAGTATAAATTACCATTTCCCTCAGGCCCACAGTCCCTTCACTTGGGAGAATCCTGTTTTATCTTCAGGAGAGGAGGACAATGATAGCCCAAGAAAGACTAGGTTGGCTTATGTGTTACTAGTATTTGTTTTTCCTAATTCATTTGTCAGTTGAACAAAAAAAGAGTGAAGAGAGGTAAACATGAGTACATATGGAAACAGTGCTGAAGGCAGGTTTTCTAGGTCCTCCAAGATTCTGTGGGTGGTGTTAAGAATTCCCCAGGATGGACAGAAGGAATAAGGGACATGGGGTAAGTGGTGGGGGTGGAAGAGGGTTGGACACGGACGGCTGTCAAGAGCAGCTTTACCTTAATGGAGGCTCCGGCGAATCTGGCCAGCTGTTTAATGTGCGCCCCTTTCTTCCCGATGATGGCCCCCACGGCCTGGGTCGGGATGAAGAGATTCACGATCTCCTGCTCTGGATACTGGAAGGACAAGACGAGACAGACGCCATCACTCCCCTGCGGGCTGCCTCCCCAGGCACTCACCATTACAGACCAGTGGCCGGGTGCGACAAGGGATTCTTTATAGCCTGGGGCACTGCAGGTGGGAAGCTGGAGGGATGAACCTGAACAGTGGCCGTACTATTAATAACTACACTACAACCAGAGTGCAAATTTCTTTCGAGCAGCTCTGAATTCGCTGGTCCCAGCAAGCTGTCTGTTCACAGGCTTTCTGTGAAGTTCAAATGTGAGTATCTCTTATCTGTCTTCCTCCAAGGAATCAGTAGCTCGTAAGCATACCAGGCCTGAGGCACTTTGTTAGTGGGAATGCAGAGTTGCCCTACACCTCCTTGGCAGGAGCGGATGTTGCAGGGGCAATGGTTCACAATGAGGCTAATTAAACCTGCTCTGACTGGGCCGCACAGGGCCAGCCTAGAGAGACATGGGCAAGGGTGCTGGGGGCCTTTGCAGTCCCTGTCCATAGAGGCCTGTGGGAATGACACAGCCCACCTGCTGGACTTTTGTTAAAGAACTGTGGAGACTGTTCTTTAGCCCAGCATCACTTCCCCGCCCTTCCCCATAGCAGCTTCCAGCCACCCGTGGGATCTGTGGGCACGAGCAGGATGCTGACGGGCATCCTCCCGTGCGCGCGAGTGCCGGGTCGCCTCCTGTGCTGCCCTGCGATCACTCCCGGGACGGCCTGGGGCCACGGGCACAGCGTGCGCACCGTGGGCACGCCCTGGTCAGTCTGCCGAGGACTACCGGAGGGGGACGAGTGGCCGACGGAACTCAACTGTGGGCACTTACGGAGTGATGATGCGGGAACGGGCCAAACTGGTGAGGGGGGTACAAGCTGGAGAAATATCCGGAGTGGGTCTGCAGCAGGAGAGAAACAGTCCGTCAGTGGGGCCCGCAAGGCCGCTCACCAAACTCAGGGAGGCAAGACGCCCACACGTAGCACTGGCTCCCAGCACCACCGCTGCGCAGCCCTGAAGGCACACCTATCCCTCTGCAGCTCCGATCTCTGCTTCCTTCCCTGGCAGAGCCAAGCTCCGGGCTTCCCAGGAACCCAGGGTAGGGAACATGCACTCGCACCTTCTAACCTAACCTCAGGCAGAGAGGGAGGGCCAGTGGCTTCTCTTTTCTGGGGAATTATGAACCGTGGGTTAAATGACTAGAGGGTGCAGGACACGTCCAAGAGTTAGTCCAAACAAGCAAAGGAACGCAAATGTGTTCCTGGGGAAGTCAGATCACTGAGCTCCCAGAGAATCTCAGAAGGAATGGAGTGATGGAGAACAGAGGAATTAAAATGAAGCTGAGACAAGGGAGAAAATGAATGAATATATACACATGGGGGAGAGGGAAGCAGGGAACAGGAAAGCAGATGTGGTAGAAAAACACAGAGCTGTTAAGAAAATGGCATTCATTTTAAAAGTAGCTGCTTTTTATTCAAGGCCTGTGTCCCAGGCAATGTGGTAGATCCTTTATTCATAAACTCTCTCAATCCTCGTCATAGTCCTGCTAGACAGGAATACATCTGCTTTTATATATTTTATGGGCAGAACGTTAAGCAGAGTCAGCAAAGTCTATTTCACTGTGCTTTGCACATAAGGCCAAGTATAATAAATGCTGACCTGCCTGTTACAGGAAGGAAGGTGGACACATGGCCCTGACAGGAAGGGAGGTGGACAGCTCTGGGACCAATCCCCAAGGGCCTGTCTGTCTGGCAGTTGTCAGACATGATGAGGCTTGGAGTTAGGGGACCTAACTTCCATTTGAGGACCCTTGAACAGATCTCCTGGTGTTCTCTGTCCCCTGAACATCCAACTGGCTTCTCTGTCCCAGAGTACAACATTGCCTTAGGAATCAAAATGTGGCTATTCTCTTTTCAAGTTTGGGCAGTGGACTTCTGACCTCAGGGGGAAAAGAGATGTGAACACGGTGGGGAGCTTCCCCCAAGGGTGCTTGGGGTGTCCACAGCACCTGCAGGAGACAGAAGCTCTGCCAAAGGAAGGGAGTTCAGTTCAGTTACTCAGTCGTGTCCAACTCTTTGTGACCCCATGGACTGCAGCATGCCAGGCCTCCCTGTCCATCACCAACTCCCAGAGTCTACTCAGACTCCTGTCCATTGAGTCAGTGATGCCATCCAACCATCTCATCCTCTGTCGTGCCCTTCTCCTCCTGCCCCCAATCCCTCCCAGAATCAGGGTCTTTTCCAATGAGTCAGTTCTTTGTAACAGGTGGCCAAAGTATTGGAGTTTCAGCTTCAGCATCAGTCCTTCAATGAATATTCAGCACTGATTTCCTTTAGGATGGACTGGTTTGATCTCCTTGCAGTCCAAGTGACTCTCAAGAGTCTTCTCTAACACCACAGTTCAAAAGCACCAATTCTTTAGCGCTCAGCTTTCCTTATAGTCCAACTCTCGCATCCATACATGACTACTGGAAAAACCATAGCCTTGAATAGACGGACCTTTGTTGGCAATCATGCTGTAAAGCCAGCCTCTACTCACATAACGTGGAAAGAGGCTGCAGTGACACCTCATGGCCACAAGAGGGGGTTATGAGATCAGTGTTCTGGCAACCTCCACTTTTGAAAGGAAGCTGAGTGGAGATGTTTGGCTCACTTGGTCCTGCCTCTTTCTTGAAGAACAGTAACTCCAGACTCTACTCAGTGCAGGTCCCAGTTCTGGGCCATCGAGGGTCAGGAGAGAATTCCAGCAGCTTTTTGCTCAGACAAATCCTTGGGGAAAGGATGCGTCTGCCCTCCTCTCACCTGGAAAGTTTTTCCTTCAGCCCTCAGCAGAAATAATTCTTTTGAATTGTGATTTGACCCCAAAATAGACAAACCACAAGGGTAGCTCCGTTTTAGGTTTAAATACTCCCAAGACAAATACAGTATCAAATTTAGATCTACCACTTGGGTTGGGGAGGGAATGAACTGTAAAAGAATAAAAAGAACAGATTCCTCAGTCCCCGTTTTATTCATGAGTTACAGTTGGAAAACCACTGTGGAGAAAGAACCCTGAACACAGCAATCAGGAGCCTGTTTCTAGCTGAGGCTCTGTCGTTAGCTTTTGTGTCTGTAGGATGGTTCTTGGAGTCAGAAACCTAGAAGACTTGAGTCTGAATACAGCTGTATACAACTGGGGATAATTTACTCAACTTTTCTGAAGCTCATCTACAAATGGATTTAAAAAGTATCTAGAGCTTATAATACTATTGTGGGAGTTCATTCAACTGTTGATTCATTCATGCATAAGATATCAGAGCAGATGCTCTAGGTGCTGGGGACCCAGATACTAAGACAGAAAAGAGTCACTGCCACCATGGAACTTAGGTTCTACTGGAGAGGCAGACAGTGTATGAAAGAAATGAACAGGAGGACATGAGGAGGGGTAGCTGCTGAGATGAGCAGTGGGCTGGTGATTTCACCAGCCCACTGGAGAGGGGGTCTGGTAAGACTCTTGGAGGAGGTGACTTATGAGTGGGGACCCACGGAGGACATGGAGCCCCATGTAAGGCACTAGGTAAGAAACATTCTAAACAGAGGTCCTTGAGATACAGAGCTAGGAAGGGGCTTGGCCTGTTTGGAAAACAGGAGAGGCCAGTATGGCAAAAATAACCGAGACAGAATGAGATATGATGGAGAGGCAGGCAGTGTGAGGTCACGCAGAGGTGGGCCTTGGTTTGGATGTGGGTTTGACCCTATGTACAAGGGATGCCCCTGAAATACACTACATGGCACTAGATGAGTTCACAGACATGGAGAATCCATCACTGGGCACCGTATGGCCTTAACTATTAGGTAAATGAATACTCATTTATCACACTTCCCATTCTCTCCACCCCCATGCTTACAGGGGAGGCCACAACCTCAAAGGAAGAGGTGCTTAGGCTTAATGATCAAAAAGTAACCTGTTGAATAAATGTTCTCTTTAATGGGAAAGCAGAGTGTAGCCATCTGACAAACTGGGGCCTCAGAGTGGGACAGGTGGTATGGAACCCTAACTCTAAAATGGCAGCTGAGCTTACTGTCTCAGTTTGAAGGTCCTCAGCTATTTCATTTAAGAAGGCAATGGCAACCCACTCCAGTACTCTTGCCTGGAAAATCCCATGGGAGGACCCTGGTAGGCTGCAGTCCATGGGGTCGCTAAGAGTCGGACACAGCTGAGCAACTTCACTTTCACTTTTCACTTTCATGCATTGGAGAAGGAAATGGCAACCCACTCCAGTGTTCTTGCCTAGAAAATCCCAGGGACAGAGGAGCCTGGTGGGCTGCTTGCCGTCTATGGGGTCGCACAGAGTCGGACACGACTGAAGTGACTTAGCAGCAGCAGCAGCTATTTCATGAGGAAGAAGCTATTTTACTTTTGATGTTTCAAAAGAATTAGAATTTCAGATATGGGGGGGAAGAGATCATGCTGAAGGTGCTCCTGAAAGATGTGACCCCCAAAAAGAGAGGCCACAAGGCTGGGGGTGTCACTATTATCCACTGGTTCATTTCAAATTCTTGGTTTGAGGGAAATTAGTGTCATCTTCTATGTCATCTTCTATGCTTGACCATGCTGGGGTAGTAGGGGGGTAGATATCAAACTCTGGCCACCCAATGTGAAGACGTGACTCATTAGAAAAGAAAAGACCCTGATGCTGGGAAAGACTGAAGACAAAAGGAGAAGGGGGTGGCAGAGGATGAGATGGTTGGATGGCATCACTGACTCAATGGACACGAGTTTGAGCAAATTCCAAGGGAGAGTGAAGGACAGGGAAGCTTGGGGTGCTGCAGTTCATGGGGTCGCAAAGAGCTGGACATGACTTAGTGACTGACCAACAACAAAAATATATCAGACACACTCATGAACATTTAGAATGGAATTAAAGCTGGGCCTGCCTTTCCTAGAAGAACTACAGGGTCCTGAGTTCCAAGCTGTTGGGTACGACCAGTTCATGCATCATTTAGGTGATATTCTGAATCATAAAGAAATCATGGAGCAGGAAGAGAGAGGGGCATGGAAGGGTCGTAAAGAGGCAAGGGTCAGGCATACAAAGTATTTTCAGATATATAAATAGCTTTAGTGTGATGATAGAGTGCTGTTACAAAGATGGCAGGCGCTCCTCCCTGGAACCAGGGACATGGACGTGGGGTAAGGGAATGGACTTGGGCAGAGGGGCCAGAGTCATGGGTAGAGCCGCTCCAGGTTCAGAAGGTACACATGCTACCCCGGCGTCCAGTGCCTCCTTCCAGGCCCTGCCCACCGGCCCTGTGTGCTCTCAGAGGACCACCTCAGGAGCTGACGGGGACCAGAACTGGGTCAGCTAGAAAGAAGGGGAGCCAAGATTCGAGCATAGATCTCTATCTGACTCTGTGTCTCTAGATCTTAACCCAATGCTGCCCTCATATGGAACATTCCAAATTCACTGGTTTATAGGTGGGACCCACGGTATAAGTTATGATAATGCTTCCCAAAGAATTCTAATATGCCTTTTGCTGAGTTTAAGTACATGAATGGACAATTAAAACTCACTGGACACATACAGAGAAGCAGCAGCATGAAAGAGGGAAGCAAAGCTAAGCAAGGCACATGACCTTGGTAAATTAATTCAGCAAAGAGGGAGAACTTTTTAAAAAAGTCTGATTTCTCAGTGAGATTCAAGAGGGCAGTGCTTTAATATGTGAGTACACTGCTATGAGGAAAGCCAATCAGAGAACTAAATCGATTTTAGAAATTAAAAACTAGTAGAGTAAAAACTCAACAGAAGCCATGTAAATAGCAGCATGGACACTCCTGGAAAGGCAGGCAGTGCACAAAAAGGTTAACTGGCACAAAACAGAAGGAGGGACTCAGAAAGACAGGACAAGTAGAGTGAGAGGATTATTCTCTCTCCAGAAAGTGTAAACCCCAGAAGGAAAAAGCAGATCCAGAAGGTTTCCTGAACCAATGAAAAACCTGAACACAGACTGAAGGGCTGACTCACATTTCTGATTTCCCAGGGTGAAGGTAAAATGCTACAAAAAGCAAAAACTACAGGCAAATGAAAAAAAAAGTTTCTTACTAAAGAAAGAGGATCTGGCTGGTAGCAACTTATCTGAAAAGCAAAATGCTACAAGTATTGCTTTAAGAGTTCTAAAGGAACTATGACCTTAGAATCTCTGACTGTGCAGTTGAACTTTCATTCATGTGTGAAGGGAAAAAAAGGCATTTTCAGATATACAAAGGCTTAGAAATTATACTATTTATGTGCTATTCCTGAAAAAAAGTTATTTAAGGAAGTACTCCAGAAAAAGAAACAAAAACAAATAACTCAAGAAATGAGAAGATATGGAACACAAGAAACCATCTACAGTGAGCAGAGACCAGTAAAATTTAGCTAATTCTAAATAACTCTGAATTACGAGATTGTGTACTGACTAAGAAAGAAAATTTAATAATTTGGACTAAAGTTCCAGATTATTTCTAGAGTAATATAATTATAAAAATACATTAAACAAATATCTATTAGAAATAAAGAATTTTAAAAAGTCATAATCATAGTGGGAACAGTAAACTGCTCTCAAAATGTAATAAGTCATAGAGATAAAAAATAATTATATAGAGGATACAAGTCATCAATTAAAAGCTTGACTTTACAGCCATAAACACAACTTTTAGTCCATTAGAGAAGGTGTATCTTTCCAAGATCCATGGTTTCCAAAATTTGATCATGCATGAGCAAGACCACAAAAACCAGAACTGTTCCAATAACATTCTTTGAGAGGAAAGTATAGGAAACTACTGTAAGATAATAAAAAAGAAACTCTTAACTACTAAAAAATTAAAAGAAAACTCCCTAATAAATTTGATTAAGGAAAGAGAAAACAGAGTATATGATGTTAGGAGTGAAAAAAGATATTCATAAGTTTGAAGCTTTACAAGGCAATAGATTGCTTTGTACAACTTTGTATTACTAAGTATGAAGAGAGAGATGAATACTTTTATAGGAGAATATAAATCAACAAAACCAAGTCAGAAACTTATAAGAAACTGAAAAGATTATAAATGATTTTCTCCAAACAAAAGTGCTAGGCCCAGAAGTTTTATGGATGGATTGCATTAAATCTTCAAAGGACAGAAAATTACTATATATTCTCCAATTTCCCAAGTATAGTATAAGTTGACTATCCTTTCAATTCAATCTTTTGAGGAAAAAAATAACCCTGGTGTTGACACTGTCAAAGATAGTATAAAACTACAGTAACTGTGGTGTAGACAAAAAGATGAATGGAACAGAATAGAGCCCAGGAAATAAGATTCAGTGGGAATCTGGCATACAACAAAACTGACATTTCAAACTGAGTGATGCCTTGGGAAAAAAATAACATTGAATCCCTAGCTCAATGTACAAGTTAAGATAAACTGCCTATGAATTATAAGCAACAATCCCCCCAAACCAACAACTAAAAATGACTGTAAGAAAACCTGGGAGGATATTTTATACTCTTAGATAGCAGGCAGCTTTTTCTTAGCACAACATCAAAGGCCAGAAGTCCATAACGGAAAACAACACTGATCTATCTTAATTCTTAAAATTTCTTCATTAATTCTGTTGAAGGAAACGTGAAAATTAAAAACACATTCCCTTTTGATGTAATAACTGCAGTCTTAGAATTTACTTCTTGATCTGCTCACACTCGTATGTTTAAGGACATTCACTTTGACACTACTGGTAGCAGAGAAAGCCTAGAGAAAACCCAAATGTCAAAAAACAGCATGCTCAGTAGAAAAATTATAGTAATTTCACACAATGGAATTAAAAAGCCATTAAAGAGAATTAACTCTAGATATGGAAAAATGCTCAAAATAAGTGAAAAATAAAACAACAGTAATTCACTATATGTGGCACGATTCCATTTGTTTTTGAATAAAATGATTATATATATGCTCATAAAACATTTTTAAACATAAAAATATTATACTTCTGGGGAGTGGTAGTTGGGTAAAATTTGGGTAAGAGAAGAAAGGCTAAAGGGAAACATTTACTATTTACTTCATATAGTAGTTCACTTGTTCAAAAAAAAACCTATTTTAAATTACTATGGCACAAGACACCACAAATAAAGCAAAGAGAAATGAAAAGCTGGTGGAAGATATTTACAACATGACAAATGGTTAACAGCCTTAATATGTAATTAGCTGTTACAAATCATTAAGAAAAAGATGGGGAAAATGACAATAGCAGCTAAGATTTATATAGCAATTACTGTGTACAGATTTTTACTTATTTAATTACCCTCACAACAATTCCATGAAACAGAGAAGGACATAGAAATGCAAAGAGGCTAAGTCACTTGCCCACGTTTGTTAAAAATAACAAGTGATATAGTGCAGAGATTCAAACACAGGTTGACTGACTCCAGAATCTATACTGCCTCTCTATAGATTGATAGGCAATGGATACAAAAAGACAATTAATTAGAGGCGGAGAAAAATGTCCAATAAGCCCCAAAGTGCTTATTAGGAGTAAAAGATACTCTAATAGTATCTTTTAAAGGGTGAGATTGCAGGGCTTCCTTGGTGGCTCAGTGGTAAAGAATCTGCCTCCCAAAGCAGGAGACACGGGTTTAACCCCTGATCCAGAAGATCCCACACGTCATGGAGCAACTAGGCCCATGCACCACAGCTATTGACCCTGAGCTCTGGAGCCTGGAAGCTTCAACTACTGAGCCCATGTGCTGCAAGTACTGAAGCCCGTGTGCCCCAGGGACTGCTCTGCAACAAAAGAAGCCACCACGATGAGAAGCGCATACAGCAACGAAGACCCAGCACAGCCAAAAATAAACAAATAAAAAAAATGATTAAGAAATCACCAGATTGCAAGGAATAATGACACTGGTAGTGAGAGTACAGAAGGAAAAAAAAGCCTCTGTGTCACAGATCAGATAAGAAGGAAGAGTAGTACATTCTTTATGTATCAAAATGTATATGCTAATAAATATCGAAATATCAACATTTCTATTTTTATAGTTATATACAAAACTTATACATTCTTTGGCTCAGCAATTCTATTTCCAGGAATTTATTCTGAGAAAATAACTGGATAAAAGAATCATGATATATATGCAAGAATTTCCACTGCAGAGTGACAATTTGGAGTATATGTCATCTATATACTTTATTATATGTATATGTACACACACTGTATATGCACCCATACACAGAGAAACACTAGCTATCTCTAGATTAAGAAAGAACTTACACGTGTATCATTTGCTTCTTAAATACTATGCATGTATTACTTTTATAACCAGAAAATAATAAAAATGGTAATTTTCATATATACATGCGTAACATCAAAAGCTTCCAGCATTGGTACCCCCAATTCACGCACGTGTGAGCCACCTATAAAGAGGTGCACAGATCTCCTGACCTTCGGATGTTGAGAGCAAAAGCACTAGAGGTTTGTGACGTATAAAAGCAACCAAGAAATACCCTAATTCCTTGAAATTTGAATGTCTAAGTGACAGGAAAGAAGTAATATTTTACAAGTATTTGAAGGCTCCCCGCCACTCCACCCTACCCTGTCCTTCTCCGGAGGCCTGGGTCCACCTGGGAAGCCCTCAGGCCTCCAATTCAGGGTCTAGACCCTGCCCAGGTGGGTAGCGATGGCCACCTCTGTGCCGTCCCGTCTTCTGTAGCTGCCAGAGAGAAAGGTCTGCTGGAGCTGTACTGTTGCAGAGTTGGGGCAACTGCGTGCTTCAGATTAGAAGCTAATCTTGATCTAAGGGCTCAAGATCAGAACTACAATGGCTTTTAACTTGAAAATATTTTCTTCAAAATCTGTTTTATAGAGAACAGAAACTATTTTCGTAAAAATCATTATTCTACTGTTTTAGTAAAACAATCTCAGATGTAAAGGAAGCTTCCCAACTAGCAAAACCTATATTCAAGTTTAGAAAATATTCTGCTATCACATGAAAAGTTCTCTTCTTGTTTGTCAGTTCAGGGATCTGCAAACTTTTCTGTACAGAGCCAAATAAATATTTTAGGCTTTGCATATCTCAGGGTCTCTACTGCATCTACTCAACTCTGCCATCACAGCAGAAAAGCAGACAGACAATGCATTTAATAAACATTCACAGCTGTACATATACACGAAAATAAGTGATGGGCTGGATCTGGTCTCAGACTGTCATTTGCTGAGTTCTCTTTTAGATGATCATTTTAGAAGAATTTTCTACTGTATTACATCTTTTTTTTTCTCCCACTATTTATGTTACTTAGGTTGACAGAGTAGTGTGACTTTTAAAGTTATCATTGGTGGAGCAGTACCTATAATCTTTCTTTCAAGAAATGACATGTGTCTAAAGGCCAGTTCACTGTCCTGGGCTCAGTCATTCTCACATCTCAGCAAAGATGGGGACACACACTTCTCGAAGCTGTTCTCCCTCCTTAGAGTACCTACATGACTGTAACAGCTGCCAATTCCCTCCTGCCATAATTCCCAGCTCCCTCTGACACTAAGACAGACAGACAGACAGATACTCACATATGGCTCAATATTGGGCGCTATCCTTTAGTTTAAGAGAAAATGTATATAACTCTAAAGAAATGGTATGGAGAGATTTAAAAATGACTTAGAAAAGCTGTTTCTAAACATGATGACAGAATGTGCATATTCTGTGACTAAACATGTGGGTGCCAGTTCATTTCCGTATTTTGTTGGCAAAACAGCACACTGACTTCACCCTGTCTCTCTACAGCTAACCCAAAGAGTTACTCAGAATTCTGGCACTGTGAAGCCTGCTATACCAGAGACCACCTCTCAAAACAAAGAAGTGGTTACGGTAATGTTCTTCAACCCGATTCTTCCCATTTAAACAGTATGAACATTGGGAGAAAATTAATTTTCTTAAAAAACAAGTAGTATGTGTGGAGAATGAGGAATGAATTAAAAAAAAAAAAAAAAAAAAAAGCTGTCAAGTATCCTGAGCCCTAATTTGGTAACATGTTGATCTTGAATGATGCTTGTGGATGGGGACAAGTAGAAAACACATAAAGTTCACGTTTCTTCTTCTGCTATTAATTATGATTCAAACAATAAATACTTACTGAGAATCTACTAAATGCCAGGCATTGTGCTAAGTGTCTAGGAATAAACACTGTGTGTGCTATTTTCTTTTAAAAAACTATTAATAAAATATAATGCACTTGAATCGTAGACCCAGGTTAGAATTTTATACATGAGTCATCTAGGTACGAAAATATATTTTAGTAAGTGAACAACACTCATGAAGTTTCTTATTTGCGCTAACAAATCTTTTTTTACATTGAACAGGCTTCTAGCTAATGAATTTGCTAGCAGTCTCTTTCTTCCCCAGATATGATATATACTATGTTTAAGAGCACATATTTAGAGGATGGTTTTAATCTGTCCATTAGGAAGAGGTCCTAAGAACTGTTGAATTCAGCCCTTATGAGCACGGCCTCCAAATGAAAGCTTTGGCTCTGATTCAACACAGCAGAGAAATGCCGCTGCCTGGAGGAGCATGAGCAAAGCCCTGAAAGCTGAGCTACTTACAGCGAAAGGGTGGTAGGGGGGAGCGGGGGGAGCTCCTCGGGGCCCTGCTGGTGGAGGCAGCACGGAAAATCCTGTTGAAAAGATGCCAAGTGCGCTGAGGTTCAACCCCGGGATCAGACTGGCTTGTTGCTGGGAATAAAAATGGAAAAAGAGTTGAGGGGCGGAGACCAGAGAGGCCCAGCTTGCCTGGGTCAACCTCCATCTCTTGTCTGGACGGCATCAGTGTCTCCTGCTCAGCTCACCCAGGCCCCGTGGACCTCTTCCTCACCCTGCGGCCGGGGCGGGCTCTCCAAACCTCAACCTGACCGTGGCGCTCCTTTCAAAGCTTCTCTGCTGCTTTGAGTGTCTGCACATCTTAACACAGCCATGAGGCTCTTCCTGGGGACCCAGGCCACCTTGCCAGCCTCTCCTGCTAACCTTCACTCCCACCCTGCCCAGTCCTGCGCCTCTCTCTCCTCTGGATCCCCCGCACACATTGTCTGCTTTGCGCGAACTGTTGCTTGTCTCCATCCTCGCCTGGCTACATCCTACTCATCATGTGGGTTTCACCGGAGCTTAGATGGCCCCTCCTCAAGGAACCTTCTTTCATCCCAAAGGCCTCAGCTCAGGTGCCCTTTCTGGGCTCTCCTAACACACTCATGTTCCCCTAAAACAGCAGGCATCACGCAGTATTTGAATGGCCTGTGTGGTTGCCTCTCTGCCTTTCAGACAACAATTTCCTCATGGACAGAAACTGTCTTGTTTAGTGCTGTGAGCTCAGTGCCTGGTACATAGTAAGTACTCAATAAATATTTGCTGAATGAATATGATTAAAACATGTTGGCTGAATAGTTCTTCCTAACTCTATCCAGGGAAAGATCAGACCCCTCATTAAGATATCACTTAAGATGGAAACTCTTATCCATGTTTGGAATGGTCCACAACTTTGGCTTGTTTACCATTTAGCTGCCAGTTTCATGATCATCTCACTTGCTAACTTCACATTTAAACACGGGGGTGCTCACACAGGCTGCCCTTCAGAGGCAGAGGAATTATGTATCTCCCACCCTGGTCTGTAACCCACCTGTCCTACCACTGCCTCCCCAACCACCGAGCAAATCGCTAACATTTTCTCTTTGCTCATCTGTGGCTCTAGGGTCACCCAGTAACTTGCCTTCTTTTAGAATGTCTGGGACGGGAGAGTTAGGATCTTAGCCTTTATCCCATTCATGTGTGAGATCTAGTAATTTTGTTATTCACCTATCAATGCATGACTTCAGCACAGACATGGATGAACCTAAGTGATGCACATGCTCAGGGGAAGATGTTTGGAACACCCAGAGCCTCTGCAGCTTTTCCGGGTGTTCACAGAAAGAGTTTATCATAAGATATCAAGATCCCCAAAGAAGAAAATGAGATCAGTGGACGATACTTTGACAGACAAATACACACAAATGGAGGGGGAGGGAAGGTCACACTGCATCTTCTCCTCACCATGCTCACCATGCCCCGTAATTATCATGTGGTCCGCTAAGGTGGGACTTGGGGTGAGGTGGGAAGGGAGTACTGACCTGAGGAAGAAGGTCCTATGGCAAGTGCTACACGAGGGAACTGGGGCTGTGTTTCACCCACCCAGTCCTTTCTCCACACTGAGTCCTCTGTGAAATGTTACAAAGTCTGGGATTTTCTTCCAAGTCATCCCAGTGGGAGTGGGGACGTGGATGAAGGTTCAAATGAAGCAAAACAGGCCATGAACGGATAACTGTTGAAGCTAGATTATGGGCATATGAGAGCTTATCATAGTATCCTTTCCTGTCTTATATATGTTAAAAAAAGTCATTATCATAAAAAAATGAAAAAATTTACTCCTCTGAGCTGAGTTTGTGCTTTTTATTAAAAGGACAAATATTTTTAAGATTCCTGAATGAATTTCAGGATGGTGTCTCCCCATTATAAAGTTGGAACCAGGTAGTAATAACAGGAAGGACAAACCCAAATCAGTCTGCTAGAATTATTAGAGTCGAGGTGGATGACAACATTTACTGGACAATCTGAAAGGACAGATCAGTGAGAGATGAAAATCAGAAGTTTTTTTAAAACTGGAAAGTAGGGGGGGGAAAAATCTCACTTTTCTAACATAACAGCTGTCTTGATTTTTATATGTAGCCTTCTAGTCATTTTGAATCATATTATTTTATATAATTAAAACCCTAGTTATATATACTTTTATATTAATATATTCTTTTCTTAATTAACAATATATCATAAGCAATTTCTGATTTAAAAATCTTCCAAGCTGTGATTTTAATGACTTCACACTGTTTTGTTGCGTGTACTTAGCGTATTTTACTAGTTCGTCTCCTGCTTATTCTAATGCCCTTGCCCCCAAGAAGAAAGGCGTAACTCTGTGCTCCTATTCTAAAGTCCTTCTTCACCTTCTGAATGACAATTATTCTTAGAGAGGCTTGGGTCCTGCCTGACAACACACGTGAAAACCAGTGGAGAAGAAAGCAGTCAGCACTTACATTAACAGCCAGCATATCATTTTCAAAGGCCTCACGCAGCTTCTTCATAATCTCTATTTCGGCACTGGCACAGGCCTCAACTGTGCCCTTCACAGTGATGGTTCTTTCAGGGTTGTATATGCTCAAATCCTGCAAGCTGGCCACCAGGAAAAAGAGAAAAATTTCCTTTTTTCAAAAGGAAAAATAAAATCTCAGAAGGGTCACACTCAAGTCTTGGTGGAAGAGGCAGGGAGAAGATGGATACCCTCACCTCACACTGTGGCACAGAACATCTGCCATCTTATCTCAAATCTTTGCAGTGACTTAGATGATATCAGTAGAGAAGGTTTGACTGGGAACTACTTATGCATTTGTTTTGACAGTGCTGAAGATAATTATATTATTATCTTACGATTACATTCCCATTTTAAGGAAAAGCAGATGAACGACCTGGACATATCAAAATGCTCACATTCTCCATTACTGGGCACAGTTAATTGGAACAAGTGGCTTACGATGAGATTGTTATCTTGGTCCCTGTCTCATGTTCAATTTTCTTCAAATTTCTGCCTTCTTTTCCAATCAGTCTTCCAACCAAGCCATTGTGGGCCAAGATCTTCAGAGGAATCTCTTCAGCTCTACAAGAGACAAGCAACAATTTGACATTTAAGTTGAACACAATGGTTGACTTAAGAGCTACTGTTGTTTAGTAGCTAAGTCATGTCCAACTCTTCTGCAACCCCTTAGACTATAGCCCGCCAGGTTTCTCTGTCCATGGGATTAAGAGCTATCACTCTCCTTATTTCTTACAAATAGAAGCTGTTTTTGTTCAGCTACCAAGTGGCCATGGGTTTTAGGAGAAGCTAGGTTTCTCACTAACTCTAGTGCATGAATTCTGATTAACACAAGCCAAAATCATGTTAATTTTACTCCCTTGTTGTGACTGGTTGGAAATGGGTCCATGAGAGAGACTGGCCAATGAGGTATCAGAAGAGGTCTGTAGGGTGGCTTTAGGAAGCTTGTAAAAAAAGCACAAGGGATAATGACATCAGTCCAATGGTAGACTAGGAACAACAGGCCCTCCTATCCCTACAGAGACACCAAGTTGACAACAAAAGATAGGCTAAAATCTTTCTCTGAGAACTCTAGAGATCAGGGGAGAAGCTATACCACCCAGGATTTTATAAAACTGAAAAGGGATTCTAGCAAAAGGACTAAGAAGTTTTGTGGCATTTGGCATGCCTTTCATGCTCCTTCCCCTACACACCATAGCAAGGGGAAACTGGGAGGAAATCCTCCACACCAAGGCCCCTCCCCTGGGACAGAAACAAAGGACTGGACAGTGAGTCCAACATTCTGGCTTGCCCGGGGGCTGCCTGAGAGATCGGTTTCTGTCTCTCCTAACTTAGGGAGCTGCCAAGCCTGGTGCCCGAGTCTGGAAGCTGCTGAAAACAGAGGTGTATAGTATGTTAGAGCTGCAGCTCCACAGTCAGAAGCCAGGAGGAGAAAGAAATCAGAAATGGTTTCAGAAGTCCTAAAACCTCCAGCCAAGCTGAATAGTGAAGGTCTTCCCCTGAACAAAGCCAGTATGCAAAGATTCTGAGAGGTGATTGCTTTTTCTGATGCCCAAATTCCAGCAAAAAAATTATAAGCCATAGAAAGAAATAGAAACATGGTTTAATCAGAGGATCAAAATAAAACTCCAGAAACTGACCCTAAAGAAATGCAGATCTATGAGCTACTTGACAGACTTAAAGATAATGATCACAGAGATGCTCAATGACCTAAATGAGAATACAAACAACTAAATGAAATCAGGAAGGTGATGCATGAACAAAGTGAGAATATCAACAAAGAAAAAGAAGCTATTAAAAAACAACCTAACAGAAATAATAGGGCTGAAAAATATAACTGAAATATTAAAGGAATTCAAAAGCAGATATGATCAGGCAGAAGACAGACTCAGAAAACTTGAATATCAGTCATGTGAAATCATCAAGTGAAGGGAGAAAAAAGAATTTTAAAAAAAGTAGAGACAGGATAATGGGCTTATAGAACACTATCAAATCGATCAAGAAACATGTCATTGGAATCACAGAAGGACAGAGAAAGAGACAAGGGAGAGAGCTTATTCGAAGAAAATAGGCAGAAAACTTTCCAAATCTGAGGAAAAAAATGGACATACAGATTTAAGAAGCTCCAAGAACATCCACCTGGGATAAACCAAAAGAGAATCACACTGAGACACATTATAACCCAGGTGTCTAAACTCAAAGAGAAAATCTTGAAAGCAGCATGAGAAAAGTGATTAGTAACATACAAGAAAGTTTCCGTAAGATTATAGATGGATTTCTAAGCAGAAATTTGCAGGACAGAGGGAATGGGATGACATACTCAAAGCACAGAAAGAAAAAACTATCAACCAAGAATACTGTATCTAGCAAAACTGTCTTTGAAAATGATAGGAAAATTAAGACTTTTCCAGATAAACAAAAGATGCGAGGAGTTCATTACTCCTAGACCAGTTCTACCAGAAATGCTAAAGGGAGTCTTTTAAGTTGAAATGAAAAGATGTTTCAACATACAAAAATTAATATACTATATTAACAGAATGAAGGACAAAACCTACATGATCATCTCAACTGATAAAAGAAAAGGCATATCAGATACACTGAAAAAAGTAAAACAGAAAGAAAAGTCATGGGCCTTTGAGTCTATGATTCAACTGACCCTGCAGTCATTCTCACATAGTAAGGACTTCTAATTATGTGACATCAAAACTGTTTCTTATTACTTAAGCCATTTGTTATGTTTTCTGTTACTTGAGACCAAAAACATCTAATAGATGCACTACAGCAGCCTCAAAATAAAGGGATGCTTGAAGAAGCTCCGTTAAAATGTGACTTACAGAGGGCAGGATTTTTTGTCAGCTTTGTTCACTGGGACACAGAACAGTGCCTGGCACATAGTATGTACTCAATAAATATTTGGTAAATGAATGGCTAAGTGGTAAAGAATCTGGCTGCAATGCAGGAGAAGTGGGTTCAATCTCTGAGTCAGGAAGATCCTCTGGAGGAGGAAATGGCAACCTACTCCAGTATGCCTACTGAAAAAAATCCCATGAACAGGGAGGAGGCTGGCAGGCTATAGGCCATGGGGTTGCAAAGAGTCAGACAAGACCGAACATGCACATAAATGAATAAAAGGAAAGTTTAGGATCCCTCTTCGCCTCCATCCTCAACCTCCTACTCATCTTCCTCAGGGCTCAGCTGAAATGTCACTTAGACAGGAAGGCCTTCTCTGAAATCCCTAACTCTCTTTGTCTCTCTAAAGCCTTGATTAGGGCCTCCAGTTAGCTGCAGTTGTTTTCCACTGTAGCACTTATCATAGGTGTACTTAATTACTTACTGGTGTAATTGTTTGTTTAGCAGATGTCTCACACTGGATAAATAAAAAAAAGGAACTGGATCTTGTTCAAAGTTGTAGCCTCAGCCCTTAGCACAGTGCTCAGCATAATGCCTCATTAAAAAAAAATCACATTTCAAAGATATTCAAACTCTATCTTGGCTCTCCATAAATACTTCAAAAATCCAATTTATATAGCAGTCTTTTTGATTCTTTTAAATATTGTAAGATGATGACACCTAATTCAAAGGACCAAGGAGGGTAACATTTATAAAGTTCTCAATAACTTGGATGAGAGAGGGTCTTCTTTAAATTAAGTCACAGCATTTGGGGGACTCCCAAAGTCCCAAATAGTAAGTAATTCATAAGTAAAATGTTAAGAGTTCCTCATGAAGCCTAAGACTTTGCAATGTTTTTCTTTGAAGAACTACTCTCATCTCCTTGGTTTTGGAACACATTATTTGACACTGTTTGAATATAAATTAGTTTTATATTCAATTCATCCCTCACTGTTTCCTTATAAAACTGCCACAATATATGCCTATAAGTGGATTTTGCCAGACTTACATAGAGCCTTTTTTATTATCTATTCTATTACCATTAATTTGTTTATAATACAAATTAATATATTTGTATTACTAAATTATACAAGTTACTATGAACTGTATTTGTCATTCAAATTGTACAACAGGAATCCTAAGCAATATTTTGTGAAAGAAATGGACAGGAGGAGATTCAAGAAAAAAGAATAAAATAGCCACTCAGATACCAGTTTCTACTATTTAAGGAAACATAATCCAAGCTTAAGAGTCCAAGGGGCTTAGGAGCAAAACCCTTTTGATGCAAATGTACTTTCTGAATCTGCCCCGTCCAATATGATGGCCACTAGCCATACATGTGACTACTTAAATCTGAATGGGTCGAGTTAAAATATTCAGTACCTCCACTGCACTTGTCACATTTCAAGCACTCACCAGCAACACTTGGCTAGTGGTTATTATAGTGAACAGTGCAAATATAGAACATTTCCATTAGCACATGCATTGGACAACATGGTTATGTTCCCATCAAGAATTATTGCCAGTGAGTGATGGAAGCATTAGGATCACCAAAAGAAACAATGCAAGTAGAGAAATAGCCATGTTGTAAACATAAAAGATATATTTCCCATTGTATTCTCTATGGAACAAATACCTGAAAATTAATCCTTCCCCTGCTCCCTTTAACTGAGAAATAGATTTACAGCTCTTTGAAAACTTTCCTGGGTTAAATGAATGAGAACCTAATCTTTTCTGTTGAGTGGTCTGTGCATTGCATGCAAACTTACAGTTTGGTCTCATCAGCCTCTTTCTGCATGATTTCAAGAATCATGCGGCATGCTTCAGAGGTTCCCTCTGGGGTGGCATGGATGGTGACGGGCTTCTCTGCGGCCCCAGAGTTCTCCTTTCTATGGATGTCTACCCTGCAGGAAAAGAATCAGGAGCCATAGCACAACGTCATCTGGCACTGGATCCTAGTCCAAGAAAGTGTTGCACTGGCCAATGTACAGCAAGGACACAGACAGACAATAAGTGTCATTAGCACGTTTGCAACCAATGCCATTCTCCAAGAAGGCAGCAAGCAGTGCAGAAGGTCTTCGGCCAAACCTGAATTCTCTGCAGCTCCACTTAGAAAGGAATATTTCTTACAGGAGTGCTATTGGACAAAGGCACCAAGCCAATGTGGTAAATGAAGCCAGTTTGGTAAATGAAGTATTTTGTGTAGTCTTTCAAATGATCTTAAAAGTGAGCAGGATAATACTGCACGTTGGCACAGTGCCAGTCTCTGAACTGATTGCAGCTTTTAAAAGCCATATGTTAATCCAACTCTAAACACCAAATTCAAGCAAGCTTTATATATCTGAGTGTGGATAGAAAACAGAGGCATGCCCTTTCTCTGCCTAAGTTTTTGGTTTCCTTGCCACTGGCAGCCTGCCTTCTTCCAGTCTCTTAAAACTAATGGCTCCAAAGCTTGATGACTTTATCAGACTTCTTTGGGTAGTTGTGGCTCTATTTGTTTTTGTTAACTTTCAGAATCACATAATTGATTATATCCCTTTTTACTTTGGTTGTTAGAAAGCCCAAATCCAAGTTTGGGGCCTATTTCTAAAAAAGTAGGCACACACTTTGAGAATTAACTTCGCTTCTATTTAAACTTGCCACATTTATAAAGCCACTTCAAAAAATATTTGGAACAAAAAGACATACAAATAAAAATCACTTTCTCAGGGAAGCAGACTTACAGGGATAAAAGGGGACTGATTTTAAAACAAAAGAACATCACATAGTATTTCCTCTGACTACTATCTTATCACTTCACTCCTATGATTATAAACCCTGGGATTCATGTAATTGCCCATTTTTTGGAAATAACTCAGACACTTGGAAGAAAACAGTTTTTTGTCTTTCAGGTTATAAAACCCTCGATGACCTGAGTAAAATGCATTAGGAATGTAAATAACTAATACTTGTAATTTGGTGCTTTGTAATTTAAGTGCTTTCACAATAATTATTTCATTCAATCTGACTGTCCTAATTCTCACACTACTCCTAGATTATAGAAGCTGTTGATGCTCAGAAAGCTTAAAATTTTTTCTAAGCTTATACAGCCACTAAGTGGGGAAACTTGGACTAGGGTCTTTGTTTTCAAGTGCTGTGCTCTGTTAATTTTATCATGCTGTGGTCTTAGGAACATACAAGAATCAACAACCTCACAAGTTACTTTATCCACTACAACTCCTACTACCGAGTCAGTCTCCTTAAGCAGACAGAGAACTAAACATAAGGCTAATAACGTACTTTATTTCTTGCTCAATGTAATAGTGACTCACCCGTTGCCTTTATGAAGCTGTTTGTGAGACTCCCTAGGTGGTCTCAAAGAATGACTATCACCCTGGGCTCTTGACTCAGAAGAGGCGGCGAGAGCTAAGGTAAGTGGGTTCTAGGATCCCATAAAGTTCAGCCCCATACCTCTGTTGTTTTAAAAATATGTAGATGTGTTCATAGGCATCAGAGAGCTTAGGAGAACAATTCATGACTGTAAGGTCATTAGTACCTTTTTTATGAATTATTAGTGTTTCAGGTATGACCTCTAGGACATTGGCATGAAAGCTCATGAAGGCCCCTGGGTTCTGTGTTAGTCTGTTAGTAGTTCTGTTTAAAGAAGCCACTGTCCCATCCAGCATAGCCCCCCACTGCTGATGCAAGCAATAGCAACCTGGGAATGGCCGGGACCCACCAGCACTCAGGGGACCCCTCAGAAGGAAGGAAAGGAAGCCCCGGAGGCACGTACCGGGACTGGGTCTGCTTAGTGATGTTCTTTATGGTCAAGCCCTCCTTTCCGATGATGGCACCAACAAACTGGGTGGGGACCAGGATCCGCAGCGGGAAATCAATCTGTCTGGCCTGAGAAGAGCCCCCAGGGGCATGGCCTTGCTCCCGGGAAGAGTGGTCCCCACGCTGGGCTCGCTGAGGGGGCGAAGGGGAGCTCACCTCTTCATCCGGGATGTAGGAAATCTTGAAGGAGTAGTTCTCAAACTGATGCCCGCTTAGCTTCTCGATGGCTCTGAAATACAGCAGGGGAAGTGAGCTTTGTTAGAGACCCACAATGCCAGGGTCAGTGGACCGGTTCATTCACTCTCCTTTACTAATTGCCTACGAGAATGCCTTTCGCAGCACTGAGGATGCAGCTGTGAGCAAAACACACGCCATCTCTGCTCTTTCACAGAGGGTGGTTAACAAGCAATCACCAAGTATAGGTCTGGTCTGCTATACAATGTGTTGTTCTGTTTTCTTTTTTAACCACTTAAGGCTGTATCAAAAACACTGTAAATATCGGCATAAAATTGACTCAAGAATTTTAATTGTAATATAGTTATTACTGAAAATCCAGCAGTAGATAAGCACAAATGAGAAAAACATCCTAGTCCATCCTATGTCTTTCTTAAATATATTATTATTTATACAAATGGATTAATATCAAACATACTACTCTATAATCCTTAAAAATAGTTAATACTCTAGTTTTCTAAGTGATTAAATATCCTGAAATTTAATTTTTACTGGTTATCATTCTATTGATTTGCCATCATTTTTGCAACATATTATCTATTGTTTTATATATATATATATATATACACACACACACACACACACTTCTAATGCAGGAGACATAGGTTTGAGCCCTGATCAGGGAAGATCCACATGCTGCAGTGCAACTAAGCCCATGCACTACAACTACTGAACCTGTGATTTAGAGCCTGGGAGCTGCACCTACTGAAGCCTGAGTGCCCTAGAGTCTGTGCTCTGCAACAAGAGAAGCCACCACAAAAAGAAGCTGGCACACCACAACTATAAAGCAGCCCCCACTTGCCACAACCAGAGGAAAAAAAACTGTGCAGCAATGAAGACCTCGCACAGCCAAAAGAATATATAAAATAAATTTTAAAAATGTTTAAAAAGTCAACAGCAAATGACCATTGCCTTGTTCGATGCAAAATTAACATTTTGAAAACTAGTGGTATGAGAACGGGTTAAATACGCATTCATGGATGTGGAAACCTTGAAAAAAAACACTAATTCTGGCATGTATAACCAATATGAATATTATGCCACCTCCATAAAGCATGACCACGTGTGACCATAATTCTAGTTGTGATGACCTGACAGGCACTTCATGGGCCTTCTACAAAAAGGAACTTGTTTTTGTTGTTGTTTTTAAAATATTCAATCCCATGTGTGTTAATAGCCAAGCTCACAATTAACCATCCCTGAAGCAATGTCGTCATGGGTGGGGTCAGGAGGTGAATGTGAGTAGGAAGAAGAGTCCAAGCCAGGTACTCTTTGATGAGCCACTCCAAGATGACAATGCTCCCTTGGGCTGATGTCACAGAGGTGAACCCCCCCTTTTAATATTCATAGAGGGAAAAGGAAGTAAGTTTCAGCATTCATCCAATGAGTGTGGACAGAAACAGGCTTGGGCTTCTTCCTCATGGTGCATGGAGAAAGCTCTAGATGAAAGTGGCTTCCAGTGGTTGTCAAAGCAGACTCTAGGGGACACAGCGTCAGAGACGTGGTGTCCTCTACTCCTGTTTCAATATACAGCTCCCACCTTGGTTCTGATGCCAAGGCTCAACATTTTTCAAGATAAAAATCTCTGTACAGTCAACAAACAGATACCCTGGTGTAAATTCCCTGGTGCTCTATGGATGTGTCAAAGATCTGCATTCCCTGGTGGCTCAGATGGTAAAGAATCCACCTGCAGTGTGAGAGACCTGGGTTCAATCCCTGGGTTGGGAAGATCCCCTGGAGAAGGGAATGGCAATCCACTCCAGTATTCTTGCCTGGAGAATCCCATGGACAGAGGAGCCTGGCAGGCTACAGTCCATCAGGTCGCATGGAGTTGGACATGACTCAGCAACTACACTGCTACTACTGATGTGTCAAAGATCTGCATCTTTTCAGAAAAGGTTTATAAACACAGGATTCAATGGAATCCAAAGACAAGTTCCTCCGGCATTCCCCAGCCCAGATTTAAAGGGAAATAAGCTAAATCCACTTACGTTTTAGCTTCTTCTCTTGTTGCATATGTGACGTTGACAACGGCAGTTTCTGTGTCTGTGTTGACTAGGAAAGAAGCAAAAACTACATTGTCATAGAAAAAAACAAAGGTGTAGCCCTCTGGCTCAGTGTAAATAGACTTAGAGAAAAATGCACAAAAATTTCATTGTTCAAACTCAAGAGTTATTTGAATCTCTATATTCATGTGCACTCATAGTAATTTACAATCAATTGTATATACACATTTGTAATCAACTGTATATATAACTCAAAGCTATATTTTTCACTTATTTTATCAACACTTCTGCATGTGTATATGTATATGCACAGTTTCTTTGGATTTTTCATTTTTAATGTCTACATAAAATTGCAGCAAGCAAATGGGCCATGATTTTTGCCTAACTATTCCTTAATTGTTGACAAATGGTTGTTCTCAGTATTTGCTACTCTGAAGACTGTTGATAAAAATCACCACTGTTGCAAATACCACTTGATTTTTATTCTTCTGAATTTCTTATTTTTAGTGTCATTTAAAAGAAAAATAATTGGGTAAAAAGAACATAATGTTTTTTAATGATTATTTTCAAATTACTCTCCTAGAAGTTTGTATTAATTTACTGTACCACTATCAGTTTTATCTGCTATAATTTTTAAATAATTGGATATATGTATAAAATAATAAGAAAGTATTTTAATTTTAATTGTTCATTCATGGATAAGGTTGAACTATTACAATATTTGTTCTGCTGTGACTGAACTCGACTGTGTGAGTTAAATCTAGTAACCATGTACAATGAATAAAGAAAACTGGCAATTCCAACCCACTTGGCTGAAGAGGAGAACATATAAACTCTAAGAGTGGCTAACAAGGTATCACTCTTGTGAGTTGGCTTATCTTGATTAATAACTGATGCATCTTCTTCCAAAGTCAGATGTTAAGAATGAATTCAAAAGGCAGGACAAAACTTTCTCCATCCAAGTCAGTAAACTTAGACCAAAAATATACTGATTTCCCCAAAACCAACAGCATGACTAAATCAAAATTTTTCCTATTAAGACATTTAAGCTATTAGGAGACTTGGAATTAACAGCATTAAGCAGAGCATAATTCAAGAAAACCACACTAGAGCTGCTTTTCAAAGTAATAATAAAACCCTCTAGTGCAAGGATTCTTAATTTTGAACCTATGTTAGAGCTTCAGGAATTCTATACTCACCCTCCCCATTTCCCTGCAAATATTCAAATCTGTGGGGACATGGATATTTCTGTCTTATAATTTCCATATGGTTTCCAAAAAGGTTAAAGTCACTGTTATCCAATAACTTCAAAGTAGCTGCAGCCCTTATGGGGACGGATGCATACTCCTCAGGAAGGAACTGCCATTGAGACATATGGGTCACCAACACTGAACCCAGTCCTGGCCTCGGCCTCGGAGTGTTCGTGTTGCTCTCTAATACAGAGAGGTGCTCACAGGACTGCACCTCTCAGTGCAAAATAGGGCATGTGCACCCACAACCAGCCTCTCTCAGTGCTGACACAGTGAATGCTACTAAGTCTCAGAGTTACATTTTGGAGTGCAACAGATGAGGCTGTAGACCCAAAAAGGAAGAAGGGGCTGGGTTTGAACCTCCTGAATAAAGCTACCCATTAAAAGTCTCAGATTCATTCGTATTTATATTCTTTGTTCTTCAAAGACATCTGTCTTCAGGAAATCAGACCTGTGATTCCGGGAGGAACTGAACTCTATTCAAATACTTTATTTCACTGGACATGAAAGCTCTATAAAGATTCTTAAAATTCTCCTGCAGAATGTTTTCCTGCTGAATCAGGAATTACCTATGAAACAGAACAAAACAACAGCCCAACACTTCTACCCTACAGTCATGAGGCAGCTAGAAACTGGGTGCTCTCAAGGGCACAGGTGCTCCTGGAGCTGTGGACGGCCCCAGGGACCTGGAGTATTTCTTCCTTGCATGGCATTGTCCTGAGTTTATAACAGGGTCTTAGCTAGTAACTTGTACAGGTTCATGTCTGGAAAGCCATCTTGCCTACGACATCCAATTCTTACTAGAATGTCTTCCATTTGAGGGAAATATCAAGAACTGAGAAAATAGAATCCTTATAAATCATGTCTTCTTTCCGGGCTCTTTCCCTTTACCTAGGTGGGCCTACCTCCCACCTTGGGGATGGACAGTCAGCAGCATGAAACTGAATAATAATATTTTTAATATTCATGGAGTATAGAGCATCTAATAATTACTGCTTTAAAAGCTATTATATTAACTATACTAGCAGACAGACTGCATATGAGAAAATGCATTTTCTGTGATTTTTTTTCCTAAGTGAATATTAACAGTTATGTATGACTTCACTCACTGTCTGTAAAGGGAAATGTTTTAGAAGGTAAAAATAAAGTGGTAGGAAAAAGAATATACACTTTCTGGGGATTTACAACACTGTTCCCAAGACAGAGGCTCTCAAATGAATACACACAAAAATCACTTGAAAGTGACTATTTAAAATACAGTTTGTTTCATGACTTCTTCCCCCACAGAGTCTTACTTTGTAAAGCTATCTATGGTGAGCCCCAGGAAACTGCATTTTCCCAAATGCTCCAGGCGATAATGGTGTAGGAATCCTACACCTTGAGAAACAGTCCAAGACATCAGGGATATGTTGTTCTTAACCAGGAAGAGGAAAGTTGTCACAATATACAGTTACTTCCAAATGAATTAAGCTTCCCCCATTCTGACAGCAATTTGTCCAGTGCTTGAGTACATTACAGAGTATAAGAAAAATAGTCTGAAAACCATTCTTTGAAAAAATAGACGTGGATAGACAGATACAGACATTTCTTACATACATACAGATATACAAACATACACTCTAGGAAGCTTGCTTCAGTGGAATTTAAACTTGTTCTTTGTCCTTGGATTTGACCCAACCTATAAGAAATAACAGGCAATATTCCTCTCAAAATTCAACAGGCTAATTTCAGCACTTATTACCTTGCTCCACGTTCTCCACTGTCCCACACTGAGCCAAAAGTCCATCCAACACCTGAAAAAGAAGCTTCACTGTCAGAATTTCAGGTCTTCATAAAAACGGCTAGAAGTGAATAGATATACAGGGCTTTCATTTGCTTATTGACTCCCGAGTAGTCTGTTTACTGAGGAAGCACAGCAGAGTTTTCTCAGTAATTGTTAACAATCACATTCATGATGGTTGGAGCCCATTTGCTTTTAAAATGAGAAGCAGACTAATGTACAAAAAGCACTTCTCCCTTCTGAAAGATTTAACCATTCTTCCATCAGTTTTCCTTTAGGGATCTCCTTATTTTATGAAGCAATGAGAGATGTATATGCTCAAAATTTTCTGCAATAAAAAGTGGGTTTTTTTCCCCCTTAAAGTAACAAAAATGTTAGCCAAAACATTCTATTTCCTTTAAGTCTATTTTGATTCTGTTTGAGTTGGGGGACATGGGGCAGTATGCCTTTAAATGAGGCAAAAAGGCTACGCCTCATATTCTATCTTATTTCAAGGTAACAATCTTGTAAGAAGTTTTACAACTCTGAAAATGTTTTAACTGTTATTCACAACTAATTAAAAATAAAACACTTGCCCAAACTAACAGAGAACCTTCTATTCTTATTGATTTTCCATTTATTTTATTTCCTCCCAAATCATAATTTAGAAAGGTAAGAATCTTTTATAAAATCATGGGATAAAAATCACAAGCAAGGCATTTATTTTGTTTAGTTTTCTGTTGGTGCTTGGTTCCTGAGGCGACAGAACATAAGGGATCAAAGTGTATATCCAGCACAACAGAAGGGACGACTCCGACCACAAACGCAGAGCTGGTCATTCCCACTGGGATGCTGAAGAAGGCAAAGTCTGGGGACCTCTAATTCCTAAACGTGAAAGGGAACTAAAGAAAAGGGACAAAATGCCCTGTTACTCCATTAGGAAAAGAAGACAGAGAGCAGGAAGATAATAAATACAGAAATGTCATTGGCCTACCTCCCACTGCAGGTGAGGAGGGATGTTTCGAATCTGAATTTTCCTGCTCCTGTAAAAAATAAAAGCACAGACACAACAGGCTTAATACCACACTTTCTCACTGTGTTCACCAAGGCCTCAGCAAGGGATTTTGATTGTGAATCAAGAACATCTTGTTTTAAGCTAATCATCAATTTTGCCCTTTATGTCTGTTAGTATTTGCTTTATATGTTTAGGTGATCCTATATTGGGAGCATATATGTTAATAAATTTGATATCCTCTTCTTGTTTTAATCCCTTTATCATTATATAATGTTCTACTGTATAGCACAGGGAATCATACCTGACATCTTGTAATAAGCTACAATGGAATATAATCTGAAAAAAAACTCACAAAAAAAACCTGAATCACTATGCTGTACACCTGAAGCTAATGTAATATTGTAAAATAAAAATTAAAAAACGAAAAAAAGAGCATCTTGTTTTAAAATTTTCAATTACTTTGAAGAAAAAAATTAAGAACAAATCTAAGAAGTCTGAACAAGCTAAAGAAATGGTTTAGATGCAAATCTATCATTTCAATTTCCTACCAAAACAGTTAGAATTTAAATTGCCATATATGTTATAATTATAGATTATTCCCTTTCTCCTCAAAATACATGGTCCTGCAACTGACCCTACCCTAAAAGGTACCTATGAGAAGTAAAATCACATATACAGTGGGTTTAAAGAAGATCTTTGCTAACAACGCAGAATTTCCTTTTAAAAAATTATTTTTATTTCTTGAATAGGTAATACAGTCCTGATTAAAAAATTAGGACACTTGAAAGAGGCAGTCCATGAACAGTCTTACTCATTGCTTGTGTAACCTTCAGTTTCCTTATGCAAATACTAGTAAATACAAATATACATTCCTGTTTTCCCCTTTTCTTAGAGAAATATTTGCATATTCTACACACTCACTGCATCTTGTTTTTTTCACCTAACAGTAATATCCTGGAGATCTTTCTATGGATACATTGGCAGAAAGAGAGCATTCTCATTCTATTTTACACAAGTGGATGTACCAAAGTGCACTTGTGTGTGTGAGAAGTTGCTTTAGTCATGTCTGACTCTTTGTGACCCTATGGACTATAGCCTGCCAGGCTCCTCTGTCCATGGGATTCTCCAGGCAAGAATAGTGGAGTGGGTTGCCATGCCCTCCTCCAAGGGATCTTCCCAACCCAGGGATCAAACCCTCTTCTCTTATGTCTCCTGTATTGGCAGGTGGGTTCTTTACCACTAGCACCACCTAGCCCAACCCTATTGATGGACATTTGGACCTTCTGCCTTTTTCAGGCCTTGTTGCATGTTGGATCTTAGTTCCCTGACTAGAGACTGAACCCACACCCCCTGCATTGGAAGCACTGGACCACCCGGGATATCCTTCTCCTGCCTTTTTATTCAGAAGATCTTTCTCTTTTTCCAAGACATCTTACTGGTCTGATAACTCTGATTTAGATCATTTCTTGTTTTTACCTAAGCTTTAAAATTAGATAGAAAAAAGAACAGAAACAAGAAGACAAGAATTTTTCTATCTATCTTTGAACTACATGTTAGATCTTGGAAGGAAAACACAAATCACATTTCAATATTGGTGAGGTCATTTCACTGGAAGGGTTTGGCATTGAGAGCCCATAAAAATCCCCTTCGGGGCTTGCAAGAGTAGAGATGTGGCAGCCAAAGTGTGCCCCCATTACTTTCCTCTCCTTTGTGTCAGAGGTACCAAATAGTTGCTATATGCAGTCACAAATTTCTCCACCTCTTTAATCTGGGCAACAGCCACAGAGAGCAATGTTACAATTCACGCAGAAAGAGAAAGGAGAGAGACAGAGAAATACATAGGCAGAGGAAACAAGAAACAAACAATGAAAGATCTGAGGGGCTCCTGTTTTCTCAGATTGTTTTTATTAAATTAAGGGAGGGCCATCCCTCTCTTCCAGATCCCATATCCTAATTCCATCTTATTTTTAAAAAAATAAGAATGCATTCATGCTTTACCAGAGCTGCTTAAATGACTATACTATATAAGGCACTCTGTAGAATCTCTATAATCTTGTGTCAGGATAGGAAGGAGAAAAAAGAATCAAGAACTAATTTCTACTTCTGTGCTATGAAGGCTCATTTCTGACACTGCCTTTGGCAAGAGTTTATAATAAAATTGCTGACACCATCCCATACAGTGGCTCCATGGAATGCTCCACAAAGGATGTCACAAGCCTAACTATTTATAGAAAAGGCAGCATAATTTGCAGGAAAAATTGAGTATTTCTAAGAAAAATACTTTTGTTATCTCCAAGTATAAATAAACATTGACTCCAACTGCTAACCAAGAATTCAATAGAAATCCTATTGGAAGAAACTTGTGCACAGACACAAAGATTTGAATAAAGACAGATACTAATGCTTTGTTCTGACAAAGAATGCAAATCATCTAAATATCCACCATCAGGGAGATGAATAAGTAAATCGTAGTACAGCTATAATATGGAACATTATACAGCTGTCCAAAAGAATGAAGTAGACATATGTTCGTGGTCATAGGACACTCATTTTAGAATACTGTAAGATGAGAGCTATTACAGATTAGGCTGATCCTATTTTACAAAAGTGCAAAACAAAACTCTATGTCATTAAATGTGTGTATATGCAAAGAAAAAGGTAACTACAAACATTTAGTTGGCAAAATGAGACATGTACTTTTTATTTTAGTTCTGGTTTGTTCACTTTTTATAAAAATGAGAATGTGTTCATGTCTTATTTGCTTTAAAAAATTGACAATTAAAACTCCTACTAGGGCTGCTTTCCTGAATTGACAAGATTCATTTTTTTAAAGTATGCTGGAACCTGATTAAAAAATAAAGAAAACCCAAACACCTTACTTTCTACATAATTACATTAGGTATCCTTCTTGGAATCTTATTTAACAGAGCATTAATTTATTTGGCAAACTTCTTTGTTCACAGTGTATAAATAATCAAATTCCACCCAGTTCAGATGATCCCAAATCCTAACTGAATGGGTCTAAAACAATGACACGTCATAATATCTCATGTCAGGACTGCACATCAGGCAATCAGCTGAGGAACTGGAATGTTCACTGAGCAGGGGTCTGGGAGAAAGCATCTCTAAAAAGTTAGTGTGTCTCACCTCTAACCTTAGACCAGGATGGAAAGAAAAAGAACTGAGAACTGAAGAGGGAAAACGGAGCTCACTGCAGTAGAACCTGTTCATCTGGAGCTCAGTCAGGTCACCTGGGAAAACACCCTGAGAGACTGTCTTTCTGGAACAGGAGTGACCAGGATCTTTGGGAGCTGCTAACTCTCCAGATGGCATCATCTAGACACTGTGTCATCTCATCAGGGTACCTGGGGTGCCCGACTCCTTTTCTCTTGGAAGGGACTTCTGTGAGCCCTTCAAAACCCAGCTCACATCTGTAGACAACTCCAGGGCATCTCCAGAAAGAGTGGTTTCTACATACTCTTAAGTTTTTATAACAGTTCCCTCTATGCTATAATTACTTATCTGCTGGCACTGTCCCCTCTCTGGATTGGAAATTTCCTCAAGGACAGGCTTCTTGTTTACTGGTCTCCTGTCCAGCACGGGGCCAAGCACACAGCAGAGAAGGAGAACATGGAACTCCGGGGGTTGCAGAAGCACTGCTGTTGCCAGCAGTAGTCTACTTATGATGCTATGGGCCTTCTAGCCCCACCTGGGAGGGCACAGGCTGTCCTTTCCTTCTCTGTCAGGGAGTAAAGAGGAGAGGGAAGACTTCTTTCCCCTCTTTCCTTTAGAGAAGAAACCAGCATCTGGCTCAACCTTGAACAACATATGTGGATCTTTCTCCCTTGAAATCCATAAAAATGTGCCCTGCTCGCAAACAAGCCAAATTTACACAATAACTTAGGAAAGTGACTGGTTTTAAGAACAAAGTTTTTCAACTCCTTTTTTTAAAAAAGGAATAATATCATAGTTCCTTTATATTATAAATCAAGCTTCTCTACATATACGTAATTGACATATCTTCTCATCCTTGCCACCCCCCAGAACAGTTACAGCCAGCTACTAGCTGGCCTGCTGGCCATCTCACATTTCTCTCCTCTCCCGTCCACCCCACACTTGGCCACCAGTGACTTTCTGCTTCTGTCTTCTTTGAATGACTGTCACCATGCCCAAATTCCCACTCATGACCCTGTTTCTGCCCTGTTCTCCATCTCCTTATCTTTAAATTCTCTTGCCCCAGGAAATGCTCTAACTTTGGGCTCTTACCCTTCCACCCAAAATAATTTGTCACACCTGTAGTTTATATGTGTGCCAGGTCTGAGTCTTCAACACGCCCAGTCTTCCTTAAAAACAAGAGTAAACAAAGGCGGTAAGGAACATGAGTTTGAATATTTAAAAATTTTAACTGAAAGCAGAATAAGACCTGCAGTTAAGCCATTAATACAGACAAACAGGCTCTTTCCCCAAGGCTTTAGGATTCAGGAACTCAGAATTTACCACTTTTATATTCAAATAAGTTAAGTGTTACGTGCTTCTATTTTTTCTTCTCTACTCAAGTAAGAAGCTCAGCCTCTACAACATCCAGGAAAAGAATAATATAGCTCTACAACTCTCCTATTTGGCTGGGGAACTGTCCACTTTGATGGATTCTATATTCTAGGTGATTGGTGACAACAGTATACACAAGTAGATAATCAAATCTTAACTAAACAAAGAAACTTAACTGCAGCTCTTCTAAGGCTCTTCAACATGTAAGTGAAGCAGGATACTTTTTATGAATATGTTATTATCTTTGTGCTGTAGATGCCTAGAGGAAATAGAAAGCTCTGAGTGAATTTAAAATAAAACTAGATGTCCATTATTACAAATTTCAAGGACCTGGGGCAGGAATTATTTTGTATGGTAGAATCCATTGCTTAAAAGAGCTGGGCAATCAACTGGGGAAGTAAAATCATATTTAACTGTCAAGGCATCTCTGTGATTTTGAAGAACCACCCCACACCTGTGTGTGTGGGTATGCCTGCCTGCAAGTAAAGTGGATAATGCTATAGTTTTCAGGCATTTGGTCAATTAACCACAAGTCTGATCAACCACCCTGGGAACTCTAGCCCATGCCTTAACCACGCAGAGGGGCCTAAGTAGAGAAGAAAGTTAACATATATTGTGGAAATTCAGCTCGTAGGATCTCAGATTCCATTTGAAAATTAGGTGAGCTAAGGATCAGAAGATCTTGGGAAAACTGTAGGCAAGAGAAGAAACAGAGGAAGCAAAAAAGATCCTATAAGAGTGCTTAGGGTGTTCAATAACAGATACTACCCAACAAGGTCCCATCTGTTTCCTAGCAAATTTGAGTTCCATCAGATGACACATGGTCCTTATTTTGGAAGGAAACCAAAGCACCATGGAATGTGTATTATCTGGAGGCAGGTATGCTAACTGACTTCAAGGACAGTGGCGGAGCCAAGACTGAACCACCAGCGCTCTCGGCCACGCCTCCTTCTCTAGGGCCCTGGGGTCGGATTCCTCTGCGTCCCCTGCCCTCATTAGTGTTTGAGGCACTTTATCTCCTTCCCATTCCTCATTAGTTCTGAAAGTTTCCCTTAAAACTTCTGGAGATTCTGTACAAGGGACATCCTGTGCTAACTTGAACTAGGACCCAGGCTAGCAATGAATCAGGGAAGCAAATGAATCACCGGTGATAGTCATGTCCAATCTCCTACACAGCACTCAGCTGTCTTTTAAAGTAACCCCCACCCCTGACACACACACACACAGGGCACAGGGCATGATTTTTAAAAAGTCAGTAAAGTATGACAAAAACCACTACAATATTGTAAAGTAATTAACCTCCAACTAATAAAAATAAATGAAAAAAAAGTCAGTAAAACTGTTAAAGTCACTTTGTTACTAAATTATTAAGAATAATTGCATCTGCCTCTATGGAATCTTAAACATAAGTTATTAGAAAACCAAATGCTTTCAAAATAAAAACTGTTAAAAAGTGAAAAAGGCTTTTTTTTTTTTTTCCAATGGAGAAAAAACATGTGATCAGAGTAAAGTCCCTGTGAATATTAGCAGTATTATGGGCCAAATCATAAAGGATTAAGTCAGATATTATTGTGGTGCCCTGCTGCAAAGGGTTTTGAGCCAGAAGAACTGCAGTTACAAACCAGTAAATTCCCTTGGTCTATAAACTTATGTCCACAAAACCATAAACCCCCAAGTGGCCCGAATATACTCATGCTTCATGAGAATTCAGAGAAAGGACCTCTTGAAAGTCCACTACTTGAACAGCACAGAAAAGAAAGCAGGGACTATGATTAGCAATAGTTACAAGCAATAGACCTTGTAACTTATTTATTTACCTCTCAAAGAGGCCTTGACTTTTTAAGAGGTTGCCAACACAATTCTAGACTTCCTCATTGAGAAAAACATCAAGGATTCTTCACTGTTCTTGAAAGAGGTAGAAGGAGAAAAGAGAAGAGTCAGTGCAATAATTAGATGATGATGAGATGTTGGTGAGAAGAGAGGTCAGGCTGCTACTCCTGGGCAAGATGGTGAAGGAGTCCCCCTAGTGGGTCAGGTACAACCAGTACCATCTACATTAAATGACCACTGAGTTTCATTCCAACTGTAGGGGTCTATAAACCTTTCAGGAAGATTAAAATCATCTTCTGTTCAAAGGAATCGATATGCTTGACTGTAGATTGAAACCACCATATACTGTTCTAGTGAAGGAGATAATCACATTCCTCAGAGGCTTACTATTTTAGTTCTTTAAAAAGGAAGTCAATATCCAAAATCTCTCTTTTTTGATTCATATTCAGTTTTTGTAAAGGGGGCTCCTCTTACTGAAGTAGCGGTAAATAGAAATATTTGAACTGAAGGAAGACCAAAAATCTTAATACTTATTCAGGGAAAATACTTATTTTTCTTTGTCAAAGACATCTTTAGTAAATTAAAGCAAAAACAAACAACAAACAAAACCCCAAGCCAAAAAACTTGACGCAGAAAAACTGTGACAAGTTTTATCAAAGTTTGTATACAATTCCCTACAGATAATACCACCTTTCCCACCTACCAAACCACCTTGCTAACTCATTTTGTGACAACACAGAGAAACAAATACAATTTTAGATCTAGCTTTACCAGAATTTCTCCATGGGCTTCATGGAACACTTGCCCACCCTCCAAATTATATTATTTGATGAGTTTATTAATGTTTCAGAGATACACCCAACATGATCATCACACTGTTTTTAGCAGGAGCTTTTCCCCAAACCACCACTACTTATGCTGTGTGTGTGTGTGTGTGTGTGTGCACGTGCACACATGCGTGTGTGCTCAGTTGATTCAGTTGTGTCCCCATGGATCATGGTCCACCAGGCTCCTCTGTCCATGGAATTTTCCCAGCAAGAATACTGGAGTGGGTTGCCATGCCCTCCTCCAGGGGATCTTCCTGACCCAGGGATCAAACCCGTGTCTCCTGCATTGCAGGCGGATTCTTTACTGCTTGAGCCACGGGTGCTAAGCATCCCATTTAAGCCTCACCACTCCCCTGTGACGTACAGATTGGTATCCTCATTTTCAGATAAGTAAACTGAGGTACTAAGGAATCCCCAGCCCAGTCTCACAGCTAGGGAGCAATATTTTTGACTATGGTCTGTAAGTTTAAATCTTTGCTCTTAAAATGTAACTCTAGAATTGTTAAACCACCAATAACAAAACATACATTTCACATATATATTTCAGTTCAACAAATCTTGGACAAGATGTGCCAACTCAAGTAAATCCTAGGAAATGAGTCTTAGGAATAGATTTCTAGGTTCTCCCTCTCACTGTCCACCTCAAACTTCACTATAGTGGCTCATTCTTTGCTTCTTGAGCCTGGAAGGCTATATAGTCCATGGGGTCCCAAAGAGTAGGACATGACTTAGCAATTGACTAAACAGAAGCAGCAGTTTTGCTTCTCAGAAGAGTTCGCTGAATATAAATGCCCCCTAGAGAGGGCACTAAAAGTATTAACTACTGACTCCTTCACAGGATCAGCTGACCCCTGGTTGATAGCTCTCCTGGCCCAGGACTGGGAGCTGTGCATGCCTGCAAGCCTAGTAGGCCTTTGCTCATTATCACTGGCCCCAATCAGTGCTGTGCCGAACCTAACAGGGCAAGATGAGAGTTTGAGAACCCTCCCTGAAATATGGATTGCTGAATGGAATCTCAGAAGTAAAGGACATTCTTCACCTGTGACCAAGTATAAATATGCATCTGGATTCAGGAGGATGAGATCTTGAGGGGTAAGACTGAGTCTCTGTGAGTGAAAGATCTCAAAGCCAGCTTACAGCTTTTCACATAAGAACTGAAAGAACTGTGCTGTGATGAATACTCCAGTTAACAAAACCAAGCTGTGTTTCCAATGAAGTGATTAGTTACCCTTATAAGGCCCTCAATTCATTATCTGTAATTAAGAATAACCTGGATAAAACCAAATATTTACACATCATATTTTGAGCCCAGATTAAAATATATTTATATATATACACACACACACACCTGATGCAACACAAATTACAATCTGCATATATAAATGTTATCCTTGTGTGGTGCAGGGTAAATACAAAACCATCTTTATAAAGGCAAAGGAAGCCACATGCCTCATCACCAACACCTGTGCCATCCTTTCAGCATCTCTTCAATTCACTGTCAATTGATTTCCTGAGTTCTCCAAATAGCACTCAAATCTGTCCTCTTCCTTTACCTGCATCTTTTTTCCTGTGTCCATTTCCTGGAACAGAGCAGGTAGTCAGCATCAGTGAATTCACCAGGAGCACGTGTTGCTGACAGCTGGCTTCTTTTTCCTGGCCCTCTCCACCCCATAGTCTGTGTTCCAACTAGAAGAAGAACATGTGATTCATGGAGACACTGACTGGTCACCAAGTGAATTTCTCTCACTCTAGTCTGCTTATCAGCTCAAGGCAACAGGCTGTTAACTGGAAAACACCAGGGAAGGTAGTTCCCGGCACAGTGGCCACTGCAAACCCTTCCTGTGATTGGACTGGAGTGACTCATATGGAGGTGGTGTCTCTTCACTGAAGACAAGTACAACGGCGTGCCATGACACATTGATGAAAGTTTCACAATTAAAAAAAACTCAAGCCAGAAGCTGTGAGTCCTCAATGCCTGGGAGTGAGTGATAAAGCAGCAGTCATTTTACTTCTGAAAAGAAGGAACTACTCACAGCAGTTATAAAAGACTTTGATCTTATTCATTATGGTCAGGATGACTAAGAAAAATTCAGTGAATCTCTAATATAGCTCTAAATCCCGAGTAAGCAGAGAAAGTGGGGGAGGGTCCTCCCTTGTGAAGGAACTTCTTCTCTACATCAATAGCATCCACCATCTCAAACAAAAGGGACAGGTCACCCATGCTGAGGATTAGGTACCTTGAACAATCCAAACCACCCATACCCACATGTTCTGACTGGAAGTTAAATACTGGACATTTTATCTGACTTGGGGGAATAGGATGATTTCTAAGATTAAACCAAAAACTGTTCTATATTCATTTAACAGATGTTCACTAAGCACCTCTTACTATAGCCAAGCACTTGTTTTAGGTTCTGGGGTACAGTGGTGGAAAAAAATGCCCTTATGCTGCTTATATTCTAGGGAGTAAACAAAGACAGCACTGACCTCCTACCCTAGAACTCTAATTAATTTCAATAAAACATGTAGTTTCAGTTCAGTTTAGTTGCTAAGTCATGTCCGACTCTTTGCGACTCCATGAATCATAGCACGCCAGGCCTCCCTGTCCATCACCAACTCGCGGAGTTTACTCAAACTCATGTCCATCGAGTCAGTGATGCCATCCAGCCATCTCATCCTCTGTCGAGCCCTTCTCCTCCTGCCCCCAACCCCTCCCAGCATCAGAGTCTTTTCCAATGAGTCAGCTCGTCACATAAGGTGGCCAAAGTATTGGAGTTTCAGCTTCAACATCAGTCCTTCCAATGAATACCCAGGACTGATCTCCTTTAGGATGGACTGATTGGATCTCCTTGCAGTCGGCAGTCCAAGGGACTCTCAAGAGTCTTCAACTCCACAGTTCAAAGCCTCAATTTTTCGGCGCTCAGCTTTCTTCACAGTCCAACTCTCACATCCATACATGACTACTGGAAAAACCATAGCCTTGACTAGATGGACCTTTGTTGGCAAAGTAATGTCTCTGCTTTTTAACATGCTATCTAGGTTGGTCATAACTTTCCTTCCAAAGAGGAAGTGTCTTTTAATTTCATGGCTGCAGTCACCATCTGCAGTGATTTTGGAGCCCAAAAAAATACAGTCTGCCACTGTTTCCACTGTGTCCCCAACTATTTGCCATGAAGTGATGGGCCCAGATGCCACGATCTTAGTTTTCTGAATGTTGAGCTTTAAGCCAACTTTTTCACTCTCCTCTTTCACTTTCATCAAGAGGCTCTTTAGTTCTTCTTCACTTTCTGTCATAAGGGTGGTGTCATCTGCATATCTGAGGTTATTGATATTTCTCCTGGCAATCTTGATTCCAGCTTGTGCTTCATCCAGTCCAGCGTTTCTCATGATGTACTCTGCATAAAAGTTAAATAAGCAGGGTGACAATATACAGCCTTGACGTACTCCTTTTCCTATTTGGAACCAGTCTGTTGTTCCACGTCCAGTTCTAACTGTTGCTTCTTGACCTGCATATAGGTTTCTCAAGAGGGAGGTCAGGTGGTCTGGTATTCCCATCCCTTTCAGAGTTTTCCACAGTTTATTGTGATCCACAGAGTCACAGGCTTTGGCATAGTCAAGAAAGCAGAAATAGATGCTTTTCTGGAACTCTCTTGCCTTTTCGATGGTCCAGTGGATGTTGGCAATTTGATCTCTGGTTCCTCTGCCTTTTCTAAATCCAGCTTGGACATCTGGACGTTCACAGTTCACATATTACTGAGGCCTGGCTTGGAGAATTTTGAGCATTACTTTGCTAGCGTGTGAGATGAGTGCAATTGTGTGGTAGTTTGAGCATTCTTTGGGATTGCCTTTCTTAGGGATTGGAATGAAAACTGACCTTTTACAGTCCTGTAGCACTGCTGAGCTTTCCAAATTTGCTGACATATTGAGTGCAGCACTTTCACAGCATCATCTTTCAGGATTTGAAATAGCTCAACTGGAATTCCATCAACTCCACTAGCTTTGTTCGTAGTGATGCTTTCTAAGGCCCACTTGACTTCACATTCCAGGATGTCTGGCTCTAGGTGAGTGATCACACCATCGTGATTAACTGGGCTGTGAAGATCTTTTCTGTGTATTCTTGCCACCTCTTCTTAATATCTTCTGCTTCTTTTAAGTCCATACCATTTCTGTCGTTTATTGAACCCATCTTTGCAACCCCACGTCCAAGGAGTGGCGGCTGCACAGGCGCAGGAGGGCCGAGAGGAGATACTCCACGTTCAAGGTCAGGAGGGGTGGCTGTGAGGAGATACCCCTCGTCCAAGGTAAGGAGCAGTGGCTGCACTTTGCTGGAGCAGCCATGAAGAGATACCCCACGTCCAAGGTAAGAGAAACCCAAGTAAGACGGTAGGTGTTGCGAGAGGGCATCAGAGGGCAGACACACTGAAACCACAATCACAGAAAACTAGCCAATCTGATCACACGGACCACAGTCTTGTCTAACTCAATGAAACTAAGCCATGCCGTGTAGGGACATTCAAGACGGACGGGTCATGGTGGAGGGTTCTGACAGAATGTGGTCCACTGGAGAAGGGAATGGCAAACCACTTCAGTATTCCTGCCTTGAGAACCCCATGGACAGTATGAAAAGGCAAAATGATAGGATACTGAAAGAGGAACTCCCCAGGTAGGTGCCCAATATGCTACTGGAGATCAGTGAAGAAACAACTCCAGAAAGAATGAAGAGATGGAGCCAAAGCAAAAACAACACCCAGCTGTGGGTTGACTGGTGATAGAAGCAAGGTCTGATGCTGTAAAGAGCAATATTGCATAGGAACCTGGAATGTTAGGTCCATGAATCAAGGCAAATTGGAAGTGGTTAAACAGGAGATGGCAAGAGTGAACATCGACATTCTAGGAATCAGTGAACCAAAATGGACTGGAATGGGTGAATTTAACTCAGATGACCATTATATCTACTAGGCAGGAATCCCTTCTAAGGCAGGAATCCCTTAGAAGAAATGGTGTAGCCATCATGGTCAACAAAAAAGTCCGAAATGCAGTACTTGAATGCAATCTCAAAAACGACAGAATGATCTCTGTTCGTTTCCAAGGCAAACCATTCAGTATCATGGTAATCCAAGCCTATGCCCCAACCAGTAACACTGAAGAAGCTGAAGTTGAATGGTTCTATGAAGACCTACAAGACCTTTTAGAACTAACACCCAAAAAAGATGTCCTTTCCATAATAGGGGACTGGAATGCAAAAGTAGGAAGTCAAGAAATACCTGGAGTAACAGGCAAATTTGGCCTTGGAGTACAGAATGAAGCAGGGCAAAGGCTAATAGTTTTGCCAGAGAATGCACTGGTCATAGCAAACACCCTCTTCCAACAGCACAAGAGAAGACTCTACACATGGACATCACCAGATGGTCAACACCGAAATCAGACTGATTATATTCTTTGCAGCCAAAGATGGAGAAGCTCTACACAGTCAGCAAAAACAAGACCAGGAGCTGACTGTGGCTCAGCTCATGAGCTCCTTATTGCCAAATTCAGACTTAAATTGAAGAAAGTAGGGAAAACCACTAGACCATTCAGATATGACCTAAATCAAATCCCTTATGATTATACAGTGGAAATGAGAAATAGATTTAAGGGATTAGATCTGATAGAGTGCCTGATGAACTATGGACGGAGGTTCATGACATTGTACAGAGACAGGGATCAAGACCATCCCCATGGAAAAGAAATGCAAAAAAGCAAAATGGGTCTGAGGAGGCCTTACAAATAGCTGTGAAAAGAAGAGAAGTGAAAAGCAAAGGAGAAAAGGAAAGATATTCACATTTGAATGCAGAGTTCCAAAGAATAGCAAGGAGAGATAAGAAAGCCTTCCTCAGCGATCAATGCAAAGAAATAGAGGACAACAACAGAATGGGAAAGACTAGAGATCTCTTCAAGAAAATTAGAGATACCAAGGGAACATTTCATGCAAAGATGGGTTCAAAAAAGGACAGAAATGGTAGGGACCTAACAGAAACATGTAGTTTACCATGTCTAATTGGTCCCTTGATCCAATTAAATCCTGAAGGAAAAAGGCCATTCCTGCCTTTTCCTCATCATATCTTGGGTTTTAGCTAGACATGAACCCAATGTCCTTTAACGCCTGTTTCTGCACAGTATCCTTATACAGTACTTGTGGCTAGTAAAGAGCATCACACGAGTCCTCGTTTCTAAGCTCCGTGGGGAAGTCAGATCTGACGCAGGAGTTTCTTTGCAGAACAGCAGTGGGACACATGCACTGCTGCCTTTCCTTCCCACCCAGCACTGCCCCTTAGTACCTAACCCCGTGAGATTTCTTCTCCTTCTCAAAAGGGAGCTCCAGAGAAAAGAAGATCAGAGGGAAAGTTCTGTCTCAAAATTGGGAGAGGAGTCAGAAAAAACTTCTCACACAACACTATTAAAAAAATAAAATCAGTTCATAGCATACAAAGAATAACAAATCTGTGAAGGTCTTCAATATCTCAAAAAGTGCTGATATAAAAAGAAAGGAAAATCACTAGCTCTTAGAGCTAGTATTACATGATTTAATACAGTGAAACTTTAAAAAAAACTTTGAACAGCCAACTTTTTTCTTTTTTTTTTTTAGGCCGTGCCAAGCAGCTAATGGAATCTTAGCTCCTAGACCAGGGATTGAACCTGGGCCCTCAGCAGTGAAAGCACAGGGTCCTAACTACTGGACTGCAAGAGAATTCTCCCTTTAAAAATTCACTTTTATTTGATTGGCAAATAGTCAACTTTAAAAACAGATGAATGAACTGGGGAAAGATGGCATATAAATTACTCTCATTTTTAAAAGGATTCATTTTCCTAATGAGGATTCCCCTTAAGATCTCTTTTCATCAATTCTGAAATAAGACAAACCAGTAGGGAGATAACTGCAAAAATATACGAATTTATAACCAGTTTTGAAAGACCAGACTTCTGCCTAGAGAAAATTTTCTAGTGTTGCTGACAGAAATGCAAGATTCCTTAGCTGTATCCTTCCCAAATTATGCACACCCTACCCCTACCCCCTACAGATCCACAGCTCTGACAGGTGACATGGACACAGCAGTCACTCAGGAAATCTGAGGAATGAACGAATGTACACAACAGGGTTAACATCTCTGGCACTTAAACAGAGAATTCTTTCCAGCTGCTGATTCACATTCTCTTTTGAGTTCCCTGTCTCACAAAGCATCTATCTCACTTGGTTCCAGACTTTTCATCACTTCCTCAAACCAGCATCATTAGCGGGTGGGTCCCAGCTAACAGGTGGGACCATTAATGGGTGGGTCCCAGCAGGACTCATCCATGGGAAATTGCCTCTAGGAGTCAACACCTGACTTGAATAAAAGTGAACAACCTACCTGGCTCTGCAGGTACATGGCTCTACCATGGGAGGTCCTGCTCCCACAGCTTCAAATTTCTTTCCCTCTCTCTTCTCCCTTCCCTGGAGGCAGTGCACAGCTGCCCCCTACTTCGACCCTGTTGCTTTCTTTGCTGGGAGCTCAGTCTTCTACAGCGTGAGTGAGGAGGGAAGAGAGTTCAGTCGGTGCCCTCCCTCTAGCTGTTCACAGAGTCCCAGTCTCTTAGCACTGTGATTAGCTCCTGCCCTCTCCTCCCCTCTGTCCCTCACCGAATCCCAGAGAATTATGAGAAAGTGCTCCATAAACTGTACTGCACCCTACACATGAAGGCATTAGGCTGAGGTTACTAGAAGCACAGCACCCTCAAGTTCATTTTCCCAGTTTTGGTCCTGATGTGCCCAAGGGAGCTGGGGCCTGGTTCTCCTGAGAAATGTGAGTGGCTCTGACTTCACCTGATGAGTCACAACTAGATAACCAGTTAGAAGGCATCACACAGAGCCAGCACTGAACTAGGAGAGAAACTCCTGAAATGATGTCACTTGTGGATACAGGCTCAAAAGGACCCATTTCAGGGAAATTTTGAAAGCTAAGACGTACAACTGGCAAACCGATGGATTATTCTTCTCCATTTAAGAGCACCTTGTTTATTGTGCTGAAGTACAAGTACTTGTGTTCCTTGGTGGGAAATACAAAGTTTGTAATAGGTAAGCACAGATACTGGTGGAAATGCAAACACTTTTGTTTACTAATGTCCATGAGGTCTTGATTTCTTTCTTTTTTTTTTTTTTTGGCTGTGCCATACAGCATGTGGGATCTTAGTTCCCTGACCAGGGATCAAACTGGCACCCTCTACATCCCCTCATGGGAAGCTCAGAGTCTTAACCACCAGACCACCAGGAATGTCCCCATGAGGGCTTGATTTCTTAGAGGAGAACAATGATTAAAGAAAAAATATAAATTTAAATATATTCCCTGGGTTATCTAACTTAACAATTGCCCCCACCTCTAATAAAATATTTCATTGTTACCAAAGGCCACCATTATTTTGACACCACAAGCAGCAGATGGGAGATGTGCTGAGATGGCAACAGGAGACCACAGTTTGAATCCTGGCTCTGCCTTGGCAAGCTAATGGACAGATACTGGGCCAGTCATTGAACCTCTCTGGTTAACGCCTCAGACAGGAGACAGCTGAGACAAGATTACAGGTAGACAAACTTCTTTTCAAACCCAAGATTCATTTCATTTTGGCAGCAAAACAAAACTGTCACAAAGAGAAGGGAATGAGCAGAAAGAAGAGGTGTCTCCAAGGACCTTAGGCTACAAACAGACACTGAATTTTTAAAAAATCATCCCAATAAATCTTGCATTTTGTTTGCATCACAATTTTTAACAACCCAATAGATAAGTTAGCTGACTGAGTCCACAGTATTTTATAACAGAATGGCTTACAATCCAAAAAAGTGGATCTGTGACTCTACCTGTATCACAACCCACCCCTACAAGCCACAGTTTATCCCGTTTCTACCCAAAGCCTTATGTTTATATTTTCACTAGTGCCAGGATTACTCTTGTACAATCTCTAGTGTCTGGATTTTGAAGGTACAGTGTTATTTCCTGCAATTTACTATGAAGGTATAGCATTATTTCCTCAAATTTATTATGAATTTGCCATTGGATCACAGAAAAAGCGAGAGAGTTCCAGAAAAACATCTACTTTTGCTTTATTGACTATACCAAAGCCTTTGACTGTGTGGATCACAACACACTGGAAAATTATTAAAAGAGATGGGAATACCAGACCACCTTACCTACCTCCTGAGAAATCTGTATGTAGGTCAAGAAGCAACAGTCAGAACCAGACATGGAGCAACAGACTGGTTTCAAATTGGGAAAGGAGTACGTCAAGGTTGTACATTGTTATCCTGCTTATTTAACTTACATGCAGAGTACATGATGTGAAATGCCAGGCTGGATGAAGCATAAGCTGGAATCAAGGTTGCCGGGAGAAATATCAATAACCTCAGATACGCAGATGACACCACCCTTATTGGACAGAAAGTGAAGAGGAACTGAAGAGCCTCTTGAGGAAAGTGAAAGAGGAGAGTGAAAAGCTGGCTTAAAGCTCAACATTCAAAAACTAAGATCATGGCATCCAGTCCCATCACTTCATGGCAAATAGATGGGGAAACAATGGAAACAGACTTTATTTTCTTGGGCTCCAAAATCATTGTAGATGGTGACTGCAGCCATGAAGTTAAAAGACGCTTACTTCTTGGAAGAAAAGCTATGATCAACCTAGATAGCATATTAAGAAGCAGACACATTACTTTTCTGACAAAGGTACATTTATTTGGTCAAAGCTATGGTTTTTCCAGCAGTCATATATGGATATGACAGTTGGATCATAAAGAAAGCTGAGTGCTGAAGAACTCGTGCTTTTGAACTGTGGTGTTGGAGAAGACTTTTGAGAGTCCCTTGGACTGCAAGGAGAGCAAACCATTCAATTCTAAAGGAAATCAGTCCTGAATATTCATTGGAAGGACTGTGGCTGAAGCTGAAACTCCAGTACTTTGGCCACCTGATGTGAAGAACTGACTCCTTGGAAAAGACCCTGATGCTGGGAAAACTGAAGGCAGGAAGAGAAGAGGACGACAGAGGATGAGATGGTTGGGGGGCATCACCGACTCGATGGACATGAGTTTGAGCAAGCTCTGGGAGTTGGTGATGGACAGGGAAGCCTGGCATGCTGCAGTCTATGGGGTTGCAAAGAGTTGGGCACTACTGAGCGACTGAACTGACTATGAATGGAGTGTGAAAGTGTTAGTTACTCAGTTGTGTCTGACTCTTTGTGACCCAAGAAATGTAGCCCCCCAGGCTCCTCTGTACATGGGATTCTCCAGGCAAGAATACTGGAGTGGGTTGCTATTTCCTTCTCCAGGGATCTTCGTGACCCAGGGATTGAACCCAGGTGTCCTGCATTGCAGATGATTCTTCACCATCTGAGCTACCAGGGAATGAACGGAGTGTAGGGCACAGCTAAGCAGGAGCTTGTCCATTTCCTATTGTTGTATATAGGTCTGTGGCAGGGACTGTGAATGAGGAGATGATAATTGCCTCCAAGGAATTCCACTGATGTCATAAGCCAAGATCAAAACTCATGTTTCTACTACATAGAAACAGAGCTCTGGCTCATAATTCAGTTTCTGGTTAATTAGTATCATACTGATATTCTACTCGTTATTGCAGCTTTGATCTAGACAGCTCTGAAAGCCTACATTCACATTTCTAACGTAACACACTTTAGCAGCGGGTGAGAGAAAGTTAAGACAAGCTACATGTATTACAAAAGCAGCAGTGTTAGCTTGATTTAAAGAAAATACCACTAGATAATTGTCCAAGGCTCTTTTCAACTCCAATGGTCTAGGCAACAAGTGAGTGAGACTTCAAAGGCAAGGGGGACAGGTTGGGGTGATCTATGGTGAGACATCAGGATGAAAAGTGTCTATATTACATGGAGCTTTTCCTGATGAGTTTTATATAGTGATTCTGTAGATCTCAGCAAATCTGGACACATATCTATCACTCAACTAGTTTAAAACAAATTAAGTTTTTAGAAATAAGTATGACATAGTTCAAAAGGTACCAAAGCAGAAAAAACACAGTAGAAAAACTTGTCCTTCAGGCCTCTAGTTCTGATACAGTTTTAAAAAATCACTCCATAGTATTTTATATAAAAGCATATATGTATACAGTAGAACCTTGAACACTGTGGAGTTAAGGGCACTTAGCCACGTCACCCCCATCCACTCTAACACAGCTGAAAATCTGCCTATAACTTTTGATCCCCACCAAACTTAACTTCTATAGCCTACTGCTGACCAGAAGCCTTATTAATAACAAAAACACATATTTTGTATATGTATATTTTATGCATTTATGACATACTTTTTTCTTAAACTTTTTTGTATTTCTAGGATATACAGTTCATCTGTGAGGTTTATTTTTTTCAAATTGTCCCAAACCTAAAAATTTTCCAATGTATTTATTGAAAAAAATTCACAGAGAAGTGAACCCATGCAATTCACATCTGTGTTGTTCAAGGGTCAACTGTGTATTCTTTTTACCCTGAAACAAATTATTAGTGCTCTGAATATGCTTTTTTCACTTGCAGATTGTGTCATATCCATACATGGAGCTGTTCTTTTTGATAGCTGTGTAACACTGATCTTTATGACTATATCATAATTTATTCAACTGGTCTCCTATTGATGGACAATGTTTCTAACCTTTTGCTCTTTCCAAAAAACCAAAAATGTTGTACCAAATAGCCTATCTAATTTTACACAGGTGTGATGTATCTTGGAAGATAAGCTCCTAAAAGTGGAGGGCTATTCATTTGTAATGTCCACATACAAATGCAACGTTGTTTCTTCACACATGAAAACACAGCTATCTCATTTTTTATTTCTGCCCTTTCACAGGTGAAAAATACTATCTTTTTCTGCATTTTAATTATGAATGAAGTTGATTGTTGGAAACGCCACAGAATTCATCCCCGTTCTTCACTGGTATTCTGACAGGGGACTCCTGATTTGATTAAATGCATTAACTTCATTTATTCAACAGACCCTCACTGAGCATTTACTATGTTGGACACCAGAGAGACAGGTGAAAGGCCTGTTCCCCACCACGAGGAACTCACAGTCTGGTGGGCAGACAGCCAGTATGCCCTGTACACTGTGCCGCTAGGAGACATGCCTGAGCCTCGTGGGAGGTGCCGAGTGGCTGGACAGACAGGAGGAGAACCTGGCAGGGCCCCCAGGGAAGGTGCTGCCTCAGCTGCAACCTGAGCAAAGGGGAGGGAGAGAGCGCAGAGGGGTCTGGAGGGCCTTTCAAATCAAGGGAATGAGGGGCACAAGGGCAGGGCGACAGGGACACTTAGTTTGAGAGGAGCAGAGAATGCTTTCCAGGGACCACGAAGGGCATAAACCTTTTGCCAAGACCCAGAAGCTGGAAGACAATGTAAACACAGCCATCAGCATTAACTTTCTTTTCAGAAGCTATTTTCTTCTTAATTGACTCCCTTCCTCGGAGAAGACAGCACTGTGGCCCTGAGAATTTGGGTGCAAGTATGATTCCATCTTTTCCTCCAGCTGTGTGCAGCCCACCACCAGGGCAGCCTACTGATAATTCCTCACTTCCCTTTGACATGGGGCTGCCAGATACACTTAACCAACAAATGAAGTGCCGCCAGCTGAAAATAAAAGCATCTTGCCAACTACCATGATAATATTCTTCTGCTTCCAGCACCTCTTGAGAGTACAACAAACAGATCTTTTAAATATATTAGGAGTGTTTTAGGTTAGTCAGTGGAAGGTATGATTAAATATCACAATTGATTTTTTAAATGAACACATTAGAACTTCTATTTTTTAAATTCATATGAATAATGTCTCCATCAGTTAGACTACTTATTCTAATGATTCCTCTGCCCAACATTTTTTTTACTTCTTTTATTAATATTTTCTACAACATCTATCCAATAAACACTGACAACTGATTTGCCTTGGTCTGTAGTGCAATCTTACAAATATGCTATGTTGAGTAAGAATCTCCTTCTTTTTCTTCTGTATCCTCTTCTTATATTTAACAGAAAACAAAACTCAGAGGCCTCTCCTCTGCCTCTTCTCATAGCAAAGAGTCATAGCAAAGAGCACAGCTCTCTGGGGAGTAGGCTGCCTTAGTTTGAATGCCAGGCCTGCTGGGTTGGCCACCAATATACCCTGTTACCAACCCATCATTATAAGGGTCTTACCTCTCATTTTCTGTTTGAGGGTGGTGGTAGAGAGGAACAGTGCAGGGGGAACATCACCCTCGGCTGCTCAAGCTCCCTGGTCTGGTTAAGGAGAGGGTATTTACTCAGGGTCATGGAGGCACCTGGGGAAGCCAATCCCATCTGTGTTGACTGATTATCAGAACGGAGACAAAGGGATATTCTTCATTTCTGAGTCATGTCTGGTTAACATTAGGTGCTAGGCTCAAAATTTCACCTTAGCTGAGGGGCAGCTGCCCAAGCAGGCGAGGTTAGTGCTCCTGTGACCCTGGGCTAGTGTCTTCTTCATTGCATTTATCACAACCTGCTATTTACATTTCTGCTGCCAGTCAGACTCTGCCCCACCGCTGTGCTGTGTTCATCCTACCATCCAGCACTTTTCAAGGGATGATTATACACAAGTGAACAGACAGCAGGCATGGTTGCCCTTTAAGCCCGTGTAATCAGGCCTCTCATTTCAACTCACTATGGTCAGGTCATGTCATCTGAATGCAAAAGGGCTGCTCTGTCTCTGACCAGGATTCCTGCAACCCTTTCACGGCCATCCCTTGTGGCTCAGCTGGTAAAAGAATCTGCCTGTAGAGTGGGAGACCTGGGTTCGATCCCTGGGTTGGGAAGATCTCCTGGAGAAGGGAAAGGCTACCCACTTCAGTATTCTGGCCTAGAAAATTCTATGGACTGTATAGTCCATGGGGTCACAAAGAGTTGGACATGACTGAGTGACTTTCACTTTTGATGGCCATGGGGCTCTCAGAGGGAGCTCATTCCTGGGTGCTTGAGACCCAGTCATGGGCAGAAAGTTAGACTCGGCAACAGGACCGCTGGATGTGGGGCCACCAACCAGCTATGTAACTGTGGTAAGTTATGTCATTTCTCTGGAGCCAGATGGTCTCTTTCTACAGTCCTTTTCAGTGTTGAGAGTTCTCGAGACCTGCTTGCTCTCTTCCCTCAAGGACAGCACAGATGCCTCTTATTCCCATAGAAAAGTATACAAGAACTAAGATGTCCAAGCAAAAAAAAAAAAAACTCTTGAAGAATTTCTGTGTTGCGAGTGGTTTACTGTGAGAAAAGGACTCAGAAAAGTCTTAGAAATCTTCACTCAGTGACACAGATAGATAGACTTTAATCTGTGAGCCAAGAAAAATGGTTTGTAAAGGCTAGAAGAAAAGAACCCCATGGCTAAGAACTTGTAAAAACATCTACAACAAACAAGAGTTCTAAGGGAAAGACTATGAATCAGCAGGATCACAGGAGGTGGAGAGGGAGCTGAAATGGCAGAGAGCTAACCAGCTAAAGGGCAAATGGTGCAGAATGCCACTGCAGGAGGTGGCACAGGAATCCTGGCGGCACCTGGAGTCAACAGAGGACAAGCAGACACATCTTCATCCCAGGTCTGACCAAGGGGGACAGTCTAGCCTACTATGCTGGTATTTTCTGGATGGGAAGTAGGCTCTAATGAGATTCCTTAGTTTATAAAGTCAAAAACTTCACTCTTGGGAGGGAGAGGAGAGAAGGGAATGAGAATGAACAGGAATGACATTTTCCACATTTTCCATTCCCTTCACAGACAGGTTTGCACAAGCTGCAAATGCAAAGTGGGGGTGTAGACAGGAGCCCACCACCACAGTCTCTGCCCCCCGGGGAAAGTCAAAGTGTTAGTTGCTCAGATTGTGTCTTACTCTTTGCGACCGCAGACTGCAGCCCACCAGACTCCTCTGTCCATGGGATTCGCCAGGCAAGAATACTGGAGTGGGTGGCCATTTCCCCCTCCAGGGGATCTTTCCAACCCAGGGAGAGAACCCAGGTCTCCCACATTGCAGGCAGATTCTTCACCATCTGAGACACCAGGGGAGCCCCAAAGTGAGGAAGACAGGTTAATAAAACCAACCACCCAATATACTGCCAATGACAAAACTGGTGCAGACTTTACCATCACAAAGCATTTTTACACACATCATCTCATTTAATTCTGACACTGGTCAGTGAGCCAGAAGAGAACTTAAGTAACTTGCCTAAGGTCACTCAGCTGTGATGCAATAGGACCCATTACAGAAATTTCACTGGTACTTTTGTCAGAACTGTAAGAGAGATTCTGAATTTACAGGGGTCCCAAGGACAACAGTGCCCATTCAAGGGACAGAGCTGATGTTAGGTGCTTTACCAATACCACTTCAGTGCCTAAAAGAGCCCCACACTTGTGCCCAGCCAGGCCCAGAAAGGCAATACTTGACTCCTATTTGCTCTATGAATGAAGCTGGGATTTCTACTTTGCAGTTGGGGAATCTAAGGTGAAGTCAGGAATATGAACACAGGTCTGTCTGATGCCCAAGTGATTAGTCCTTTCATCTTGGCAGTTTTTAGGTGGCACACGAGCCACAGAGTTCCATGTCTGCAGGGAGTGAGCAAATACAGCAATAAAAGCAATGCATCACATTTCATTTATTTTCTAATATTTCTTTTTATATCAAGGAAAAACTCTCAGTCTGAGGCTGGAAGTTTTTAATGCCTCTCCAATACTAATCCTCCTGCTTCTTAAAAAAAAATGTGTTAGGCTCTGAACCTTTCAACAAGCAACAGTAGCTAGAATTTAAAAACACCCCATTGTTTTCAGTATACTGCAGTTTTATTTTGTGTTTTTGTTTTCTGACCACGCTGCACAGTATGTGGGATCTTCAAACCCATGCCCCCTGCATTGGGAATGTGGGGTCTTAACCACTGGACCACTGCGGAAGTCCTGTCAGTATATTTCATTTTTATGGTTACTTTCTATTTACTGCAAATGGTACTGTTTTTTCAATTATATAAATAATACAAAGTTTAAGAGTAAACTTTGCTATTGCTGTTGTTTCAGTCATTCAGCCATGCCCCATGCTTTGCGATGTCATGGACTGTCGCCCTCCGGGCTTCTCTATCCAATGGACTTCCCAGGCAAGAATACTGGAGTGGGCTGCCATTTCCTTCTCCAGGGGATCTTTCTAACCCAGGAATTGAACCTGCATCTGCATTGGCAGGCAGATTATTTTTTTTTTTTTGGGCAGGCAGATTCTTTACCACTGAGTTACCTGGGAAGCCCAAAGTAAACTTTTAGGTTAAGTTTTTTTTAAGGGAGACTACTTTAAAAGATAATGTTAAGTAGTTAATGGTGCAGAGGGTAGAGACAGCGGCAGGAAACATGAAGGCAGTACACAAATGGCTGAGATTTGGGAAATGTTGCTCTGTCATACCGGCCCTCAGAACACAAGTGCTTCCACCCCATTTTGAATCAGCGCTCCTTTGTGGGTAAAGTAAACATGAGAAGAATGTTCTCTGGAGCTCTTAACTCAGGCTTCAGGACTCCCAGCTGGTCATGTCCCAGACATGATCTCCCACACGAGCTACACTAATGAGTATCACATATTCAGGCTGGCAGATAATTTTATGAACAGGTGTCAGGAGTGGGTATTAACAAGCAGGTGTTTGATAGGGCAGGGGTCAGCAAATATGCCCTGTGGGCTACATCCAGCCCAAAGCTTGTTTTTGTTAAGTAAAGTTTTATTGAGACTCCAGTATGGTTATATACTGTCTACGGCTACTTTTCCACTAGAATGGCAGAGTTAAGAAGCTGTGACAGAGACCATACAGACCACAAAATTTAATATATTTACTATCCTGAGCTTTACCCCCATCCCCCACAAAAAGGCTGCCCACTAGACTACAAGTGCCAGGGTAACACCAGAGATAATGGTCTTGCATCTTTTGAAGTCAAGAACCACCCTTATGGGGAGTTATTCTGGGTCTCCCAGTCCTTTGAAACTTATTGGACTTTGAAGCTTAAGGGAGCCATGTTCTTGGGAAACCAGGGTGTCCAGTCATGCCTTGCAGGTGGTATCAATGTGGACCATGATAGGACTGTGATGGTTAGAGATGAGCTTGGGTGGAGAGAGGAAACAGCAGACTGTGATTGGTTAAGGGAAAAACAAGGCACATCTCCTGAGGGGGACTGATGAATACTAAGTTGGGACAACTGCAGAGGTCTTATTTTTCAATAGGGCAAGGAGTTTGTGCTAATAGAGTAGGCTATGGGAGATAACTGCAGGCATTTGAACAGGGCAGTCATTCATAATTCCACTTATTCATGAGGCAGAGATAGTGGGGATTGACAAAGTTCTACAAAACTATAAGATACGACCTATCTTTGACTAACAATAGTATAAAAAACAATAGATGGGCTTTACTAGAATAAAGTATTTTAAAAGTGGCTGTCACTAGTGGTCCAAGGATTCGCTGCAGCTACAGGCTCAACAACACCTATGCCAGCTCCTTTCACATGCTTCACCTCAATGGCATAGACATTTCTACAGGTTAAGCAAAAAGAAGGCAGTAATAATCTTGAAGTGACCAAGAGTGCTACCTTGGTGAAGGCTGGAGTATAAAGAAATGAGTTTTAAATTTTTTTACTTTTGCTATGTGAAGTTTTAGTTGTGGCACACAGACTCCAAAGTGTGCATGCTCAGTAACTGTGGCGTGTCGGTTTAGCTGGCTCATGGCATGTGCGATCTTAGTTTTCTGATCAGGGACTGAACCTGAGTCCCCTGCACTGGAAGGAAGATTCACAACCACTGGACCACCAGGTAAGTCCCAAACGTGAGCTTCGATAGAGACCAATTCAAATGAGAGGAGTAAGCTGTACTGGAGCCCAGGGCCACCGATACATACTTAAAGGTAGTGGTGCAGGTGGGGGGCAATGTATAGTTTTTGTTAATTTCCACAGTGAATCAATAAATACCCTCACCATAGCTAATTTAAATCTATTAAGTGAAGTCACCCAACAAAAGCTGCCAAGAGATGCACACAGTTGGTCCTCCAGCAAACCACTGGGAGCCAAGCGTGTTGCTCCCAGCAGCCCTGACCTGGATGATGCGGGAGTGCTGACAGGTCACTCTGATGTCCTGCTGCAACCACTGCTCCCGTCCAGTTACCAAGGGTTGAGACCTTACAGCTGACATTCTCAAACGGTTCTGGAAGGACCTCAGTTTCAGATTTCAGAACAAGTTCATTCTGCAGATAAGAAAACTGAGGCTCACCTGGGGCTACATGGCAGGGCTGGCTGGAGTTGGGCTTTGTACGACCAAAAACAATTTCTGAAACTGAACAGGGTGTAACTGTAGTGTGAAGAAGGTAGTCCACAAACAGTCAAGCCACATCAAAGTGCAGCTGATACAGGGCTGGTAAATTACTCTGAGGATAGTCTGGGCAAAGAAGAGAGAAGAAAGGTCACCAGGAAAGCATCGAAGCTGTGTGGGGGTGTGTGTGTGTACACGACCATGCCCACATGCACATGTGAATTGGCATACATCACAAAGCACTACCAATTGTCATCTCCCATGCACTGCCAATAGAACAAGATGCCCCAGGCATCTTATTTGAAATAACAAAAAATTAGTGTGCGAATTTTAGCCCGTTAATGTCACATATAAGAGGAAAATTCATATGCTTTTCTCCTTTCAAGTAAGTTTTTTTCCTCTTATTTATTTATATTTCTTGGCCACAGCATGCAGCCTGTGGGGCCTTAGTTCCCCAACCAAGGATTGAACCCATGCCCTTGGCAGTGAAAGCATACAGTCTTAACCACTGGACCACCAAGGAACTCCCCTGAATTTTATTTTTAGGGTTAAAACCTTTAATTTTGCTACATGCTCACCCCTAGCAAACTTTATTGGCAATCAACTCCTTCTCTAAAAACTAGTTTCCTTCAGACTAATAAAACTCTGCTGATCAACTGAAACCTCAAGCAAGCCTCTTGCGCACCTGTCCTCCACCTTTCTGCCCCCCCACCGCCTCACCTTCATCTGAAAAGACATGAACACCCACCAAGCAAGTTCCCTCTGACATCAGGACCAACAGACCCAGGGGGAAGTTCGCCCATGTTAGCTTTTCGCTGACTGCTCCTGCTTACAAAGAATGCTCCTTTGGCAAGTCAGGGCAGCCTTGTGGTCTGTCTGTGAGGCGCTTTTCTTCTGGGTGGCAGATAATGTCTCTATTTACCAACCGTTCACTCTGCCTCCTTGGCAGCCTCTGGAAACTTCCAGGCGGCAGTGTTTCAACCCCATTTTGTTGGGGGTGACACTGAGGCACAAGAAGACACTGTTAGGACATACTACAGGAGCACAATACCAGATGAAAGCTTCATGGGTTATTTTCAAAAACTAAAGCGACTGCAACAAGAACGGAATCGCACCTCTTAGACAGCATTGCCTTTCTTCACCACTTTCTTCACACCTCCTTCACCAGCCAACTGTGAAGTGAACCTGTGCTGAGGGGCAACACGGGAAAATTTAAGCTTTCAGTTTTGTCACTCTGTGCTTTCTGGAGGAGGGAGAGTGAGCTCGGAAATAGGTGATAGAGTGGGAGAGTGGAGACAGGGAAGTAAAGTGAGAGGCCTGTATGATCCAGGCTGAGATAATTAAACTAAGAATAATCAACCTGGTGGAAGCTGCATGGAGACTCCAGAAATGACCCTCAGCTGTGCTCATAGCTCACTGCAAGACCACAGCAGTGACCTCGGGTCTGGCAGGTAGAAAACTCGGACTGTATAATTATATAAATATATACACAAATACATAAACACATATACACATGTTTACATACATAAAAATATATATACATTATTATATTTAATTATGTAATTATAATTGAGTTACAAGAACCTACTATGTTAGGATGTTTTCAAGATCAGACCTCATTATAAGGGAAAACTGTTAGCCATAAAAATTGTTTTGTCTTGCCCCCAAAGGGATATGGCACTCTGTCTTTCTTTTGCTAATTAAGAGTTGAAAATTGTTGAAATGCTTCTTGTTGGCTAAACTGGAAAGAAGGCAATAAAATCCAGTGGAGACTTTGAGAATTAGGATCCATTGAGGTTTATGAGGGAAGGAGAAAGGCTTCGTGGACTGTGCCCATGTTTATGATTCCATCAAATCTAGTCAGCCACAGCCCACCACCAAGGCATAGTCAAAATTGTGCAAATAACCAAATTTCTATCTCAAATGATAACATTGGGTCATATTTTCAATAGACAGAATTCACTGCTTAGCTCCACAGCAGTCTACATTCCAAAGCTTATCAGTGAAAATTATCTTCACGTGGTATTAGTACTGGGCAGGTCCTTAAGGAAACCCCCTCATCTCATAAATAGAGGACATTGCATTCCAGAGAAGTGATTTGTCCAACGTTTTCTGGATGAGAAGCCACACCTTCTGAGTCTCAAGATCCATGAGTCTTCTTCCCACCCTCATGTCTCTGTTGGCAGCATCCAACCCAGTCAGTGCATTAACAGACATAAAAAGCACTGGTGTTCAGGCAGCACGCCAGCCTCCTGAGGAGGATCTGAGGGTCTTTGATATGCCCAACTCTTAACAGGCACCAAGGGCTCCAAGATGAATGATGCACAGTTTCTTCCCAGATGGGGCTCCCGGACTTGCAAGGGCAACATGGAACTAAACAGCAGACAAATACAGAGTGGAACAAAAACCATTCCAGAAGAATGTACGAGAAACTGTGGGAGCTCAGAGGAGGGGCCAAAACCTGCCTTGAGGATGGTGGGTAGGAACCTGAGCTGAAAAGGTTGAAAAGAGAGTCAGCACCATCAGGTAGAGAAGGGGGGCAACTGACATCCACCCTGCCGAGAACACTGCATGAGCAAGGGTGGGAGGCAGCCCAGGTGAGCAGGTTCAGGCCAGGCAACCCCAGGGAAGCCAGAGGAGCCAAATCCAGAAAGAAGCCAAGCTACACAGAGACAAACATCTGTGACTCTAAGCAAGGTGCAGTCAGTATCAGGTCCAAGCAGACCTGTGCTGGAGCTGGGGAGTCCTTAGTGGGTGCTGGAACCAGATAGGAACCAACAGTACAGAAGAGGACAGAAGATGAAGAGGGTCTCCCCGCGAGCCCAGCCCCAGCCTGCAGAGGCAGACACAGAGAGTCATGAGATCACCCCCTTGGCTTGTCCTATCCACTGGGGCCACGTGAGATCTGAGCACCAACCTGGCTGGAGTCATTGGCTGATGAGGGTCTGACTTCCTTGAGTTGTGAGCCCTCCGGGACAGAACTGGACAAGTGGGGAGGTCAGAGTCTAAACTGAATCTCATTCCTGGCAAGGTTTCTTAATTCCTGTCCTCTTTTCCCTCTCCCCCTCCATCTGGGCACCCTGACAGAAGTGGAGACAGGACAGCCTGGAGGTAAAGACTGGCAACGAAGATTCTGCATTCAAACCCCACCTGGTTATTTACTAACTGGGTGACCCTTGACAAAGCTGCGTTAAGCTTCTTGATTCAGTTCCCTTATCTGCACTCATAATTGTTAGATTAGACGAGAACACATAGGAAGTCGTTCGACACCTAGGAAGTGTCCTGTAAATGGCAGGTGCTCTCGTATTTAAAAGGTAAACTGGCTACTATACATAAAACAGGTGTGACAAGCAACAAGGATTTATGTATAGTACAGGGAATTATATTCAATATCTTATAATAACCTATAACAGAATATAATCTGAAAAATACCTGAATCACTTGGCTGTACACCTGAAACACAGTACTGCACATGGACTATACTTCAATTTAAAAAAACCAGGTTAGCTGGGCCATATTTTAAAGGAACTCCCCTATCAGGCTAGAGTTGGTGATAGATTTTGTTTTTCAAAGATGACAGCAACAAACTCACTCACATGCTCTTCTTATGATGTGATTCCCTCCTCCCACAAGATACGGGGTTCTACGTTCCCTTCCCGTGAATCCAGACAGGCTCATGGCCACAATGAAAGGGACAGTGTTATGGCTTCTGAAGCTGGATCAGACTCTGCCTCTCTTAGGAATGCATGCTCTTGGAACCCAGCCACCATACTGTAAGGACGCACAAGCAACCACATGGACAGACCACTATTCCAGCTGACATCCCCACTGACAGCAGCAATGAATCGCTGAAGATGTGACCAAGTGAGCCCTCAGACATCAAGTCACTCCAGCCTTTGAATCTTCCCAGCAGAGGCCTCAGACATCATACAGCTGAGACAAAGCCAACGCGTTGAGCCCTTTCCAAATGTCTGACCCAGAGAATCTATGAACCTAAAACAATGGTGGTTGTTTTACGCCACTTAGTTTGGGTTTGCTACACAGCAACAGATAATCACAACGATTGTTTTAAGGCAATAGGCGGCCATGGAAAATTTATGAGTGCTGAAAAGGCAAGACAAAGGTTTCCAGAAAATTAACCTGACTATAGTAAGTTGAGATTGGTGGCAGGGAGCCTTAGTAGGAAACCAATGATACAATATAGCAGGCTTTAAGGGCTTTCCTTAGAGAATAGCCCAATGGGTTAACCACTAAGCCATCATCTCTGGTGGCTCAGCGGTATAGAATCTGCCTGCAATGCAGTAGATGTGGGTTCAGTCCCTGGGTCGGGAGAAGGAAATGGCAACCCACTCTAGTATTTTTGCCTGGGAAATCCCATGGACAAGGAGCCTGGTGGACTACAGTCCATGGGGTTGCAAAAAAATAGAACACAACTTAGTGACTAAAAAATATGATGCAAACCCGAATATTGCAAGGTGGGGTGGGGGGCGGTGTGTGTTTATAGGAAACAGATTAAATGTGAGGGTTCAAGAACAGAGACTCCAAGGTTTGAACTAATGGCGGAACCTCTAACAGAATTAGGCTAATCCAAAAGGGGACTAATTTTTTTTTTCCTGGTGGGCAGTAGGGAAAGAGGTTTAGAAAATAAATTCCATTTAAAATATACTGAATCTGCATGATGTTAGGATAATCCAAGAGGAAGTACCAAGCATGAAGGTAGAAATTAAGCGCTAGAAGTTGAATACTAGCTTTGGTGAAAATCTTGAAGAGGGATGAGAATTATCTCCAAGATTACGCTGAGAATTGGTCTTATCCTTAGCCTGTGTTTAGGAGAGTGAGAGATGATAGGGATCAGGTTTGGTTAGTCACAGAGGCAGGATCCTGGAGGTAGAACATCACAACCACACTGTGGAAAAGTGTGATGACTGCTGATGCCAGTTGCAGAGGAGGAGTCAAAGGGACAAAATAGTGAGGAAAAGAGCAGGAACTGAAAAGGAAATTACGAAGGATCCCAGAGTCAGGGGAGAGCATCTCTGATCCAACCAGAAGTGGAATCAGGTGCACACAGTGAAGACCGAAACAACACGAGCTTGAATCAGATGCACACACTGAAGACTGAAACGACATGAGCTTGCTCAGCGCATCAGAGAGACAATTTCCTTTGAGTCTGCAAGGGAAATAGATGGGAACTGTCAAAGCGAGATGGTGAGGTGCACAGTTCTAAGGGTATAAAGTGGGTCCTGGAGCATCTCCACAACCTCGCAAAGATAAAGCAGAGATTAGGTTACCCTAACACGTTTTGAGTTCCCTGGGATCGCACATCTGACACCTATCTTTCAGCCTTTCAGAGGAACTGTTCTTAGTATTTGTTGAACTCCACAACATTCCTGCAAGGCAGATACTATCACTGGGTGAGGAAACAAAGGCCACACAGCAAGTCAAAAGCGGAGGCAAGATGAGAACAGGACCTGCCTTCCGTGTGGGGAAGGCCAGTTGGCTGGCTTCCTTTTGTGTCAGTAATAGGTTCTTTGATCTGCAACACGGAAGACGCTTGTTTCTGGGGAGGTTGTAAAAATAGATTCATTAACAACCATAAGGTACTCTGAAGCTCACAGAGGGGGATATGGGGGAAAAAAAAAGTGCAGCCACCCAGATTCTAGAAACAATAAAAGAAATTCCAGGGACAATGGGGATTCTAAGAACACTGAGGGAGATCTGGGCACTGAGGAAGTCAGTGTGGGCAGTAACCAGGAGGGAACGGCTGCATGGGGAGGAACCTTGGAGTGGAGGCCCTGCACCAGCTGTTCCTCACACATCTTTCTTCTGCCTTTTCACTTTGGGCAGACATAGTATGAGAGTGACTGGACTGGACTGGACTGAGACTCTTGGCCTCAAAGACAGAGTAGCTCGGAGACTCCCAGGCTGAGCTGTTGAACAAATGGGTAGGGTTTCCCAGGTGGCTCCATGATCAAGAACCTGCCTGCCAATGTAGGAGACGTGGGTTCAATCCCTGGGTTGGGAAGATCTCCTGCAGAAGGAAATGACTACCTACTCCAGCATTCTCACCTAGGACATCCTGTGGACAGAGGAGGCTGGTGGGCTACAGTCCATGAGGTCACAAAAAAGCTGGACATAACATAGCAACTAAACAACAACAACAAAAACATGGGGCAGAGGGGTTCTCGATCAGAGCACCCCAGGGGTCCACAGAAGCAGCAAAGAGGAGGGGTTACGGGTTTGGGAATTGTTACTTGAAATCTCTGGAGAAGAAGCAGCATCATAGCTCTTCCAGTATCACATCTAACTTTTCCTAAAAACTTGAGTTTCCTAATAAAAGTAAAAAATCAATGATGACACGGTTTGACTAGTAGTTAAGTCCTTATTCTAAATGAACAATGACGGAGTTTAAGATAAGTGAAGGGGAAGGTAAGAGATATTTACTGAGTGCCCACCATCAGCTATCTCACTTAATATTCACACCCCACAAGAGGTACTGGCAGCCCCATTTTACAGAGACGAAACAGGCTGGGAAAGGTTCAATCCTTTGCCCAAGGCCATAGTGCGGGTTCACGACAGAGCCAGGATTTGAGCCCTGACATGCCTCATTGCAGAGCTCATGCTCTCCTCTGTGCACTGCTCTGTCTGCCTCCTAACAGCTACAAGTTCAACATTACTCAGGGCTGAACTAATGAGATTTATTGTACCGCCCAGAGATGGTTGCACCTCAGAACAGGAGAATGTGTAGGGAGGGGCACTTACATAATGTGTGCCTGGACTAAGCTTGTGATTCACAAAAGCAAGAAGAGACCAGGACGGATTCCAGGGTATGAGACTTTGTGTCATTCCTTCCTGCCCCAAAGAACCCTCACTCAGAACTCTCCGCCTATGTTCTACCTACACTCCAGCTGTCTCAAGGACCCCTCACTGCTCCTGGACCTCCCCCACCACTGTCACTTCATCCAGCATTAACTATCCTTCTCCACTCTTTCAGAGTCTTGACTCAGTTGGCAAGGGAAGCCAATCTCCGCAAAGTTGTTAGTTAACACATTACCCCTTCTAGCACACAGGTTTTCACTCAGGTAATATGTACTTTACCACCATAAGGCTATAAAGGAGGAATTACAGTGGTGGCCATCTCAGGCATCCTGGAAGACTGACAAAGGAGACAATTTCTGCACAAACCTTGCCTCTATTTCCCCAGATAATCAACCTATTAACTAACTAGATATTACATTTTACCAACATCCACCAACAGGTTAACTATTAGGCAGGTTACTCAATCTAATCAGGCTGGTACTGTTATTACACCCATTTTACAGGGACCGAACAGTCACGGGCTCAGCATTCCCCCAAAGTCACACAACTGAATAGCCACAGAAGCAGGATTCAAACGCAGGCCATCTAGACCCTGTGCCATGCTCTTCACCACTAACCCGTATAGTTCTCAAGGTGTGATTTGCCAAGACTCTTTCAGGGGCTCCACAAGGCTAAAACTCTTCCTAACAATACCAAGATGTCATTTGCCTTTGCATTGTGTTAATATTTGCACAGATGGGGCAAAAGCAATGGTGGGTAAAGCTGGACCTTTAACACAAATCAAGGCGGTGGCACCAAACTGTACTAATAATCATTGCATTTTCACTGTTATGTACAGCTATTTATATTAACATATGATTACTTTATTACTGTTATTTTAAAGGGAACTAATAAATACATTCAAACTTTCTTAAGCTTTAACTTCAGATATGAGAAATATCAAAAGCTCTTCAGCATCCTCAGTAATTAAAAAAAAATTTCTTTTAATTGGAGGATCATTGCGTTACAGTGTTGTGTTGCTTTCTACCACACATCAAAATGAATCAGCCATAGGCATGCATATGTTTCTTCCCTCTTGAACCTCCCTCCCACCCATCCCACCCATCTCTCTCCTGTCCTGGGAAACTCCTACTCTCCCTGAAGGAGTCATATTGCAGTAGGTACTCACCTCTGCTCTCTGCCTCCAAGGTGGGCTGTCACAGAGCACCAGGCTGAACTCCCTGTGTTATAGAGCAACTTCTCATCACCCACCCCTTTTACATATGGTATATATACCAATGCTACTCTCTCAATTCGTCCCACCCTTTCCTACCCCGGCTGCATCCATATCTGTGCTCTACATTGGCGTCTCTATTCCTACCCTGCAAATAGGTTCACCAGTACCATTTTTCTAGATTCCATATATATGTGTGAATATATGATATTTCTCTCTTTCTGACTGACTTCACTCTGTATGACAGGCTCTAGGCTCATCCACCTCAGCAGAACTGAGAGTCCTCAGTAATTTGTAAGAGCACAAAGGGACTCAGAGACCAAACGTTTGAAAAATCACTGTTGGACAGCATGATATCTAGAAGCAAAGAAGCCAAAAGAATAGACCATGCAGCTGCATCCCTCTCCAGGTGAAAGGGCCCCGTAGCTGCCATCATGAATGTCATGGACTTCTCAGCGAGTAAGTTTCAAGGATCCAATTTCTCATTAGGCTTTATGGCTTAATGAGCATTAAAGATAGCTCTCAATTCCTTGCAGTTCCTAGAGTATACCTGTTCTCTCTCCTGTCATGGGAAATTCCTACTCTCCTTGAAGGAGTCATATTGCAGTAGGTACTCACCTCTGCTCTCTGCCTCCAAGCACCCTCTATACCTTCTTCTAAGCACTAGGCTCGTGGTTCAGATGTTTGCTTATGTTGCTCTCTGAGGCCTTGAAAGCTAAACTTTTGACTTAATTCCAGCACTCTACTCAGTACTTGGCATACAGAGTGAAACTTAAAAAAAGATGTGTTCAATGAATGAAACCAATGAACTCCCCACCAAGCACCAAGCAATCTTCCAAAGGCAACCGACTTTCTCAGGGGAAGGCGGCTGCTGGCCAGCCAAGAGGAATAAGGCAGGTTTTCTGAGTGCTTCTCAGTATGTTATTCAACTGACACTGACTCCCTAGCAAGTCTGCTGTTAGTTACATCACTGTAAACTGTACAACCGAGATGAAATCCAAGGCAAGCTCCCCATGCATCCTGCCCACATCGAAGGGCCCTTTCTCTGCAGACCCTGCCCTCCCTTTGTGATACCTGTGACACAGCTCTCTAAAACTGACAAAATGCTTTTAATCTACCAGGTTTGAAGAAGCAATTTTGAGTAAAATGAAGAACATATAAAGCCAATTAGAAAATCATCGCTGTAGCCTGAACTGCTACATGATCAGAAACTTCATAACTCAATTAGAGAAAAAGATTTTCCCCCCAAATTTTAATGTAAGCAATGTGTGGGAATAAAGGATGTTGAGTCAGATAATCCCCTGTGAGAATTACACACAATACAATGTGTATAAGTTATGAAAAATGTCCACATAGCTCAGGATGTTACAGCTTCTCTCTGGAATGCTGCTACTGTCCTGTTAACCCCCCTCGCCGCCTCCTCAATGCCCAGAGCTCTCTTATCCTGTTGTTCATCCTGCCTCTTCCCTCTCTTTTGCTCTCCCGAGTTCAGCTGCTTCCTCACTCTACTCACCTAGGAACTGAGGCTATGACACAGCTCAGACACAAGACACATTGCAGCCTTCGTCGGCTATGCCAAATTAGGTGACCTCCTTACTTCATTATTCTTACACTGCCAGAATGCTGGACATCACCTATTCTCATCACCTTATTTTACATAAGGGGAAACTGAGAAAAATGATGTTAAAGGACTGACATGCCATACTTCCTCAATATATGTCTGTATGTTTCAGGAAAACTGATGCCAAGGAAAAGGGGGGTGCCCAAGGGTAAAAGCAGGAAAGGGACTGAGGCATGGTTAAGACTGTTAGTATCCATTTAACACTATTTTTCTAGCATTTACTCTCTTGGGTGCCAGAGGCTCTGTGTCAGCACAGGCAACAGAGAAAGCCCTAACTGTGTATTAAAAATTTCGGAGAGGGCAATGGCATCCCACTCTAATACTCCTGCCTGGAAAATCCCATGGACGGAGGAGCCTGGTAGGCTGCAGTCTATGGGATCGCCAAGAGTTGGACACGACTCAGTGACTTTACTTTCATGTTTCACTTTCATGCATTGGAGAAGGAAATGGCAACCCACTCCAGTGTTCTTGCCTGGACAATCCCAGGGACGGGGGAGCCTGGTGGGCTGCCGTACAGATGTTAAATCAGAGGGGAAAAAAGTAAATACAAATAGCACAAAGGAAAACAAAATAAATACAGTAACCTAGGAAAACAGAAAACCTAGGATGCAATAGGCTCTCCATGGATGCAATAGGAAAGAAATGGAGGAAAGCATAATACATATATTCAGATTGGAGAAAAAAATCTATCATCTTTCAATGTAAGGAAAACTGAATAAAAGACTAAGCAATTCATTCACATTGCAATTTAAGGATTTGCTGAGAAAGATTACATGCATTCACTACTGAGAAAGAATTTCTGGTGACAATTTTTAAAATCCCAAGATAATAAAATACAAGTACTTTTCATAAAACTCCCTTAACCCCCTCACTTCACCACAAGAGGGTGCACAATTCCTTATTAATACAGTAACAAAGTGAAACCCTCAAGTTCCTCCACAGAGCTGCCCACCTCTGCTCAGGGACCTCTCTTCCCTTCCCCTGAGCCTCAGGAGTAACGGATATCTGTATGGACTTGCGTAGGTTAAACCGCTTTCGCCCACATCATCTCATGTAATTCTAACACCATCTCTATCTGGGTGGGCAAAGTGAAAAGTACCAACCCCACTTTAAAGTCACTTTTAAGTCACTCGGAGGCAAAGTGACTTGGCCAAGGGCAGAGTAATAATAATCTCAGAGCCCAAAGTCAAATTAATGTCCCCTGATTCCCAAATCCTATATACATGCCCCTTAATTCCCTATAAGAGCATAATCAAAACCCATGCCTCAATCATTCCACGCCTCTATCAACCCATTCTACTTTTTCTGAGCAAAGAATCGTACACTAGGCAGATTAGGAAGCCTTGCTCACCTTTGCAGTCTTAAAGCTCTTTTTTTAAAAGTGTATGTTAACACCTGGCAATTACTTTTATGGGTTTCCAATGAGGTGAGAAGTACGCTGACACTTGTCTACAGTATTCCAGGCAGCATTAACACGGACCAGAATAATTTTAAGTGTTGGTTACAACAGGAAAATTAACTATAATCTCAAATGTCTTTGGCCCGATCTTAAGAGATTCAGACTAAATAATTCCAAAATGCCCTCTCTCATAAGAAACACTATATAGTGAAGGATTTGGGCTTGGCAGCCAGACTGAGTTCAAGTCCAAGTCCTGCCACTTACTCTGTGACCTTGGCCAAGTATTCCAATCCGAAGCATGTTAGTCTCCTCTCCATTCTGCAGAGAGCAGTACCCACGTCTCAGTTTAATAGTAAAGGTGCAGCCGCCACAAGGAATAGCACCCAACACAGTAAACTATAAAAGGCAGTCCTTGTTTCAAAAGGACAGATAAAATAAGTACAGTAATTATGAGAAAACATTAATTTTATGTGCTTTGTCACAGAACTATATTTTATAATATGTATACTCAAAATTACATGTAAATCATAAATATGTATTATACATATTTTATAAAATGTATGAATTTTTCCCTAACTAAAAAATTTTGACATTTTGATTCCACTTTTTTGACTTAGTATGAATAGAATGCTATTTCTAATTTAAAAAATAGATATGCAACAAGCAACAAAGGTTTATTGTATAGCACACACTGTATAGTCAATATCTTATAATAACCTATAATGGAAAATAGTTTAAAAAATAATATATGTGTATGTATATAACTGAATCACCTTGCTGTGCACCTTAAACATGTTAAGTCAACTATACTTCAATAAAAAATGTACATTAGGAAAAAAATACATGTAAATCCCTTAATAATCTATGTGCAAATTATATCGTGAAGAATTTAGAGCATAAATATAAGTTATTAAGGAGTATACAGTCTCCTACCTCTGCTTTTATTTCACCATGTATCATATCCGTGGTTAACTCAATGCCAAGTCTGTGTGAAGATTTTCATCTCTTCACACAGCAGAGGGAGAGGAAACCTGAAGGCCCAGGCTGTAGTCACACCTCTGCCACTAAGCAGCATCCTCCTAATTCTACACCCACAGCTCCTAAATATGTCCAAAATCCACCATTTTCTCTTCATTCCTATTACTAAAAACAATAACTCACCCCTTATCATCATGGGCTCCTAACTGAACATGGGAGGGGTCTCAAGAAGTTAAATAAGTGAATAAACAGGGCTGCGAAGAGTGACACTAAAGAAAAAGACTGCAAAAGTGGAGAGGGGGAATTAGTTCACAGACTACATAACTTCCACTTTGTTTTTTATTTATTTACTTTTAAAGTTTTTATTGAATTTGTTACAATATTGCTTCTGTTTTAGGTTTTGGATTTTTTTTTTTTTTGCCATAAGGCATGTGGGATCTTAGCTCCCCAACCAGGGACTGAACTCATGCCCCCTGCACTGGAATCTTAACCACGGGACCACCAGGGAAGTCCCCGTATCTCCACTTTGTTAATGCAAGTCTTAGCTCAGCTGACAAGGTAAGACGCTGGGCTACCCTCAGAAGGTTTTCTTGGTGGTAGTGTCACAGGACCCTCAGGGACCCCAGATCACCTTTTCCAGTCCTGTTCAGTTTGCCAGATAAAATTTAGCAGAACACTAGGCTGGTGGCTCCTACACCTGGCTAAAGTCACTCTGGCCCCTCCAGGCCTAAGAAGGCACTGGGCCCAGCCTCAGTAGAAGTCATGTGGGCTTGCAGGGAGGGTGGCTCCTTTCAAGGGCCCCACAGACCTCTGATCCACTCCCATTCCAAACATCACCCTCCTTCTCTAGGCTCTACCTCTGAATTCCTGCTTAGTTTGGATACCTCTCTTGCCTGACGCCTGTGGGCAGAGATAATTCCATGGCTCAGTTCAGTCAGTTCAGTCGCTTGCTCAGTCGTGTTCAACTCCTTGCAATCCCATGAACTGCAGAACACCAGGCTTCCCTGTCCATCACCAACTCCTGGAGGTTGCTCAAACTCATGTCCATCGAGCTGGTGATGCCATCCAACTATCTCATCCTCCGGAGTCCCCTTCTCCTCCTGCCTTCAATCTTTCCCAGCATCAGGATCTTTTTCAAGGAGTCAGTTCTTCGCATCAGGTGGCCAAAGCACTGGAGCTTCAGCTTCAGCATCAGTCCTTCCAATGAATATTCAGGACTGATTGCCTTTTGGATGGACTGGTTTGATCTCCTTGCAGTCCAAGGGACTCTCAAGAGGCTTCTCCAACACCACAATTCAAAAGCATCAATTCTTCAGCGCTCAGCTTTCTTTATGGTCCAACTCTCACATCCATACATGACTATTAGAAAAACCATAGCTTTGACTAGATGGGCCTTTGTTGACAAAGTAACGTCTGTGCTTTTTAATATGCTGTCTATGTTGGTCATAGCTTTTCTTCCGAGGGGCAAGCGTCTCTTAATTTCATGGCTGCAGTCACCATCTACAGTGATTTTGGAGCCCAAGAAAATAAAGTCTGTCACTGTTTCCATTGTTTCCCCATCTATTTGCTAAGAGTTAATGGGAACAGATGCCATGATCTTAGTTTTTTGAATGCTGAGTTTTAAGCTACCAATTCCATGGCTACATCCCAATGAAAGGTGACTACCTTTTATGCTTTGACCTGGGATTCTATTTGATGTTCCATGGGCTCCTGCACCCTTGTGGGGGATACAGCATCATACACACACACACAATACATGTAAAATCATTCTCCATCTGTGTAATGGCAATGTCTTACTGCATGTGCAAACAAAGGACTGCCCTACCTCCTAGGCTCCCTCAGGAATGTTCCTGCTTGCTTACTCAACAAGGCTATTAATTTTATAGTAGAGAGGCACCTCTGTCTATCTTGCTCACGACCTGCAGGGGGCACCATGGAGGGAGCAATCAGTCACCTGACAGCAGAGTTAATCAGCTAAACTCTGGGTTTTAATTTAGGCTGCAGGCACAGTCTCTACAGGGTTGGACTGCATGATGTTAGGGATGTGCCTGAGTTTGGCTTCGACAAGATTGTAACAAGACTCTTTCTTTTGACCCCGATATGCAAAACCATGCAATCAGAACTGGGTGATAAATCCATGCTAGGAAGGGCCATGATCTCAGCCATCAAAATTAGAACTGGAAAAGCCCTCCCCAAATGTAGGCAGGATAGCTCAGTCATAAATGCCTCCTATACAGGGGCTTTAGATACTTCTCTTGGGATTCAAATTTACAAGCTAACAAGTCTTTCCATGAAAACAGCTTTTTGTGATGTTTAGCATTAATTTTTATTTCTTTTTATATACTGCTTTGATTGGTTCTAAATACATTTTCTCTTTCCATGATGTTTACATCCTTCACATTCTTAGGGACTGTTATCATATCCCCTTTAATCATCCTTTGGCCAAGCTATACATATTTAGCTCCTTTCATCTCTCCTATGTCCTTCTTTCCAACAGTGTTGGCTCCTCTTTAAATTCCTTCTAATCTGTCAACATCTTTCTGGAACTGATGCACACTCTCCCTTAATAAACATTCTAGGTACTTCTGGTTTCCTAAGAGTTCTCCAAAAACTCCTATGACATACAGAATATTGGAGCAGAAGTAAGTAGTGGTAGTTCTAATCCTAGTTCCCCTCCAATCTTCAGTAGTCCTTTCAGTAAAATAAATGAAAGTAAGACCTCTTCTGGTTTGATCAAAAGAACTCAAAATATAAAATCACTTTTCAGATTTTAAATTACTGTGCATGAAGAATATGTGCATGTATTATTTGCATAATTTAAAAAGCACAAAGAAAAATAAATAGGCTTGGAGACAAGGGTGTCAATTAATAGTTGTTAAATCTAGTGGTATCAGAGTAAGGCTACATCATTCAATGTATTTGGTGCTTTTTGCTTCAATTTAAGAAATTCATTTATTCGCTAAAGTATTTACTGAACATCTACTATATGCAAGACAACAGCTTGCATGATTTGGGAGAAAATAAAACGAGGACTTTAAGAAATTATCATTATCATCCCAAGTTCTTAGGAACTCAGTTCTTGGTTTGGATCACATAAAATCTGAAAGTGGTTGCTGCTGTATCTTCTTCTTTTTTTTTTTGGAAACATAATTGACATATAACCTCTGTAACTTTAATTACACTTAATGTTACAATGTTGCTATGATTTCTTCATTATTTCTTTAGAATATATTATAAGGAACAGAATTACTAGGTCAAAGTGTGTGCCCATATTTAAGCCTCAAATTTCCAAATGGTGTGCCAGAAACAGTGTGCCAATTATACCTCATCAGCAATGTATGAGTGTCTCTTACCACACCATTGCCAACACTGGGTGTTACCTTTTTTGCCCAATCTAATGGGCTGCTTTTACAAATTCGAAACAAAAACATAAGAAAATCTACACTTCATTTCTGCCAACACAAAATATCTCTACTTGGCTTATACTCTGGTATTGCCTTACAGTACTTAAGGGTTCGGTAGAATCTTCGAGTGCTTAATACTTTCCAGGCAATATTGGGGGTTAGACAAAGGTAAAACAGACCTGGATCGTGCCCTCAGAGGTCTCATTGTCCACTGAAAAAGACGAACACCAACAATTACAGACACTGTGAGAAGTGTGCCTTTCTTGCCAAGTATGTGTAAAGTACAAAAGCAACCCAGAAAAGGAAACCAGAAGCAGCAGAGAAGAGTCAGGGAGATGTCAAGGAAGTGGTGACGTCTCAGTTGGGGTTTTGAAGGATGAGTAGGTCTGGACCACAGAAGGAAAAACAAAGGAAAGTAATCCACACAGAGGAACCTACTGTTGGCCTTTGCACCCAGTATCATCTCCCAGAAAATGTTTTATTATATAAAGTTTTAGCAATTCACATTTAAGACTCATGGGTAGTTTTTTTTCCATCTATGTCATCTGCAGCTATATTTTTGTCCATGGAAAAAGCAATCAGCAATCTTCCTGCTACTTCATCTAACAACAGAGGGTGTAAGATTACCATATTTCCTTCACAGATGACTTTATTTTACTAAAAATGGGTAGGAAACCATTTTGCTGAATACAAACTTTAAAAATTAGACTGTCAAGATATTAATGAAAGAAACTGAAGAAGATACAAATAAATGGAAAGATATTCCACACTCATGGATTGAAAGACTTAATATTGTTAAAATGTCCATACTACCTGAAGCAATATACAGATTCAATGCAATCTCAATCAAAATTCTAGTGGCAAAAAAAAAAAAAAAATTCCAGTGGCATTGCATTGCAACTAAAGATTCCACATGTTGCAATGAAGATCAAATATCCCACATGCTGTAATTAAGACCCAGTGCAGCCAAATAAACAAATATTTTTTAAAATTCCAATGGCATTTTTCACAGAAATAGAACAAACAACCCTGAAATCCATATGGAGTCACGAAAGAACCTGAATAGACAAAGTAATCTTAAGAAAGAAGAACAAAGCTGGAAGCATCACGTTCCTGATTTCAAATTATATTACAAAGCCATAGAAATCAAAACAGTACAGTATTGGCATAAAGATAGAAGCATAGATCAATGGAACAGAATAGAGAGTCTAGAAATAAGTCTACAAAGATATGGTCAATTACTTTACAACAAAGAAGTCAAGAATATATAATAGGGAACAAACAGTCTCTGCAAGTCTCTTCAATAAATCATGTTGGGGAAACTGGATGATCAAATGCAGAAGAATGAAACAACCATATCTTACACCACACACAAAAATTAACTCAAAATAGACTAAAGACTTGAACGTAAAACCTAAAACCATAAAACTCCTAAAAAACATGGGCAGTATGATCTTTGACACCGGTCTTGTTGATAACTTTAGACCTCACACCAAAAGCAAAAATAAACAAGGGGGACTACATCAAACCAAAGAGCTTCTGCGCAGCAAATAAATCTATCAGCATGATGAAAAGGCAACCAAATGAATGGGAGAAAATATCTGCAAATTGTACATGTGAAGAGGGATTAATATGCAAAATACATAGAGAACTCATACAACTCAGTAACAAAAAATCCAAACAATTCTATTAAAAAATGGGACAGAGGATCTGAACAGACATTTTTCCAAAAATATACAGATCATCAACAGGTACACAAAAAGAACATCTTTTCTGTTAATGATGCTAATGACAAATCCAACATCTATCAATACAGAAATCCAGATCAAAACCATAATGAGATATCACCTCTTACTTATTTGAAAGTCTATTATCTAGAGACAAGAAGCAAATGTTGGAAAAGGGAACCCTCAAGCCCTGTTGGTTAGAATGTAAACTGGTGCAATCACTATGGAAAACATGAAGTACATATGATCTAGTCATTTCATTTCTGTGTGTTTGCCTAAAGAAAATAAAAACATTTATTTGAAAAGTCATTTGTACCCCTATGTTCACCCCTATGTTCATATCTTGACTATGTACGATAGTCAAGATATGGCAACAACCCAGGTGTCCACCAACAGATGAATAGATCAAGACAATATGGTATAAACACACAAACACACATCATGGAGTATTACTCAGCCACAGAAAAGAAAGAAATCTTACCATCTGCAACAATATGGATGGAACTTGAGGGCATCATGCTAAGTAAACTTAGAAAAAGACAAATACCATACGATTTCATTTACATGTGGCATTAAAAAAAACAAAACAGAAAACGAAGATCACAGATACAGGGAACAGACTGGTGGTTACCAAAGCGGGGAGGTGAGCAAAATGGGTGAAAGGGATCAAAAGCTATGAATTTCCACTCATAAAATAAGTAAGTCATAGGGATGTAATGTATATAGCATGGTGACCACAATTCATAATATTGTATTATGTATTTGAAATTTGCCAAGAAAGTAAATCTTAAAAGTTTTCATCACAAGATTTTAAAAAATTTTGTAATTACATATGGTGCTGGATATTAACTAGATTTATTGTGGTGATCATTTCACAGTACACTACCACTGCAGATGGTGATTGCAGCCATGAAATTAAAAGACGCTTACTCCTTGGAAGGGAAGTTATGACCAACCTAGACAGCATGTTAAAAAGCAGAGACATCACTTTGTTAACAAAGGTCCATCTAGTCAAGGCTATTGTTCTTCCAGTGGTCATGTGAGAGTTGGACTATAAAGAAAGCTGATGGAATTGGATGTTTTTGAACTGTGGTGTTGGAGAAGACTCTTGAGAGTCCCTTGGCCTGCAAGGAGTTCCAACCAGTCCATCCTAAAGGAGATCAGTCCTGGGTGTTCATTGGAAGGACTGATGTTGAAGCTGAAACTCCAATACTTTGGCCACCTGATGTGAAGAGCCAACTCATTTGAAAAGACCCTGATACTGGGAAAGATTGAGGGCAGGAGGAGAAGAGGACGACAGAGGATGAGATGGTTGGATGGCATCACTGACTCAATGGACATGGGTTTGGGTGGACTCCAGGAGTTGGTGATGGACAGGGAGGCCTGGCGTGCTGTGGTTCATGGGGTCGCAAAGAGTCGGACACAACTAAGCAACTGAACTGAACTGAACCCCTACATATGAACCTTCAAGTTGTGAATTTTCAAAGAGGGAAACGTGCTTTTGCATGTCCAATCACGAGGGGCGTGAATAAAACTGCAGTTTGCTCTCCATTTACTATTGCTGGAGACCCCTCAGCTCTATCATCTCCCACCTCCTCTCTCTCCTCCAGTCTCTCTCCTCCTCCTTGCCTGTTCACTTGATGCCAGACCCTGTACGTCAGCTGTTGTACTATACTACTGTACTTTTCAAGGTACTCTAAGATTTAAAATGTTTTATTCTTTGTGTTTGCTTTTTCTGTATCATTTGTGTGAAAAGTATGTTATCAACCTATGATGAAACAGTACTATATAGTCAATTGTGTTAGTTGAGTACCTAGGTTAACTCTGTCGGACTTGTGAACAAATTGGACTGACGAACACACTCTCAGAATAGAACTCATTAGTATGTAGGGGACTTACTGTATATATAAATATCAAATCATCATTGTACAAATAATATTGTGTACTTGAAATTAATATAATACCATGTCAGTTATACCACAATTTAAAAATTAAATGTAAGATTTAAAAGGATCTTTAATCCTTTGCTGTTGTTGTTCAGTCATTAAGCTGTGTCCAACTCTTTCCACCTCGTGGACTGTAGCATGCCAGGGTCCTCTGTCCTCCACTAACTCCCAGAGTTTGCTCAGATTCATGTCCATTGAGTCAGTGACCCTATCCAATCATCTTATCCTCTATCACCCCCTTCTCCTCCTGCTCTCAATCTTTCCCAGCATCAGGGTCTTTTCCAATGAGTCGGCTCTTCATATCAGGTGGCCAAAGTATTGGAGCTTCAGCTTCAGCAGCAGCCCTTTCAATGAATATTCAGGGGAGATTTCCTTTAGGCTTTACTGATTTGATCTCCTTGCAGCCCAAGGGACTCTCAAGAGTCTTCTCCAGCACCACATGTCAAAAGCAACAGTTCTTCAGCCCTTGGACCAATTCTCACATCCATACATGACTACTGGCAAAACCATAGCTTTGACTGTACAGACCTTTGTCTGCAAAGTGACATCTCTGCTTTTTAATACACTGTTTAGGTTGTCATAGCTTTCCTTTCAAGGAGCAAGTGTCTTTAATTTCATGGCTGCAGTCACTGTCCACAGTGATTTTGGAGCCCAAGAAAATAAAATCTGTCATAGCTTCCACTTTTTCTCTTTATATTTTCCATGAAATGATGGGATTGGATGCCAGGATCTTAATTTTCTAATGTTGAGCTTCAAACCAGCCTTTTCACTCTTCTCTTTCACCCTCATCAAGAGGCTCTTTAATTTCTCTTCACTTTCTGCCATTAGAAATGGTATCATCTGCATATCTGAAGTTGCTGATACTTCTCCCAGCAATCCTGATTCTAGCTTGTGATTCATGCAGCCTGGCATTTTGCATGATGTACTCTGCATGTGAGTTAAATAAGCAGGGTGACAATATACAGCCTTGTTGTACTCCTTCCCAATTTGGAACCAGTCTGTTGTTCCATGTCTATTTCTCCCATCCAAGTACTAACCAGGCCCAACCCTGCTTAGCTTCCGAGATCAGACGAGACTGGGCGCGTTCAGGGTGGTATGGCCGTAGACTCCATGTCTATTTCTAACTGTTGCTTCTTGACCCTCATACGAGTTTCTCTTTATTCCTTAAAGATCCTTAAATAGTTTCTCAAGTAAAGTGGGACGGTATACCAATGAGATAAATAACTTTCCTTTCTATTTCCACAAAAGCAAATCAACTGGATCTACACAAAATCCAGCTTAAAAACAGTATAAGAATTTATTAATGGCATCAAATCATTTTCAAATAATCAAAAAACACCTAAAAGCTGCCCTTTAATGTGCTTTCACATGTCATTAATGGCAGATATAAATACTCCTGTCTGGGATTTAACAGTTCTGAAAAATATACCTATATGGCATATGAATTTCAGCAGTGCACTTTAAAGTGGGGGCGGGGGGGCGGACAATTGAAACTGTACTAGTTAAAAGCCTCTAACTTATACTAAAATTTTCAAAGCCCAAAACACATCTCCAGTTCACTAATCGTCTGGTGTTTAAATTACAGAGCAGAAAATCACATACAAAGGGGCCCACAGTCCCTTATAACTTACAGAAAATGCCTTACCAATTACTTTATTGATTATTTTCTTTTACATACAAGCCTTTCAAATTGTGCTTATGGCTCAAATATCTTCCTAAATGCTTTGTTATCAAAGACAAAACAGATCTTTCCCTGAACCTAAACAACAGCCTGGCTTTCTCCACCACCTGCTGGAATGCACCTGAGCTTGGCTTAATCTCTGATGCTGCGCCCGTGATGGACACAGCTTCGCCAGCAGGGAGCTGTAGGGGAAGGCTCTGACCCGAGCCCAGGTAAACAACCCCATGGAGCTTCAATTTCTGTCCAGCCCCACGTCATAGCCCAAATCCCTGCTGAGGTGCCAGGCCATCTGCCACTGAGCCCAGGATTCACAGGTCAAACCTATGTTCAGACATGGAAAATGACCAGTTGTCCCATCTTTATTAAAAATAAAGATACCACCAAATTTGTCTGTTTGGCTTTTCTCTACCTTTTTCTCGCCCCAGTTGTAGGAATCAAATGGGATACTCACACACAAATAACCACATATGCCTGCACTATTTCTACTGACTTGAAAAACAGACCTCTTGGTTTTTTTGTAAATTTAAAAGGATAAAAGTCACATAAGGTAAAAAAAAAATAAAATATGCACCTATTAATAAGTTCACAGTTTAATCAACAAGCACCTACTATGTGCTGATCTAAGGCTACAGAAATGAATGACTCATAGTTACTGTTTCAAAACATAGTCCAGTACAGACTAGCACCATTTTTTTCCTTTGTAGTTAATTTCTATCTGTTGGGTTTCCAATAGAACTAGACTAGGCTATTTATTAATCTGATAATTTATTTCATATCAGAGTTATTCAACTTTTAATTACAAGCACAGTCATTTGAAGTCTTTTTTTTTAGTTATATGCTAATAAGCATAATCGGTTAAAATTGAATGCCTAGTCCATGTCAAACATCAAACTAAACCATTTCCTGTATGTTATCAAGAACAATCTTTTGAGCTAGCTGTTCTTAGCATAGTCTCTTCACAGGTGAGGAAAGCAAGCTCAGAGCTTTAGGTGAACCTCTCTTCCGCCCTCGCCAAGTCCTACGCCTACTAAGAGGCAGTGTGTGTTAGTCACTCAGTTGTGTCCAACTCTGCGACCCCATGGCCTGAAGCTCACCAGGCTCCTCTGTCCATGAGATTCTCCAGGCAAGAAAACTGCAGTGGGTTACCACGCCCTCCTCCAGGGGATCTTCCTGACCAGGGATCGAACCCGCATCTTTTAAGTCTCCTGCATTGACAGGCGGGTTCTTTACCACTAGCGCCACCTGGGAAGGTCAGTAAGAGGCAGAGCAGATATAAACTCAGGTCTGCCTCACCAGAGCTCAGGCTCTTAACTGGCAGGTTTTGTGGTCTCCACTTACTATCTGTCAAGATCAGTTACAAATAGAATTTTTGAATATTTTCTGAAGAAATGTTCCATCAAAGGCAAAAGGGGCAAAATACTCCAATAGCCTCTTGGACATAAGTTCAGAAAACTGTTGGCTTGCAAACATCTTACCAGCCCACTGAGTTTATAAACCTAACAGTAACAATATGCCAATAGAAATACAATTGTGAACGTACTAATTATAAATTTCATTTATTAAACTTAAATCACAAGATCCTGGACTGATTTTTTAATTGAAGGATATAGTTGATTTACAGTGTTGTGGCAATCTCTGCTCTACAGCCAAGTGACTCAGTTCCAAGATCCTGGACTCACAGACTCAGCTTCAATTCTTTCCTATTCAGGATCCATAGGCTAACACATCTGATCAACACATAATGAAAGGATCAATTGGTATCAATAGCAAGTGACACTCTATACCATGAATAACTGCTATTTGTTTGAGCCTAAAATTCACCCTGGACAGAATCCTGGGCCCCATGAAATTGCAGATAAGGAGGACTCATAACCTGGAATAGAAAGCCATGGGAAGATTTTCAAGAACCCAATCATTAGGATCACAAAGATAACAATCGTTAGCTCTGGCTTTATGGGACGTTATCTCTACAGTCACACTATACTCAAAAGGCTCCCCCCCCAATACTTCATTTAATGCTCTCCTGTTGCCATGCAGAAATTCTTAATATCTTGTCTTTGAAACTGCGTTTCGTAAGTAAAGTCAATGAACAGTGGAGCATGTGTGAGCAGAAGGGATACATGTAATCTGTGTGTTGCCACTCCTTGTGCCCCTCTTAACACTGACCATTTGTGATGCCCTTCAAGCGGAGAATTCTGGTGGACCCACCACATGTGGGAGTTCGGCAAGTACGAGGCAAGCACACGATGTCTATGTCTACAACAGTAGTAGACGCGAAGCCTCAAGAAGTCACATTTTCCACTGCAACCAGAACTTGCTTGGAACACAGAAAGAAGGCAATGGCATTTTAAGAAACACAAATGACCAGTGGATCCTACGGTATTACTTTCTTATGCAAATCAAGCACTTACACTGAAAGTATGTGTCTGATGTAAAAAGAAAGGAAAAGACAGGGCAATCCATAGTCCCTTTTCTATTAATCCTACTATCAGTAAGTCAAAGGAAGAGTACTGGTGGAATGCAAAATAAACACAGCTGTAGCTGCATTAGTTTGCTGCAGCACTTCCACTGCTCTAGTGAGAGCAATGTATGAGCTACAAAATACAAACTGTGCAATTCTGGTGATTTCACATATGAGTTGAATGCTCTTAAATTTGCATTTTAAACCTGCATTGCATGATATTAGAGTGAATAGTAAAATTCATAATAATTATGAAAATCTTTAATTTTCTTTTACTTAGAATGACATTAAGAGGCAAATATACCATGACAAACCAAGAGAGAGAACATGAACAAAAGGATAAAGTTTTATATTTTCATACTTTTAATGACACTTTTCTCCTGTTTTTTTTTTTTTTTTTTTTTGGATCAGGAGATCCTATACTTTCATTCTGCACTTGGCTCTACAAATTATATAGCAGCTGTGACAACAGTAACAGGTGAAAGGATTAAATTATGATTAATTCATCACCTGCTTCCAACTGAACTTCAAGAGGTGAAAGACTAGATAATTCAATAATAAAGCTAAAAAAAAAAAAGAGTAAGTATTACTGCTTGGAATTCTGAGTTTGGTGAAATCAACTCATCAACACATACACACACAACCTCCTTTCACCATATGCAGCCACTCAGAGTATTCAGTCTGAAACGGAGGAAAGAGGTTTTTACATTAAGTCACCAGTACTTCTCCCAGGGCCCAAGACAGTGCCTCGGGGCTTTCCTACAAGGGAAGAGCACGTAGATAGGACAAGCGGTATAAATGACACATTTTCAGTGCAAATCTCTGTATTACACAAGCAGCCTCAGACCTCAGCAATGACTTACTGCTCATGTGCACCTGTCACACATGGCACCTCAGAGGAGAGAGAGAGCCCCTTATGCTCGATGGAGGTTTTAAGATTTAATAAGCACAGGCACTTTCATATATAGTCTTATTTTATTCTTATCATAGCCATGTGAAGAACTCAGGAAAAGTAGATTTTTAATAACATTTTTATTGTCAGTGTTTCAATGACAAAAGTAATGTTGCTTTTAATGTTCCTGACCTGGGTACGGATGACATGGGTATATTCACTTTAGACTCATTCTTTAAACTTATTTTGTGTGTTTTATGTAATTTTGGGTACTATAAGAGTCTTCAACAACAACTGAAAAGTAATAAATGTTCAGTGTAGGAAATTAGAAAAGACGGCTAAAAATCTCCCACAATCCCATCAAAGGAAACTATTAACAACTTGATGCTTTCCTTTGTTTTTATAAAATTGAAATCCTGTTTCTCCCTGACGTCTCTTTTTCAACATACCGTATCTTCACACAGCATAGTATTTCTTAGCTAAGATAAACCCTATATATTTAACCAATTTCCCACTGTTGGATTTTCAGGTTGTATCTAACTTTTTTCCAGAATTACTAGAGGGCACTCCTCTCTCTCTCTCAGGGAAAAGGAACAGCTTGTGGAGGCTGACAACCTTACCACTGCTGTGTATATAGGCAGAAGGAGCTCACCAGGTCAGAGGCTTGCTCCTCTCCACAAGCTGCTATGCACATCCTCTGATCAGGGGGTTTATCTTGACAAACCAAAGGGGATAACAGTGAAAGGTGATCAGTCTGACCCTTACCCATGAACTCTCTTCCACTAAAATGGGGCTCAGTCCATCAAGTTGCGGGTTAAGATCACGAGGGGTGCATTTCTGTGGTGTCTGGTCTGAGATGAAGGGCCCCATCACTGTCCCTCTGAGGTGTACTGCCCAGGTCCAAACAGTTCCTTGGGAGGCCAGGCAGGGAGAACAAACTTTTCAAAGGTACAAGGTTGCAGGGTTCGAGGTTAGTAGGGAGGTTCTATAAATATTTACTGAACAAAACTCTGCCTGTTAACTGGTGACACAGAGCAAGGTGTGGTTTTCCTTCCCACCCCCGGAGGCGGCTGGGAAAGTTGGTCTGACAAACTAGTGGGAAGCACTGCCCAGCCAAGATGGAACCAAGAGACACAAGAATGCTGAATATGATTCAGGAAATGAAGTGAGTCCAACCATCTTCTGCCTGCCTTCTCCTCTGAGCCCCCACAACTCCCACTCCTAGTCACTGAAGCCGGAAACCATAGAGGAGAAGACACTCATAAACAAAACACTGGCCACAAAAATGAGAGCCTGGAGGAGCTGACCAAACAAATAGCTCTGGTTGCAGTACACAGTTTAGCTGTTTCCCAACAGGTTGAAATATCACTGGCACCATTTAATACTGCAAATGCCACTGGGTGGCAATAAAAATCATGAGCTGTGGGAGGCTGCACATAGAAAAAAAGTTTTAGCCTACCTCCGGTTTGGTGGGTGGTCTGAAAGTTTTCTTTTTGGCAAGGCCATGTCCATTCCTTTAGAATCCTAGCTAGCTGAAGCAGCCAAGAACTGAGGTTTAGGAAGATGACCTTCCTTCAGGTAGAACCACAACCAGATTGTCTAGACTTAAGACAATCTTTCCTATCACCTAAGGATTCCTGAGACAGTGATTCCAGAATCTACTAAAAAACACAAAGCCGTTTAGCTACAGTTTACTTGGAAATCCACCTATCATCCCCAGTCAATTCTAATCTACTCCTTGATTCTAAAAGAAAATAGTCCATTTTTCACATAACATAAAATGTAGTCTATGTGGCACAATAAATTTTGCCTGGGGACATCCTGAGGCAGTGGGGGCCTTCAAAGGGATAGGAAGCTATCTTCCAGATCTGTTGAAGCTAATGTGCACCTGATTACTCACAGCAATTGTGGACATACAACCTGCTGGCTCCAGACATCACTGAACTCAAAGGTAAGTGCTCCCAGTGGCAGAGCAGTGCTCTGCTGTGGGGCTGCTTCTCACACGAGCATCACATCCCGCAGCATCAGCAGAGAGTGATCAGAGTAATGATGACTCTTACTGTCCTGAACTTTGGGAAGTTCAGCTAGAGTATAATTCAGAAGGATTAGCCTTTTTAGCACTGAAACCCAAGGTTAAACTGAATGTCTCTCTCTTCTGGACCAAAAAAAAAAAAGAGCCAGCTCTCATGAACATGGGTATGAGGCATGATTTGATTTATAAGCTCTGTGGGCTTCTATACAGGCTTCCTAGGTGGCTTAGTGGTAAAGAATTCACCTGCCAGTGTAGGAGATGCAGGAGACGTGGATTCAACCCCCAAGTTGGGAAGATCCCCTAGAGTAGGAAATGGCAACCTACTCCAGTATTCTTGCCTGGGAAATCCCATGGACAGAGACTGGTGGGATGCCGTCCATGGGATTGCAAAGAGTCAGACATGACTGAGCACACATGCATGCATACATGCACACATGGGCATCTATGAGGAAGACTGTATACAGAAGTGGAGTAGAAGTGGGGATATAGCCAGCAAAAAACTCGTAACATATCATGCAAGTGGGACTTCCCTGGTGGTCCAGTGGCTAAGACTCTGTGCTGCCAAAGCAGGGGGGCCTAGGTTCAATCCCTGCTCAGGGAACTAGATCCCACATGCCCCAACTAAGATCCAAAATGTCACAACTAAAGATCTCAAAGGCCACAATTAAAGACCCAGGGCAGTCAAATAAATACACAAATATTTTTTAAAACATTATGCAAGCAAGATACCTATTTATTGATAACTTTTATTTAGATTTTCACTTAAATGATAGATTCTCAAGCTCGGGACTACTGTAGAAATTACCTGAAACATTTTGAGAGAAGAGAAAATACTCTGATGTTTAGAAGCAGGACCAGAAAAAGAATCTCTTTGATGCTTTAAGTTGAAAAGTTAGGTCCATAAAGATCTAGGTATCCAAATGTGGTCAGGCTAAATTTGAGTGTGGGCTGTTTCTCATTCCTGGCCTGCCTTCTTTTGGACGTGTGATTGGGCAAAAAGCAAAATCAAAAATAAACAAAAGCAAAAACCAGGTAAAACACAGAAATAAGTCAGAGACCTAGAAAACGCCAACATTAATAATTTCCAAATCACTAGGAGTTAGGGATAATTATCCAGCTATGTATCAATGGGATCACTATGTTTTAACATTCTATGATTCTCATGCTTCCAAAATTATCTGCTTACTTGTAGCTTCTAAATTACTATTTATAAATAGGTACCCTTTTTCTGCTTTGAAGAAATTTAAATTTAAAGATGCTAACATTTATGTTTTGGTACAGTCATCATCTTAGAGATCTTTGGTATTTACAGCCTAGGTGCTCTATTCTTTTAAACTGAAAAAAAATCTATGGCCAACTTGAGTTTAACAGGTTGGGAGTGTTCCAAATGTAATCATGAAAGTTTCCTTCCTGTCACTGTTTCGGGGAGTCCTACTCAGCCTGCTCTCAGCAGCAGCAAAAAAGGCAGAGGAAGGAACAATGCGCTAGCATAATGGAGACACTGTTAAAAGCATGATGTCCTTCCTGCCTGTCTCAGGGTGTCAGTAAACTACAACTGTTGTGCTTGAACACAAGAGGCAGCAACTGGCAAATAGAAAAATACACCACAAAGCCTGCTGCTCTTACTATTATGGGCAAACAGCAACCTTGTTAAGGATCAGTTTTCTACCCCACTCCCCTCAATAATAGGTTATATAGAAGCTCTCTTCCAAGTTATAGAATTTATTTCTAAAAATTCCCAACCAGAAAATTCTAGACAGGCAGTAGGAACTGGAAAGGCATAATATGTAACAATCATGAGAGGCAGAACTCCCCAACTCTTTGATTTAGGGCATACGACCGTCACCCCACCCCAACGTCCCCACACAGCTTGCCCTGTGACAACCCTGTTCTGAAAGCGCTGCTGTCTCCACACACTTCAAAATTCAGCCCCATGTGTATCCCTGTCCCCTAAGTACTTGACACACAGAATTCCAATGTCATTGATAACCTTGGAAATTCAAACACTTCTCTTATCTCTCTTCACCATGAAAATTACTTTAAAATATGTATAGTAATTCAAGAACTTCTCCCTTTACCTGCCTGACTATACTGAGAAAGGTATTTAACCTAAACACATACGTACCAAGGCTGTGTTGTAAAGGCTAATTACCTACTAGTTTATTTATTAGACTCTTGGCATTAAAAATGTTAGGAGTGAAAAAAACAAGAAATTGGGGTCAATATGTGAAGACTCAACCCAGAGAAATAAAGACATATACTCAATTACTGATTAGATACTGATGATAATAATGCATGCTATAGTTCATACTTCAAACAAGCAATTATCATTGATGTAAGAAGTGTAAACAGTTAATGAATGGGCTAATTACTTTTCTGATTGGAGACTTGCCTCTGTTTCTCACACAGACTCTGTGACAATCTATCTAGAATCTCTATGGGTAACTCCTGGGCCACTTCCTCCCAGGTGCATATTGAAAATCTCTGAAAACTAGTAAAACTCTGAATGCAGATTTATCTTTCAGGACCATCACTTCTTTCTCTGGGTAACTCTGAGAAAAAACTTCAAGATGTTTTACTAACCAATGTGGAAAAAAAAATTGAACTTACAATTGGACTTGGAATTAGCCAGGATATGATCTCTCATTGAAAGGCAAAGACACTACAACAATTAGCAAAGTTGCAGTGCGTTAAAAAGGTCCCTGACATCAAGCCAAGAACATGAATTAGCTTGGCTCCGAGAGAAAGGAGCCTGTTCCTGAGATAAATCGGCAAGCACACATCTTTAACAAAAATTCAAAGGACACCAAAACCACAATGGCCTCTTGGCTTTTATCCCTCTTGCTGATTTAATAGGTGACTCTAAACTCTTCAAAAGAGGGGACTACATCTTAGCTCTGTTCTTGTGTCAGAATCCCCAGGAGAACTTGTTAACACAGGACCCACTTACAGAGTTTCTGAAGCAACAGATCTGAGGTGGGCCTGAGAATCTGCAGTTCCAACAAAGTCCATAGTTGATGGTAAGGGGGCTACACTTTGAGAGGCATGTCCTGGCTTTTATATTACATGGGGTGTAAAGGAGAGAGGATGTTCACCTTTCTGTGGAGAACATCCCCTCAACAGCACTGGAGGACTGTACTGTGGAAGGATCCTTCAGGAAATGCCCACATTGGCCCACACTTTGCTTTTTATATTGGGAATTTATTACCTGTTGGTCTTTAGTCTATGTATCATAAGCCTCTCTTAGAGAGAACTTAGAGACCTTTCAAAGCAAAGGAGAGCAACTCCCACCGCCTAGGAACCATCTCACCTGGGATGACATGCAGCCCATCCCCTGACTAAGAGGCACCTGGGTTCAATTCCTGGCTCTTTCACTTATTACAGTGTGAGCCCTTGAGCAAGGTAATTAAATTCTGAGCCGCTGCCACCTTACCTATAAAATGGGAATCAGAACAGCAATACCTACAACTCAGAGCATAGCTGGAAGATTTCGATGAAATAATACAGTATCTAAAGCTCTTAGGCAAAAGACTAAGGCAGAGAAAACTCAGTGTCAATGCTATCACACCTAGTTTTACTGAGGATGTCTAGAGTTCTCTATCCAGATCACTTCTAATCCAGGAACTGTTCTACTGACAACTACCAGATACCCAGACTTTTCAATATGATGCCAAGACAGGAGGGAGATCTTTCTCCCAAGAAAACATCATGCACAGTCCTTTTGGATCCCTTGGCCCTCCTGCCAAACTTGTATCTTTGCTCCAACCCAGACCCTCCGTAAATGCCAGTGTAAGAAGTCTATCTGGAGTACTTTTACCTGAAGTCCTCTAGGTGCCCTAAATGAATTCACCACTCTTCAAAAACCAGGCTTTCTGAATAAAAGAAAGGTGTGGACCACCATTAATTTAGCCAATCAAAGAAAAATCACCATAGCATCTGAACACACACACTTCCTTTAAAAATTATGGAATTCAGTGCACATTCTCTTTTAAAAACTTTGTTTCTTTTTTTCAAACATTTTTACTATAAAGCAATAAAAATAGAAAAGAAATTGGAAAATTAAGACTAGTGATTTTATCACAACAACAACTGATGCATGTTAAGGAATCATACTATTTGTTATTGTTATGTGATCTTTCTCACTATATTGTATGCTTTTAAATTATACGATTTTCATTTTTTATTGAAGTATAGTTGATTTACAATGTTGTGTTAGTTTATGATGCACAGCAAAGTGATTCAGCTACATATATATTTTTCTTCTTTCAGATGATACTCCATTATAGGTCACTACCAGATACTGAGTATAGCTCCCTGTTCTACACATTAGTACCATGTTGCTTTTCTATTTTATATATAGGAGTTTGTATCTGTTAATTCCAAACTCCTAAGGTATCCCTCTTCCCCATTCTCTCCCCTTCGGTAATTTTAAGTTCGCTTTCTAAGTCTGTGAGTCCGTTTCTGTTCTGTACAAGTTTTTTTTTTTTTTTTTTAATATTCTTCTATAACATTAGTTCTAATGGCTGCAAAGGGTGTCACGACGTGGTTTGGCAATAACTTACTTAACCCTTTGGCGTCTTTTCTCCCACAAAGGCCGTGTGTGCGCTGAGGGCCCAGTAGGGGGAATGTACGTACTTACTGTTCCCCATCACTGGGCCATGAACAAGGACAGAACTGCTGGACTCATAAAGCTAATGGAATCTTGCAAACTAACTTAATCAAAGAAAATCATTTAAATTAAAAACACTTCTATTAGTTTTCTACACATTCTAATGTGGGAGAGCCGGTGGTCCACAAATTCCTTCCCTTTTTATACTCCAGTGTAGCTCATTTTCCCCCATTTTTTTTTTTAATGAGAAGTTCTGTCAATGAAATTAAATCAGAATATACTTTATATATTTTCCCCAGGGTCTGAGCAGTTAAACTTTTTTTTTTAATAAAAAAGAGGGGAAATCAAGACACGTAAGCTATTTACTATGCTTCAATCCTGTATTCACTACAGGGAGAATGCAAAGGGCCGAGACTGGTGGGGGAGATAAATTTAAGTCTTACACTGTACATTTAAACTAACTAATGTTGCTAAAGAATCAAAGATCCTGATTCTTTGATTCAGGGAAGTCCAACTCCTGCTGTTTACACTGTGCCTCTCAAAGGGTTCCGTAAAACTGATGACTGTGAGTGGAGGGCTCACGCGGCAGCCACTTCAGGAAACACCTACAGCCGTGGCCTCCACATTGTCACTCCCGAGGACTGCCAAGCACATGCAGAAGTGAATTCTGTGGCCCTGCCCCCAGCCCTCACGGCTGTGCCTCTTGCTTCTTATTTCTCACTGATTGCTTCAAAGAATACGTCCTCCTCCCATCTGGAGAGGACCAACATTACTAGGAAAGCTGGAGAGAAGATCACACACACACATATTATCTAGAAAGAATCAACTCAAATATCCCTTACAAAAGTTAAGTTATTTTTCACTTCCCATAGTAAGTCATGCCTGGGAGCCCCTGAGGGTCATCATGGTGTCACATGCAGAAGAGGCAACTGCCCCGTGAGAAGACAGAGCAGGGCACAGCCGTCCCATCCCACTGCTGAGCAGACATTTCCTCCTGACGCACAGAGCCTCACCAGTATCTCCTCAGACCCACCTCCCTCTTCTGACTTCCGAATATTACATCTAATATTACATGTTAGATCTAATTACATCTAATAAACCAAAGCGGCCCTTCTCCTAAGATCCCCAGGTCAGGATCACGGGGCCATCTTTGAGGAGGACTCTTCTTACCTTCACATCCAGACACTAACTCTGTTTCTTCCCTTTTCACAATGTCCTCCATCTGCCTCATTCCTTCAGCTTCCTCAGCCAAGACCCTAGTTCAGGATTTATTATCCACACACCTAAATAAATTCGTAGCCTCTTAACTGGCCTCCTCACCCATCACTCCACTCCACACTTGTTTTGATCAGCCCTCTCTGCCAATCAGACACTCAGGGAGTTATAGAATAGAATTTAAATGTCTTTGTCCAGCACTCAAGATACTCTGATTCCAGCCGTATCTCTGGCCTAGCAAAACTGGTCTATTCTATTCCAGGGACACATTTATATATGCACTCTTTTATTTCCAAACTATACTTGACACCTTTTTCCTGCATTTGGAATGTCCTTCCCACTTTTTCACTCTTCTTTTCCTTAAATTTTATTCATACTTGAGTGTCCAGCTCAAATTTAACTTCTAAGAAGCCATCAAAACATCAAAGCTATTAATCTCTCTCCTCTGCATTCTCATTCATTCAAAAAAACATTTATTAAGTTCTAACAGCATGGCAGGCACTAAGCTAGTTATTGAGTATAAGGAGATGAAAAATAAAAACCCATACACAGACACGGTTCCTATTTTTATATTTCTCTCCCTCCATGAGTCATATCTGCACCAATTAGACGTAAACCTTTGAGAGGCTGTATCTCACATGTCTTTATTTTTTTACTCCTTTAACACTCCTATCATAGTGTCAGGCATGTCACCAAATGCTCAGTAAATCTTTGCTGATTGATTTTTGACTAGTACTTATAGATGCAATCTACCTACACACATTCCCCCTGACCTGCCTGTGACAGGAGTCATTTATACATCTAAACTAAACGGCTCATAACCAGAGAGGCTAATCTTTGTTAACACTCTGCTCCAAAACCAACAGGGCTAACTGGTCACTTGACCAAGAACAGTAATTTTCCTTCCCATAGAGAATGCAAGCAGTTTGCCTCATCACTGAGTGCACTTGGGCAAATCCTGATGCAACAGCAAAAGGCACCCTTCTGAATGGAACAGGAGATGGTACAGGGGCTCTTTGCCTTTGCATGTCTAGGCAACAAAACACAGGTTTGGTCAAAGATTCTCATTCATAGATGCCTTTGATAGTCCTGACAGACTCAACCATTTCATCTCACATAAATTTAGGAGATATGCAAAAGATCTGTCAAGCATCCAAAATATGCATCAATTCAGCCAATATTTACCAAACACCAAGAAGAGGCAACACACTTTACAGGGAAAAGCATGGGCTTTGGAAGTAAGAAAACCTGGTTTTGAATCCTAGATTTACCACTAACTAGTTGTGTAGAAAGACAACTGACCTTGCTCAGCTTCAGTTTCCTTCTCTGTAAAACAAGGTTAAGGTCACCCACCTCACAGGGTTGCTATGAGGATTAAATGAGATAATGCATGCAAAGTACTTGGCACCGATAGGTTCACAGGTAGAAAGTTGTTGGTATGGTCAAAGGAGAAAAATAGAGCAATGGTGGTATTTAAAGCACTGAGCTTCATGCTTAATTTGCACTGCTGTATATTCAACAAGACAAGCTCAAAGACAACCTGACTTAGTGACATAAAGAAGATAAATACAAATAAATGTATCTTATAATACCTTGGGACTACAGGTCTGTCTTTAAAGTCTTTTTTTTTTTTTTTTTTAATAAGTTTACTTTTCATTTATTTTTGGCTGTGCTGGGTCTTCATTGCTGTGCGGGCTTGTCTCTAGTAGCAGCATCTGGGTGCTATTCTATAGTTGTGGTATGCAAACTTCTCATCACAGTAGCATCTCTTGTCACAGAGCATGGGCTCTAGAGAGTGCGGGCTTCAGTAGTTGCAGGATGTGGGCTCAGCAGCTACCGTTCCCGGGCTCCAGAGCACAGGCTCAATAGTCTTGGTGCACGGGCTCAGCTGCTCCACAGTATGTGGGATCTTCCTGGACCAGGGATTGAACCCATGTCTCCTGCATTGGCCAGCAGATTCTTCACCACTGAGCCATCAGGGAAGCCCCTGTCTTTAAAGTCTCAAGTATTGTGCAATTCAGGTGTTTCATGGATATCAAAAGCAACATTATGCCAAAGTACTTAATGAAGTGAAACACTCTCCAACTACTATCATGGCATAATCACTTAGCGCTTTCGATTCAAACTGTTTTGGTGGATGTAAGTCAGTGGTAGAACATTCGTGTGTGTGCCCAATCATTCAGTCGTTTCTGACTCTTTGTGACCCCAAGGACTGTGGCCAGCCAGGCTCCTCTGTCCGTGGAATTTTCCCAGCAAGAATACCAGAGTGGGTTGCCCACTTCCTCCTCCAGTGGATCTTCCTGACCCAAATATCAAACCCACATCTCTTGCGTCTCCTGCATTGGCAGGCGGATTCTTTACCACTGCACCACCTGGGAAGCCCTGTTGAAGATTTGACTGCACTTCAAAGTTCTTTCACCTATTTTACCTTGGGCTAAATGGCTTATACGCTCCTAGAAAGTCACCGTGGTTCCAAAAACCAAAGTTGGCTCTTTACGGAAGATAACACTAGGGATCCAAAACTAGTCTAAGAACTCAACTTCAGGGCAGGCCCCCACAAATGAGGACACTCCTACCTACTATACAGTAGCCGCACAAATGTGTGCTGAACATGAGTTTCAGTTACAGTGAACCTGTACCTCCAGTGTAATGTAATACCTGAGATACCAATGCAGTAAATGTTTCTATAAAAGAGAATTCCAATCTTGAGAATCAGAGAAGGAAATATAAATGCCCAGCTTCAATTTCCCCTGAGAACAGCGTACCTGGGGAAAAAAGTACTGAAAGAGAAGTTGGTGTTCATTACAAACATGTGCCACTGTTAATGTGACCCCCTGGACATACCCCTTTTTCAGCCTTGGAGATGAGTCTGCACATGGTTTCATTTGTGGGTTTCTAGTTCATACCGGAAGTCAAGGATAAATGTTATTCTTTAGTATCTTGCTAAAAATTTAGCTCTCCACCTAAGAAGATCTTACATAAAGTATTTTTGCACTCAAATCCCAAATTAGGAGACAAAGAAATCTGAAAGGGGAAACTACCCTTTAGAGAAAAGGAATAAAGAGTTCTCCTCTGCCTTTCTGAAGAGTGGCAGCTATTCCTTCCACCACTCCACGTCGCAGTATCTGAGAAGCACAGGGAAGGCTGAAAAAGCTGTGGATGACCTTACTAGAATTTCATGCTTACTTATACATGTGACTTCAAGCCAGTACCCAAGCTTCCAATCTCTCAGAAGTCACCCATAAATCAGCAAATGAGACAAGTGCTGCAAATAGCATAATTTCTCATGAGCAAGAACCGTGGCTATGTTGCTAGATTTTTTTTTTTTTTTTGTAGTTAACAGAGAATGGTAAAACTGTTTTAAATTTCATAATGAGAAAATCTGAAACTTACACAAGAGTAAAGAGATAGTATAATGAATCCAGCTTTAACAGTTATCAATATATAGCCATTCTTGTTTTATCTACAGCCTATCCAATGGATTTTTAAGCCAGAATTCATAGCATTTTTTAGAAATACTTCAGTATGTATCTCTAAAAGATAGACTTTAAAAAATCACTACAATGTCATTATCATACATAATTCCTTTACAGCATCAAATATGTTCAAATACACCCCAATTATCCCATAACCTCATTATCTTTTTTACAGTTGATCAAAAACTGAATGGTCACAATGGAAAGAAACTTAAGAGAGTGCACTGTCCAATTCTACCCAACATGATCCCACTCCCCACCCACCCTTAAAGCAGTATTTCAGCTGTGACACTGCCCTGGAGAAGAGATGTGTGCATTTTGTGGAAGACATGAATCTTAAACTCATGAGCTGATTTTTTTTCCCCCAGCATGTTACTTTACCATCTTTTATCACTTCAAATTAAAAAATTTAGAAGAACAGCTTTGTTGGCATATAATTCACATACCACACAATTTACCCATTTGAAGTGTACAGTTCAATGGTTTTCAATCTATGCACAGGGTTATGAAAGTTATTACCACTATCTTTAGAACATTTCCACCACGCTAAAAAGAAACCCCACACCCTTTAGTGGTCATTCCCCATCTCCCCTTCCCCAGTCCCTGGAAACCACCAGTCTGGCTTTCTGTTTCGGTGGATTCTGCCTTTTCTGCACATTTTTACTCTGTACTATGCGATTTTAAAATTGCTTGGGGGTCTGTCTGCCCCTCAACCAAGGCAAGAACTGTTCTGGAAGGTACTCGGGGTACCTGACACTCATGGAAACAAGATTCCTTAGCCGGGGGCTCTTCCTTTTCCCCCTAATTTGGGATCTGAGGATCAGCTGTTTCTTTTCATTTTGGCTGTCAGAAAGCCCAGAGGTGAATTTGTGGCCCAACTTTTAAACCATGCAGCATATTATCATAAACATTTCTCTGAACAATCTTTCCCTCCAACCTGAATTTTCCTTTTGTTTTGTTCATATGTTTTTGCTTATATTTCAAGGATTTTTGTACTTTATCTCAAATACACCTTTGAAACAAGGAAAGACTTAAATGCATTACACTTTTTTTTTTGTAGCATTACACTTCTTTTCAGATATTCTGGTAATATTCTATCGTATCTTAAAAGTCTAGGAAAATCTCTCCCATTTGGCTGATTATTTTCTTTTGATGACGGATGCTTCAGCTGGCATTAAAAAAAAATACTGTCCTAGGACTCCTAATAAAGGAGAAAAAAGGCAGGAAAGGTGACATGAGTGAGGAAAGTTTAATTCCGTACATATAGAAAGAGGTATAGGGTGTGGGGGCAGTTCTATAAAGAAAAAGTTGGTGATTAAATGGTTTAGAGAACTAAACGTAACAGTTTGATGGTCAGGGGAAACAGAAAAAAAGAGAGATGGCAGGTATCACCCATTCCTGGGATTACAGCATTTACTAAGAGAAAGGGGTGTGTCTCTGTACTTAAGAGACCAAGAACTGAAGCTTAACTGCTAGACACATGATGCATCATCCCAATTTCAAGTGCTGGATATTCAGTACATTTTACTTGGTGGTATTGATTGTTTTGTCTTGCCAAAAGAAAAATATTCTGGACCAAGTTAACATTAAAATCCAGGCTTTCTGGGACTTCCCTGGTGGTCCAGTGGTTAAGAATCAACCTTGCAATGCTGGGAATGTGGGTTCGATCCCAGGTCAAGGAGCTAGGATCCCACATGCTGTGGAGCAACTAAGCCTGAGTGTTCACAATGAAGATCCCATGTGCCACAACTAAGATCCAAAAAAGAAATACTAATAAAAAAATAAATAAAAATTCAGGTTTTCCCAAGGAAAAGTTGCCTGGAAGGATCTCACAGGCAAAAGACATTAATCCTTCCCTTCATAGAGTTCAACAAAATCCTTTCTGCACCCAGGAATGCAATGATTAATCAACTAATTTCGACCCCAGGTTTGTCCCCAGGTTTGTTTCTGTGTTCCAACCATAAACATTAATTGAAATATTTCCATTGCAGCAGCATCACGCTGGTTTAAACACTGCTGTATGACAAAATGCAAGCATGTTTCAGGACATGGAAGCACAGCCTGACAAGGCAATGCTACCTGTGTTAAAGCCCAGGGCACACACGATGGAAACGTGTTATTCGAGGCTGTGCAGCTCCTTGACAGCGAGAGCAAGGGACGAGGAATTCCTTCTCTATGTGAGAAACTACAGTAGATACTCCCCACCTTACTTTGCAGTTTCAGAACAGTTTGCATGAAGACAAATTTGCTTGCTGGTGTCTCTCTGCTGTGTGGGAATTTAGGTTTAACATGTGAAACAGAGACACGCATGTGAGAAATACCATGTCTAAGAGTTAAACATGTTTTTGATAGTATTTAAATAGGGGTCAAATCCCTTGAAGAAACTTTGCTATAATAACAGAGGTGATGGAGGAGGAAATGGCAACCCACTCCAGTATTCTGGCCTGGAGAATCCCATGGACAGAGGAGCCTGGTGGGCTCCAGTCCATAGGGTCGCACAGAGTCGGACATGACTTAAGCGACTCAGCAGCAGCAGCTAACAAAGCCCCTATTTCTTTCAGCCTCTTTAAATGTTCATTCTGCAGACACGCTGTAGGTTAATACTTGTAAAAAAATTTTTTTTAAGTTTATTTTTGATGGTACCCTGCCTCCCAGGTCCTCTACCCCACCTTCCCAAAAGAATCACAGAGAAAGGAAAGAGCAGCAGGTGAAATTTTAAAGTTTGTGTCAGGTAAATGGGAAACCAACTTGATTTTGCAGGATTTCAGAGAAGATTCTTGTATATACTGGACATTGCCTCTTCTGGCTTATACCACAGTGGAGTGACAAAGTTAAAACTTGTAACTGGGGGTGGTGGGGTGGCATGTGATTCAGTCACCAAGAAATGTTGATGTGGACTGCATGAATAAAATAGGTGCTTTATAAGGAAAAAAAAAAATAACGGAGGTGAACATGATAACAGAACTAGTATGGGCTGTATTCCATTTCAGTTACTGCTCTAGGGGAAAGCAGCCTTTAAGAGGGGAAAAAATGACTGGGCAAGTTGAGATGCAAAAGGCTATTTTTAAAATAAAAGCTAACAGGTAAAGTTTATCCAAATGTTTTAAAGTACATATAGCAAAGACAGATCTGCACCAGCTCTTCTCATCAGCAGAACTCTCCCATTCTTAATGACGACAACCTCCTGGTTTCTTCAACAATGTTACAGCAAGAAATTTACAATGTCTAAAGAAAGGCTAAGAAAATTTCTTAGCCTAGATTGTGGATTCTCAATCCCAGATGCACATTAGAATCACCTAGATGGCTTTTTCAAACAGCTAACCTACCTACCCCCACCACCCAAATTCTAATTGATTTTTTCTCTTTCTTATTTTTTAAATTATGAAAGCATAACACATTTATGGGAGACTTGAAAAATACAGAACAAAGTTACATATAGTTATACTGTATATTACAATTATTTTTTTAAATAGCTAAATTAAGATTTTTTAGTTGGAGTTTCAATATCAAATGCTCAAAAATAGAATGAATATACAGAAAAATAGAAGGATATAATAGACCTGAGACACACCATGAACCAATTCAACGTAATTAATATTTATACAATTTTCACACAACAGTAGGATACAAATTCTATTCAAGTTCCCAGGGACTATAAACTAGAAGACACTGGAACATAAACAGGGACATCAAACAAGGTGCAAAAATTTCATGATCTAAAGGTACTGAAATCACACAGAATCTAATGTCACTGCAGAATTGTTAGAAATCAGTGTCAAAAGACATTTCAAAATAAACCACATATTTTCAAGTGCAATGTGACATTTACCAATAGAGATCTTTGACTAAGCCATTGAAAGCATCAATAAAGTTAGAAGGCTGAAAAAACACAGAGGTGATTGCAGAGAAGAAAACATTTAAATGAGAAATTAATATCAAAGATACTTAAACCCCACATACTTGGAAATTAAATGTCCACCTTTAAATGATGGGTCTACCTAAGAAGCCATAAGAAGGAAAATTAGAAAATATTTGTAACAGAATAAAAATGAAAAGAGAGTTCACCAAAATTTGTTGCATGCAGCTGAAGCTTCAATTGAAGTGCAATTAAATACAATGTGGAACCAAGATTCTAATTTAAATGGTTTGGGATTGAGCCCAGGCATTTGTATTTTTAAAAAGTTCCCCAGTGATTCCAACGTGAGCCAGTATTGAGAGTCAATGGTCTACAGAGATGCTTCAAATAAGCTTTTGCTTCCTTCAAGGCTGAATTTTCTCCATGCAATATACCAAAAAGGTTCTACTTCAGTAGGACCCTAGTCATTTAATCATTCCAGATACACCTTCAATATTAGGGCTTTTGCATTTTTCCTGCAACCTAGTATTTATGGATATATGCAGCACTGTGTTCACAATGTAACCATCATATTTGTGTTTGTTACTATGTTACAGGCTTAAGCTCCAAGCTTGTATTTATCTCCCTCATTTATTAGGTGATATTGGACAGCTTTAGTCGCTGTGCTCAAAGCCTGTGGAAGCTGCAAAGATAAAAAGTCACTCTTGTAGCTATACCTGCAGTCAAGGAACTTAAAATTCAGAATGGAGATAAGACAGGTGTGCGTAACAATATGAGTTAGAATATAAAGTCTATAACAGACATCCAAGATGTGCTAGACCATGCTTGCTCAGCTGCAGAACTCAAAAATATTTCTGAAAGATGTATATGAAAGTGATAACTGAAGTTATCTCTAGGAAGTGACAATAAGGATTTTGTTGTTTGTGGTTTTCTGTTTTTCCAAGACTTTTACAAGATCACTTGATGAAAAATACAATCCATAGGGTCACAAAGAGACAAGACTGAGCATGCATGCATGCACAGACACCCTCTAAGGGTGAAATCAGTTTGAAGAATGGAAAATCCATAGGTAGAAAGGGGCATAAGAAAGACAAAGCGCCAGATGCATTTGGTAACATGAGTGGCTCTGTTTGCTATAACTTGTTGGAGTGTAGCACAGAAAGAATAGGAGGTAAGATAGGAGAGATTGGAGTAACATTGCAAAAGCCTTGAATGTCAGGGTGAGGGAACTTATTAGCAACTGGGAGCCATGGAAGGTTTTTAAATGGTACTTTTTATCATTATAAAAATAACATTTTCCTTAAAAAAACAGTATTACACCTTTTTTCTCTTTTTAAAATTAATTTATTTTTTAATTGAAAGATAATTGCTTTACAGAATTTTGTTGTTTTCTGTCAAACCTCAACATGAATCAGCCACAGGCATACATATATGCCTGCCCTTTTGAACCTCCCTCCCATCTCCCTCCCCATCCCACCCCTCTAGGCTGATACAGAGCCCCTGTTTGAGTTTCCTGAGACATACAGCAAATTCCCGCTGGCTAGCTATTTTACATATAATAATATAAGTTTCCATGTTACTCAAACTCATCATTGACAGATGAATGGATAAAGAAGTTGTGGTAAATATACACAATGGAATATCACTCAGCCATAAAAAGGAACACATTTGAGTCAGTTCTAATGAGGTGGATGAACCTAGAGCCTATTATAAGGGTGAAGTAAGTCAGAAAGAGAAAGATAAATATCATATTCTAACAAATATACACAGAATCTAGAAAAATGGTACTGAAGAATTTATTTACAGGGCAGCAATGGAGAACCAGACATAGAGAACAGACTTATGAACATGGGGAGAGGGGAGGAGAGGGTGAGATGTATGGAACCAGTATTATACCTTTATTGTAAAAATAACTGGCAAAGACCCCCAAAGTAAATAAAAATCACCAGGTAGCAGCTCATCACCAGGAGAAAACCACTGTTAATATTTTGGAACATTTCCTTTCAGCCTTTTCACTATGTATATAGCTCCAGAATATTTGTAAGCAGGAACGTGACATCAGCAGGGCTGTGCTTTAGGGAGGCTAGGTTACCAGGTAGCTTACATACAAAGTGCACTTTCTGGGAATGGAAGTGACCAGCTGAGGCTTCCAAGCACACATTCACTGTTTTCCCTTGCTTATATTTCGGTACCCACACAAGTCAGAAGAGAGTCTGGCTATTTAGGGCAGACCCACAAACACGTCCGGTGGAGCAGCTTCCCGAGAGGGAAGCCCGCCCAGGGTGAAAGCCTAGGGGTGAGCACCCATAACAGCATTCAGCAAAGCAGAAAAGAACTCGATGGGGGTGGAGAGAATGTTCTTCAAAGTATCCTCAGGTTTCCAGGAAAGGAGGTCTTTATCACAGGAAGAACGAAGAGAACTTTCCTAGAGACCATCCTCACCATGCACGCTTCCCAGTAGGGTAATGCCTAAAAATAGGCGATTACCGCATCTAGTATGTGATAATCATATTACGATAAAACAGCTCATGGTATGACAGCTACTGCCTATTAGTCAGAATTCATGTCGACTCTGAGATCACAGCTTCCAGAAGAAGTTGACCTGTGTCAAAATTCACTGACAGGCGTAACTGGCCAAGTCAGTTCTCATAGCTCTCAGCCTTGCCCCCTCCTCAGAGACAAAAGGGCTCTGTGCAGGAGCAGAGGCCAAAAACGGGAAGGAAATTTGCATGCCACTTCTACCCCCACGAGGTGTTTATTATTTTGCTTCCAAAGAGGCCGCGTCCAATGTTTTATTCCTCCCCCTTCTTCCCTTTGCTAATTTTAACTCAATTTCAAATTAATATTTTTCAAGCGATAACTTCACTAAATTCCCAGTCCCTCCTACCCCTGTTTATGACTTAGGAATGAACGTAAGCACAAAACATCTTGTGATGGCCTCAAAATAGAAAGCAGGTTTAAAGTTTTATTTTTCTGTCCCAAAGCTGCCAAAGCTCTGGGTGTTTTAACTTCTGCTCTACACACAGTTTTCTCCCTCTCTCCCACCCAGCTATATTTAGTAAAGCCCAAATAAAAGGGATACAGGCAAAGCAAAATTAAATATAGTTTCTTTCAATCAGTAAACCCCGGAGTTAGTCTATACGGCTGCAGCTAAGAAAGCAAGGCTCATATCAACACACGTATACTCATGATGTGCACTGTCCTTCAAAGGTGACCACAGTTTCACCCGTTTCGACAAGTGGCAGGTGCACCCAGGAAGGTAAACACACCTCCTCCCTGCCTCGATCTCCAACCACTCCTTTCCCTTCCTCCCCACCATCTCCCTACCCCCACCTTCACTGCCACCCCCATCTTACTGCTCTCTGTTTTTAGATATCAACATATCTACACCACCCTCTATTTTCTGCCCACACCTAGAAGGAAAGGAGACGGGTACATTTAAATGAATGAAAGCACAGAGAAGTACTTGGGGGACAGAGAACTTCTAAACGAAGCTGGTTCAGACACTCACTGCTGTAATACTATGCATTTTTACCTCATTTGATTTACTTAAAAATGATCTCAGGCTTTCGTTGATTTAAGGAAATTCTTTGGGATTTGTGAACAAGGGCAACATTCTGTTTCCCAATACAAAGAATGAGCCTATAACAACAATAAGATTTTGGGGGGTAACTTCCAATCCACAGGGCAGCAAACCTAAAAGTCTAAATATAGAATATTCCACAGAAGGGAAGAGGATGGGTTTGAGGAGCACAGTCTGTGGAATGGAAGGGTAATGGCACCAAATGCAACTTTAGTTTTTTCCATAGAAGTACCTGACTGCCCTCTGCCTTTCCCTAAACCAAAGGACAGGACAAGAGAGAAGTGCAGAGGTTCTAAGAAAAACCTAACGGTTGGGTAGCAAATCTGCCTTTCACAACGTTCTCCCTTTCCAAGTCCAATCTGAAAAACAATAAAGATAGTACACTATCTAGGCAATATCATCAAAGAAAGCCTGTATTTATTTGCTACTATATTAAGGGGGGAAAACCCACAACCGTACATTTTAAAATATTTTAAGGGACTTCTGTGGTGGTCAGTGGTTCAGACTCTGTGCTTATCACTGCAGGGGGCATGGGTTTGATCCCTGGTCAGGGAACGAATATCTTGCATGCCACATGGTGGCAAAATACATATACTGGTTGTTCAGTCGCTAAGTCGTGTCTGACTCTTTGTGACCCCATGAACTGCAGCAAGCCAGACTTCCCTGTCCTTCACAATCTCCTGGAGTTTGCTCAAGCTTGTGTCCATTGAGTCGGTGATACCATTCAATCATCTCATCCTCTGTCACCCTCTTCTCCTCCAGTCCTCAATCTTTTCCAGGATCAGAGTCCTTTCCAGGAAGTCGGTTCTTCACATCAGGTGGCCAAAGCATTGGTGCTTCAGCTTCAGTCCTTCCAGTGAATATGCAGGGTTGATTTCCTTTAGGACTCACTGGTTTGATCTCCTTGCTGTCAGACTGTTGCTAACTTATGTCTGACTCTTTGTGACCCCATGGACTGCAGCATGCCAGGCTCCTCTGCTCTCCGCTATCTCCTGGAGCTTGCTCAAATTCATGTCCATTGAGTCAGTGATGCTATCTAACCATCTCCCACCCTCTGTCACCCCCTTCTCCTATTGCCTTCAATCTTTCCCAGCATCAGGGTCTTTCCAATAAGTCAGCTCTTCCCATCATGTGGCCAAAGTATTGGTGTCTCAGCTTCATATTATTCTTAAAATATGTATTTATATTTTAAGTATAAAAATCATAGAACAGGAGTTAACAAATTATGGCCCATAGGCTAAATTCAGCCTGCTACCTGTTTTTATACAGCTTGTAAGCTAAGAATGTTTTTCATTTTTTAAATGGTTAGAAAATATCAAAATAATATCATTCTATGACATGTGAAAATTATATGAAATTCAAATTTCAGCCCATAAATAATGTTTTATTGGAACACAGCCACATTCATTCACTTACATATTGTCTGTGGCTGCTTTTGCAGAGTTAGACAGGTATAAGACTATATAGCCTATAAGCCAAAAACATTTACTATCTTTGTTGTTGTTCAGTTGCTAAGTCACATCTGACTCTTTGCAATCCCATGGACTGTAGCACGCCAGTCTTCCCTGTCCTTCACTATCTCCCAGCATTTGCTCAAACTTACGTTCATTGAGTCAGTGATGCCATCTAACCATTTCATCCTCTGTCGACCCCTTCTCCTGCCCTCAATCTTTTCCAGCATCAGGGTCTTTTCCAATGAGTCAGACCTTTTACTATCTTGTCCTTTCTATAAAAATGTTGCCAGCCACTGGTCTAAAGATATATCTGGGGTGTGAAAATACCTTTCACTTATTTCATACTTGATAGTTTTTCCAGGTACATTCACACTCATTACTTTTATCTTTACTCCAAGCCTTTGAGTTGAATAAGCAGGAATTACTATCTCCTCTCTAGAGATAAGAACACAAAAGTTTGAATTTACCCAAGGTCATGTTGCTGGTAAGTGGCTAGGCCAGGGCTAGACTCCAATTTTCTGACCCTCATCCAGAGGTGTTCACATTACAAAACTCTGCCCTCTTGGATGTCTGCCAACAGTGGCTAACCAAACTCTTTTAAAACATTCTCTCCATATTTGAGAGTTCACCATAGTGTAAAATCCTTCCTTCCTAAAATAGGATCCCAAACACTACACTTCTTAGCACCACTTCCTGCTAGGGTAGAGACATATGAACGTGAACTCAGCAGTTTCCTGTCTTGGCGGAGGCAGCTCTGGAGGAAGTATAGTGATGGTGGCAGCAGATCCTGTGGCAGACCAATTCAGTGGAATTCCTGGAAGTTCAACCTGGAGTTTGTTTCTTCATCTTGCCCAACAATTCCGTGCTCTATTTACACACCTCAGTACATTCTTTTATGCCTAATCAAGCTCCTACAGTTCCTATTTTCCAGAACTAAGCTAATGAGCCAACACAATTTAGAAGAAATCTTTCTAATACTATTGGTGATGTTGTTGCCCAATTGCTAAGTCATGTCCAACTCTTTTGTGACCCTATGGACAGTAGCCTGCCAGGCTCTTCTGTCCATGGGATTCTCCAGGCAAGAATCCTGGAGTAAGTTGCCATTTCCTTCTTCCCAACCCAGGGGTTGAACCCATGTCTCCTGCATTGGCAGGTAGATTCTTTAATGCTGAGCCACCAGGCAAGCACTTATAATACTACAGTGAGTCCTAAAAACTTCTGGGACAACTTTCATCTTCACCATCTTCTAAAATACAGTCTTATTTCTATAAGATATTACCAAATGTAACTCTTAAAACCGGATTCTGTGGTGGTCTTCTCCAGCGACCCAGTGGTTAAGAATCCACTTTGCAATGCAGGGAATGTGGGTTCGATTCCTGGTCAGCGATCTAAGATCCCACATGCTGTGGAGAAACTACTGAGCCCACACACTCTGGAGCCTGTGTGCCACAACTAGAGAATTCATGCACTACAACGAAGATGCCACATGCCACAACTAAGACCCGACACAGCCAAATAAATAAATAAAAGGATTCTTTAGTTAAATAAATAAAATTGGAAAATACCACTTATAGATTTCTTTTTCTAATTTTTATTTTTTTAAAAATTTTACACACTTTTTATTCCTATGTGTACATGCTCAGTCGCTAAGTCATGTCCAACTCTTTGTGACCCCACGGGCTGTAGCCTGCCAGACTCCTCTGTCTGTGGGATTTTCCAGGCAAAAAATACTGGAGTGGGTTACCATTTCCTTCTCCATAAACTGATTTCTTTATTGCAGGACTTCTCAGAGCCTTGATATACAAGTACATTTCACAAATCTCCAAGAAAGAGACAAGTATACAACATTTGAAAAATTTATTGGACCACTGAACTATTTTTAAATATAATACCTCACCTGGATAGTAATACATTTTGGGAAATACTAGTCAATTGTTATCCTCTACCTAGAAAAAAAAATTATAGTTCTAAAATACAAAAAATAAGACCTCTGAAATGAGAAATCCGGCTCCAGAGCGTGTTAACAGTAAAAAAACACTTTCATACACTGCTGGGGGCTGGTATGTATTAGCATAAAGTTTTTAGAAAGCAATTTTACAATAACTAGCAACAGTCCCAATATTTATACTTTCAACTCAGTAATTTCATTTCTATAACTTATCCTAAAAAAATAATCTGAAAGGCGGACAAATCTCAGGTCCTCAGTTCTTATGTATGCCTCTGATACTTTATGAAAAAGAAAAATAGCATGCTCTGATTGGAAAAAACACAAAAGAGGGCTGCTTCATTTTTCTATTCAGGTGATAGAAAAAAGGATTTCCTCCTTATAATTGAGGGAACAGACAAAAGTGCTTTTATATTCTTAGTTGCATTATGACACTATATAAACATTTATTTAGCCTCTACCTTCTGCAGAAAAAGGAAGAAATTGAAAGTTTAAAACTTTCCCAAGAATATCTCTATTGTTAATTAAAACATCCTAGACCAAATAGATGCACAGTATCCCCATAAATGGGGCAGGAAGAAGAAACCTGGGTGACACAGATATGTAGTTAAGATATGCTAAGATGCTAAGCTAACCTTAAGGTTGATGACAAACCACAAATCTTTGGGACAGATTTTTTTACTCTAGGATTCAGATTAACTTGGTAAAGATCAAGAAAATGACAATGAAGAACTGTATGTTAAATGTTTGTTATGTTAAACTAAATACTCTTTAAAAGATTATTTAATGTTATTTAATGGGCTTCCCAGGTGGCTCAGGGGTTAAGAATCCACCTGTCAAGCAGGAGACTCGGTTCGATTCCTGGGTTGGGAAGATCCCCTGGAGAAGGAAATGGCAACTTGCTCCAGTATTCTTGCCTGGAAAATTCCATGGACAGAGGAGCCTGGAGGGCTGCAGTCCATGGGGTCGCAAAGAGTCAAACACAACTTCCCAACTAAATAACAACGTAACTTAATTCATTTATTAATTATATTGTGTATTATTGTTTATATTTAGCATATATACATTACTACCAATTTTATTATTTTTTTTAATATTTACTTGGCTGCATCAGGTCTTAATTGAGGCACGAGGGATCTACATTGTGTGATGTGGAATCTTGCGTTCCAAAGCATGGATGCAAAGCTATGGCGCAAGCTTGGGAGTTGTGGCACTTGGGCTCCCTGGTTGCAGCAAGCCGGCTGCAGTGTGTGGGCTTAATTGCTCCATGGCATGTGGTATTGTAGCTCCCAAACCAGGGCTCGAACCAACGTCTCCTGCATTGCAAGGTGGATTCTTAACCACTGGACTACCAGGGAAGTACCAGAACTAGAAATTTTAAGTGGAGGATTAAAAAACCTCAAATTCAGCAATTTGTAGGTTCAGATCATGTGACTAAGGCAGCAATGCCCCCTAGTGGTGGAGCACCACACTTTCACTTTGAGGTTTTTGACAGATGAATAAGCATCTTTAAAAGGTCAAATCCACAAAAATAAAGGTATGAGGACTCAGCAAACATTTCTAAGAACTGGTAACTCCTAATTGGTGAGTGCCATGACCAAACAAGGGTATATTCAGTTTTAAAGCCATTCCTTGATTTGCTCTCAAGTCCATTTTACAGATAGAGAAACCATGGCCTCGAAAGATTATGAATGACTTTGTTTCAGTCACAAAACCACACGAACCAAGATGGCTACGTACGTCTCTGTCATGCTTACTGCCTATTAGGCAAAACCCACAAAATAAGGATGAATGAACCATCTTTTCTTATTTTATCTCTAAAAAAGTGTCAGTAGCAGCTGCTACATTTTTCTTTCCAAATTCAGCCCCTGTAGGCCTACACAAACTGCCTAAGGCCCAGGTACCCCCAAAAGGAAAGTGATCCCCTTTCTCCATGTCCTTCAGTAAGTTCAACAGGGAGACTGTCTCCTGCTTAGGCTCAGATGCCATGGGAATCTGTGTCTCACAAGAGGGGAGGCAGTGGTAGGTATATAATTGATATCAGAAAAGGAAGCCTGTATCTTTGCTCTGCAGGAATATGACCACAGGTTAGAAGTCAGGACTGGTCAACAAGGGCCAGCCAACCTCAGGAACATATCTGGTAATTTATGGGAAACTCTCTAGTTCTCTCAGGGAAAGTGGGATGTGGTAAGAGAGGCAAAACCGGAGAAGAGAGACCATCATGATGGCCTGATATTTGCAGAATATTTTATGTTGCAAAGTATTTTCACAAGTATCTCATTTGTTCCTTTAGTTATGACCCTGTAGAGAAAGTCCGATTTATTCCAAGGCTACAGATTAAGAAGAGATGACTCTGAGAAGCTGAGTGGCTTGTTTGTATAACCTGGCAAGTTAGCAAACTCAAGACTCGCCCTGAGGTCTACTGTTTCCCACAGCACCGGTCACATTCAAGTGAAGGTGGCTTAATTAGCAGTGAATATAAACTATGAGAGGAGGGGAGCTCCAACAGGCAGTCACAGAGCAGGAAAAAGACACTGGTGACACATGATATTGTGGAAAGGTTTTCAAAGTCCAAGAAATAGTCACAGAAATTAAAAAGCAAGGAAGCCAGAGACCATTTGAAATAGGGAAAAACAAACCTCTGTAAGTTGAAAAGAGACTAAGGTAACCACTATATTACAATTAAAATACATTCCTTATACTCTCTGTAATAAGCAGAAAAATGAGAAATCCATTTTTAGAAAGACTGCTATCCGAAACTGCTAAAACATTTCCTTAATAAGGAGGCAAACTTTCCCCCTTTCAAAAACCTTCTGGATGACCAAGGTTCGGGCTAAAGTCTTCTCAATAATCTCAACCAATGGGTCAATCTCTTTCTGTTCTTCCTGTGCTCCCATTTTTCCTTCCATTTACTTACAGTTTGAAGTAGTCCTGTATTTGGAGTTTTTAAGATGGCATATTTCAAATCTTATGAGCTAATTTGCATTGCAAACCCCACTCTTCACAATGAAAGAAAACAATGGAACTGAAAAGCAGCCTATAATAGTCACATAACAGCCTATGATAGTTTCTGAGATACTCGGCAGCTCACACTGCACCCCACACCTTCAGGAACAGCTTCTTCATCTCAGGGGTGCGCTCTTGGAGGCCAAGCTTATATCCTGGAACCCTGTCTCTGTGACCATACCCGACTGACTAGGAGTAGACTTCTGTCCCACACAGCCAATCAGAAACGTCTCCAGAGCAATTCCTTTTGCTTAAGCTAGCCTGACTCTGTCTCTGTGACTTGGAACCAAATGGTTCTAAATCACACATTTCATGGATTTACTTTCTGCTTCCCTACGTTGAACTGTTTGCTCAAGTGTCTAAAATAACGCTTGCTGTGCTGTACTTAGCTGCTCAGCTGTGTCCGACTCTTTGCGACCCCACGGATCTTAGCCCATACTAAATACTCAAAAAGTTTGCAAAGTAATGCCTACTGTGAAACCTTCTTGGTTTCTCCCATTCTAAGTTTTATTCAGTGTATACACTCTATTTGCTTAAGGGAAGTCTCAGTTCTGCAGAGTCTGGTCTTTACCACACTTCCACACAGTATCTGAAAGATTTTCGATTTCATCCTTTCCCAAGCATCTATTGTCTCTGCTTCTGTTGCTGAATCTCAACTTCCTTTGTACATCAGCACTTTACTACTACCTCTGCTGCACAGAGTGCACTGCATTACCACCATCATAATGGGACAATCTCTTCATTTCTCTTTCTTCCCTTCTCTTTTATCCTTCCAAACGTCTGCTCTCAACAATGTCACTGCCCAGGCCATCTATTAATGAATGGGCAGAAGACCTTGCTCCTGCTTCACTAGCTCCAGGATTTAAATGATGTCAGCGAGGGAATAAAGAGGTGCTCCGGGAAGCCTGATGACTCCATTATGGACCAATCACATTCCCAAAAGCAGCAAAGCATGTGAGTGCTACCCAGGAAGCCAAACAATGTCATACACCTCCAAATTCCTTTACAGAAATTAAAAGGCAAAGACCAGAGAAGCATACAAACTGCAAAAAGACAGCTGACCAAATCTTTATGCATCATAGATACCATTTCAGCTCTTGTAACTGAGCCATTTAACTGCTCTGTGTGGAGATCAGTAAAAAACCATTGGTCCTACTTCTCTACATTGTTAAGGGAAAACAATCACTACTATAACACCTAGATTATAGAGGTTAAGTTTCTGGTTAAGATACAATGATCTATTGACTTTTAAGTGACTTAAAAATGCTAAATACCAACTATTCCTATATAAAACCCAAGTCCAAATCACAGATTTAAATGGAAACGTGATTTTTAAAAAAGGATACTTTTTTTGAAGTAGAACATTTCCCCAAATATATGGCACTACGATTCAGTGTTTATGTCTAAAACCACTTAGTTTAAAAAAAAAAAAAAGAATAAAACAAAATAGACTTTAAATAAATTTAAATTCCCAACATAAAAACTAAGCTTGGGAAGCCAAGAAGAAGCTTATTTATAAGGTGGAAAGAACTACCATCACAAGCAGATAAATGAGCAACTGGCCTCGTCTCTATGGTTTCTTACAATTCCTTTTATCACCTCTTCTTTTCATGCCAACTTCTCTTTCTTGGTTTAATTTCTCAGTGTAATTCCTTAGGCTTAAATACTTAAACTTTTTTTTTGTATTGTGGAACTCTTAGCTTAATCTCACTTTCGTGCAGTCTGAATAGTATAAAAAAAGTGCTCCACAAGTCCTTTTGTGTCAAAGTTGAACGTGTTGAGCACACTCATGTAGGTGATCTGACAAAGGCAAATGCTTTTTCGGCTCTCATTCATCAGCTCGGAATTCTTCTCACTTCTGGTCCTCCCTTCCAGGAAGTCCTGACTTTGCTGATTAAGGGAAGAAACAAATCTCTTTGGATGGGCTGAGGTGAGAGCTGCCTGCCACTCTCTACCTCTCCTTAATACAATGCTAAACAGTTTTCTGGAGGAGCGCCAGAATGTGCGCTTTCTGGAAGAGTAAAGAACTGTAGTGGCATCTTTATGCCATTCTCACAGTTGGAAGAGTGTGGAGGGTTCAGAGCAGAAGTGAGGGAGCCTGTGATACAGAGCTTACACGATACCACTGACATTCACCAGGTTTCAAATGTCCTCTTGTTTTCCTCCACTTCTGCAAAATCACCGACTAAGACAGTAAAAGTGACTTCAAGAAATAACTCCTGGGCAAAGCTCTGCCTTCCCACAGATAAACAAGTAAGTCTCACAGACAGTGTATGTGATGATGAAGAGAGAGCCTGGATTTAAAGCTTGCCTTCACCACTTACTGGGAAACTCTAGAGGTTACCTAAGCTCTGTGCCTCAGTTTCTTCATTTGTAAAACAAGGATAATAACAGAACTGACAGTACAGGATTATGCAGATGTGTCATGAGATAAAACACATAAAGCACTGAGAACAGTATCTGGCACGTAAAAGCTCACGTAAATGATGGCAGTAATAGCTGTTGACGTGATTACTATCACTAGTGCTGTTTCCTAAAAGAATTCCAAGAATTGCAATGCCTTCATTCAGCAAACATTTTAATGAGAACCTATCATGTGTGCCACGTATATGGTGCTCAGTACTGGAGACTGAAACTCGAAAGGTGCCGATTCAGATCTTCAAACAGCATTCAATCAAATGTGACAACATATTACAGAGTGGCTATGACAGACAGCAGTATAGGATCTTAAGAAGAAAGAAGCCTGGAGAGGCTCGAGAAAGGGAGAAGGAACCAAACCTTAAAAGGCAGACTGGAGGGCCCCAAAGGAAGAGGAGAGGGAAGGTCATTCTGGGCAATGGCAAAACATAGGACTAATAAGCTTAGCAAAGGCAAGTGTATGAAAGGCTTAAGTAACCTGAACCTTAGCCTGAAGATAAATGTGGATCCTTGACTTTAGGACAAAGGATCGGCTGGAATGGGATGAATAAGTGGGGAAGGAGACTAAGTGGCGATTACTCCAAAAATAAAAGCCCCTAAGTGGGCAAGGATATATTTAAAAAACTCTAAGTACCTTACAGAAAGGATGGAGCAGATATAGCAAACTCCCCCAATATTTAGCAGTTAAAACGGCTGATCTTACTGATTAGATGTAGAGGATTTGAGAATGGGAAGAGTTAAAAATCAACCAGAACAAAATTATTGATTGGGGTAATGGGGGAATGGTGGTGCAACTGGAATCCAGGCAGAGAGGGTTTTGGGGAGATTATGCCAAGCTTAATCTCAGCAAAAGACTGAAGGCAGAGGAGAAGGGAGTGACAGAGGATGAGATTGGTTGGATGGCATTACCAAGTCAATGGATATGAACTTGGGGAAACTCTGGGAGATGGTGAGGGACAAGGAAGCCTGGCATGCTACAGTCCATGGGGATGCAGAGTCAGACATGACTGGATGACTGAACAACAACAATGCCAAGCTTGTTTTTGAAGATGCTGAGTTGAGGTACTTGTGGGACATTCAAGTGGTGCCATGTGGTATGAGGGAAGTCAGAAACACAGGTGTACATCTGTGAAACCGGGTAAGGGTGGAGATAGAGTTGAGCCATTACTGCTCAGGGTGCAGCCAAAGCCACAGAGAAAGAGAGAGGGGTGGAGGTGACCAAGATGGATGGGTCAGGAAGATGAGAGGACAGGAGAGAAAGAAAGAGCAGAAACAGACTCAAAAGCTGCAATCCAGACCTTCAAACAGCATCCAATCAAATGTGATGATGTATCACCAACATTTTCTCAGAACCGTCACACTATTTTCATCCTCATCAATCTTGTCAATAACAACTTTTCAAACATTCCAATGTTCTTTATTTATATACCATCTGTTTCACAAATATTTGAGGCAACTTAAGGTAAAGACATACAATAAAATAGCAAAATAAAAATGAAACAAATCAAAGCAAGGAAATATGGTATTAGATTAGAAGATCCTACAGAGGCAGGTTGGGGGAGAAAACGGGATTAGAATACAATTATGCAAGCCAATGGTGACTACAGAGTTGTTACAGTAAAGGTGCAAGGTTGGCTCTGAGCTTTCTAGTGGCCAAAGTAAGAAATGAAACAGTTACCTTCATAAGAAGAAAGTATACCCTTCCTCAAGAATACCTGATTTGCTCGATTGCCCAGTTAAACGGCAAATGGCTCCTACTCCACCAAGTTGTTCCAACATGCAAATACTCTTCCACATAGTTAGATTCTGATTATCAGGGTGGAAAGACACTGGGTTGGCCAAAAAGTTCATCTGGGTTTTTCCATAAGATATTACTGGAAATCATACTTCCATTAATATAAATCACATTTCCATAAGATTTAATATCTTATGGAAAAACCTGAATAAACCCTTTGGCCAACCCAATAGAAAGGGGACTGGACTAGAAATCAGGCTACCCAGTTATTTATAATACTAGTTCTCCTGTTAATCGCCAATCCAAGGCAGATCATTTAAATTCTTTGTGCCTCATTTTCTCAGCTATAAAGCAGGTGCTTTCACTGAGCTAGGGTCAACCAACATTATAGCTTTTGTGCTGTCATTCTCCAATCCAGCATATCTTGACAGACATCACTAACTGATCACAGAACTTTTTTCTGCTGAATCCTCAATAGACCTCAAAAATCCTGCTCAACAGTGTTCCAAGTACCCACCAATGAAGCAACATGGGCATTCTGACCCTAGAGCTGCTTTGAAATGCCTCCAGTGCTGTTATGCCATCAGACACACTATCATGTAATAAGCATGATCTCTATCATATTTTGTGGTATCCTCTCTGAATGGGAAAGGCTAAGGGCAGGGGGTTGACTACAGCTGCTAAGGTAGGCAGATATGGAACAAAATTCTTTTTGAATCTATTTTTTTAAACTTCTAAAAATACTGATATATTAAAATTAAAACTCACATAAGTCAAAGAATACCACTGATTAAAACAAAATACTTCCCAAATGACCCACCAAAGGAAATCTAGGAAAGGTGTAACAGCATGTACCAAAATGAAAATCTTCAGAAGCAACTCAAGTTTCAAAGAATCTTTATTTTATTCTATTTCAGAATTTGTACAATGAGCATTTCTGCAAAATGCTCTACACAAAAGGAGAGCAAATAGCACAATAAATCTGTGTGCCCTACCACTCAGTTTATGCAACCACCAACATTTTGCCACAGGATTTAACTTTAAAAGTCAGGCCTTGGGTTTCCCTGGTGGCTCAGTGGTGAAGAATCCACCTGCCAATGCGGGAGACAGTTTCAATCCCTGAACCAGGAAAATCCCACATGCCATGGAGCAGCTAAGCCCGTGCCCCACAACTACAGACCCCATGTGCCGAAACTACAGAAGCAGGTGTGCCCTAGAGACTATGCTGCTCAAGAGGAGCCACCACAATGAAAAGCCCACACACTGCAACGGAGAGTGGCCCCTGCTTGCTGCAACTAGAGAAAAGCCTGTGCAGCAACGAAGACCCAGCATGGCCAAATATACATAAATAATTTTTTTTTAAAGTCAAGCCTTCTGGGATTACAATTCACATTCTTATGGCAAAAGACTGCTTCCTCCAGAAACATACCCAGGTATATGCATTAAGGCATGCACACACACATTCATTACTAAAAACAACCTTCAGACAATATGGGGAAACATGCTAGAGTGATATCTCTCCTCTAGATTCCTGCTACTCAAAGTGTGGTCCCTGATCAGCAACATCAATATCATCTGAGAGTTAGTTAGAAATGAAAAATTTCAGACCACATTTCAAATTTGCTGAGTCATAGTTTGCATTTTAATAAAACTCCCAGGTAATCTGTACAATATGGCTTAAGAAGCACTGGTCTACTCTAGACCACCATAACTGTCCTCTGCAAAGCTTTTCTTAATTAACTGACTTCAGAGGAGCTGGGCAAGAAACTGAAGCATGAAAAATCGTGTCCATTTCACTTGGGAAGGCAATTTGCCATTAACTACTCAAATTTAAAGGTATATAATTTATGACCTCGTAATTTCAATTCTCAATACCTTTACTACAGAAATAGTCACCCATATGCTTAAAATAAGATGTCTATCACAGCCTTTGGCGGGCGGCGGGGGGGGGATTGAAAACAACATAACTGCCCACCAGTAGGTGAATGGTGAAACAAATCAGTACAGAACAGTCGGCAGACACTAAAGTGAATGAACCAGACCAGAGAAAATTCTCCTAGTCATGTTGAGCGGAAGAAAGCAAGTTGCAGAATATTCCACTTAGTATAACAACATTTGTTTAAGACAACAGAAAAACAAATGTTTCATTATGTGTTTTCTCTGGATACATATAGGCATACGTAAAAGAAGAGAAAAAAATCTGGAATGACAGATATCAAAAGGAAACAGAGACTACATCTGCAGAGATGAAGAGAAGTGGGATGAGGGGTGGAAAGTTAAAGGAGGATTATAACATTTTACCTATTTTCTTATTTTCTTAAAGAGAACACATTCATGTATCTATCTACATGTGGGACAAATATTTTATAAGTGGCTATGTGATTTCTTACACCAAATGAGTTTATGTAGAGAAAATGCGGTCAGATAGGGTACAGAAAGATGGATAGAAAGTATAAAGACATTTGACAAACTGCAGGTTTTTAGAAATGAGTTTTGTGTGCATGGGCCATTTTCTCTGTTTTCTATAATACATGCAAACAGCTGCTATTGAGCTTAGTTTGCACTATTTAAAAATGTCTCCAAAAGTGGTATATTCATTTTTCTCTGTATTTTTGTATTTCTTTCATTTGTCTATGATCTGAGAAAAAGTTATATATGTGATTGTTTCTATTGATGCATATTCCAAGTTCCTGGTTCAACAGACAATGATGCACACCAGCTAAATGAATAACTCACAAGCCTATGAATAATAGCAGGTTTAAAAAATCCTAAATAATAGGCAAAGCACATATTGTCCTGAATTTATAGCTGAAGAAACAGGCTCAGAAAGGTTGGGTGATGTACCCAAGGACCCTCTAGCTACTGCTACTAGCTGGCAAAGCTGAACCTTCGCTCCGACTTGCTGATTCCAAGTCCTCCGTCCTTTCAACTGTACCATATTTGTCACGTCACCATTCTTAAATATGATACTTATGTACACTTCTAGGCAGTTTTTTAGATAGCTTCATATTGAAAATTCTCCTGAGAAATATTAGAATTCAATATGTACACTTTGGGGATCTCATATCTGATTATTTGAGTTTCTTTTCCAATATCTTGCCTTGACAAGCCCAAGGAGGTAAGACTGAACAACGTACTACTGTCCTAGTCCCATCATGAAGTAGAAAAAGGATGAATTCTAACTACTCTGAGTTTAAAAACCCATCTGTTCTAATTTATAAGGGGAAAAAATAGTATAAAAGTAGACAGATACTATATACCCATCATCTTTAAAGATTACCATAGTCCATGAGGAAAATCCTAAAAGAGAGTGTAAACAGTGTTACAGAGCAGAAAGGAAAGGGAGAATCCAGTTCTCTAACCTTAATAAAGTGAAAGTGAAAGTCACTCAGTCGTGTCCAACTCTTTGGGACCCCATGGAGTCCATGGAATTCTCCAGGCCAGAATACTGGAGTGGGCAGCCTTTCTCTTCTCCAAGGGATCTTCCCAATCCAGGAATCAAACCCAGATCTCCCGCACTGCAGGCGGATTCTTTACCAGCTGAGCCATAGAGGAAGCCCGAGAATACTGGAGTGGGTAGCCTATCCCTTTTCCAGGGGATCTTCCTGACTCAGGAATCGAACCGGGGTCTCCTGCAATTCTTTACCAACTGAGCTATTAGGGAAACCCCTCCTTAATAAAGGAAAGTGACCAAAAACCTGAAAGCTTTTCATGGGAAACAATCTCAATCTGACTAATTGGCTTTGTGAAGTTAATTTTTTTTTTAAAGTGTGAAGTTAACAAGGTTAAAAGCTCACACTGGACTTTAGATAACAAGATAATACAACTGACTTCTTGATCCTTTTAAGCACTGTGTCTAGAGAGGAGCTACTCTGGACACACATGCATGCCTCTATTTATAGCAACGAGCACCAAGTCTGATGGGAAAAGTTCCTAAACCATTTAAAAATCAAACTATTTTAAGTATCTCACAACTTTCTAAGAATTTTTTTTTTGTTTGTCTTAATATTGTTCCCAAAAGTTGGATCATAAATTGTATGTGTGTGCTTCTGCACGCATGTGTATGTTTACTTTTGAGAAACGTGCAAAATGAGGTTAGTGGGTTTGAAGCATTAAAGGCTCTATGGAAAGGCTCTAACCAGAGCTGTGTTTGTGGGATAAGGTCCTGGGGGCTCATGGTATGACTAAGAAATGAATTTACTGCCTAAAAAGTACTTTAAAAAAAAAAAAAAGAATCAGGCAGAATTTAAATATTGTTAAAAAACATGAATCAAGTACAGCTCATTTCAAATATTAGGCATATTTCCCATAACCATTTAAAACATATACATACTGACTCTGGGAACTTGCTAAATTTAAACCCTGACTCAGTAGAGAAAGACAAGTCCTTCCTTTTTCTTTTCGGGAGGGAAGAATGGGAGAGATTGCCCCAGTAGAGAGGACTTTTAAAAACACCCTCTATGTGCCAAGAACTTCACATGCCAGGAACTTTTTAATTACGTAGAGAATTACTAGCCCTCCCCACTTTCTTTTGAACACGTAAAAACCAGTTGAAGACATTTAAGACCTGCTTGGGATCACAACTAATTTCGCACACTGGTCTGTTTGACTATCCCTTCTCTCTATCACACTGATAATCCACCAGGCCAGTGGCACCATTTGTTTGCATTGGACAGTCCTAAAAGAGGTTTTACAGACCATCTCATCTCGGCTTGGAATTAATCTTTTGATCATGTTTTTCTCTAATTTGCCATGTTTTTAAAGGTCACACTCATTTATACAGAAAGTTACATTACCACCCACTAATTTCGAAAAAGAACACTTGAAAAGGGCTTTCCACCCCACCATGGCACTTACAAGGTGGTCATCAAAAAATGGTTATTCCTAGTAATTTTATTCCATCACTGGGAGCTCAGAATGTAAATTAATGGGCACAGCTACACTGGTCTTGTCTGAAAATAGCTACATGACTAACTGTGTCCACATAGTGACTAGAGTAAGTTAAAATACAAATCTCATAGGTTGCAGAAACTCTGTAGAGGGGAGCCTCCATAAAGGTTGACCAGGACCCCAGGCTGAGGGCTGGGAGGGAAAGGTCACTGGCTTTCTAATTTGGTCACCAAATAGCACCCACCTGAGATTTCTACCACCAGTCTTGTTGTGATTATTGTTTTAAATTTTATCTTAAGGAACACATATGAAGAAGTTATGCAATAGGAATTAAGCACCTGTCAGCTGTGGGCCTTGTGTTATCAACTGGCAGGCTTGACTCAACTAGTGGTTGTAATTGATTACATAACTTTTAGTTCACATTTAATTCCACTAAAATGCCATGGTGAAACTAGGCCATTTATGAAGGTTTATGCATAAAAGGACAATGATCAGGTTAAAGGTTATCATACATTTGATTCAGATTTGAGATTCACAAGATACTTACAATAAACTAAGAGTGGACCTTCTTGTTCCATGAACAGCAATAAAAATTAAGCGTGCCCTTCACATAAATAGGTTCGGAACATTTGGATTCTTACTGAAAACAGACTGATGCCTTTGCTCTGGGAAGGCCACGAAAGGCCTAATTCCACCCCAGCCTCAGCAGGGAGAACGTGATAGGTTTTTCCAGGACTATAGGGAGCCCTGTGGAGGTGAAGGGCTTACAGTGGTGGGAAGCCTCAGGGCCGCTGAGATTGCAACTGTCAGCAAGTGGAATTCTCATCCTTGAGGGCAGGACAGAGGGTTCTCAGAGAGCCCAAGCTAGCCATTGATTACAGACTCAGGGACATGAACCAGGACTGTCACTTTGTCACTATAACCACAGGCCACTGCCTCTGCACCTGGTTCTTGGTTTACATCACTTTATGCGGAAATATCTTAGTTTTCAAGATCTGTTGGCCAAAGTGGCTAACACCTGTCTGTGCAACAGCTCAGCCCTGCTTCTCCATCTATGATATAAGTCATCCCAGCAAATCAGAGCAGTGGGCTCAGGGTACAGGATGAATGTAGTTCATTCTTACGGAATGTCAATTCCAAGTAAAGTTTTAAAACATTTTTGATATGTTTACACTAAAGCAAACTCATACATAGTGGGGTCACATCACCAGAAACAGAAATGTTAAAAAAAAAAAAAATACAAGAAGGGACAAGTTGTGTGTTCAGAGAGATGACTTTGGTGGCTACCTCCCCATTCCCCTGGAGAATGTTGGTAGAGACAACCAACATTGGTGAGGAATACTGGCCGGCTGGATCTCTACACTGCTTCTTCAGGGTCTAGGCTGGAATGGAAGCTCCCTCTCCCCAGACACTTTCAGCTCCCAGCCCAGCAGGAAGCATGAATCCTTGGCACTGCCTCTTTCATTATCCTCCACCACTATGCTCTAGGTCAACCTCAGGGCTGGGCATGACTACATCAGTACTGGCTAGGCTGTGAAGACTGTCCAGGGGACTGAATGCTGTATGAACAGCCCCTTGTTATCTATCATCATCAAATCTTGCAACAGTGGTAGAAAAACCACTCACCTTGAGTGGTCTCAAGGTGAGACATGAGGAACTGTATCTACAGGAATGAGTGTGTGAGTGACAACAGTTGGGATGAGGAAAACTAATAGAAAAAACTAACAGAAAAAAATGAGGCATGTGCAGAAATAGCAGCAGTACAGCCAGTACCAGAAACACAGGCTAGACACCCCGTCACAGGCTAGGCACTGGGGACACAGGATACATAAGTCGAAGCCCTTGTTTGTGAGGTAAGATCAGGATGACTTAAGTCTCTGACATTTCAGTGGCTGCTATCAAAATCTGTATCTTATAAATCCATCACTCAACTTTATTTTTCAGGCAATACAATGATGTATCTGTGCTTTTTTTCCAATTTAGAGCTGGCTTGATGGTAAGGAGCCCATCCCCGTGGAGACAGGGATTAGAGGTCTTTACACTCCAACACCTACATTCATTTTATTGTCAATTACGAACATTAAGAAAAAATAAGAATAATAAGAATTTTAGTCTAATAAGCAAGGAGCATCTGTCTGCTATAAGAGAGATTAATCATTTGACAAACTTCTTAAAGGTTAAAAAGAGTTTTTTTGTTTTTTTTTTTTAAGATTTCCAGTGCTGTAGGGTTTGCTGTGAATGCGATTTCTGGACTGAATGGGTCACTGAACTGGATCAGAAGTTTCATTCATTCAACTATGCTGTAACAAGTTTAACGGATTGAAGAAAATGTTCTAGATCCTCTGCTAAATGCTAGAATACTCAGAGGCTAGTAAGACATATGTCCTGTCTTCCAGAATTTAGTCTCAGGCAGTGTTTCGCAAACCTTTTTTCATTATTGTTCCTTTAATGAGCCTAACTGTGTTGACATTTGCTCTCACTGCTCCTCCCTGCCTCTCCTCCCCCAGGAAATGTTAATGTCAGAGATACACTATACATCTGTTTATATATTGTGGTTCTTTGAAAAGCTGCAAATTATATAGTATCTAAGATTTCTCACCCTCCAAAGACCAGTATCACCCCAATTAGGAGCAATATAGCCCCATTAAGACTTCCTGATCTAGGATAGATGTTTATATACCCCCCATAAGATATGTGGAAGGGTATGTACACACACACACACATTTTAAAATGAAACTATTGAAGGACTCCATGATTTTTAAAAAAGGATATGGGATCTAAAACGGGGGTCAAAAAACTTGTTCTATTAAGGACCAGATTGTAAATGTGTATTTTAGTTTTTTGGGGCTAAATACTGTCTTTGTGGCATATTCTTCTTCATTTTGTTTTTGTTTGATTTGATTTTATAACCCTTTAGAAATATAAAAACCTTCCTTAATTCAAGGACCCTATAAACAGGCTACCAGCCAAATCTGGCCTGTGGGCTAGAGTTGCTGACTCCTAATGTACAGGGATAACAGCTAACATTTTTTGAGATCCTACCATTTATTAAAAAGTAACTGTTTGTAGTATGGTGGTTGCCAGGAGCTAGAAGGAGAGAGAAATGGGGAGTTATTGTTTAATGGGTATAGAGTTTCAGTTTTGCAAGATGAAAAGAGTTCTGGAGATGGATGGTGATGATTGGTTGCACAATACTATGGATGTATTTAATACCACTGAATTGTACACTTAAAAATGGTTAAGAGAATAAATTTTACATTGTGTTTATTTTACCACAATTAAAAAATGGTAATTTTTTAAAAAAAAAGTTTAACTTTCATGTAATATTCACCCTAAAACCATATAAAGTAGATATCTTCATTTTATAGCTAAAAAATATGAAGCTAAAAGAGCTCTGACAACTTGCCCAAGTTACAAAGCTGGCAACTGGAGTGCTGAGGTTTGAATCCTTGCCTGTCAGTTTAAAGGCTGAACTCTTAGTCATTCTCACCATCAAGTACTCCTTTTATTTTCTCCAATAGATACCATATTTCAAAAGATTTTATCTGCTAAACAAACATCAGTTACTAATAATTTGTTTTGTTTCTTAAACAGTTCTCCTAAAATACATATCTATTGACAATCAGAGCTTTAGATCCATTCATGGATCAGTCCATTCTTAAAAGAAAAGCTCTAAAGTGATATGATTTTATCCAAAACTCAAAGAAATTTGTTGCTCTAGGTAGCCTGCCTAGATTTTCCCTTAAATTATATATAAAGTCCATAAGGGGATTTTCCTTCTCTCGTTTCATGCCACCATCCTCAGTTCCACGCCACCATCCTCAGTTCCTGAGACTGGGTGCAATACTTAGAAATTCAAAGAAATGCTCACACTTTCTTATGTCTGGGTCCTTTGCATTTACGAGACCTCACAATGTATTTGAAACAACAGAAGGCAGATGGAATCGAGAATCCCTTTCAGTGCTCAAGTTTTATGATTCCATGCCTCAATATACATATTTCAGTGGTATTCATTTAGTCAGTCAACCATAATTCTTGAGAACACACTACAGCACACGGTGCTAAGTCTGTGAAAACACAGAATAAAATGGAAGAGAAACTTAAAGTTCATTTGGGTTATAACGTCCAGAACTGGACAAAAAAACAGAAGAGAGACTTGAAAAGATTTTCAATAAATTACGGAAAGAATTTTACCCAGTTGTTGAAACTGAGTCCCACATAAAGTGAAAAAGCAAAACATTGCTATGGCTGCCTGTTTATAACAATTCTCTCACGTCAATGTCTGTGTGACCTCCCTGGGCAAGTGACACAAGCCTACCTCGTTTGTCCTCTTGGCTGTCTGAACTGTCCCGGACATACAGTCTATGTCAGTTCAATCGGAAATCTTCCCTGGGGGAAAGGGATTCTGTTTCTTCCCAATCCTAGGCTGTAAAGACATCTATAGATTGGCCTCGACAAGGGTACCACCTTCCATGCAAAGGAAGCCCATCTGCAGTAAGAAAAAAATGAAGCCAACACTAAAAGACAGAAACAAAAGGTGGAGAGAAAGCATGGAGGAGCCAGAGATACACAGCTGTGTTCAAGTCCCTGGTTCTCCATGTCCTTAAAACCCACTTTATCCAGCTCATCCTGCAGTGTGGTTAAGCAGGCACAACACCTCACTTCCTCTAGCTTAAGCAAGTTTCTGTTACCTGCAACCAGGAATCTTAACGCAATGGGCTGAGGAGGCTGCCTGACCTGGAAGGACCAAGTGCGTCATCCCAGAGAAAGTCGGCTAAAGGTAACCAGCTCCTTGGCTCACCCTGGGCTGCTCCTCATCCTTCCTCCACCTGGAGTTTTCAGCTGAGAAACTAGGTTAAACCTCTTTGCTACCAGGTGTGCTCAAATCTCTTAAACAGGCAGATCTGACATAATGTACTGTAAGTATTTTTGTTTTTAGACAGAAATGAGTAACCCAAAAATCCTCAAACAGAATTATTTTTATCTTGAAAGCCCCTTTACATTTTATAGAGCATCCAGAAACAAGTGTGAAAAAAGGCTTCAGGCTATACATAATAAAGAGATTTCAGGGAACAGTTAAGAACATAATCCCTCCAAATAGCTCATGTAAATTACATAATCTGTGGAAAGAAATCTTGTACCACAAAGAGAATGACAAGAAAAGTTTCATTTTCTTCCAATCCAGCCACCAGCCCAATCACCCTTTATTTTGCTAATTCTGTAGTATTATCATTGTCCATACCTTTCCTTCTCACGACTTTGTTTTTGTCCCCATATGAAACTAGATGAAACTATTCACCAATAAATACTCTCAATTTTACCCAAGACTGGGGAGCTATGAATAAAAACAATATGCAACTAAATTAATCACCAGGCACAAAGAAAAGCGATCTGTCGCCCTAATAGAAAACTGAGAAACAATTTATTAATAGAATATTCGGGAAAGGTTTTTTTTAAGTATCTCAGATTACCACTTTAAGAGTTTAATAGAAGGTAAATAAGAATTACTCTCTAATCAAAGACTGTGTAAAAGCAAACTGCCCACATCATGTTTTTCCACTAGTTTATTTTTAAGAACAATTCTGAATAATTGTAAAATTGACTTTTTCATCACTGATATTCAGTGTAAGAAAAGACACTTTGCCACCAGAAACACAAGCTATTCCAAAGTCAGTCTATGCATTTCTAGAATAGCAGCAGTTTACAGAAAACAGTCCCACCAGACCCAGCGAAGTGCCCTTCTGACAATGGTCAGATTATAAGCTCTAAGAGAGCAGGCTGTGAAATTGCATTGGTCCACTGCTCTGGTAGCACCTGGCACATAGCAGGTGGTCAACATATGTTTAGTGAATAAGCAAATAAAGGGATCAGTAAGTAAATTCAAATTCCAGCACTAATAAAGAGCTCAACATAAGAAAGTTGTTATGCAACTGACAAAGAAGAAAACAGAATGTAAAAGTTTCTCTCTTAAATTCAACCTAATTCATCAAGTACTGAGGGGCAGGTCCACTGTGCCAGGCACCGAACTAGCAACTGCTGACACACAGATAAAGAAAATGAGCAAATGCACGTCAGAGTGAGCCGACATCACTGAGAGGCCCAACTTTCACAGGACCTACCAGCTCACGAGGAGGTTCACCTTTAGTAGGACTACCAAAATGAGAAGAAGGGAGAAAATACCATGAGAAACTGATGTGATCTTTAAATAAACTTAAGTATCCTAACTAGCCATTACAATGTAAGTCCTAGAAGCATACAGTATCACACAACCTATTCCCATACATCATTTCTATAGAATGATACATTTCAACAGGGATACTGTAGTTCCAGGAACAAGTTCCACGTTCCTAATTCTTCTCCTTTCCTCCCACCAGAGCTTTGCTCAGGCAGAGGTGCAGGGAAAGAGAAGGAATAAAGGGCAGCTTTATCAATGAGAGTTTTTCTAGAATAGGAAAATAAAAGAAGGAAAGATGGGGGAGGCTGTAATATTCCTATATACATATAAATAATATGACTCATCTGTGTGTCTGAAGATGGGAGTGGCTATAGCTTTAATCCTGAATCTCACTATACCCAGGTAAACTTTCTCACACTGAATTTCACCTACTAAATTTATTAGTATTATTGCCATCTGTTAGAATGAATGATCACATGGACAAAATCACTCATAAATTATTACAAATCCTGTTAAAAAGCAGATCATCATTTTTGGTTTCAGATACCATCAAACTATGACCCCTCCAAACACACCTGATATACAGAATATCTAGCTAATTTTGGAATTGAGTATCAGCCTGTCCTTCCAATACCAAAGGTAAAAAAAGAGACATAATATTCATTTAACATAGATGCTATCAAAGTTATAAACAATGATTCTCTAAAAACTGCAAGCTCTTTCTTCTATCCATCCATTTACCGATGGAACACCAGTTATGGGTCATTTACCATATGAGCCTTAGGAAAAAATATGGGGCTGGGGCAAAAGGGAGGGACACACAAAGGGATACACCCTCAACTAATAATATCAAGTGGTATTCTTTCTATTTCTTATCTTGTTAACGTCTAACTGAATGACTAATGAGTATTCAGGAATGGGAAGAGGAAGATAAACACCAAGTTCCATCCCATAATAAATTACAATAGAAGTTAAAAGTAAATTAAGAGCCACTATTACTTATGAATACACAGGTACAAACAAAATGTCACACCATAGGCATTCCTGAAAAACCATAAATTGACCTACAAAGAATTATTCAGTTCAGCTGCTCAGTCGTGTCTGACTCTTTGTGACCCCGTTGACTGCAGGACACCATGCCTCCCTGTCTATCACCAACTCCCGGAGCTTGCTCAAACTCATGTCCATAGAGTCGGTGATGCCATCCAACCATCTCATCCTCTGTCGTCCACTTCTCCTCCTGCTTTCAATCTTTCCCAGCATCAGGGTCTTTTCCAAGTAGTCAGTTCTTTGCATCAGATGGCCAAAGTATTGGAGTTTCAGCTTCAGCATCGGTCCTTCCAATGAATATTCAGGACTGATTTCCTTTAGGGTGGACTGGTTGGATCTCCTTGTAGTCCAAGGGACTCTCAAGAGTATTCTCCAACACCACAGTTCAAAAGCATCAATTCTTCGGTGCACAGCTTTCTTTATAGTCCAACTCTCACATCCATACATGACTACTGGAAAAACCATCGCTCTGACTAGACAGACCTTTATCAGCAAAGTAATGTCTCTGCTTTTTAGTATCTGTCTAGTTTGGTCATAGCTTTTCTTCCAAGGAGCAAGCGTCTTTTAATTTCCTGGCTGTAGTCACCATCTGCAGTGATTTTGGAGCCCAAGAAAATAAAGTCTCTCACTGTTTCCATTGTTTCCCTTCTTTTTGTCATGAAATGATGGGACTGGATGCCATGATCTTAGTTTTCTAAATGTTGAGTTTTAAGCCAACTTTTCACTCTCCTCTTTCACTTTCATCAAGAGGTTCTTCAGTTCCTCTTCAGTTTCTGCCATAAGGGTGGTGTCATCCGTGTATCTGAGGTTATTGATATTTCACCTGGCAATCTTGATTCCAGCTTGTGCTTCATCCAGCCTAGCATTTCACATGATGTACTCTGCATGTAAGTTAAATAAGCAGGATGACAATATACAGCCTTGACATAATTCGTTCCCAATTTGGAACCAGTCTGTTGTTCCATGTCCAGTTCTAACTGTTACTTCTGTGTGTGTGTGTGTGTGTGTGTGTGTGTGTGTGTGTGTGTGTAATAAAGTTTTATTAAAGCATAAAAGAGATAGAGAAAGCTTCTGACATAAACATCAGAAGGGGGCAGAAAGAGTACCCACCTGTTAGTCTTTAGCTGGATGTTATATAGCTACTGCTGCTGCTGCTGCTGCTGCTGAGTCGCTTCAGTCGTGTCCGACTCTGTGCGACCCCATAGACGGCTGCCCACCAGGCTCCTCCGTCCCTGGGATTCTCCAGGCAAGGATACTGGAGTGGGTTGCCATTTCCTTCTCCATAACTGTTACTTCTTGACCTGCATACAGATTTCTCACAAGGCAGGTCAGGTAGTCTGGTATTCCCATCTCTTTCAAAATTTTCCACAGTTTGTTGTGATCCACACAGTCAAAGGCTTTGGCATAGTCAATAAAGCAGAAGTAGATATATTTCTGAAACTCTCTTGCCTTTTCTATGATCCAACTGATGTTGGCAATTTGATCTCTGGCTCCTCTGCCTTTTCTAAACCAAGCTTGAATATCTGGAAGTTCACGGTTCATGTACTGTTGAAGCCTGGCTTGGAGAATTTTGAGCATTACTTTGCTAGCATGTGAGAGTGCAATTTTGCAGTAGTTTGAACATTCTTTGGCATTGCCTTTCTTTGGGATTGGAATGAAATCTGACCTTTTCCAGTTCTGTCACCACTGCTCAGTTTTCCAAATTTGCTGGCATATTGAGTGCAGCACTTTCACTGCATCATCTTTTAGGATTTGAAATAGCTCAACTGGAATTTCATCACCTCCACTAGCTTTGTTCATAGTGATGCTTCCTAAGGCCCACTTGACTTCACACTCCAGTATGTCTGGCTCTAGATAAGTGATCACACCATCATGGTTATCTGGATCATGATCTTTTTTGTATAGTTCTTTTGTGTATTCCTGCCACCTCTTCTTAATATCTTCTGCTTCTGTTAGGTCCATACCATTTCTGTCCTTTATTGTGCCCATCTTTGCATGAAATGTTCCCTTGGTATCTCTAATTTCCCATTAGAACTATTAGGTTAGTGCAAAACTAATTGCGGTTTCACATTGTTGAACTTTGCCATCTGATATTGAAATACAACAGTCCATGGAGGAGGACACAATTGAGTGACTAACACTTTCACTTTTTCACTGGAAAACATTCTTAAATAAATGTGATTATGTTATATATCACTTTGATGTGCATTTCTCAATTTATGCTTTTTTGCTGACTTATTACTTGCTATTTTATATTTACTTTAGACTATAGAAATGATCCCCCCCCAAAAAAAGGAAAACAGTGACAGACTTTAGTTTCTTGGGCTCCAAAATTACTGTGAATGGTGGTTGTAGCCATGAAATTAAAAGACACTTGTTCCTTGGAAGAAAAGCTACCGCAAACCTAGACAGTGTATTAAGAAACAGAGACATCACTTTGCTGACAAAGGTCCGTCTAGTCAAAGCTATGGTTTTTCCAGTAGTCAAGTATGGATGTGAGAGTTGGACCATAAAGAAGGCTGAGCACTGAGGAACTGATGCTTTCAAAGCTGGAGAAGACTACTGAGAGTCCCTTGGATAGCAAGGAGATCAAACCAAGCATTCCTAAAGGAAATTAATCCTGAATATGCGGTCCATGGGGTCGCAGAGAGTCAGACACGACTGAGTGACTTCACTTTCACTTTTCACTTTCATGCATTGGAGAAGGAAATGGCAACCCACTCCAGTGTTCTTGCCTGGAGAATCCTGGGGATGGAGGCACCCGGTGGGCTGCCGTCTATGGGGTCACAGAGTCGGACATGACTGAAGCGACTTAGCAGCAGCAGCAGCAGCATTCATTTGAAGGACTAATGCTGAAGCCGAAGCTCCAATACTTTTGGCCACCTGCTGCAAAGAGCCAACTCACTGGAAAAGACCCTGACACTGGGAAAGATTGAGGGCAGGGGGAGAAGGGGTCAACAGAGGATGAGATAGTTGGATGGCATCATTGACTCAATGGACATGAGTTTGAGCAAAGTCTAGGAGATACTGAAGGACAGGGAAGCCTGGTGTGCTGCAGTCCATGGAGTCACAAACGACACGACCTAGCAACTGAACAGTAAGAACAAAGAAATGATGTTAGACAAAAAGCAAATTTGAGTGATATTCTTATTCGAGTTCAAAATGAGTCATAAAGCAGAGGATACAACTCGCAACATCAACAATGCATTTGGCCCAGGAATTGCTAATGAACGTACAGTGCAGTAGTGGTTCAGGAAGTTTTGCAAAGGAGACGAGAGCCTTGAGGATAAGGAGCATCAGTCAGTTCAGTCACTCAATTGTGTCCGACTCTTTGCGACCTCAGGGATTGCAGCATGCCAGGCTTCCTTCTCCATCACCAGCTCCCAGAGCTTGCTCAAATTCATGTCCATCAAGTCAGTGATGCCATCCACCATCTCATCCTCTGTTGTCCCCTTCTCCTCCTCCCTTCAATCTTTCCCAGCATCAGGTTCTTTTCCAATGAGTGAGTTCTTCACATCAAGTGGCCAAAGTATTGGAGCTTCAGCATAGTAGCCGACTACTGGATGTTGACAAAGACCAACTGAGAGCAATTATCAAAGCTGATCCTCTTTCAACTACACAAGAAGCTGCTGAAGAACTTAACGTTGATCATTCTAGCATCATTCGGCATTTGAGGAAAATTGGAAAGGTGAAAAAGCTCGATAAGTAGATGCCTCATAAGCTTACCTTTAATAAAAAAAAATAATAATAATAATCCTTTTGAAGTGTCTTCTCTTATTCTACATAACAATGAACCACTTCTCAACTGGATTGTGACATGTGACAAAAAGTGTATTTTATACAACTGGTGATGACCAGCTCAGTGGTTAGACCTAGAAGAAGCACCAAAGCACTTCCTAAAGTTAAACATGCATCAGAAAAAGGGTCATGGTCACCGTTTGGTGATCTGCTGCCTGTCTGGTCCACTACATCTTTCTTAATCTAGCAAAATCACTACACCTTAGAAGTACAGTCAGCAAATAAATGAGATGCACTGAAACGTGCAATGCCTGCAGCTGGTACTGGTCAACAGAAAGGGCCTAATTCTTCTCCACACCAACACCCAATCACACATCACACAACCAATGCTTCAAAAGTTGAAAGAATTGAGCTATGAAGTTTTGCCTCATCTGCCATAATCAACCTGACCTCTCACCAACTGACTATCACTTCTTCAAGCATCTTGACAACTTTTTGCAGAGAAAACACTTCCACAACCACCAGGAGGCAGAAAATGCTTTCCAAGAGTTCACTGAATCCTGAAGAACAGATTTTTATGCTACAGGAATAAATAAACGTTTCCTGTTGGCAAAAATGTGTTGATTGTAATGGTTCCTATTTTGATGAAAAAGATGTGTTTTGAGCCTAGTTATATGATTTAAAATTCATGATCTGAAACCACAATTACTTCTGTACCAACCTAATAGTAGTAGTAGACTCTTGTGATAGTTCCTGAACCACCTAAGACCATCTTACAAGCAGCCTATCGCTCTTCCTCCTCTATCCCAGCTAGAGTACTCTACTGTTCTGACACAAACAGCCACTGAGGAATTGTTCTACTGTTTGTAATGGTTGTCACAAACATGGCTCAATCGTCACAAAACTGTTCAGATCTCAGCTTTACAGAGAGGAAAATTACAAACAGGGCCAGTGAGTGATTCTACTACTGCCTTCTTGAGTTGGAAATAATCTTTCAGTCTAAATTACTAAATAGCACAGTTATATGCCCTCCTGTATTAAGAAGCATGGTATAGCAGAAAGTCTATAGGCTTTGCAGTCAGATCTAAGTTCAGATCTAAGGTTTCTTGCTGGCGGCCTTGGGAGAGTGACAATCTCCCTGAAGCTCAGTCTCCTCTTCTGAGGAATAAAGTTGCCATCACTTGTTCCACAACACTGTGGAGAGATGGACAATAATCCACATAAGCAACTAGCCCAGTCTATTGCCTCTATTTTTCATGCCAAGTCATCTACACCTCCGCTCACTTAACACTTCCACAAGCTGCACACACATGGTACTCAGAGAGTGTTAAAGGTAAGTTTCAGCCCGTCAGTCTGTGTGTGCTTAATAAAAGCAAAGTTCCAGTCTATGTGAAACCTAAGGGGGAAGATTAACTTGGTACCAAACTATATACTCCAAAGCCAAAAAGAAACAACTCAGCCTCTGACGAATACCATTCTACCTTGTCTCTACAAATCTGACTGCTCTAAGTGCCTCATATAAGTGGAATCATATAGCATTTGTCCTTTTGTGACTGGCTTATTTCAGTCACATAATGTCTTTAAGGCTCATCCATGTTGTAGCATGTTTCAGAATTTCCTTCCTTTTTAAGGCTAAATTATATTCCACTGTATGGATACACCACATTTTGTTTACCCCAGTCACACATCAATGGACACTCAGGTATGAGAGAACCTTTTCCACAGATTACTGAAAATGAAGACAGATTGGAAGGAATGGCCCCCATCTTGAAGGCAGTGGTAAAGAAACTGATTTCTGATGCCACAAGGGCTCAGTCAAAAGTACTAAGAGAAACAGCCCCAAACTCTGGGCCGGTGTCAAAGCAAGTACAGGACCCCAAGATATAGCTCTGGAATCTGACAGTCTGTGGAGTTCTGGCCCTGATTACAGAACAGTGAGGCAAAATGGACCAATTAAAATGCTTGCTGTATTTTGAAATATGCCTGAGACAAGGGTTGGCCAGAACGAGCTCTGGAGAACTGGTCTGCCCTCATATTGCAGGTGTACCAGGCTCCTTATCTTCATAAGCAGTTGTTCCTAAACAAGCATTTCTTTGCTAAGGACCTGAACACTCACAGAATTTCAGAGCAGGCAAGAAGGCTGGAGATGGGCCAGCCTACAGCCTCACCTTACTAATGAGAAAACTAATGGCCAGATGAGAAGGTCACAGAGCTGAGTAACAACAGAGGACTAGACAGAACCCAGTTCAGCATTCTTCCCACCAGACTCATCTCATTCAGGTATCAGAGAACAGCCAGAGTTCCCTTCCTATCAACGTTTGCTTGTTTTTAAAGCTTTTCAAAGGCTTGACTTTGTTTAGAAGTCACCTCGTTTTTTTCCCAACCCATTTTTTATTCTGATAAAATATTCATAAAACTTACCATTTCAACCATTTTAAATGGTACAATTCAGCAATATTACAATTGTAATACAATCGCATTGTTGTGCACCCACCATCACCATCCATCTCCAGAACTTCCCGTTTTCCCAAACTGAAACTCTATATCCATTAAACAATAATTCCCCAGCCTGTGGAAACTACCATTCTATTTCCTGTCTCTATGAATCTGAGTACTCTAGGTGCCTCACATAAGTGGAATCATACAGTATTTGTCCTTTTGGATTGGCTTACTTCACTCAGTATATCTTCATTCACCCATGTTGTAGCATACGTCAGGACTTCTTTCCTTTTTAAGGCTGAATAATATTCCATTACATAGCAATACATTGTGTATAAAAGATGCACATTCTATCTTTTCATCTGTCAATGGAGACCTGAGTTGTTTCCAGCTCTTGACATTTGTGAATAATGCTGTTATGAGCGTGAGTGTACAGATATCTGTTCAAATCCCTGATTTCAATTATTTGGAGCATACACCCAGTAGTGAAATGTTGGATCATATGGTACATCAGTGCTATTGTGAAATGTGGTCTCTCTCAAAGGAAACCAAGTAGAGACTAAATCATCTTGGTTGGTGAATTTCTTTTAGAAAATGAAAAATTATTGAATATTTTGTTCCTGAACTTAGCTTTACTTAAAAAAAAAAATTTATGAGAAAACTTTTGGAGGTTATGTGAGCTAGAGGAAAAAGCACAGCAATGATAGTGAGGAGAATGAATTTCCAATGTAACATTTTAGACCTTTCTGAGCATGAATTTCCACAAAGGAAAGAGTGGTCTAGATAATCCCTAAGGCCTATGGATTCTGTGAATTCTATGAATCCATGGAAAAACTTACTTAGAGGATTACTGTATTTCTTAATCATTTTAAAGTTTTCCTTCAGTTTGCTTTGAATTCCTAAGTGTATTAGAGCTTAAAGAACTGTTTCGAGTTCAGAACTTAGTGTATTCTTGGGACAAGAGTTCCAAGAGCAGTGAGTAGAATAATTCTGAGCTACAAAAAAAAAAGAGACTAATTTAATATAATAGGCAATAATTTTCTCTAGTAGTACATTTATTTGATAATTGCCTTAGAATTTCTAGAGTACAGTACCTGTATAACCTGCGGCACTGTGGCTTAATTTGAGTCACTGTGAACCTGCAGTTATTTCATAGTAGTTGATATAAAACTATCAACGCATACCAGGTTCAGTATCAATAGGGCATACCTGCCAAGAAAAGTTTGCTACAATAGTTTGGTCAAAACAACAGTTCAGTTACTGAGCAACCTATCATTACCAAGATATCCCTAATTCACAACGCATTAAATGTATTCCGAGTGAAAACATAGACCTGGCTGCAGGTGGGACACCAACAACATGCTTCAAATCCCATCCATTCTTGGTTCTTGCCTAATGACCCAGACTGCAAACTTTTTCTTTCCCTGGGAAAGACTTTCAGGGTGAGAAATGTATTCTACCACCACTTTCCCCAGACTCCCAGAAGGAACTGCTTGAGCATTCATCATGAAGCAGGCTTTCTATTCCAGTGGCAAGAAGGCAAGATGCAGATAGGATTCCTCATGGCTGTTTCATCAATGTTTTAACTACTTAAAATAACTTTCATGGAAAGCTTACGGGGTACAATTATCTATGTTAACCTATTCAATCCTTCTAATCCTGTGAGTTAGGTGTGTTCATGTCACATTGCAGGAAAAGGAGATGGAAGCTCAGAGAAGTATCCTGTTGAGAGCCACAGGGGCAATAAGGAGCCAGCCAGGTTGGACTGGGTCTTCTGGCACCAAGTTCAGTACTGTTTTCCACCAAACGTCTGCCCAGACTCTCACAAGCCTGTGCCAACCGGCCAACCCAAAGAGGACATCTGAAGTGCCTCTCTTAAAGAGCAGGCCCTAATGACTGAACAATGAATTTGTGGCTTTTTGGTCAAATGTGAAGTGTACTGATCACATCACTTACTCTTTTCCCCACATTTCTGCTAACAGCAGAACTGTGAGGGAACTAAGGTCAAGAGGAGGAATCCTGAATCAGTCCTTTCATGAAAAAACGCTTTTTGGGGACTGAAACATTCAAGTTCTCACCACCTGCAGCAGCAGCACACACTACTGACTCCAGGGAAGGCTACTGGAGGAAAAGGCATCCATTCAAGACTTCCTGGGACATCTTTAGAGGCAGGTTATCCAAATCTTTCCTCCCTAAATTCTAAATGCACACACAAATAGTGTTCATATTTACTACATAAGAGAGTCAGGAAAATGCATGTCTTACGACCCCATGCATTTTTCTGTAGCACCAAGATCCCAGGGGTGATGCTAGGTTGTGTACTGATGCTGATTTTATTGGACTTGGAGCATAATTTTATTATCTTACATGACCATAGAGGCTTATAATTATTGTATTGTTGATTTTATGACACATTATTGGTCCCATCTATGATTTATTTATGACAGGGCTTTAATCAGGAAGTTAACACCCAAATATGACATTGTTCCTGTGGGAAAACACCACTAACTTAAAAACAACTGCTTGTATGAGGGAGTTTTTACTAATGCCATGCCATGAAAAGTGGGGACTACCTGCTCAATAAAACCCTGACAAAGCAAAATATAAGTTTTTCTTTATCCAACTTTTAGGAGAAAGAAGCATTACTTTGGATTTATGTTTTAAGCAAGCTGCAGAGGCTAATATGGGCTTGCCAGGTGGCACATCAGTGAAGAATCAGCCTGCCAGTACAGGAGATGCAAGAAACACGGGTTCAATCCCTGGGTCAGGAAGATCCCATGGAGAAGGAAATGGTAATCCATTCCAGTATTCTTGCCTGGAAAATCCCATGGACAGAGAAGCCTGGCAGGCTACCGTCCATGAGGTCACAGAGAGTTGTACACAACTGACCATGCACACTCTCAGAGGCTAATATGGAGTAAATTCCAAATTTTTGCTCTATGCCCTACATCAGTGGTTCCCAACTCTGGCTACACATCAGTATCACATGGGTGCACTTAAAAAAAAATTATGTTAGTCCCCACAATAGACCAACTGAATCAAAATTTCTGGAGGTGGGCTAAGGTACTATATTGTTAAAACATGAGTGTCCAGAGTTCAGAACAGTTGCCCTATACCAGTGGCTCTCAAACTTGAAAGGGCATCACAATCACCTAATAGCCTTATTAAATCACAGGTTGTTGGGCTCCACCTGGGAATTTCTGATTCAGCAGGTCTGAAGTGGGATGGAAACTGTGCATTTCTAACAAGTCCCCATGAGATGGACCAAGGGCTGTACTGAGAATCACTGCCCTATACTTTCTCCAGTTGGACAATATGAACAGTTATTCTAAATAAATTTTATTATAAAGATAGAAAATTTTAGAAAGATTTTCAACAGTACAAGCCAAAGAAAATGATTTGCTATTTAACCATCAAATAAAACAGGTAACAGATTATCAGAATTCACTGTTATCTGAGAATTTCAGTTACTGAAGTTAAACCAGGATAAAATCAGACCCAGTTCCATTCAACCATGTGTAAGCACCTTCCATGTGGTGACTGGGTACCCACCATGAGTAAGTCATTCCTTCCTTCCTAGAGCAGTGAACAGACCATCAAACAGGACTGCTGTGCACACAGCCATACAGTCACACACTAACAGCGGAAGTGATACTGAGACGGATCGTTTCACAAGGACTTGGGGGAGCTACACCCAGAAGGGGGCCTTTTAAAAAGCTGAATCTTCAAGGGGATCACCCACCTGCCAGTTTTCACTGCCCATAACACATTTTACATTACTGGGGCACTGAACTCCCTGCCCTAGAAGAGAGAATTTGGACTTTGTCCCCAGGCATTATAGTAGAGATTAGGAACTACAGGCTAGTTTTACTTTCAAGCTGAAGGCAGGTTCTGTGGTTTATCTACCTTTGTACTTTTTAACAATTAGCCTAGCACCTCATACATAGGTGTTACTGAATACCTGGGAGTAAGTGACTTAAAAAATGTAATCCGGAAAGCAAACCTAAAGATCCCCAGGGGTGCATACAGGTAGAGAGGGGAGGTCAGGTTCAGACCCCCAGTCTAATTAGCATCCTCATTTCAGGCTTAACACATCATAGGCATTTAAAAAGTCTTAACCAAAAATATTGTATTATGCTAATGTATTAACATACATTAAGCTAGCATTAGAATGGTTTGTTTCTATAGATTTGGAAAGAATAAAAGGAGAAGACTTCTCAGAGTATAACTCACTAATGAAGGGACTGAGGGCTGGCTTCTTTTGCACCCTACGCTCTATGCTCTGCACACTGACTAAATACATAGCTGTTTTAGTTCAAGTGAAGCTCTTCTGAGATGAAAATATTTGAATTCCTAGTGAGACTCAAAAACATTTTTTTAAATTAGCCAGACATTATTTGATGATCAGCAGTTGATTCAGCTGAGGTAACTGAGATCTGAAAGGCAGTCAATTTCAAAACCCATATGCAACCTCACCAACTAGGCACAGAATCTCACCAATATACCCACCAACCAGACAAGCACTATCAATGAAGTTTAGGTCTCTAAAGACCCCTGACAGAGAAAATTCCCAGAAATAGGAGCTTTCCTCAAGATAAGAACACTTTTTTGTTGTTGTTGTTGTTGTTGTAAGAACTGAAATAAATGAAATTACATGCTGAAAGTAATGACAAACCTAGATGCAGTATTAAAGCGCAGAGACATTAGTTTGCCTACCAAGGTTCGTATAGTCAAAGCTATGGTTTTTCCAGTAGTCATGTACGGATATGAGACCTGGACAATAAAAAAGGCTGAGCGCTGAAGAACTGATGTCTTTGAACTGTGGTGCTGGAGAAAACTCTTGAGTTCTTTAGACAGCAAGGAGATCAAACCAGTCATTCCAAAAGGAAATCAACGCTGAATATTCACTAGGAAGGACTGATGCTGAAGCTCCAATAATTTGGCCACTTGATATGAAGAGCCAACTTGCCGGAAAAAGACTGATGCTGGGAAAGACTAAAGGCAGGAGGAGTAGGGGACGACAGAGGATGAGATGGTTGCATGGCATCACCAACTCAATGGACATGAGTTTGAGCAAACTCCAGGAGATGGTGAAGGACAGGGAAGCCTGGCATGCTGCAGTTCATGGGGTCACAAACAGTCAGATACAACTGACTGACTAAACAACAACAATGTGTTTAAAGTACCCTTTGAAATGCCAACGTAGTAGGAGTTAACAGACCCAGGCTGTCCCATCTCCCACGAGAACACAGCTCCCAGGCAGCCTCTTCTACTAACAGCTGAATACTGGAGGTTATCACTCTATTTCAGACAAATGCAGCTTGATAGGCTCAATCTCAGAACTCTTCCACAATACCTTAAACAAACAAACAAAAAAACCTAAAATGTATTTACTTTTTACCTTTATAGGATAGTACAGAATCAAATGGCAAATGATCAAATGTAAAATAGCCCCCAGTTAAGTACCACTGGTTATTGAATTCTTATTGGAGAATATTTCCCAAATGAAAAAAAATCCAAAAAGAGGTACTTCCTTCAATTTTTCTAAGTAGTACTGGATTGCCATGATTCAAACTGAATGCTTTCTTTTGAATGGATAGATTTTCAGCTACTTTCTATTATGTGAAAGTTATGAAGGCATCATCCTAAATTCTTCCAAAAAAGGTAGTACCCACATATTAACTATCTGCATCCCAAGGGCATTGAAAACCTAAAAAAAAAATCAAGATTTCAGCTCATCGAATAGTGAAATATTATTACCGCTCATCAAATAGTGAAATATCATCACCTCTAATTGTAATAGGACAGAACTAGAATTTATCTTTTCTTTAAAAAATAATAAAAGACTAAAAAAAACTAAAAAAGAAGAAAGGAGTGCTTACTTAATAAAAGAATCAATGTAAAAAAAAACAGAATCAATGTAAACAAAATCAGAACAGGTAAATTTAAACTACTCAAGAGAATAAGCTGTTCAAACACATTTTGAAAGTATTTATATATAACTGATATCATGAATATAATTTTCCCTAAGCAGCAGCATTCAATAAGAAGGTCTAGTAGGACTGCTCTTCAGCAACATTTTGTTAATTTATTCAGGTTACCATTCTTAATTGAAAGTAATATAATTTTTTAAAATCTGCCTATTCTGACATTCTATGAATTATCATTCATCTTTCCCTTACCTGAATGAGTCTGAATTGATGAGGCCTCAATACATTTAATTCTAACCATAACCTCAGGTCAAGAATTGAACAGCATCAACCAAATTCAGAACAACTGATACCACTGATATTTCCAGAGAGGAGGATCTGATGTGTTTAGTTATGGAAAATGCCCAACCACATTCACGCTACAATGCACGGCACCATGGCTCCAGGCTGTAAGATACATCCATGAATGTCTAAGGTCAAATGCCAACTGCACTGGTCCATAAGCATTTCTGAAAATCTAGGAAACATGTATGTTTCCATCCTCAAGAGCCTCTCCATGCACCCAGGACCACTCAGAGGAGTGGGGTCCTAACTGAACTCTGGACAGCTCCTGTGGTGAGATGCTCTGTAGGCAGAGACCCCTGTGTATTTCTGTGAAATGGCATCACCAAACAGGACCTTCTTTCCCAAATGCTGCTTTTCTTGACTTGAAAAACAAATCAACCAGAAGGTAAATTAAGAAGGAAAAGCCAAGATTATCTGAGACCTGAGTGAGTCACCTGAGGGGGAAGGGGTTCAGCCTGCTTGATGGCTTCTGCTCCCTGTCCCCCAGGATGGGATTATAACAAAAAGTCACTGAGGAAGAATGAGGAAAAAATACATTTCTTTGGGTACATATCCACAGGAAGTCAAAATATTAAGGAAATCAACAATAATAAGAAAGAGTGTAGATTTACATGTCATAGTTGCTCCTCTGAGCTCACAGAATTCATGTTCATGCTCACCTTTAACCTCCTAACACTTGAAAATGATAAAAATCTGAAATAAATCTTAAACTCAGTCTCTCCACTGAAGATAGTTGGGGTGTTCTCTCTTAGCTCTTTAAAGAAAAAAAAAAAATTTAACACTGAAATCATGTGACTATTTAATGGAAAAAAAATGTATCAAAATTTTTAACTATGAAGAGGAAAACAATTCAGAGCATAAAAAAGGGAGCAAAGTAGGCAAAGGATAATAATAAATTTTGATGGACTAGTATATATAACGTGTGTAGAAAATTTTGTATTATACTTACCACTAGTGGTTCTTTAAAGCAATATAGAAAGCACCCATCTTTCCTAAAGAGCAGATATTCCCAAAGGACTCAGATATTCCATAAGCCTCAGTTTGTCCAAGTTTATAAGGAAACAACCAACATAACTTATCTTTTTAATTCCAAATTAATTTTATCAAGTTTTTAATGTTTTGAGATTGGACATTGTTAAATATGATTTTTTGGTTTTTTTAAAATAGAATTAAAATTTTTTTTTCTTCACATATAGTTGATTTACAATATTGAGTTGGTATCAGGCAAACAGCAAAGTGATTCAGTTGTATATATATATTTTTTCAGATTATTTTCCATTATAGGTTACTGAATATCTTCCTTTGTTTTATACAATAGATCCTCCAAATAAATTTTCACTTCACATTAACTATCATGTTATCAAGACCTTTAAGAGAAAAGATTGAATGTTTTATGGGAAGTATATGCAAGTAGAGTAAGCATACAGAAGTAAAGTAAGCACTGAGATTCAATAAAAATTTAAAGATATGACTATTCAACAAATTTCTTCAAGAAATAAATGTATAACAAAGGCAGGTACCAAAGATCAGAGGGCCTGCTGTTTTGCATTTTTAGTGGGGAAGAGACCTAGTTTGTCTGGTATCAAAGTGACCGCTGCATTTTGCCTGAGAAAGATTTTCTCAGATTTGGTATAGTAAATAGCATATTTCTTAGAAAACCAACGATTTTAAAGAAGGGTAAATATATTTTCCTCTTGTAGACCATGGCTAACCACAGCATGGCACAATTTTGGAGAAATAAGACCTCACCCAGTTACAAAAATAGCAAAAAGGACTCTTGCTTCTGGCAGAAAAGTGACATCTTTATTGATAGTACAAGAAGAGTGTTTTAAACTTCTCAATTTGGCTTTTTTTTTTTAAATCAACTCTTTTAGATTAAATTGAAAGGGGAAATTAAATTGTGTTTTATAAAATGTAAGTAACTGAAATCATTCTTCAGGAGAAAGAACAGAAAGAGGCATAAAACAAAAAGAAACAACTCAAGTTAAATACTGAATAAGTGACCCTGTCTTAAGTACTCTGAACAATCTGGGCCTCAGTTTTCTAATCTAAGAAATGAATATAGTAGTAGTATCTGCCTTTCTCATCCTACAAGGTGTTATGAAAATTAAACAGGGAGTATAAAAGGCATCAATAAACTGTAACTGTTATTACTGCCGTTTTATAAGGAATTTCAGTTTTACTCCAAAAGGAGTTAATCATAAATATTAATACAAGGGGATTATTCTTTTCAGTATAAGTGCCAAAGCAACCAAGTCTCTCTTTGACTTGCTGACTTTTCCTGATTGACTTAATTCAACCCTAAATGGTCTCTGATGATCTCTAATTCTCGGTATTCACCTTTTGAGTAATCCCTTCCCTTTGAGTGTGGACAGAACTACAGTCTTGTATCTAACAAACAAAATAAGGCAGAAGTGACAACGTGCAAGGCAGTGACTCGGCCATAAAAGGCTGCGTGGTGTCACTCTTTCTCAGATTACTCACTCAGGGAAGCCTGCTGTCGTGCTGCGCACAGACCCACGGAGAAGCCCATGCTGTGGGGAACGGAGCCCTCCAGCCCACAGGCACAAAGACACGGAGGCCTGCCAACAGCCCCAGGAGTGAGCCTCGCAGCAGATCTCCCAGGCCAGCTGAGTCTTCGGATAACTACAGACCCGGGTGGCAACTTGACTGCTATTCCACGAAAGACGCTGAGCTAGAACAACCCAGCTAAAATGCTGCATGTTTCTGACCCTCAGAAAATATGTGAGATGATAAACATTGGCTGTTTCAAATTGCTAAATTTTGGGGTAATTTGTATGCAGCAATAGGTTACTAATAGAGAGCATTTGACAGCATCTTGCTTTGCAATTAACATTTAAGATCAGTCACTACCTTGGCTATGGATTATCTTATCCATTGGTAAATCCTGTCATTTTTGTACTTGTCAGTTTATTCCACAATAACTTTCCAGGTTGACAGCTTAAACTGATATTTGATTTACTACATAAAAAAACACACCTTAAGTTTGATTCTTGTATCCACTTATCTTGCAATAGAAGGACAGCTGCTTCTGTTTTTATCAAATAGGTTTTTCTGTGATTCTCAGCAGATTTTTAATGCAATTTGGGTTATACAGAGAAAAATCTACAGGGAAAATTGTATTTTCATGTAATCATAACTGAATTTAAGATTAACCCATTTTTACTTTTTTTTTTAAAAGACTGATATGCAAAACTTATTCTGGTTCCACCAAATCTAAATCTTTGCTTTCCAACATTCATTTTGTATCTTTGTGCAACTGCTCTTTTACAGCTCAACTCAGTTTAAAAAGATTTCATACCTAAAATGCCCATGAAGGTTTCATTCTAATTAAGCCAAAGAGTAAGTCAAAAGTTTGAAAATCCCACTCACAAAAAAGCAAAATCTCTGAACTACTATTTTCCCCGCCCTGTTTGAAAATAAAGAAGGGGAGAAAAGGAGGGAGAAAAAAAAGTAAATTATTAATGATCTTATTATGACTTTAATTTTAATTCATTCATTCAAAAATAATTAATGAGCAGCTGTTTCCAGTATTCAAGGCATTCAAGATGCAACAGTGGAAATAAAAAATAAGACCAGATCTCATGGTACTTCAAATTTTTAAAATTCAAAAGACCAGCCCCCAAAATATAGTTAGCTATTTTTTTGGAACTGATGACTGTTTAGATCCATCACAAACAAGGAGAGTCACTTAAAACCTTGAATTCCCAGGTCCTGTATGGGTTACACAGATGACTTGCTAACTTTTGTTTTTGGAGTGAGGCATTTATTTCCAGTACAAATTTAAGGTGAATAAATGGAGAGATGCAATAATTGTAATTTTTTTCTGTGTCAAGCATGTTAATACATGGTTATATAAACTACATAGTAACATTAATTATTTAGTATTAGAATCCCATTTGACAGCTGAAATTGAGGCTCTAAGATAAGATACTAGTAAGCAACATGGTTGGGGTCTAAATTCAGTCGATTATGATTCCAAAGTCCATGTTCCACCCACCCCTTGATGAGTTGTGTTTTAAGCTCCAATAAATCCTAAGATCAAGAGTATCTACAAAATTGCCTATGAGGAAAAAAAAATCTCCTATTAAAACTATACTTTAATTCTAATAATTATTTCTAACTTAAATTTCAGTCTTGCATCAAGTCGCTGCTTTCAGAGTATCTCTACTTGCATATCTCATATGACATCAAACTCAATACACCCAAAACTTGATTTCCCTCTTAAAAGCTACTCTCCCCCCAAGATTCTTTTTACCATGGCATCACTTTTCCTATCACCTCACAGTTCAATCAACTGACCTGTTACCAAGCTGCCCACTCCACTATGAGATGTGCGTGCTCAGTAGCTTCAGTCGTGGCCCACTCTGTGACTCTGTGGACCGTAGCCAGCCAGGCTCTTCTGTCCATGGGACTTCTCCAGGCAACAACACTGCAGTGGGTCACCATGCCCTTCTCCAGGGGATCTTCCTGACCCAGGGATTGAACCGGCATCTCTTAGGTCTACTTGCATTGGCGGACAGGTTCTTTACCACTAGCGCCACTTGGGAAGCCCTCGCTCCATTATGCCTGACCATCAATGACTTGCTTACAACATTCTCCAAAACAAGTGCTTTACCTAACTTGGTGATTACTAAAGAGCTATTTCATTATGCACATGAATTACAGAACAAAAAGATACATTTGAAAAATGCTAATTCCAACTGTCAGAGTAGTTTTTTGTTTTTCATTTTTTAAAAAGGTCCCTTAGGCAATTGGCAGTTTTCATTTAGTCTGGCCTTAATGAGTATTTACCATACCTAGGACCCAGAAACAGAATCCATACGGCCTTCAATTTCCTCAACTTAAATACCAGAAAGTGCAAGAGTCACCAAAACATTTCTCAAACATATTTAAAAACACATTTTTTTTCACCACCAAATTTTCCTACCAAGTACACTCTATGCTTTTAAAACTACATGTCTTATATCAGATGTTGGCTTATAGGCAGAACTCAAGTTCTTATTTTTAAAAACACTTTGCTGGACATACAAGAATATTTTCTTAGGAAATGGTTTAAACCATTATCTATAGTTTGCCTAGTGTTTAATTGGAGAAGAATTCTGACTGATGTGGAAATATGTTCCTCCAATTACATGAGAAAATAGAGGTTTATTTTTTTTCTAATGAATGTGTACTCCGAAATACTATACAAACTTATGAGTGTCACATATTCAGCATATGTACATTCTGTATTTAGCAAAGGATTTTAGATGGCCAAATATAACAGAAACAAAATAAGATCACTACATAAAGATAAACACTATAGGGTGCTCCATACAATGGAGAAAATATTTATTCCAGAGAAATAAACTAAGGATGGTTGCTCTGAGACCTAATTTTAGTTTCGAGCTTTCAAATAGCTATCATCATTAGATAAGAGAAATACGAGTTTATCCAGTTTATCAAGAGAAGTACTTTTCCCTCTCACTCACAGAGAGCCTTAAGGGTAAGAGACATTAAACATAATGAAGTGTCCTCAACAATACTTTTGCAGAAGATGCAGATTTTCGTGTGGCAGAAACTGCAAACTGGCAACCCATGAGCCACATTAACCTGTTCTCTTCTTTGACTCTCACAGTGTCTCCAAAATTTTTTCAATGGTTGAAAATTTTAAATATTTAAAACAAGAACTCTGACTTTTGACTGTAGCTGACTAAAGCTATGCCTCCTATACCCGATTAGGCCTCTTAATACTCCACAGAACTCCTCCATGCTACCACTTATGTCATTTACAGACATCTGAATGTGGACCCTCATAAATACAGTCTTACTATAAAACTTGAGTGCATAATATGAAATCATCAGTCTTTGAAGACCAGTCTAGAAGAAGCCAGAGTGATGAAGCACAGGGGCATGGAGGAGAGCTCAGAGGGCAGTGTCCCAGTCTTTCCTTCAAGACTATAAGGACTCGGCCCAAGACTCTTTGGCCACAGGTTAAGAAATCACTGAAATATATATATATATTTTTTTTTTTTTTTGTAGTAATATCTTGTTTTTGAACAAGAATCCTACATGCTGGACTGACACTGAAGTGTGTGTGTGTGTTAGAGTATAATGGCTCATGTCCCTTCTGATTTGCTGGGCATTCATTCTGAAAAGTGAAAGTGTTATTCGCTCAGTCCTGTCTGACTCTTTACTATTCTATGGACTGTAGCCCACCGGGCTCCTCTATCCACCGACTTCTTTAGGCAAGAATACGGGAGTGGGTAGCCAATTCCTCCTCTGGGGCATCTCTCCAACTCAGGGATCAAACCTGGGTCTCCTGCATTATAGGCAGGTTCTTTATTGTCTGAGCCACCAGGGAAGTCCAATTCTAATCAGGTGAAAGTATTCTGACGATCACTTCTGTGTTCATGGAACCCAACATATAACAGATAAAAGTAGAGCTGACCTGCTTGAAAAAGGAATAGAAAGGCCATCCTGTTTGGACCTCCCAAAGTAGAAACTTGTTCTTGATGAATGAGTGGGTCCCATGTCACCAGATCCTTCACTCTTCAAAAGTCAGTTGACACTAATGGCTCTGCCAAGAGCTAGAGTACAACCATTGCCCAAGGAGTTCCCTGCAAAGTTCCTGAAGGGCAAACAATCTGTGCTGTTGATTGTAGAAAAATCCATAGATTTAGTAGTCTGGCATGCAGTTGGCAAAGCAAACATTTGTTACTAAAGCGAAAGTGACAGGAGATGGAAGGCCATGCCACAGGATTCAGAAGTAAGGGAGGCAGTCTAAACTTCCTCAGGAGAGAGCTTTGCATCTGCTAGACTACCTGATCAAGGAATGAATGGACTCAAGGCTCAGAATTACATACTATAGGGCAGATACTTCTCAAGTGTTTCTTCAGGGCAGCAACCCCCTTTTCTTAAAGCCAAATTCCAGACCACTCGAAAATGCAAAACAGCAATGAATGCAGCTGTCTCCTGATTGAAAGGTAAGAAGCCAGAACCCCAGATACATATGTCTACCCCCTCTTCCCATAAATTTGGCATCTCCTCAGAATCCTAAGGCTCTGTGGAACACACAGTTAAAAGCACTACTGTGGGGAATAAAAGATGTGACTTGAGCCTGGAAATTTTTAAGGCAGGTATTAACACCTTGGGGCTTCCCTGATGGCTCAGTGGTAAAGAATCTGCCTGCCAATGCAGGAGATGTGGGTTTGAGCCCTGGGCCAGGAAGATCCCCCTGGAGGAAGAAATGGCAACCTACACCAATATTGTTACCTGAAAAAAATCCCATGGACAGAGGAGCCTGGCAGGCTACACAGTCCATGGGGTCACAAAGAGTAGGAGGCAACGGAGCACACATGCACATATTAACACCCTGACCATGATTATTACAAGTTAACTAAAGCCACAAATCATTTTCAATATCAAAATGACTGTTTTGAAATCACTATTGAAATAGATACATACAGCAAATCATTAACACAAAAATCAATGAACCAAAGAGATAATTCTTCTCTGGCAAATCTCTTAAGATGTATAAAGAATTACATAAGAACCAGCCACCTGTGCTCAGTCCCTTATAACTCATAACAGAATCCCTCTTTAACTTAACTACTTCATACACCTAAATCCCAGTCTTCTTTTCAAATAATGGAGCCACCAGCACCTTTGTCATTTCAAATCTTTTGTGAAGGAAAAAGAAATCTAAATTTAAAAAAATACACTAAGCAACAACAACAAAAAAATATTAACCAATAGCAGTTTGTTCTTTATTCCTTAAAAAGGAGATTAAATCCTACATTAAGAAAAAAATCTGAACTTAAACTCTAGTTTCTAAAGATCCTTGATTTTCATCATCTTTAGCAGCGATAAAATTCAGGGATTTTTAAAGCAGTTAGTTTATAAATTCAGTGTCCATGATTTGAAGACATCACTATCAGTTTGAAGAGAAGAGGGAAAAGAGTGCAGCTGGATCCAGGAGAAAGATCATTTATGGTCTTTATGGTTATTTATGCATCCAAATTTTTTTTTTCTTTCTGTTCTTCAGTGGTTATTGCTGTTGTTGTTAGTATATCTTTTTCTTTACAAAGAATAAATACAAACACACGAGGGAGGGGGGGAGTGGCCTAAACTTTCAGCACTGAGAAATTCCTTCCCAAGTTTTCAACCCCTCACAAAAGCCTACAAGGACTGACCCCCAAGACCACTGAGACCCTGGAGGAGCCTGTCTGTGGCACATTCCCAGGAAGCATGAGCCACAGAGCCCACACATTCCAGCATTTTGAGCAAGCACACACACGCCTCCCCACTTCCCCAGACTCTGCCAGTGAGGGGCACCAGGCTGGAGGCAGGCCGTACACCAGGCATCTTCTAGCCTGGCCCGGCCATCCCCAAGGGCCCGGCCATCCCCAAGGAAATGTAAAAGGGAAGGAGAACGCAAGAGAGGGAGGAAGTGGCCAGTACAGGGCCTCAGAGAAAGAAATGCAGACCAAACACATACTCTGAGAGGTTTTAAAACATCAAAGATCAACTTGTGTGAGAGTCAGTCCTGCTACCGCCCAGTGGAATCACTTAGTCTCCCACCCACCATCAGTACCAGTCTTTGCCACGTGCTCTGAAATTCCAGAAGGAGTGTACAAGCTACACGACAAACTTCTGTCGTCTATGTTTCCATGGCTGCCTGTATACTTTCTCCCTTCCTTCTCTCTCCCCCTTCCTCATCCCGCTTTCACTCCTTCCTCCCTCCATCCCTCCCTTCTTTCTCTCTTAATAATTGAAGAAGTTAAACTCTATTTTTTCAGTGTTAAACTGTTTCATCATCTACCTCCAACTCTCATATAAAGATGCACAAACACTTTTACTCCAAAACCTTATCCACACAATGATGAGACAAAGCATCCATTTTTCAAATATTCATTGTTAAAATCACCAAGATCAGGAGAGACTAAAGTAAACAGTCTCCACATTAAAAAAAAAACTATATAGCCTATCCTCACGTGAACTTTTTTGAAATATCCTCTATTTCATGAGTTGGTTTAAGGTTAAACTGTCCATGGAACCATCCCTCAGTGAAATATATTTTGCTTTATTTTCTAAGCGAAAGTACAAAAATGAAGATATAAACATGGTATTGATTTTTTTTTTATAATACTCGATTGATAAAAGCCATTATTTTTTTACTTCATAGTAAATTTTTTTCATAAAATTACATTCTTATCGAAAAATCACCACCTCTATATCTAGAAAGCAGAATTCTGGTGTATCTCGTTGCATTGGTAGTATAATTGTATCTCAAGTCCTATATACTTAGAAGTCACGAATGTATATTATATTTAAATAGTGTATCAAAAAGAACATACAACTCTTTCTACTCCCTGTGCTTTCACCGACTTTTTCATTGTCAAAAAAGTTTAAAATTTTTTCAAGTTAGTAAGATGAAAAACTTTATGGAAGACAATTTGCAAGAATACTGTATTTCCTTCTCCAAATCATAGATACTTTTTAAATATACAGATAAAAAATGAAAGCAGGCCACACTTTGTGTAACACTCTAGGTCCTACACAAAACAGTCTGAGTGTTTTTTTTTCAGGATTTAAAAAAGGTATCTGAGTCAAAGGATATAAATACAGACCCTCCTTCCCCTTCCTCCCCACTGCATACATAGTATGCTTTTTACACTTAACTTTCAGCCACAATGATTTTTTTTTTAATTTTTTTATCTTTATGTAATTACTAATGCCTCTACTATAGGACTACCTCAGGAAAGTTCCTTCAAATTATGACCTAATACTTTTAGTTGTCTTTCAGTTACATTAAATTAAAACTATACTAAAGGTCAGTCCTTTATCTTCCTCAGCAAACCTGTTGTATACATGTAAATTTTATCTCTAATTCTGATTTAGGAAATACATACAAAATTACTCTATAACCTATGCACACATTATGACAACTTCCTACTTTATTGCTAGGCTATTGTTACTGTATACAAATTAGATAAAGGTGAGCAAGGGTAAGACAGCCACTGCTTCTTTGAAGCAGGTTTGGGTGGGTGGAAAGAGGAGTTGCTGGGGAGTTAAAGTTTTACAGCCCTATCTGTAAAAGGTATGAAAGTCAGATCTCTCTTGGCTGTATACAGTAAGATACAAAGAAGGCCTAGGTCAATGCCTAGTGCACCAACTACTCCGTATTAGTTACCTTCTTCCTTTTCCCCATCTTCTGAGTCAGGATTCCACAGAACATGCAACACCCCACCCTGGGCTCTACTAAGTTAAAGAAATGAAAAGCCTGAGGAGTTGGAAATCATCCTCTTTCATTTACTTTTTTCTTGATAATTCCTTCCTCCCTCCACCACCACCACAAATACGACAGCACACAAACGTTAAAGGCAGCAAGAGGATAAATGCAGGTAAAGTTTACTGCTAAGGGGAAATGGACTGTTCTTCATATGCTTAGTTATTTAGTATGTTTTTGAGTGATATATCATTAATGCGGAACTCAGGGAATTTACAGATGCTATTCTATTAACGTTCATTTCACCCCCACAGGAAAGGCCAAAGGCCACACTCTGTACAGAAAGAAAAGCAGAGAGAGACACCAAATATCAGGAAAGACTTGGCAGCTACCAGGAAAACACTTCAACCGAAAGCAGTCCTGCCCTCTAGCAATGGGTTGGCTGAAACCCGGGAAGAACCCACCCAAGTGATTCCTTGAGCCTGACTTTCCTTCACCATGTGGCACAGAGTCTTGACCAGACTGTGTGGCTCAGCTGCTGAAACCTCTTTCTCGGCAATGTCCTGTTTCATAACACAAGGAATGCAACCACTGAAAAAAGCAATCTAACAACAACATCAAAATCCAACCTGCTTGGTCAGGCATACCCCACTTCTGTCTATGGGCAAGCATGGTGATGCTGCTAATAATGTTAAAGTGACTTCTGTTTCTAATTTTCCCTAAAAACTGTAACAAAGTACAGATCATTTTGAATTGATATAAGAATAAGATCGTTGCAAAGGGTGATTCACAAACAAAATCTATATTTATATCTTTCCTGCACTCTTGAATGGCAACCTCTGAACCTATCAATAATAACACTTTCAGACAACTTTAACTAATCAAAGTGAATGGAGGTGAAGCACACTGGACTGAGAATCGTAAGTTCTAACCCTAACTCTACTATTTAATAGCCATGTGACTTTAGGCAAATTATTAAACTTCTCTGTGACTAAGCTTTTTCATCTAAAAAAATGGAATAATATTAACTGCTCTTCTTCAGATAATTATTATTTAGAATAAATGAAATAATGTTTTGAAGAGGCTGGGATAGCATCAGTATTACATGGATGGAAGATATAGGCACATAAACAAACATCTATCTAGTATTCTTTACATGTCCATACATGGAATCATGAAATTACCTTTCTGATCACATTTAAAACAAAAATTAAAGTCTAAGCATCCCCCCTAAGGCAAATCCTCACATGCTGGTACAGATTAATTATATCATAAGAAAAACCAAAAATATCATTCACATTGCAATGGTCCCATACAGATTTCCCTGGTCATTAGGTATAACATTTTCTTATAACATAGATAGATAGAAGATGTCTAAAATATGCATCAGAACTCTGAATTTTCATTTATTGGACATAGTGAAATATCTATTTTATGAAATATTCCTGATAATAAGCAGAATGGGAAAATTCTAACTAAATCTTCACATTTTAAGAAATAAAGCATAAACAACCAAGAAATACAAGAATAAACAAATAAAATGTATCTCCAAAACATAAGCTTATTATTTAGTGAGAACCAGAGACTTGGAGAAGAAGCATATCTATTAAATAGCAGTTAGCACTTTGGACTTGACCGCCTGCTATTAATGCAAAAGTACCCATTTTCTCTAGATTATTCAACACCTCAACATGCCATCAAATGCTAAACCAAATTAAGGAAACAGTAATTATATTTTCCCTCCTCTTTGGAAGCCAAAGTAACAAAATCTGAATTTTCCTGTAAGAGAAAATAATTTTTCTTCACTATTTTATGGAAATACCAGACTAAAGTACATTATCAAAACAGGAAAAGAAAAACCTTAAAAATAATGCTCTGAGCACTCTGCAATTTTGCTGCCCAAAATAGAACCCATACACTCTATGCCACCAAATGAAAATTACAAGTTTGTAAGCATGAAGTCAAATTATAAAGTAAAAGGTTTTTTTAAAATATTTTAATAATGATAAATGAAATACTGTTATATTTACTGGTAGACGTTTGCTGTTTATTTGCTATTATGTTTTCTTCAATGATAGTGTTTTGAATGACTATCCAAACTAACTTGAGCTTGAATTTGAGTGTAAAAAGGACGAATCTTGACTAATAAATTATTTGGACATGTTTTGTTAAACAGAACTGTCCCATTCTTCAAATTAAGAAGCTAATCACAACTTTTAAGAAATTATGCTTCTGACTAAAATTTTCAGAAAATTAGTTTAAAAACTGGTTTAGCCAACCCCACCACTCTCTTCTCCAATACCAAAGGACACTGAAGACATTTTGGTGATATTTAAACAGAATTTTTAAAAACATAATTTTGAAATCTACAATTCAAGTTTTTAACAGCCTTTAAAGAAACCAGTTCAATGTCATGCTTCTTCTAATGAAACTGATTCTCTCAGAGTACTTTTGCTACACAAAAAAATACATTGCCTTCCACAGTATAGAATTTCTAAATGAAAATACATATTCAAATCTTGAATTTTCTATAGAAAATCAAAGCCTACACAGAATCACTTGCTAACTCTCTTACTGAGAGGGGACATCTGAGCAACAGTGAAGGAGAGAATATTTTGCGTAGAACAGTCCTTCCAGCAGCATGCTCACTGAAGAAGTCACTACAGGTGACTGTGCCCTGGCTTCCACAAGGTTAACCACCTGCAAGAGTTATGGATCACGCAAGCACATTTCACTCCACTTGACTCCATTTACCACAAGGTTCAGACACCTAGCAATTTTCATGTGCCTTGTCAGGAATGAAAAGCAGAACATTTGTTGCTCAATTAAAGATTTCTTCTTCTTTCCTCTTGATACCATCTCTGTCTGAAACTACTGTCTTCCATAACACACACACACACACCCCCCATGTGCACACACCCCACTGAATCACAGAGATGATACACTTAAGCTCAAATAATGTCCTGTGACAATGCTAACCAATTGCTCATCTACTTTTAAGGATTTCATTAGCAGACTTGGAAGAGTGATTCAGCAATAGACAGCAAATATGTAGAAAGTTGAAGGTAACAAATATGTATAAATAATTCTTACAGAAATCTGATTTTCATAGCTTTATTAAATGTGCTCAAATTACTATCCTGTATATACATTTCAATGTCATTTACATTCACCCATTAAAAATTGGAACCACCACAAAATAAAAATTTACTCAAAATAATAGTGAAATGTTGATTTTGATATCTATTGGTTCTAAATATTCAATGTCCTTTAAAATTTTTCTTTTTAAAGAAAATATATTGTACTTTAGATCATTACGTATAAAAAATGTTATACAAATATTACTAATCTTCTCTCACCTTCTCTATATAAATGATAATCTCAGGTTAACATAATAAGAAAACAAAACTCTGAGACCATCCCTTACCAGTCTCTTATATCCAGCCATAAGTACAAAGAAACACTATTATTTAAGAAAACACAATTTGGCAAATGTATTACATATCACAAAATCACCTTTTAGAACTAATGTTTATGTGTTTAGCCATTTAGCACTTTTATAAATCACTACAATATATTTTAAAATTGATATAAATTTGGCAAACTGAAAAATCAAACAGTATATAACATCTATTTTGATTTGTAGATTTCAATGGTTTTTAATATTTAACCAAATAATGTAAAAATATTAAATGACCAGTCTTTTAAAAACACAAACTAGAATTTTAAACCTGAATTATCAAGTAATTTTTTCTTTATTGCTTCTATTTTAATTTCAATACTTATCTCACAAAGGTCACAGAAATGCGTAATTTTATATGGCATGACCTAGAACTGTATGAAAAAATTACTAGCCTTTTTTTTAAAATGAGAAGCTAAATGTCGAACTCAAAAACAAATCATTAAGTAACCTTTGAGTCTTATATGTATATATAAAATATCCACACATGTAATCTATACAATTAAATCCAGGCATTAACTTCTAATTCAACAAATTCTTGAAATGAAATAGGGTAACATGTGATTTTAACCTAATGAAGTCTTCTCTGTTGCTACAAAATTAAAAATTGATCCATCAAAAGCCTTTGTTGCAGGGAGGGCTTGAGGTTGGGTGGTTGGTTTTTTTTTTCTTTTTGGTATTTAATTCAACTAAACACAATGTAGTACATACAAGCAAAATACAATTGAGATACTGTTTTCTTTAACATTCCTATAGGAGACCAAATTCATTTGCATTGGAGAGAACACAATTACTGATTTTTAACTCATGAAAGACAAATTCATAGCTTTTTCCTACACTACCTCATAGTATTCTCACCATCTCAGTGAAAGCATGTCTAGCACTACTTAGTTACTTCCTAGAAGTGGGCAGAAATTGCATTTTTAAAAGTTTTGTTTCTCACAGAATCATTCAACTTTAGTTACAAAGCACATTCAGGTTAGCATAAGTCTTAGCTCAAAACAATTTATGCAATATGTGTGTGTGTTTGTGTGCATGTGTGTAGACACAAACAGCATATAAATTTTTTTAAACTAAACTCTCATCAACATCAAAAATGAAATTTCTATCAAGGAAATTTCCACAACTTTTAAAACCCTTTGTCAGTTTTTTCTTCTTTTAGAAATCTTTGATTCCTATATACTACCAAGAAATATGAATAGAGAAAAAAGAATCGAAGATTTTTATTCAACAGAGACCGAAGCCAACTTAGAAAGTTAAGAAAAATAGATGGTTTGTACATGGTTTACTTTACAATAATTTGCATTTAATAAGAATGAAGCACATGTGGCAAAAGAAAAGAGTTTTCTACTTCTACGTGACCCTGAGAAAATAATAGTATCTAGTCTGTCCACAATAACAGCACATATAAAATGATGCTAGAATGATATTTAACAAAAGATCCAATTGGTAAGCAAATGGCATGCCAATATTTTCATAACTTAAGATAAAAAACATCCCCTCCCAAGTATCATTAGCTTAAAAAAATCTATCTGGAATGTAGATGTTTAAAGTGATTCCTGAGAACAGAAAGAAATCAGAACAATATAAAGAGAAGGAGCACTCAATTGCAGAATGGTTCTTTAAGTAAGCAAGCAATGAGGATGAACTGTTTTCTTCACATTTTCACTTCTACTAACACAAAAACCACATATAGAACTGACTTAACGCCGACAAATGTACTTTTAACTTGTTAATTTTCATGGAAGTGCAACAAAAGAACACCAAAATAGTCACCATATAACATAAAAGCTTTGGTTTCAAATGTCACAGTACCCTGTTTTTGAGAGTCCCCACCGTGGTGGAGCCTTGTACATGAGAACACACAGCTGCCTCCTCCCAGGAGTCTGAGCTCAGTACACAACACCAGTCATCACTTATCTCTCCCTTAGCCTGCAGTACCAGTAACTAATTTCTGCATTTTAAACTAATAAAGGAAAGGAAAAAAAGATTCAAGCCATCCAATCAGAAATGAAGCAACCCTCTACAGCAGCAGCTTATGCATACATTTGGTATGTCAGACGTCTTCAGTGTAGTGAATCACACATAGCGCATTTTAATCTACCTCCTAGGTATTTCATATCACCCACAATGTTCAAAGAAATCATGTCCCAATAGGGCTGTAAAAGTCCTAGATAGCTCTTTAATTAATACTAAAAATTTGGGACAAGCTTTTAATTCTAAACTCTTATATAAACACAACAAAATCATTTAAATGACCCTCCAGCTAACAGCAAATAACCTCTGCATTTTGAAAGGAAACAGTTAAAAAGTAGTATATTTGTGAGAAGTTTCAAGAAGATGTTAATAACTTTAGATAAACTAGTATTTCACTTACATTGCCACACTAAATAATGTTCTTTGCAGCATGAAATGAGACACCAACTAACCAAAGTTAAAATTCTACTGATTTTTCACTAACTATAACTCCAAAAAAGAACTCAAAACAACTATACAGTCAATAGAATTATATATTTACAGAAACACAACCCATCAAATATTTTGGATGGTTCTTTTAAACCTTGTTCAATATATTCATCCAATATTCAAATGTTATGAGTAATTCTAACTTACAATAAATAGTTAATATATCAGAAAGCTTGAACTTAGATTTCTCAAGCCCCCCCAAAATTTTTTAAGTATACAAATTTAAAATTCTTAATTGAAAAACCTATCAGTTGCGCATTACATCTCTTCCTAGCGAGAACTAGCTTAATGTTACACATGAAACTGCAAATCATAACTTTTGCCTCTTTTTTTAAAGGTATTAAGTAGCTTTCTGATATGCCACTGGAATCACTGGTAAACAAAAGATATTTTGTTGCTTAGTTAAAACATACCTGGAAATCTGCACACATTTTTAGAAACCCCTTTAACAAAACATCTATGTGTTTAAAAATTAGGATAGTTTGTTTCAAAATCTATTCAATTCTGGCAAAAATCAAGAAAATGGTTACACTGTTGAGAATCACAAATTGTAAAGGTGGTAAGTCAAAGACTTCACTTAAGAGTCTCCAATTCAGCTACTTAATGACTAATGGTGAAGAAATGTATGTGAATAGGATATAAACTAAGTTACGACACATAGGAGAAAAAAAATTCTAGAATGAGTAATAAAGGGCCCAAATTTAAAGTCCACAATAAACTTTAAACAAAGATGTTCTCCCTCAATCTCTCCTCATAGACATTCTCATGTAAGCAAATCACTGTGGAGAAATCCAACCTCCACAAAACTTTTTACTCCTTCATTAACAACAGTGCACTTAAATATAATTATAAATTTCACAGTGATATTTGTTTAGCCTCAAACGTATCTTAAAAGCAACAACAACAACACGCTCAGAAGCAATATTCAGTAGTCCAGTTACTAAAAAAGTCTGGCTTTTAACTGCCATCCAATCCAAACAACCTTCTTGTTTAAAGCGCTATGTAAAATATCGACCCTTAACTGAATTATTTTATTATTCAACATTTAAGCTATCTAAAAAAGAAAAGTAATTAATCGCGAAGTTTAGTTAAGCAATTTAGCTGACACAGTAAATATTTACTCTTAACATCTCACAGGAAGTCTTGACAAGCATTTGCTGCCATTGTGCTGGGGGTTAGGGTGGGAGTGGGGGGGGGGAGGCAAGTTTTCATAAACAAGTTAAATGGTCCCAACAAATTTAACACAGCTAGTGTTCGTCACCCCCACCCCCAATAGGCACCAGATATTTTCCAAGTACAGTAAACACCTTATATAATGAAAGTAAAAAATGTAACTTTCTAAACTATTTTATCTCCACTGACAAAACAAACAAAAGCCTCTTAAAAAACTATATAAGCACATTAAAAAAAACACACACACACCTGAATGTATTTTTACTTATATGTGAGACCAATCACAAAAAAACTAAGCAAAATATATTTACCTGAGCTTTTTGGAGACTGAATAATCAACTTCCATGATTTTCCCATGCAATTCCACTTTACCTTTAAAACAGAAATTAAAGCACTCAGAACCTTGCTGTGATCAAACCGGCGGGGGTCTAGGAGGGGCACGCACAAAACTCCATGCTCCGGTTCCGCCTTCGGGCGCCCTCCAGGGGTCTCCTACCCGGCTCGAACTGGGGAAACTTGCTTCCCAGTGGGAAAAAAAGGTGGGCGCCGCGTTTCGCCTCGTTCCCCGAGGACGAGGTGGGAAGGGTGCGAGCCCGGATCCCGACCCCAGGTAGAGCTGTGGGTGGCATTACCGGAAAAACAAATTTAATAAAGAGCGGCGCCAATTTGAAAGGATGAGCTCATTTGAAACTCAAGCTGCAGGGCTGGCGCGGCCCCGCTCCTCTCCGGGCCCCCACCTCTCCATTCCGCTAGCCCGGGCCCCGAAGGCTCCGCTGCGCTCCCCCCCGCCTGCCCTCTTCCCCCGGTGGCCCCGGAGAGATGCGCCGAAGCCCCCCGGGGTCCGCTTCGGCGAGAGCCCGGTCCCCGCCGGCTCCGGATCACCTTGGCCTCGCCGCCGCCCCGCCCCCACCCCGCGCGCCGGTGGGGAAGGGGCGACGGCCGCGGGCAGAGGCTCGGGGGGCGCAGGCTCGTGGCCTGGGGGCGAGCGCGGCTCCGAGCGGTGCGTGTGCGAGAGGAGAGTTGGTGAGTGCGCGCGCGCGCGAGTGTGTGTGTGTGTGTCGCGCTCCGTCTCCCGTCTGGGCTCCAGCGCTCTCGCGGGCCCCCCGGTCGCCTCTTTCTCGGTCCTCAGCCCGGGCCCCCACCGAGTTGAGACAGGGCACCTCGTAAAAAGGTGCTTCTGGCCGAGCGGGAGGCGGGGGGACAGGCGGCGGAATGCCCCCAGCCCCGAGTTCTTCTCAATAAAATCGGACAAAAAATTCAGAGAAAAATAGGAGCGCTTGAGAGACGAGCGAGAAGGGAGTGAGGTTCGGGAGAGGACCGAGAGAGATGTGCCGTCGTGCAAGGGCTGGGGTCGGGGGACTCCCCGAAATCTCGAAGGGGATCGACAGGGTGGCGCCGAGGGGGTGCAGAAAATGGGGGACCGCGGGGCGACCTGGGGAGGGGGGGCTCGAAAGGAGAGTGCGGCTCAGGGGACGCCAGAGGGCGAGAAGTCCTGGGCACGAGGCTCGGGAAGGGGTAAGGTCCGGTCAAGGGAGAAGGAGATGGAGGGGTTTTTTTGGGGGGGGTCCCTGACAAAGGGGGTGACGGGAAGGTCAGGGAAGAAGGGGAGACGGGGGGGGCTCTCTAAAGATGGGGGTGGGGAACTCTGGGGAGCAGCTCGGGGAGCCGGGGAAACTGGGGGTCCCCGGGAGAGCGAGCGAGCCTCGGGAACCCTCGGGGCGGCACGGGGGTCGCCCCAGGACTGCGGCTGGGAGGGCAAGGGGTGAGTCCGGAGCTGGGGGGGGGAGGGGAGCGGGCCGTCCCAGGAGCGGGCCGGCGATGAGAGTTGAAGGTCTGGTGCGTGGAAGTGAACGTGAACGCCGGAGCCCCCGCCGGGCGCCGCCCGCAGGGCTCGGCCTCCCTCCGGGCGCCGTCCCGGCCTGAGCTGGGCGAGGCGGGGGGAGGGGGACAGCGCCGACTGCTCACCCGAAAGGGTCTCGATGGCGCGGATGGCCCAGTTCTGGTCGGGGTAGTCCACGAAGGCGTAGCCGGACTTGAGCAGGACCTGTCCCGCCAGGGGCAGCTTCCTGTCCCCGAAGAGCTGCCGGAGGTCGTCGGCGGTGACGGCGGGGCTCAGGTTCCCGATGTAAAGCTTGTTCATCATCCGTCTCTTCCCCGAGAGCCCGCGGCTCCCCCGGCCCGGTACCCGGCGCTCCTCGCCTCCTCCGCTGCCCTCGTCTCCCCTGCTCCTCCTCCGCCCCCCCTCCCCGCCCTCCGCCCGCCCGCCACCCACCCCCACCCTCAGCCTGGCTCCCCCCACCGCGGCCGGCCGGGCCCGCCCGGGGGCAGAGGCGGAGGCGGGGACTCTGTGCGGCTGCCTCCTCGGGGCAGAGTCCCGGGCCGGGCGGCGGCGCGCGGACAAAGCGCTCTCTCTGCCTCCCTCTCTCTCCCTCTCAAGGCGGTGGCGGGAGGAGGAGCAGCGGCGGGCGGCGGCAGCGCACCCCGCGTGTCTGTGTGAGAGTTTGTACGGGCGTGTGCGCAGCCTAGAGTGAGCGAGCGAGCGCCCCCTCCCCGCCCCGCGCCGCTGCGCCCCTCGCCTCGCGCCCCCGGCGCTCCGAGCGCTCCGCGCTGGCTACCCCGGCTTCTGCCCCGCGCCGGGCGGGCGGAAGCGGGTCGCGGCCCGGGTCTGGGGCTCCCGGACGCCAGAACCCCGGGGCGGGCGCGGCGCAGAGGCCGGGCGAGCGGCGGGGCGGGGAAGGCGCGCCCCGGGCGCGGGTGGGAGTGCGCGATGGGGAGCGGTTGGGAGCCGCAAGGCGTGGGAGGGCGAGGGGCTGCGGGAGAGAGTGGAAGGGGGTGTGCGCAAGGTGGACCGGATGTGAGGGCGCGGCTGCCGGGCCGGCGGGAAGGTGTGTCTCGGAGGTGAGAAGCGAGGGCAGGCTGGGAGACCACAACTTTCGCGGCGAGTTGGCCGAGTCCGGTTCCCCGCGCGTTCCCCGGCAGAGCGCTCGCTCGGAGACCCGCTCCCCACCCGGCTCTCTCGGGCGACCGGGCGGCGCGTGTGGTCGAGGGAGCGCGGACGGGAGTCTGGACGCTTGGGGGCCCGGGACTGGCCGGGCCCACACGAACCTTGCACCCCGGGGAAGTTGCTCCAGCCCCGGGCCTCAGTTTCCCGGACGGAGAGGGGAGAAGGAAGGCCAGAGCGGAGCCACGTCCCCTCCGCCGGCACCCGGTGCGCCCGGAACCCCGCGGCCGGCGGCAGCCTGACGTTGGCAGCTGCTCTCTATTCTGGGAAGTGCCTAGGGCTTCCCGAGCGGCCGCTGCGAAGCCAGGTGGCGGGTGGGGAGTGGGCAGGGGCTGCGGCCGGCAGGACCGACGCTCGCTGCTATGCTTCGAGGCCGGGTTCAGTACCCCCAAACTCCCGCTGGGGTGGTGGGAGGCGAGGGTGACTGGACGCGGAGGCGCTCAGGCGGTGGAGGAGTTCCCCGAGCTTTGGGAAGGGCCGGGAAAGAGGTCCTTCCAAGCGGAGGAAACAACGTGACCGACGGAAGAGGCTGGGTTGGGATGAGAGCAGCCCGAGTCGAGGGGCTACGGAAGGAGCCAGACAGACTAGAGACCGGTTGCTGGTTCCGGGGCCCGCCTGGAAGTCTGGTGGTTAGAGCCTGATCCCAGCCAGGAAATGAAATTCTACAGAAAAGAAAAAAAATTGGCAGGATTCAGAGGCGAAGGGGCGAAAGAAGATTCCAAGATCGGCACTACTGGGGGCCTTGGGAGAGGTGATGGTTTGACCATAGAAATGTGCATTTTTTAAAATTTATGTTGAGAACGTTAAGGGTTTCCTGATGGAGAAACCACAAATGTAGGGATAGTCTCCTGGCTGGGTCGTGAAGTACTGTCTTTCTCAAGCTCTCCTGTTGACCAAGTGGATGGGGAGGCAGCACGGCTTCTTTAAAAAAAAAAAAAAAAACACGTTCCCTGGCCCCTTCCTTTGAAGACTGACTGTGAGCGTGGATTTTCTGTTTTCTTTAAGTAATCTCAGGTGATTCTTGTCTGGGAAACACCGGCCGGTGAAGGCCTTTTTGGGTTAGGATGCAGACCTCAGCTGTGTGACCTGTATGTAGTGTTCCAGCAAGTCTGAGCCTAGATTTCTTCAACCACGGAGAGAGGATACAGGGACCAACTCTTGGCTGTTGTGAAGGCTACACAAAGGATAACTGAGTAGTGTGAAGACACAGTGGACACATACTTCATGCTGTTTCTTTTCTTTCCCCTGGAACTCCCAAGCTTTAAAATACTTCCTTGTGGGGAAGCATCTCCTTAAATAGTTGTCTAGAGTAGAAAATGTAATCTTTCTCACCTAGGTATTTTCAGTTATTTGAATTCTGGCTTTTCTCAAATATTGACATATTTCCTCTTTTTAGAAAAGGAATTGGAATTTACCGCTCCTGGAGTTAGGAATGGACTTTGCTATTGTTTCTCAAACTATTAGATAAGTTAGGTATGGATGCTTCCCTACTAAAATGTAGTGGAGAATCACAAATGAAAACTCCTGTGTGTGTAGAAACCTCAGCAGACTAGAAATTAATGATCGTCTGATTATTTACATAAATATCCCTAATTGGTATCATCACCTTCATTCTATTTGCTTTATTTTACTTACAGTATTTCAAAACTGCCCTTTCTAAAAGAGAAACAAGAGTGGCAGGGATAATTGGTCTCTTAAAGGTTAGTAAAACTTTTGTTGTATAATATTTTCAGACATTGTGAATTCCTTGGACCTACTGCAAACCTCCAAACAATGTAGCATGGATTCTCTAGTAGGTAGCAAGTATCTAAAGATTCTTCTGTATTTTGTTATCCGTAAGTGCTCTCAGATGATTCTTGTCGAGGACCCACTGGCAGATAGAAGGACTTTTCCTATTAGGATTAGGACCTCAGCTGCATGTCCTGTAGTGTTCCAGCATCTCTGAGCCTAAATTTCTTTATCCACAAAGACAGAATAAAGCAACCAACTCTTGATTGTTATGAAGGTTACACAAAGGATAATAGCAAGTATCTATAGAGGTGGCTTCTGATGAAATCTTCTACCCTGTTTCATGAGATCACGTTCATTTTTTGTTTGTTTGTTTTCCTGAAAAATAACTTGTCTTTGCTGTAATTTGTGTGTTCTGTCCTGCTGGTGATTTTTAGACATGGTGCTAGAGAAGAGCTTGGCTTGAATGGTAAGTGTGGTGGGGGATGTGTTGCTACCACACTTCTGATTTGTAGCACCTGTAGTTTATCTTACAAGGGAGAGTTGCTTTTTCACATCATAGAGAAGGGAACAGCCTCTGAATGCAAAATGGAAATCCAAAAGTCATTGCAACTGCCTGGCAAAACTCATTTTCTAACTGTTTTCGCTGAGTTCCCATACCTCCCCCCTTCCCAGAGAGATAAACTAGAGATTGATCTGGGCTGAATTTAAGCTTAATAAGCAAAGATTTTATGAATGTTTCACTGAGGTCGGAAGTTTGGAGAAATTCTTACATTAGGCATATTATTTCTAAAAGCATGTATTGAACTTTTCCTCAAGAATTCCAAAACAGTAACAGATCCCCATGGTTTTCCAGTAGTTCTTTGGGGCAGGATGGTGGTAAGGTGGTTGGGACAAGATTTCTTAATGTCACTTTGCAGGCAGGAAAACTGAGGCCTACAAAAAAACATTTTTTTCATCATCATACTGAGAGCTTAAAACATGATTAGCAAACATATATTAGCCTAACAAAGAGCTCATGAAGTATTAAGGTTTCATCTTGACTTTGATGACAAATACTTTGTTCATGGACAGAACACCTTCTTATAGCATCACTGTGATGGTCTTGACCTTTGGAGTCTTAAAAAAAAAAAAGCCACAGTGGAAATGTGTTTGTTCAACTAATGTTGGTGATCACTATCACCAATGGTTCTAGGTAATCCAAGGATTTGGAAGAGAAGAAAAGGAAGCCTCTTTGCTGGAAGGCTGGTGGATTGCAGGAGGAAATTCAGTGTTTGATAATACAGTTTTAGTGGGGTCAACACCTGCCACCAGCACCTGTCTGCTTGTTGGGAATGGTTTAGTGGTGGGGAAACATTGATTAGATACTTTCTGCTGAGTTGGCAGAAGAGAAATTGTTTGACCTTAGTTGAGTTAATTCACCTCTCTGCACTTCAGGTTCCTCATTTGTAAAACAGCCCAGACTACTTTCTCACCATAAACTCTAGCTCCCCTGTCCTTTTCATACTTTCCAAATGCTGGGCCATTTCAGAGCTCTGCTTCTTTGTGCATATTGCTCCCTTTCCCTGGACTATGTTTCTTCCCCTGATTTTCTCTTCTGACTTGACCCCAGGATACACATAGCACTGCCTTTATACAGATAAAAAAGTCTAGTGGTGATACCCCTGAGGTGTACGTTTCAAACCGGTGGATTTTATGGTTCATGAATTACATATCAACTGTAAAAAATTGTATGAGAAAAAAAGTCTTTATGAGATCTTAGTTTTTCATCCTATCACTGGGATCAAACCTGGCACATAATAGGAACCTAAAAGGTAATATTTATTGCATAAACAGTTATCTGAGATTTGCTGTAAGGATTAAGTGAAAATACATTAAGATGGTACCTATCTTGCACAGCACTTGACATATAGCTGGGAGAAATGTTCGCTTTTCACCTCTTGTTGAATTCATTTATTCATGGCGTTATACAGTCTTAGGCACTAAGGTTCCAGAAATGGATAAATATCATCCTGTTCAAGGAGTTTATCATCATGGAAGAAGCAGATGTGTAAACAGATTATAGTCTGTCATTAGAGATGCCCCAAAAGACTTTGTGAGCATAGAGGAGAGACCATCTCATTCAGCCTATCAGAGAGGGAATCACCATGGAAGAATGGAAGTTGGAAATGTATTCTGAAGTATAAGTAGGGATTTTTGAGGAATGGGAGAGAAAGTGTGTTCTAGATAAAAGGAACAACGTATGCAAAGGCACAGAGACAAAAAAGCATCTGCTCCACACCTAAAATCAAATACTGATTTAGAAGAAGCTTGAGAAAAGAACAGAGAAAATAATGCCAGAAAAACAACAGAAATGAGAAAATTCCATAATTAAATACATGGAACTCCAGATTGAAAGGGTTTACTGAAGTCCCAGCACAAAAGCTCCAGAACAAAATCACATTGTAAAACTTAGAACCCACTCAAATTATGAAAGCATCTGTGAGTAAAGAGGTCACATAAAAAGGATTTGGAAGGAGAATGGAAATATATTTCTAAAACAAAGGACTCTAGGAGGCAGTATAGCAATGCCTTCAAAACCTGACTGAAATGATTTCCAGTCTAGAATTCTAAACCCAGTTAGACCATCAGCTGAAAAAATATGCAAGGATTCAGACATGCCTCCATTTGGGGGGAAGCTACTGGAGGTTCAGTGCCAGCAACACCATGAAAGAAGAAGACATGGGATTTGGGAAATAAGGAATCCAACACAAGAGACTGAATAGAAAATCCAGAATGCCAACAATGCTGCAATAAGAGAGCAATCAACATAGGCTGGAGCAAGAGAACTGGTGGATTGGAAAATGAGGACTTCAGGGAACAAAGAATGGAACTCATGTATGAAAGAAAGTGTGTTAGTAACTTTTGTGACCCATGGACTGTAGCCTCTGTCCCTGGAATTCTCCAGGTAAGAATACTAGAGTGGGTTGCCATTTCTGTCTCCTGTGAGTGCATAGTAATAATTTCTGATAGAATGGCAGGCACATTGGAGCATTTGGAAAAAATCACAGATATATGGAAAACTAGGTAAATGGAAAAACAAGGAAATCATTAACTCTAGGAAAACACATGGTCATACTAGAAAGGATCAGTGGTTATAGGCTCAACAATGAAATATTTGTACAGTCATAATTTAAACACACTGTATTATCCAGACTGCAAAGAGAACTTAAGAATCAATCATAAAAAGACAACAATTAAGAAAACAGGAAGGAACCTGAATGAGCTAATTCAAAGAAGAAGCTCAAATGAACAGTAAGTTCAACTCATGAGTTACTGGGAGAAATTAAAACTATTCACAAACAACAAATTGACAAAAAATGTAAAATGATGATGAGACAAGGTATTGGTGAATAGGAGCATCAAAAACAATCATCCACTGCTGGCAAGAGTATACATTGATACAATTACTCAGAAGAACAGTTTGTCAATATCTAGTAAAACTGAAGATATAGGCCCTTAGCACTCCCTGGCAATCATTCTTCTAGATGGCTTTCTGTTATATCATCTCTCTTCACACTCTCTGATGCTCTTCATCCACTCTAGATCTCAGCAGGTAACCTTGTTTTTTTACTTCACTGAGAAAATAGAAGCAATCAGAAGAGCACTTCAACAAATCCTCACTATGTCTGTCTACCTACCTGCACCCATGCCCATAGATTCTGCCTTCTCTCCTGTTACTATGGATGACTGTGCAAAGAGGGAAAGACTGATGACTTCCAAGAAAATGAACAAATGTGCATGTCCTTTGACCAAGCAATTTCTCCTCTGAAGAACTACATGTGAACCAGGAAATATACAAGGTTTATTGTAGCACTGGGATAGTGAAAACTCAAATGTCCAGCAGAAGGAAATGGATATTTTTTTAAATGGGAGTATAGTCATAAATTGAATATTACACATCAAGCCAAAGGGTGTGCATGTTATTTGTTTCCCCTGGAATTACTGGTTTTTGCCTCTCTCCTGGATGAAATACATGAAATAGGCTACCTGTATCAGTTAAAACCCACTCCAGTCTTCTTGCATGGAGAAAAGAGCCTGGTAGGCTACAGTCTCATGGGATTACAAAGAGTTGAACCCGACTGAGTGACTAGCATACACACACCTCAGTTAAAAACCAAAACATATTATGCTGAGTAAAAAGTTTTTGCAGAAGGAAGTATTTAGGATACCATTTCTAAAGTTTGAAAATGTGATAAACCAATTCATACCTGATATGGATATATTTGTATAGTATAAATGTATAAATATGCACAAGAATGACAAAGTTTAAATATTACATAATGATCTTTGCAGAAGCTCCAAACTTGGAATAATAATCACTTCTTGGAGGATAGAAAGGGGACTAGAAGACGGAGGGGCACACATGGAATTTTCATTATAACTGGTTTTTGTTTTTTAAAGCTGGGTGGTAGATAAATGGATGTTTATCATTTTTTTTGCCTCTTCAGTAACAAAATTTTTGTTACTCTATCTGGCCCAGAATGATTCTCAAACCAAATTAAGCATTGTAATCATCAGAAGAACTTTTAAGATAGAGATTCCCAAGAGACACCACTTGGACTCCAAAGTGAAAATTTCAGAGCTGGAACCCAGGGATCTACATTTTTTAAGACTAAAAGTTTTTTTGGTTTGTACATACATATACTTATGTATTTGTGTACACACATATATAGATTTATATTAGGTAGGTGCAAAAGTAATTGTGGTTTTTCATTGTTGAACTTTGCCCTTTGATACTGGAATACATCTTTAAATGTGGTTATATTATACATCATTTTAATGTACATTTCTCTCTTTGTATTTTTGCTAGTGACCTATTACTTCCTGTTTATTTTATATGTATTTTAGACTATAGAAGTGGTGTTAGAAAAAAAGCAAATTTGAGCGATTTTTTAATTTGAGTTTAAAAGGGTCATAAAGCAGCAGAGACAACTTGTAATATCAACAACACATTTGTCCCAGGAACTGCTATGAACAGTGCAGTGGTAGTTCAAGAAGTTTTGCAAAGGAGACGAGAGCCTTCAATATGAAGAGTGTAGTGGCCGGTCATTGGAAGTTGAGAAAGACCAGTGGAGAGCCATTATTGAAGCTAATCCTCTTACAATTTCATCAGAAGTTGCCAAAGAACTCACTGTCAACCATTCTATGATCATTTGGCATTTGAAGCAAATTGGAAAGTGAAAAAGGTCAATAAATGGGTGGCTCATGAGCTAACCACAAATCAAAAAAAAATCATTGTTTTGAAGTGTCTTATTCTACACAACAACAACAAACCATTTCTTGATCAGGTTGTGATGTGTGGTGAAAAGTGGATTTTATATGATAACCAGCAATGACCTGCTCAGTGGTTGGACCAAAAAGGAGCTCCAAAGCACTTCCCAAAGCCAAACTTGTACTAGAAAAAGGTCATGGTCACTATTTGGTGGTCTGCTGCCTATCTGATCCACTATAATTTTGAGTCCCAACAAAACCATTACATCTGAGAAGCCTGCTCAGCAAATTGATGAGATGCACTGAAAACTGCACCTGCAGCCAGCAGTGGTTAAAAGAAAGGGCCCAATTCTCACATGTCATGCAACCAACACTTCAGAAGTTGAAGGAATTGGGCTATGAAGCTTTGCCTCATCCCCCATGTTCAGCTGACCTCTCACCAACCGACTACCACTTCTTCAAGCATATCAACAACATTTTGCAAGGAAAACACTTCCACAACCAGCAGGAGGCAGAAAATGCTTTCCACGAGTTCATCAAATGCTGAAGCACAGATTTTTATGCCCTACAGAAATGAACAAACTTATTGTAATGGTTCCTATTTTGACTAATAAAGATACATTTGCGCCTAGGGCTTTCCTGGTAACTCAGACGGTAAAGAATGCACCTGCAAGGTGGGAGACCTGGATTTGATCCCTGGGTTGGGAAGATTCCCTGGAGGAGGGCATGGCAACCCACCCCAGTATTATTGCCTGTAGAATCCCCCTGGACAAAGGAGCTTGGTGGGCTACAGTCCATGAGTTTGCAAAGATTTGGGTGTGACCAAGTGACTAAGCATAGCACAGCACTTTCGAGCCTAGTTATAATGATTTAAAATTCACGGTCAGAAACCACAATTACTATTGTACCAACCTTATATATAAACATATATATAATGTTGAACTTATAGAAAATTTGCAAGAATAGTACAAAGTAGTCCTATAAAGCATTTATGCAGATTTCTCAAATGTTAATGTTTTACTATATTTCTTTAATCCTTTTCTGTGTTTCTCTGAACCATTTGGGAGTAAACCGCAGACAGGATGTCCCTTTCTGTCTAAGTAACTTCAGTTTACATCTACTTAAAGAACAGTCTTTCTATAACCCCAGTGTAATGATCAAAACCAGGAAATAATACTCTTATCTACAAACCTTATTCAAATTTCACCAGTTGTATCAATAATGTGTTACAGCAAAAGAAAATCCCAAATTTTTTGTTGCATTTGGCTGTTTTGTCTCTCCCTTAATGTGCACAGTTCCTCAGTTGTTCTTGTTTTTCATAACATTGACTTTGTTGATAGAAACAGTCTACTTATTTTGTAGTCAGTCAATGTTAGTCACTCAGTCGTGTCCAACTCTTTGCACCCCATGGACTGTAGCCCATCAGGCTCCTCTGTCCATGGGATGTCCCATGCAGGAATACTGGAATGGGTTGCCATTCCCTTCTCCAGGGGATCTTTCCACCCCAGGAATCAAACCTGGGTCTCCCACATTACTGGTGGGTTCTTTACCACTGAAGCTCCAGGGAAGTTGGAGCATGTTCCTCAGTTTGAGTATTTCTGATGTTTCCTCGTGATTAGATTCAAGGTATAGGTTTTCTTGCAGGAATACAGAAGTGATATTGTGTATTGTATCAGGAGGTGCACAATGCTGATTTGTCCTATTATTAACTTTGGTGATATTAACTTTGCTCCTTTGCTGAAGGTAGTGTGTGTATGTTCCCTGTTACATAGTTATTAAGTATCTCTTGGGACAATACCTTGAACCTATTGATACTCTGTTACTTAAAGTTTTGTATTGCTGATTCTTGACTAGGTTAAGGATTTTTATTAAGGTTGCCAAACAGTGATTCTAATATCATTCCTTTTTATTAGTTGGCTTTCTACTGTAAGGAACAGCTTTTCTTTTCCCTCCTCCACCCCAGACTAATAGATTCTTATTTTATTCAAGGTGTTATAAACTTACTGTAATAACAGATGTATTTTGTATTATTTGTAAGTATTTTGATGCTTAGACTTGACCAGATTTGACCAGTGAGAGCCTCTTCAAGCTGGCTCATGGCAACTTCTGACATTGTTCCATGTTTGTACTTTCTCTGTTCAGTCTTATAATCATCCACAAAGCAAGGAGCTTTGTACTCCTCTAGCAAAGAACAGTGTTGAGAAACCAAGATCTGCATGCCAGATACACTCATTGCTACTGGAATATTGGTGATTTTAGACCCTGACAGCCAAAAGAGCTAGGAAATAGATTATGTATGTAAATATACACACAGGTTGATCTATACCTACCTATATTTACCTGTTTATATTTACCTATCTATCACTGTGTGTATTAAAAAATAACAAGTTCATACTAATACCTCTGATTCCAGTTCATTTTTTCCTCTTTCCCTCTTTTCTTGTTTGTAGCTCTTCTTTAACTGTGAGAAACCTGGCTCCCATTATCCACAATATATTTACTCACTTGATCAATCCTAGAGTAAACAGAATTGCTAACCGACACTTCTGGGGTTGGGGGGAAGGCTATACACTAGGCTTCTAACTTTTATCTAGTATTAGTTTAGAGTTCTGTTTAGCCTGAGAATATGCAGTCCAAATAGTGTTCAAAAGTCACTTGAGTTTTATTTCCCCTTTCAGTATTGGTTATCTTATTCATTTGAAATTTTGTTAGTTGGTACAATTTAGTTTTTCCCTCCATCTTTGTTGATTTTTTTTTTCTCATTTTGTTGTTGTTGAATATGTAAAAATCAACATGGTTCCAGAACACAGAAATTATAGTCAAATGATTTCCATCCCTTCCCCTTCCTTATAGTCTATCCAGCCCATCCGTACACAGTCCCTGAAGGTAACCAGTCTTTTTAGTCTTTAGTTTATCTTTCCTGTGTTTCTTTTTGTACAAATAAACATATACACATATGTTTTCTTATTCCCACTTTAAAAAAAAATAGAATATTGCTGATACTCTCTTGCACTTTGATATCTTCACTTCATGTATCCTGGAAATCATATCAGTTCATGGGGATCTTTCTCATTCTTTGTTTTTCTTTTAGCAACTCCATAGTACTCATTTGTCTCATATATATGCATCTCAGTGACCTCTAGTATTTTTTAATTTTACAAACAGTGATGTGAATAACCTTCATGTGTGTATTTTTGTATTGTTGGAAGTTTATCTTCAGAGTAATTCGTAGAAATGGGATTGCTAAGTCAAAAGAGTATATGTGCACATACATGTGTATTTTAAATACATTTTGTGAAATTCTCCTCTGTAAAGATCATAGCAGTTTGTATTCACAATAGCATCATGTAAGAGTGCAATGTTTACAGCCTGCCAACAAGGTGTGTGATTATATTCTTAACTTATGGCCAGTCTGATTGGTGAGAAATGGTATATCAGTGTAATTTTAATTTGTATTTATCTTGTTATAAATGAGAAGGAACTTCTTTTCATGTGTTTAAGGATCATCTTTATTTCCTTTTTTGGTACGTTTTCTGCTTATGTCTTTTGTCCATTCTTCTATCGGGTTTTTATCTACTTTTTGCCTTAATTTTTATGAGTTACTTAAATATTAAGGATATAAGCCCTTTGTTTGTGATAAATGTTATAAATATTCTCGCCCACATTTTAATTGTCTTTTAACTTTGTTTATGGTGTTTCTTTCCCCCATGCAATGTTTTATGCAATCAAATTTATTAATATTTTCTTTTATTCCATTTAATGTCGAGTTAGAGTTAGCAAGCCTTCTCTACACCTATGTTAAAGAGGAATTCACTCATTTTTAAAATTGGACTTGTGAGGTTTCACTTTTTTGTTTAGATCCCTGATGCATTTGGGGTTTATTCTTGTGTATGGTATGAGGTGTGAGTCTAATTTTACCTTTTTTCCCCCCAAATAGCTAACTAGTTGCTCCAGTAGTATTTATTTAAAAATCCTTCAGCCCAAGCATTTTGAGATGCTACCTTTAGCACAGACTAAAGTATCCTATATATTTCATTCTATTTTTGGACTTTTTTTCCTACTGGTCTATCTATTCATGTGTCCATACCCCACTGTTTAATTATAAAAGCTTTATGGTATGTTTCACATCTGGTATGGCTAGTCCCCCTTATAGCTTTTTCTTCCTTCCTTCCTTCCTTCCTTTCTTTAGGTTTTTTTTTTTTTTTTTTGGCTTGTTTTGTTTCACTGTTTTCCTGTCCTTGTTTGTTTTTCCATATGAAGTTTAGTACCGACTTGTCAAGCTTTGTAAAAAGTTGTTGGTATTTTATTCAGACCAAATTACATTATAAATTAACTTAGGGATAACAGGCATCTTTATAATGCTGAATCATCCTATTTAAGAACAAAGGCTGTCTTTCCACTCACCAGTCTCATTTAATAAGAAGCACTGGGTTCTAACTATGTTGGAAAGAGGAGTTGTGGAAGAGCCAAAAATCATTGGCCTCAATAGGAAGTCAATAGATAATGGCTAAAATTGGTAAGTTAATGAATGGTACAGGCAAATTAGTTAGAAATACACAGATAAATGCCAAGGGAAAGAGCTACAAGAGTGAGAGGATTTTTTTTTTTTTTTTTTTAATGAGGCTTTTTAATAATAAGTTAGTCAAGATCCTGGTAGGAAACAGATGGCATGCCCAATCAGGGTGATTGAGAATCTTAGTAGAAGTACTATTTAGCAGTGTGGGTGGGATTAAAGGACACAAACAGAGCCTAGTGCAGCACTCTGCCTCTAGCAGCAACAGGGAACCATCTTCCACTTGGCTTAAAGAGTGATGGGAGGGAGGGACAACTTAATGGAACCCAGAGAGCTATTGGAGGGGACTGCCCAATAGAAACCTTGGACTTGAGGGGAACATAGTCACTGCTCACTGCAGCATGACAGGGTGACAGCGTAACAGGGAAGGAATAATTGTCATCTCACTCATCTCCCACTCTTCACAGTGTCCTCCGAAGCAGAAGGCAGGGGGCAAAGGAGCCCACTGGCGCCATTGGTAATGGGCAGCCTCCAGGACACAATAGGAAAGGGAAGGATGAAGTGTGGATTTGGAGGGGCACATGGAAGGTATCCAAGGAAAACTGTCATGTATTTTCCCAGGTGGCATACAATAAAATAGCAATGAAAACCACATTCGTCAGTGACTCAATGGTCTAAGGGAACATGAATCAAATATTCATAATAAAGTTTGAAAAGGAATAAATGCCTGAAGAGGGGTCAAGAGTGTTCCCAGGGAGGGAATCCTAGATGATTCTCTAGAGGAGGACATAAACATTTAGTTCAAAACATTCATGTCAGCAGAAACACCATGAGCCTTTTGTTTTACAATTGAATGTCCACTAATGGTACAGTAGCCTCTCAAACTCGTTCTGTAAGTAAACACTTCCTTCCTGCTCACAGGCCACAGAAGTCTTCAGTTCATGGTTTCTAATTTATACTGCATTTGGCTTCCTTGATGTTATATGTTGTCTATACATTTTGTCTCCCCTCACTTTATCCTGCTCCTCTGAAACAGGAAAGCTTTGTGAGAAGTGTTGTATTGAAGTCAGTAGACCTAGAATTGAATTTCATTACTAGCTGTGTGACCTTAATAAAGTTACTTAGCCTCACCTAGCCTCAATTCCTCTTTGCAAAAGGAGAATAATACCTGTCAGGAGTTGCTGTGAGAGTTAAAGATGCTGTATGCCAAGGCCCTGGCACGCGGCCTGTCACTCAGTAGATAACAGGTAAGGATGTTACTGCCCCACTGCAGGCTGTGCTTCCTCATGCTAGGGTCTTGACTTTGCCATTTAGATTCACTCCAGTGAGAGTTGCTCTCCTGGCAACTACTTGAAACAAAAGTTTCTGAACAGAAAGGATCTTAGCAGTAGTCTGGGCCGTCGAGTCAGCAAATGCAGGGGATTTGGCCACAGGCTTCCTCATGGATGACCACCCTGACTGTGCCTGCACCAGCAGAGAAGTCAACATGGTTGAGTGCGGAAGCTGCCTGTTATCAGAAGATTGGTTGATTAGAAGAAAGGTTTTCCTTGAATTAAGCTGAGATCACTTTTCCCACTATTTAGAGACTCAAGAGCATCTAGAACTAAAAGAAATCTTCAAGCACACCAGCTTATTTTATGAATGAAGAATCTGAGGTTCAGGGAGGCAGGGCAGGGCGCTGCTCTTGGTGGTGCTACACAGAAGAGTCTCCTCCCCTGCCATTCAGCATTATCAGCCAGCATGCTTCCCAGTTCTTTTAGGTCCTGCCCCCCAACCCTGCTGCCAACTCACTCAGCATGCCCCTGCTTCATCACTCTGATCACCCACCTTTGCATATGCAAGTTTGTGATGCCCAGAACTAAATTTGATTTTTATTGTGATCTGGTCTAGCCAAGTAATGTGAGACTACCTGAAATCCTGGGCAAGGAATGACCATTAGACCTAGAAAGTCCAAGGACTTGAGTTAGACAAAACCAGCAGGACACTTACAAAAATGGAGTTGGTTGTGGTTGCTCAGTCCTCTTAGGTCCTCTTCATTGCACACTTAGAATTTGCCTGCATGCTTCTGAAACATCTGTGTCAGCTCCAAAGAAGGTGCTCAGGAATACTAATATCAATTTAGTTTTTTATTTTATCAAAAGGAGAATGACTTTATTATTGATCATTATTATAAAGGAAAAATATTTTAACATTCTTGTGACCATCTCTGTATACACATACACATAAGTCATAAATGTACTGGAAACAGGCATAATTTTATACAAACCAATTTTATACAACATACATGCCTGTTATTTTGTAACATCCTTTTTTTTGTAACATCTTTTTTCTTAATATTTTGTAGACATCTTTATCAAAGAACATAAGTTCATTTTTTAAAAAAATTTTATTGGAGTATAGTTGATTTACAATGTTGTGTTAGTTTCAGGTATACATACAGCAAAGTAATTCAGTTATATATATATATATATATATATACACACATATATACATTTTTTAAGGTTCTTTTCCCATATAGGTTATTACAGATTATACAGAATATTGATAGATTTCCCTTGCTATACAGTAGATCCTTATTGGTTATTTATTTTTATATATAATAGTGTGTATATGTTAGTCCCAAGTTCCTAATTTATCTCTTTCCCCCACATTTCCCCTTTTGTAACCATAAGTTTGTTTTTGAAATCTGTGAGTCTGTTTTGTAAATAAGTTAATTTATATCATTTTAAATTACATTCCACATGAGTGATATCATATGATATTTGTTTTTTGTGATAATCTCCAGGTCCGTCTATGTTACTGCAAATGTCATTATTTCATTCTTCATGTGGCTAAGTAATATTCCACAGGTGTATGTATGTGTGTGTATATATATATATACCACATCTTCTTTATCCATTCTTCTGTCGATGGACATTTAAGTTCCTTTTGTGTCCTGGCTACTGTGAATAGTACTGCTATGAACATAGGGGTGCATGAATCTTTCTGAGTTGTGGTTTTCTCCAGATATGTGCCCAAGACTGGGATTGCTGGATTATATGGTAATTCTATTTTGAGTTTATTTGGGCACCTCCATACTATTCTCCATAGTGGTTGTATCAATATAGATTTAATTTTTTTTTCTATCAAATACACAAAAAAGGGGAGAGTGGAAATAGGGGATAACACAGGTTATCCCCAAACTAAAGTTGTTAATTAACAACATGCCCAAATAAAGTATTAAATTTATCACATAACTTTAAAATAAGCCTAAGCAGAATTTCTCGAAGTCCAGCATTGTTCATATTTTCTGGTAATGTTGATAGAGAAGGCACAATAAAGAACTGCCTAGTACATAGTAACTAAAACTGGTGAGTCATTTTCTTCAAAGCCAGAGAAATTAGCTCTGGTTCTTAAGCATTTCTAAAAAGAGGAAGGAGGGGGCATGGCTGAAAACATTACTGTATTGTCCGACTGAATAATCCTCAGAGAAGTTCTATGTTTTTATGAAATTGCTGTAGTCACCTCCATATTAAATATGATGCCATTTGCCTCAGCAGTTTATCAGTATCACATCTGGCCATTGGTTTTCGAGATTTTCTTTTCTAAATCTTAAAAATCCAGTGACCATTGATATTAGAATGGGTAGGATAAATTATAGTTTTAATGGGAGATAGCTATACCTCAGGCACTTCTTTTTTTTTTTTAATTCACCTATATAATCTTTTCTCTGTTTTAGACAAATTGGATACATACCCTCCCGGATAATTAAAAAAAAAAAAATTACCCTCCCGGGACTTCCCTGGTGTACCAATAGTAAAGACTGTGCTGCCAATGCAGGGGGCATGGGTTTGATCCCTGATTGGAAAACTAAGATTCCCACATGCCGGGCTGCTGCTGCTGCTAAGTCGCTTCAGTCGTGTCCGACTCTGTGTGACCCCATAGACAGAAGCCCACCAGGCTCCCCCTTCCCTGGGACTCTCCAGGCAAGAACACTGGAGTTGATTGCCAGTTCCTTCTCCAATGCATTAAAGTAAAAAATGAAAGTGAAGTCACTCAGTCGTGTCCAACTCTTAGCGACCCCATGAACTGCAGCCTACCAGGCTCCTCCGTCCATGGGATTTTCCATGCAAGAGTACTGGAGTGGGTTGCCATTGCCTTCTCTACACATGCCGGGCAGTGCTACCAAAAGAGTAAAAAAAAAAAAATTACCTCCTTTATGTGAAAGACGTCTTTAGCAATACCAGTCTTCAGAAGCAGCTGATTTGATTAGCTAATTACTGTCAAAAGAACAGTAAATAAGTACCACACGAAAACAAAAATTGTTTTTGTCAGAAGTTTGCCATTATTCAGGTGGACGGTTTTAAATAATACACGTGGAGCTGCTTATAAGAAATCTTTTTTTATGTTTGTTGCTATTTTTAAAAGAATGATTAATAGCTATTAGCAGCCTTCACCAGGTCAGTGAAATAAACAAATAGCTAATTCCTGCCACACTCTCTAAGGTAATTTGTCCAGGACTCATGCTGGATTCAAGTGACTGAATGTGACAGGCAGGGCACCAAGGAGAATCTTTTCACTGTGCTCCAGTCTGAGGAGGGGGATTTTTTTAATTTAATTTTATTTTTTTTTTTTTGAGGAGGGGGATTTTTGTGCATTTCTGTAAAATACCAATTTGGTTTTGGTTCAGTAAAGTAACTGTACTTTGTGGCTTAATTTGAATTGTTTCTTAAAAGACTAGTTTATAAAATCTTATTGCTATCATAAATATTATTTATCTTAGAAGCAAAACTTTTTCCTGTTATAAGACATCCTCAAGTTAATCATGGAAGTCAGTGGGAAATATGATTCAGCTTTAAAATTAGCCTTATGCCCAATTCTATTTAAGCTTTTCATCTGGTCTGACAGTCTCTTCTGAAAGAAGGGAAGAGGGTGAGGTTGAGGGGGTAGTTACTGTATCTACGAAGTTAATGATACTATTCACTTTGACAGTTCTCTGACTTTCTGAATCCAGCAGTAAAGAATTCTGAATTGTCCAACTCAGTTATTCCTAAAAACTATTGCCAAAAACAAAAGGTGCAATGAATGGTGACCAAGATGCTGCTTTTGGTGAGTGACCAAAGCAAGCTTTCAGAAGTAAGTTATTAACTCATACCAGAAACAAAAGAATAACCACAATTACAGGGTAAACATTAATTTGATGTGGAAAAGGCATAGCTTTAGAAATAGAAAACCTGGAGTCTAGTCCTCACCTCTTCTTCACTTTAATGAATTTGGGGCAATTCACTTAATCTCTGATTCTCAATTACCTGCTGAAGGCAGAATGCTGGATCTAATCACCTTGTAAGGGTGTCTTTCAGCATTAAGATCTATTAGCAGAATTCTTCATGAGAAAGTAGCTGTCTTTGTTTCAGGAAATACCATCATAAGCCCCTAGGGCATAAGGGCTGGCTAGCGCTCAGGCAACCAAAAAGAACCAAAAGTCTACACTTACAGAAGCAGGAAATTAATTTTTCTTGGTGGCTGAGTTGGGAAGAAGGTGCTCCTTTATAGGTTGGAGTAGTGAGAAGAGGAGGGGGCTAGGAGATTGATGGAGTAAGGGCCCTGCATGGGGTAAAAGCCAGTGAGAAACTTCCAGTAGGGAATGATCAAAAGGACAATTATGAACCAGGAAGCCTAAAATGTCATTTTAAGTGCTTTGTGGCATAATGGGCAATGTGACCCTTCCTCGAGACCCCCACATCTTAGCGAACTTGAACACACTAATGATTTGTGTGAGTGGGGGTTTGTTGAAAGCAGAGTAAGGAACCATATAGACACATTGGGGAACAGAAATGGTCTCAGAAAAGCCAGAGCTGAGAGGCAGAAAGGCACTCTGAAACAGATACCCTCATGATTCAGCAGAAGGCTTGGTAGAACTATAGACCTCTGCTAGGCACAGCGGGGCCCAAGCCCATCTGATCTAGAAACAATGGGCTAGCAGAGCCCAGCTGACTTCTGGGTTTCCCTAATGATAGGGAGGGTGTTTGTGCACTACCCTCTGAGTTCCACTGCTAGTTTCATCTTCAGTGTTTTCACCCTCTATATTAAGAGGGTGAAATTTTAAGGGGTGATTTCAAAGTCTCATAGGATTGCCTCTGTGTGTCTCCAGTATTTTAATTAGAACACAGGCATTTTGTCCTAATATTTTCCCCATCAGTATGTTTCTTAAGCCTCTTTTATATTATTCTGTGTTACTTCTAGCTTGAACTCATTTCATCATTTTGTTTCTTTTCCTCTCTTTCTTAGAAATGAATTGGCAGAAATTCTGGTTTATTTCCTATTCCTCTCTTCCATTTGTCGTTCGATTTTTCTTTACCTGGATATCTTTGAAGATCATTCGCAAGCCTTCCTTAGCTTTGCAGATGGCTTTCTATAAGTGCTAGTCTATAGGACATCAACTTTAGCATGTTGATCTAATTTTCATTAAAATTAGATCATCTTTCATATCCAGAAATTTTATTGCTTCCTCCAACTTCACTTTTTAAAAGAAATTTATTTTTAAGTGTTCCACATTTGTTCTGTGACACTTCCACATTCTCACTCTAAGTGAAAACAATCACTCTGGAGTTTCATCTAAAAGCATTAACTCCTAAAGACTATGCTAGTGCAAGAATAAATTAGTATAACCTTTCTGTCAAGCAGTTTGGCAATGTACTACTTGTCAAGAGCCTTCAAAATGTTTATACCCTTTGCTTCAGGGATCACATTTCTAGGAATCTTTCCACTGGAAATAATCATAAATGTGGTCAAAGATTTATGCATGTTTATTGCAACATTCTTTATTTGAGATAGTGACAGATGGAAAACAACCTGAATGCCCAGCAAAAGGAAAATAGAAACACCCATATGATAAAAATTATGCAGCAATTTAAAAATTATGCTTTTCCTTGAACTGGCAGTCAGTTTCAAACATTTGGATAACCACTCTGAGTGTCCATGATTTCCAAGATGGAAAGCCAGAATGGCTTGAGTCCCTTTAGGAATTTAACCCTCTCCGTTGCCTGTGAAAATCAGCCCATTCTGAATGGGGAAGATTTCTCCCCCAGAGGCCCAGCTCCAAGGGTTTGGTCTTTGAAAGCCTGGAGGCCTTCAAAATCCATGTTTTTACTAAGGTTTCCATGTGGTTCTTTTTTTTTTTTTTTTTTGCTCTCCTGGGTCTTCGTTGCTTTGCATGGGCTTTCTCTAGTTGTGGTGAAAGGGGGCTACTCTCTTGTGGTGTGAAGGCTTCTCATTGCGGTGGCTTTGCTTATGGAGCATGGGCTGTCGGTGCACAGGCTCAACAGTTGTGGCTCTCGGGTTCTAGAGTGTGGGCTCGGTAGTTGTGGCATACTGGCTTTATTGCTCCCCGGTGTGTGGGATCTTCCCAGACCAGAGGTGGAACCTGTGTCCCCTGCATTAGTAGGCAGATTCCCATTGACTGTGCCACCAGGGAGTCCTCAATGTGATTCTGACATGAGCTGTCTGAGACACCTCCTCTTCTGCCACCGTAAGGGCCTGAACTCTGAAAAAGACTGAGGAGGAGAGGAGAAAGAATTGTTCTTTCAAAAAAACGTTATGATCTGGCAAAACATTTTTGAAGTAGAATTTTTTTTAAACATGGTGTTATTTCAAATTTGTGGGGAAAATTAATATATGCTTAGAAAAAAACACACCAAAATATTTGTAGAGTTTAAATCTGGGTAATGGAATTGTGAATAATTTGTGGGGAATCATGATTCAGAGAGATGAGGTCGTTTTCTCAGGTTCTTATAGCCAGCAAAGTTCTGGGGTAAAGATTCAAACCCAAGTATACTTGCCTGTGAAGTCTAATAGCTGCTCACTGCTACTTAGATTGGAAAACCATGTGTAAAAAACACACAAATATGGTACCCTAAGTGTGGTGGATTCAATTATTTGTCCCAATTATTCACTGTCCTGTAGGAGTATTTTACATTTACACCCTCACTGTATGGCCTTATGATGGATAGACTGTATTCTGCACACCTTGATTTTGGGCTTAAACATGTGACTTGGCCAATGGATTGATGGTAAAGATCTTGAAAGGGAAGGCTTAAAATGTGCCAGTACAATTGGGCCTTTCTCTTGTGCTCCTGTCTGTTGCTTCGTGAATAGTATGTTTCAGGTAAGCTGTGGTCCAAGGAGAATGAGAAATAGTAGACAAACATAGTAGACAAATAGTAGACCCAACCTTTCCTTAAAGCTTTGCTTTTTCACTGTGTGTCTTCAGCTAACCTGAAGACATATAGTGAAAAATAAATGATTATGGTTTTAGGTTGTTGGATTGTGGACTTTTATTATTTTATGTAAAATTATTATGGCTGATGGATATGAAATATGCAGATGTTTGTATTAAGTCACAAAGCTGAATCACTTGATATGTCAGTTTAAGTCCAAATTTGGTTATGTAAATATACAGTCTACCGGTTCTCCCCATCTGGGAAAAGGGTATAACAAGACCTTTCCTGATCCAGGGATCAAACTCAAGTCTCCTGCTTGGCAGGCGGATTCTTTACCACTGAGCCTTTTGAAGGGACATATGAGACTTGTGTTTTCTTTCTATAAGAGGGATCTTTAAACTGTTTGTTACTATTCTTTACATCTTTAAAGTTATAAAACCACGTTGAAGTCCTGAAAAATCTTTCTGATCCCAATATTTTGGGCACTGATATAAGTTAAAGGCTTACGCTTAAAAATCCTTGTGCATTTTAATTTTGTGGTACATACTTATTAAAGATTGTAGCTAGTTGTGTTTTGGAAATGATCTTTTGCAAATACTGACTTTTGTGTGTGTATGCAGGTTACATTAACAAGAACTGAGGTGATTTCTTCAGACAGCTTCAGATTTCACTAAATTCTTAAGACAGTTTATAGATTTACTTGTTTTTTTAAGGAAATATAAACCAAGACAATGATTTTTTTTTTCTTTATAGACATCATGAAACATATGGTGCAATAGTCCCCTTTGACCCAGGCAGCTTCAGGGCAGCCACTGCTATACTAGTATATACATTGTATTGAGAGTGAGCTCTTCATTGCTGGTTGGACTGCAGTGATTTTTTTTGGAAGTGATTAGTTATTGAACATTAAAAGTCTAGTTTGAATGTGAAGAATCTTATAATATCATAGTATTGAAATTTTATGGACTAGATAACTAGATGTGTTACACACAGATTATGCCAGGCATGTTTTATTGGAGTTGGGTCTCCAATAAAATGAGGTTAATTTTAGCCTTTTATGGGTGAATAAGACCATACTTCACTGTGTACTGTCTTAAAGCAAACCTCTTGATGGAACTAGGTTTAATCTTCCTAAGATCAGCTTTTCTGTGGGGGACCATTAAAGAATTTGTGTTCATCTTCTCTCTTATGGCTGAGTTAATTTCACATTGATTAAAAATGAAAGATATTTTTAGTAGTTAACTTGTGCCTCTGAAGTACATCCTTGTTTCTTGATATTTATTGGTCCCATTCTAAATTCCCTCATTAGTTCAGGCACACCAGCAGAACAGAGCTTGCTTTAGTGGCAGATCATGCAGGAAAGTGGAGGTTAAAATTATACTCTGGATGGATTTAATAGAGAATGTTTTGGCTAAAATCTTTTGGGCAGTTTTTCTCAAAACAAATGTGCTTTAAGATTCCTGAGCTGCACTCCACCAATTTGTTTTTAACAAGCTGATTCTGATACAGATGATTCTTAGAGCATATTTGGAGATAACTGATTTTGAGGGGTAGTTTTGCCAAGATAGTAGGACCATAAATTTGTTAAACCTGTTTTTAAAGTTATTGGGTAATTTGATTGTAATGTAGTTACAAAGTAAGCAATACATGGGCCATTTGGGTGGCAGATCCAGATCCTTTGTGTAGAACTGGTAATTAGACTTGCAAATTGTTCCTTAAGTCTGGTTGCCCACTAGAAGTTTAAGAAGTCAATTTTTGTCTCTTTACCTTTGGACCAAGTGGCCTTAACAGAATTGTGGGTTTTTTAGCCTTTTAAAACACATAATTCCTATAATATTTGACATATCTTTTCTGCTTATTTCCACCATCTAAGAAGGCCTTCACTTTCATGCATTGGAGAAGGAAATGGCAACCCACTCCAGTGTTCTTGCCTGGCGAATCCCAGGGACGGTGGAGCCTGGTGGGCTGCCATCTATGGGGTCACACAGAGTCAGACACGACTGAAGCGACTTAGCAGCAGCAGCCTCATCATTTGATATGAGAACTAGTCTCTAATAAGGAGGGAGAAGTTCATATAGAAATGCATGACATTCTGAGGAAAAAAAACAAACCCCAAACTTCTCAAGTCTAGGATTGGGAAAAGCAATCAGTATGAATCAGGACAGAGTAGGGATGAACAAGGTAGAAAAGAGAAGAAATAGAATTCAGAAGGAAATTCTTTTCTTTTGAGACATATAAACACATTCTGCATGTCACAAAGCCACAGCAAAGGTATGCATATAAAAGGTAGAAGGTTCTAGGCTCAACGACCTTTGAGGTCAGAGCTGGAAGGCTCTGAGACCGAGTCGCTGTGGGCACCTTGTATGCACTTTAGAGAACTATGGCTTAGTCTGTGAACTGTAGCTATGGAGTCCAACCACTGATCCCACATTTATGCCCTCCCCACTTTTTTTTTTAACAAAAATAAGATCATACTTCTTTTGATCAACTGTATTTTGTAGTATGTAACAAACTATTTTCCAAATCACTAAATTTGTTGTTGTTGTTCAGTCGCTATGTCATGTCCAACTCTTTACGATCCCATGGACTGCAGCCTGCCAGGCTCCTCTGTCCATGGGATTTCCCAGGCAACAATACCAGAGTGGGTTGCTTTGTCCTTCTCCAGGGCATCTTCCCAGATCAAGGATCGAACCCACGTCTCCTGAATTGGCAGCTGGCTTCTTTACCACTGAGCCACCTGGGAAGCCCCAAATCACTAAATATTCTTCTATGATTTAGTTCTTAATAGGTATAAAGTGGAGAAGGCAATGGCACCCCACTCCAGTATTCTTGCCTGGAAAATCCGATGGACGGAGGAGCCTGTAGGCTACAGTCCATGGGGTCGCTAAGAGTCGGACATGACTGAGCAACTTCACTTTCACTTTTCACTTTCATGCATTGGAGAAGGAAATGGCAACTCACTACAGTATTCTTGCCTGGAGAATCCCAGGGACAGGGAAGCCTGGTGGGCTGCTATCTATGGGGTTGCACAGAGTCGGAAACGACTGAAGTGACTTAGCAGCAATAGCAGCAGCAACAGGTATAAAATATTCTTTTATGACACAGCATCCTAGGGTGTACTTAGGATAAGAATTAAAGCAGATAGAAATACCATCTCCCATATTCTGTCCTCTATAATTAAAAAAAAATGTTAACACTATGTCTTTTTTAAAATATGAATTTTTATTTAAAGCAAACAGATGCTAAATGAAATTTCCAGAAAGTAAGTTTATTGTAGGAGAGAAAAATAAAAGAAAATAAACTTATTTCAATCAAAGCAATGAAATAAATAAAAAAGTTAAAGGAGATTCTCTATTAATATTTATTTATTTTTTCAACTTTTTTTAATTTATTTTTTTCCATTTATTTTTATTAGTTAGAGGCTAATTACTTTACAATATTGTAGTGGTTTTTGTCATACATTGACATGAATCAGCCATGGATTTACATGTATTCCCCATCCTGATCCCCCCTCCCACCTCCCTCTCCACCCACTTCCTCTGGGTCTTCCCAGTGCACCAGGCCCAACCACTTGTCTCATGCATCCAACCTGGGCTGGTGAACTGTTTCACCCTAGATAATATACATGTTTCGATGCTGTTCTCTCAAAACATCCCACCCTCGCTTTCTCCAACAGAGTCCAAAAGTCTGTTCTGTACATCTGTGTCTCTTTTTCTGTTTTGCATATAGGGTTATCATTACCATCTTTCTAAATTCCATATATATGCGTTAGTATACTGTATTGGTCTTTATCTTTCTGGCTTACTTCACTCTGTATAATGGGCTCCAGTTTCATCCATCTCATTAGAACTGATTCAAATGAATTCTTTTTAATGGCTGAGTAATATTTCATGGTGTATATGTACCACAGCTTCCTTATCCATTCGTCTGCTGATGGGCATCTAGGTTGCTTCCATGTCCTGGCTATTATGAACAGTGCTGCAAAATATTTATGAACAGAAAAATATGAAGCATGAAAATTTTACACATTGCTTATGTCAATCTTGAAAATTATCCTAAACTTATGATTCAAAATAAGAATAGTCAAAATATATATATATATATATAATGGAATGTTACTGAGCCATAAAAAAGAATGAATTTGAATAAGTTCTAGTTAGGTAGATGAACCTAGAACTTGTTATACAGAGTGAAGTAAGTCAAAAAGAGAAAGACAAATATTGTATATTAACACATATATATGAACTCTAGGGGGCTTCCCTTGTGGCTCAGCTGGTAGAATCTGCCTGCAATGTGGGAGACCTGGGTTTGATCCCTGGGTTGGGAAGATCACCTGGAGAAGGGAAAGGCTACCTACTCCAGTATTCTGGCCTGGAGAATTCCATGGACTGTATAGTCCATGAGGTCGCAAAGAGATGGACACAACTGAGCGACTTTCACTTCACTTCATGGAATCTAGAAAAATGGTACTGATGAGCCTCTTTGTAGGGCAACAACAGAGATGCAGACATAGAGAACAGACTTGTGGACACAGTGGGGGAAGGAGAGGATGGGACAAATTGGGAGAGTAGCATTGAAACATACATTGCTGTATGTAAAATAGATAGCCAGTGGGAATTTGCTCTAAGATGCAGAGAACTCAACACGCTGCTCTGCGACAACCTAGAGGGGTGGGACAGGGTGGGGAGTGGGAGGGAGGCCCAAGAGGGAGCAGACATATGCAGACCTATGGCTGATTCAGGTTGATATATTGCAGAAACCAACACAACATTGTAAAGCAGTTAGTCTCCAATAAAAAAGAATCGTCCATAAGTGTGTGGCTGAATAACTCCTAACAAACTCAGTCTTCCACAGGTCACTATAAATTGGACAAAATACAAAAGCACAGTTATTTTGGAGAGGAGTCAACATTCAGGGAAGAGGAACATCAGGATAAGTTATCCATTTTCAAAGCTTTTTGCCATAAGAGAAGCCACAGTCAGCACCGCATGGGGTAACTAAAACAGAACATTTTGCTGTCTTTCTAGTCTAAAGCACCACAGGATGAAGCTTAAGGAAACCCCAGGTGCTACAGAGGGAGGAGTGGAATCTCAGGAAAGGGATAGTCACAGAGGGAGTACTCTTAATTCTGTGTATAAACTATGGCCAAATCTCTGGTTGACTCCTGAACCACATGCATATGCATTGGACAGACTTGAGCTCAGAACAAAAGAAAAAATTGAATTGACATTTGAGCAACTGTTCAAGAGATAGAGTTTACAGTTCAAGTTCAATCAAATTAGCTGCTGGCTAAAATACACATGCATACATTCTCTCTCTCTCTCTCAAAATACAACAAAATCCAGAAACTTTACAACATAACATTTTGCAAAGTTCAGGATGCAGTCTGAAGATTCATTCTCAAGAGAAAAGGCAATCAACAAAGACCAACGGTGAGAAGACTCAGATGCTGAAATTAGCATGTTGTGTGTGTGCTTAGTTGCCCAGCTGTGTCTGACTCTTTGTGCCCCCATGGACTGTAGCCCTCCAGGCTCCTCTGTCCATGGGGTTTCTCCAGGCAAGAATATTGGAATGGGTTGCCATGCCCTCCTCCAGGGGACCTTCCCAACCCAGAGATCGAACCCAGGTCTCCCGCATTGTGGGCAGATTCTTTACCCTCTGAGCCACCAGGGAAGCACAAAAATACTGGAGAGGGTAGCCTAGCCTTTCTCCAGGGGAATTTCCCGACCTAGGAATTGAACTGAGGTCTCCTCATTGCAGGCGGATTCTTTACCAGCTGAGCTACCAAGGAAGCCCTGAAATTAGCACTGTTGTTCAGTTGCTCCGTCGTGTCCAACTCTTTGCAACCCCATGGACTGCAGCATGCCGGGCTTCCCCGTCCTTCACCATCTCCTAGGGCTTGCTCAAACTCTTGTCCATTGAGTCAGTGATGCCATCCAACCATCTCATCCTCTGTCATCCCCTTCTCTTCCTGCTTTCAATCTTTCCCAGCATCAGGGTCTTTTCCAGTGAATCAACTCTTCTCAACTGTGGCCAAAGTATTGGAACTTCAGCATCAGTCCTTCAAATGAATATTCAGCTTAAAAAGTATTCAAATATCTGGAAGAAAAGGAGAAACAGAGAAACATCAGAATGAAAGAATGAACAAAAAGTAGACTCTTCCTTGGTTTCCCTTTGCCATGATACCTCCATGGCCTGGATGTGCCAAATTTGCTAGATTAATTTTTCCAGCCCACTGTGTGTACTGTGTGCTAAGTCACTTCAGTTGTGTCCAACTCTCTGCAACTTCATGGGCTGTAGCCTGCCAGGCTCTTCTCTGTCCAAGGGATTCTCCAGACAAGAATACTAGACTGGGTTGCCATGCCCTTCTCCATGAGTCTTCCCGAACCAGAGATTGAATCTACATCTCTTACGTCTGTTGCATTGGCAGGCAAGATCTTTACCACTAGCACCACCTGAGAAGCCCTCTCCAGCTCACTAGCATTCTCCATATTTAGTTTTCTCCTCCTTCCTCCCTGGAGAAGGAAATGGCAACCCACTCCAGTACTCTTGCTTGGAAAATCCCATGGACAGAGGATCCTGGTAGGCTACAGTCCATGGGGTCGCAAAGAGTTGGACATGACTGAGCGACTTCACTTTCCTTCCTCCTGGCTCCCTCTCTTCTCATCTGCCAGGGATACCTTTCCCAGAGTCCTTCACCAGGCTAAGTCCTAATTTTTCAGCTCTCAGCAAGGTGACACTTCCTGCAGAAAGCCTTTCTGGGCCAAGTTCTCCCTCCTGTGTGTTGGTCCCTTGTACCACAAACATCCTTTATTAATTCACTTACCTAGCTTCTCTGAAATTTCTGGTCCAGTACTTCTATTTCCCTAGGCTGAACTCCATGGGGTCAGGGGCATGACCTATTTTACTTAACTGTTCTATCCATGGCCTGGCTTAGTGCCCATCATAGAGTAAATGCTCAGTAAACATTTAGCAAGTGACAGAAAGAGTGACTATATGAATGAGTAGAGGAGGAAGATACTGATTTTTCTGCCAGGGATCGAGTCCCTATATTGGAGAGATGCGGTCACAAAAAAAATAGGAGCAAGGGGACCTGAGGGAACAAACCTGTCAGAAGCACTTAAGCAGTGCAAGCTGGCATGAAAGAAGACCAAGGTATATTATTAAATGGAAAAAGCATAGGACAGTGTGGGGAGTATGCTGCCATTAGTGTCATGTTAGCATAGGGTACTTCTTGAAGGAAGTACAAGAAGTTTGCAACAGTGACTTTCATTGTGGAGGAAGGAAAATCTTTTCAGTTTATACAGTGTTCATGTGTTGCTCATAAAATAAAAAAACAAAAATAGATTATGGCGTAAAGACTTTGTATGTAGTACTAGCCACATTTGGAAAAAAATAAAAAGAATCTACATGCTTCTGTTGGAATTCTCCAGAGAAATGGAACTGAGTGGGGAGAAAGGGAGAGGAGGAGTGTATGTGTATGTATGTAAAGAGATTTATTATAAGGAATTGGCTCATGCAATTATGGAAGCTGACAAGTCCCCAAATCTGCAGAGTGAGTTGGCAAGCTGGAGGCCCAGGAAAAGCTGAAGTTTCAGTTTGAGTCTGAAGGCAGGAAAAAGGCAATGTCTTAGTTCAAAGGCAGTCAGGCAGATGGAATTCTCTCTTACTTAGATAGGGTCAGTCTTTTTATCCTATTCAGGTCTTCAGCAGATTGGATGAGGTCCACCCACATTAGAGAGGGCAGTCTATTTTTTTCTGTTGATCAGTTGATATATTAATCGCATTTAAGTGCATTAAGACTCAAAGTAATGTTTGAACAAATATCTGGGCACTCCATGGCCCCATGAAGCTGACACATAAAATTAACCATCACAATGTCCTACAATAGGTAATGGAGTATAATGCAGGAATTAAAGTGTCAGTTTTGAAGGCTAGCAAGTGAGAGTATGTTAGGAAGCTAAGTGGAAGAATAAGGCAAAGAATACTAGATTGTACTTAAAATTGCAACTATAATAAATGTGCACATATGTATTAAAAATGGGAGCAAATAGGAAGAAACAAAAGTAGCTTTTGTACTTTGGTGAGATTATGGGAAACTGTTTCCCTTAAATTTTTCCTTTAACTTTTTAGTAATTGTCAAAATTCAAGACACCAGAAATCCTAGGTGTAGCAGTTTACAGGAGAATGGAGTAGTAATAAGAAACAGTGTCTGACACATTGTCTGTACTTAGTAAGGAATGAATGAATGAATAATAGTGACCAGGGCCTTCATTTGGTTCCCCAGAAGTAGATCATGAGACAAGGATTTGAGTGCCAAGTAGTTTACTTGGAAAGTAATCACTGAAAGGGTATAGAGAAGTGAGGCTGAGAAGGGAAAGAAACCAGTACCAGATGCTTTGATGAGAAGGTACCACTGACAACAGCCAAGCCACAATCCACTAGGGACCTCTAGGAGAATATGTAAAATAGGCTTCAGTTTGTCTTAGAGATCAAGAAAGAAGTTTTAATATATCAGCTCACATTGATCATTGGTTGAAAGGCCTGCATCTAGGGGCATGAACTTCTTGACATTTCCAGCCTGCCCCAAGCAGGAGTTGGCAAGAGAAAGCACCCAGGTAGAGAGTCACAGGTGCTTGCCGTGAGAAGCCATTGATTGAATGGGAACAATGAGTACTAAGGGCACTCAGGTGCGGCAACTGCAAAGTTGGCTATTATTGAATACTTAGTATAATTCGGGCACTTAGGGAACATTTTCTCTAATCCTCACAACAATTTTACATGGGGATTCTTAGTTCCATGTTTCAGGTGAAGAAACAAGGTCAGAGAGGTTGTGGCTTAAAATCATGCAGGCATTTATGCTCTTGAATCTGGGGAGGGCTTGTGAGTTCTTTACTCACAGGGCCTGGCAGAAGTGAGACTGTGTAACTTCGAAGGCTAGGTCATGAAACTGACAGAGGTCATCCTAGAATGCTCAGTCTCAAGGTACCCTCTCTCAGAGCCCAGTCACACACTGTGAGGAATCCATGCTACATGCAGAGGCCACAAATGATCACTCTAGCTGACAGATCCCACAGAGCCCAGACTCAAGTCATGGGCTTGCACCAGACATACCAGTGCAGAAACCCACAGAAGATCCATCTCCCAACCATATGAGTCTCCTCTCACTGAGGCCCCAGACCTTGTGGAGCAGAGACAAGCCATCTCTGCTGGGCTGTCTCTGGATTCCTGACCCACAGAATCCATAAGCAGTAATAAAATGACTGTAATTGAGATCTAATCTTACTGCACTGTGGTCAGAAAAGATGACTGGAATGATTTCAATTTTTTGAATTTACCAAGGCTAGATTTATGGCCAAGGATGTGATCTATTCTGGAGAAGGTTCTGTGTGCACTTGAGAAAAAGGTGAAGTTGATTGTTTTGGGGTGAAATGTCCTATAGATATCAATTAGGTCTAGCTGGTCCATTGTGTCATTTAAAGTTTGTGTTTCCTTGTTAATTTTTTGTTTAGTTGATCTATCCATAGGTGTGAGTGGGGTATTAAAGTCTCCCACTATTATTGTGTTACTATTAATTTCCTCTTTCATACTCGTTAGTGTTTGCCTTACATATTGCAGGGCTCCTATGTTGGGTGCATATATATTTATAATTGTTATATCTTCTTCTTGGATTGATCCTTTGATCATTATGTAGTGTCCTTCTTTGTCTCTTTTCACAGCCTTTAGAACAGCATCAAAACATGTATATTATCTAGGGTGAAACAGATCACCAGCCCAGGCTAGATGCATGAGACAAGTGCTCGGGCCTGGTGCACTGGGAAGACCCAGAGGAATCGGGTGGAGAGGGAGGTGGGAGGGGGGGTCGGGATGGGGAATACTTGTAAATCCATGGCTGATTCATGTCAATGTATGACAAAAACCACTACAATAGTGTAAAGTAATTAGCCTCCAACTAATAAAAATAAATGAATAAATAAATAAATAAATACATCAGATGGAGAAAGACAAAAAAATAAAATGACTGCAGTTTCATACAGCAATTGAATAATCATAGCAATACCCATCCACACCTTTTCAAAATTATCTCTTTGGCAGGTGTTTAAATTTTTTAAAAAAGGTAGGATTTTATGAGCTACAAACAGAAAAGGAGAAATAACTTTTAGAGATCCAATGAGAAGAATGACTTTAAGACCTGTCCCTGAGATGCTGAATAAGAAGAAATCTAACAGAGCTGAATTGTTTCCTATTCATGTTGACTTTTCTCTTTGAAAGAAGAAAACCATGTCATGATCTACAAAATCACCCACACTCAGAATTTCCATCTTATCCCTAAACTGTAAAGATCACTGTAAGAGCAGTGGCCATCAAAGACCACATACTGGAGAATAAAGGCAAAGATGTAGAGACGCAAGAGTTAACTGAATTTAAACATTAAAAAGTGGAGTGAGGGGACTATAATATTGTAAATATAACCTAGCCTAGGGCAGTATTTTTCAAATTGCAGGCCACAATCCATTAGTAGGTCATGAAATCAAGTTAGTGACTCTCAACCAGTTTTGTTTTTTTTTTTTTTTTAATGAAATAGAGTATACTGGAATATAATGAGATAGAAAATGCCAGAGTTCCTCATAAGGGGGCTGAGCAAAAACTGTGCTTATTGTACCAGTCTTCTGATCAATTGCAATGAGTGGGCATAGAGAGAGGGGTGTGATAATGTGCTTTTTTGTTCCATGGTATATGATGGTCAATTTGACTGTCATCATAAAGGGAAGATTAACGTATAGTTGCAGGTAAAGTTGAAGCAGAGTTTAGAGTAGTTTTATTTATACTGTTGGCAAAATTGTTGATACTTTCTAGTGAATTTTATATAAAAATTTTGTCTGTTTTTCAGAAACATTTCAATGCAACATATTTTATTTGTGATAATTGTAGAACTTTAACTGAACTCATATAAAATGCTTTAAAATTGATTATTTAATAGTAAAAAAATGATGAAGTGGAAAATACAGAGACAAGTTCAGACATAAGGCTAGACATAATGGTTAATGGGTCAGAATTATTTTGCACTAATTTTTCCATAGCTCATCCACATTATCAAAGTTGGAGGCTTGGAGTTGGTGAGAGACCAACATGGGTTCCCTTGAGATGTAGACATGGATTCCAGCTTGTTTTTGCCCTTCCTAATTGTCAGCCTCCCTGACTTCAGGCCCAGCACCAGATGCAGGGGCAATTGACTTACACAGAGTGCTTAACCAGCCCTTCTAGTTCTGTCGGGTCTAAGTCCTATCACAAATTCCTTATATCACACAATGTGGTTTTGATTTCCTGACTGTACCCTAACAGATACCCCTCCCTTGTTTCTTTTCTATTCTTTTCTTCCCTAGCCGTTTAGTTATCCTGCAGAGTTTTCCACAGTCTGGATTTTGGATTTTGTTCCTTGGGCCGCTTGCTGGTGTTTGCCATGTTTCTCTGTCCCCTTTGGAAGCAAAAAAGTGTTGGTTACTCAGTCGTGTCTGACTCTTTGTGACCCTAGGGACTGTAGCCACCTAGGCTCCTCTGTCCATGGAATTCTCCAGGCAATAATACTAGAGTGGGTAACCCGTCCCTTCTCCAGGGGATCTTCCTGACCCAGGGATCAAACCCTTTATTTCCCATAAACTGGTGGTTAGATCGGAAGGTCTGATCAGATTAAGGTTCATTTTTTTAAGGGGAGAGTCAAGATGTAAATAGCAGTTGTGTTTTTCTATCAGAAGGTATATAATATCTGGTTCTCTCTCTTCATGCAATGTTGGCAGTCATTGATGATCAACATCAAGACCTATTACACTGTTTGCAAAATAGCAATATTTTATCAATCTTACTTGTTAGCTGAGTACATCCATAAGGAAATTTATTGACTATTTACACTGAGGCACAATTTGTATAGGAAATGGAGGGATAAATGGTTTTCTTTTTTTCCCCTTTTATTTACCAGATTTAAAAATAATGGCATGGTTGCCTAGCATCGTCCAAAGGTGACTGACAAATTTTGTTTTGTTTTTTAAGGATTATTATGAACTCATGAACATATTTGAGGAATTTCAAATAATTGCACATATTATTCTCCTGGACATTTTTGAACAGTTGGAAAACTTGAGACATTGGTGCCTTTGATGGCTTTCTAATTTCCAGACATGTTTCGAGCTCAATTTGCGTATTTCCTGTTCCAGATATGTAATCAATCATTTCTCCAAAAAGTTCTGGTTTCTTAAGTGCAAAATGGGTTTTGGATATCACAGTCTGGGTAGGGTGCTCACTGATGCTTGATTGGGGCTTTTTGTTTTAATTAGTTGTTTTTAGGCCTTGCTCTTACGGCATTTGAGTTCTTAGTTCCTCGACCAGGGGTCAAACCTGTGCCCCCTGCACTGGGGGCAGAGTCGTGACCATTGGTTAGTGAGTTAGTGTTAGTCACTCAGTCGTGTCCAACTCTTTGCGACGCCATGGACTGTAGCCTTCCAGGTTCCTCTATCCAAGGGATTTCCCAGGCAAAATACTGGAGTGGGAAGCCATTTCCTCCTCCAGGGGATCTTCCCAACCAGGGATCGAACCCAGGCATCCTGCACTGCAGGCAGATTCTTTACCATCTGAGCCACCAGGAAAGCCCCTTATACACTGGACCACCAGGGAAGTCTTGATTGGGTCCTGTTTTAGGTAGACCTTTCCAATGGATATAGCTCTGAGGTACTTTTTTTTGTCTGCACTACCAGGGAATTCCTAAGCACTGTGTTTTGTTTTTTTCTTAATGATAAAACATATCATGAGTTCATAGGGATATTTCCAATTCAAATTTAGGACTACAGGAGTTTCATATAATCTTAACTGCCTTAATCTACTTCTCCTTTTTTCTCACATTGAAAAACCAACACAATCACTTCTTTGCTTTACCCTCCAACACACACACTACTGTCTTAGAATAACAGTACTGACACTAACACAAACATTATGATTACTGAAAACAGTTTAAGGTTTTTTTTCTTTCTTCTCGTTTTCTTTTTGTCCTAAGGGTATAGCCCACTAAGAATATTCACTCAAACGTTATCATCTTAAACTCATTTGAAATAATTCATATTTCTGTGGTTATACCACCAACTCAATATACAGCTAGGTTTATGTATTTCATTTTGCTTTTGACTTTTAGGGTTTGCTTTTTGAAATTACATATTTTCTAATTATGTAAAATGTTTACATGATCTCACAGTCACATGTATCAAACAAGATGTTCATAAGAGCTCAGCTTCTATCCCTGTTTCCTCTATCCTTCCCTTCCCTCTAGAATACCATGCACACTTTAAAAAAAAACTTTTTATTTTATATTGGAGTAGAGTTGATTAACAATGTTATGATAGTCTTAGGTGTATAGCAAAGTGATCTAATTATACATATATATATATGTATTCTTTTTTAAATTCTCTTCCCATTTAGGTTGTTACAGATTATTGAGCAGAGTTCCCTATGCTATAGAGTATGTCCTTGTTAGTTATGCATTTTATTATTTTTTTTCATTAACAAAGTCAATTCCCTTTATTTTTAAAATTTTATGTACACATATGAATGATCTGTATAATGTACATTCAATATAGAAAGCTTTATATATTTGATAATGTATAGAACATTTCACAATTACACTAATCTCTTACATAACATCTTGACATCTGTTTTTAAATTTTTTTGCACAAGCTTCTTTTTCATTCAATTTGGTAAAGCCAGTTATATATATCAACGTGTACTGTGAGCTCTCAGGAGGTTAAATGATTGAGGAGAGGATACCAGTGAACAGGTGCAAGTACAAAACCCAAAAGTGTTCAACAATGGGAGAACAGCCAGGCAGACTTGAGGCAGGAGAGGGAAATGCCCTTCTGGGGGCTGAGTGACTTTGATTTCCCAATCTCTGTAGACTGTAGTTCAACCCCACAGTCACACTAATTCGAAAAAACATTATAAAAACTAGGAAGAAAGCTTTGTCTTTTTGATTCACAGTCTTGTAAACAGATATAAAGGAACAAAATGTGCTTACATACATCAAGAAAAAAAATTCTTGTGTACCCACTTAGGTTGATCCACAGAGTGCTTTCTTGTAACATGATACAATTAGAATCACTGACTTTTTTCCTAAATAAAAATGTATTTATAGAAAAAGGAATAACACTGTCATGAAGCCAGGAGAAAGGCAGTTAAGAGTTTTCTTCAATGGATCAGCTGGAGGAATGTGGATAGGGCACTGGCCTTTCAGCGTTTATTGTCTCTCATGAAAGTTTCATGTCTGATGCCAAGGTCACCTGCCTCATGGTCTACAGGAGGCGGCAAGTTGGACATGTCTGATGAGGATGTCCCTGCAGTAAGGTAGCCAGCAACTCCAGGTCCTGTGAGGTATCCTGCTGTTTGTGACTCAGAAATAAACAAATCATGTTTCTGATCTTTGAAGGCACTCCAGACTGAAGAACGAGACAGGATTTCATTCACCTGTTCTCCATGCTGCAGGCTTCGAGTCATTGCCTTGAGAGCTCTAACAATCTGAGCCTTTGTGGCTGCTGGGCTGTCCAGATTTTCAAGGCCAATGCCTTCAGGTAATTTTAAAAGGTATGGGACCAAATCTACCTTCAGGGCCTGTGCTACTAATTCACTCTACTCCTTCTGAAACATTCTATTAATTGCTTCACAGGCTAGACCAATGGTATCCGGTCATTTTTTCATTCCATTTATCAGTGGGCCAATGGTCTCCAAAGATGCCATGGTTCAAACACAGAGCTCGTTTTCAGACAGGGCGTGAATAACTCGAATGGCACTCTTAGGAATGGCGTTGTTCCTATGATTCATCGCCTGGATAATTTTGGGAAGATGGCCCAATGGTGGAACCTGATCAGCCAGCTGAGGCTGTGCACTGAAGAGACATACTGTTGCCATTGTCAAAGTTTCCAGAGTCTCTCCATGAGGACTGTTCTTCTCTAGAAGCTCGGTTAGCTTTTCCAGCAGTGCAGTAAGAAATTCTCTAGGCTTTCTTAGAACCCAAGCTGGCTGTGCAATGAAGATTCTCAAGAAAACTCCTCCAACAGCAAGTTCACCTTGTGCTTCTCCAAAGACCACAGCAAAATCTTCAGGCAACTTCCAGTTTACGTCAGGGTTGTCTTGCTGATTTTTAAAGTGCTCGAGCATCATTTCTCTAACTGTCGTGGACACTTTATCTCTGGAACTATCATTCCAAATTAACTCAGGATTTTCATGAGTTCCTTCAAAAATATGGACAGCAGCTTCAGGGTTGTCTCTCATGGCATCCATAAAAACGCTTGGGAGAAATTTCATCAATGTAATTCGAACCTTTGGACCTATTAGTTTATCTGCTGTCATTTTAGCAAAAAGTTCTGCTGTCTGGGCTCGAACCTGTGGATGTGTTGAATTGCAGAACATGTCTAGTAAATAAATCAAAGCTCCTCTTGCCATTGCTTCTTTGATAATTTTTGTACTTGATGTCAAAGCATAAAGAGTCTCCAGAACAAGCTGACGACTTGATGGCAAAGAATGCAGAAGAGCCAATAAATTGGACAAAACCATTGATTCAACAATATTGTTGACACAGTCTTGATTAGATGTCACTATATTCACAACCTCTAAAGCCAGCTGCTGTACTTGACCAGCTCCATGGACTCGAAGAAGAGAAAATATTAACTTAAAATGACCAATGCATTCACTTTCAGAGCCTGGATTATATTTTATAACATTTCTCAGAGCCTCCAAAGCCATTTCAACTCTTGGCAAGCGGTCTCCATGTTGCTGTGACTCCACTTTTGCAGCATGAGTGATAGCCATGAAGGTGTGAAGGTACTGGGCCTGGGAACCTATATAATCCAAGAGACTTGCAGCAAATGCTTTTGGAACCTCAAGTGGGAAAGTAGGGACTTCATTATAGACCCTGACAAAAATCTCCCCTACAATAAGTTCTTTGGCATGATCACTGTAGACAAATTCTGCTCCATAAGTTTTATCACAGTCACCTTTTTTAATCATGTTTTCCTGTTGAGATTCAAGAAATTCAAGTAGTTCTGCTCTTGTAGAATTGTTCCATATCAAATAGGGGCTCTCTGTGTTACTGTTAAGCATCTTCAAAATCTCCGTAGCACTAATCATAGCAAGTTTTCTAGCAACATAGGGGGTCAGCATGCCAGCTAAACTTTTCCTTATGGTTGGATTTTCTGGTGTTGCTTGTTCTTCAGGCAGATAACCTCCAAGGCGACTTAGAGCTCGGACACTCAGTTTGGCAAGGCTGTTGGCTACTTCCTTCCCATCCGGCCACGTTAATGATCCTTCCCCAGGTTCAACTATGGAAAACTTGTCAGCTGATCTGTCTATAATTCAGGGATAAAACTATGACTACAGAAAGGAAAGATGACCTCAGTTATGCATTTTAAATATAGCAATGTGTGCAGGTCAGTCTCAAGCTCCAAAACTATCTCTTCTCCCTGGAAACCATAAGTTAGTTTTCTAAAGTCTGTAAGTCTTTCTGTTTCATAAATAAGTTCACTTGTATCATTTCTTTTTAGATTCCCAATTCTCTTTCTCTGTCTGACTTCACTCAGTATGACAATCTCTAGATCCATCTATGTTGCTGCAAATGGCATTATTTCATCCTTTTTAATGGATGGGTAATATTCCATTGTATGTGTGTAGCACATCTTATTTATCCACTCCTCTATTGTATATATTTAGGTTGCTTTTGTATTGTGTGTTGGCTATTGTAAACAGACATGCTCACTTTTTTTGATTGCTTTTTTGCTTAATAATATGTCTCGGTTTTTACTCTGTAGCAGTATGTAAATACAGTCCTCATTTTCTTTTGTACATCTGCATGGTGTTCCATTATATATATATATGCTCTAGGTAAACCCACCAGTTCCCTCTTACTGGATATCTGGGTTATTTCTAGGTTTTTTGTTGTTGTTGTTTTTATAAGTAATTAAATAACTCTCAAGCTTATTGGTTGTCATCAGGGAAAGTACTGAACAGATTATACAAATCTATAAATGAGGTTTACAGTTTTCAAGTCCCACTCTTTCCCAATTTTTGTTTTCATATTATTTATTTGGCACTTCTCTGTATTTTATGTATTATATTAATAACATTATTATTAATTTATTATTACTGGTACTAATAATTAGTAATTAATTATTAGCAAATTATATTAATAGTTAATGTTGGGGTTATTAATAATTAATACATCAATGTGTTGTATATTAATAACAATTTATATAAACTTTGTTATACTTTTCTTTATCATCCATAGCAAGAATATGTGAAAATTTTCTTTCTTGTGTATATGTGTCTTAGGTCACACTGTGAAAATGTATTTCTTACTGTGGTGATGGGGTTGCTCAGTTGCTAAGTCATGTCCGATTCTTTGCAACCCCATGGACTGCAGCAGGCTCGTCTGTCCTTTACTATCTCTCACAGTTTGCTTAGATCATGTCCATTGAGTCAGTGATGCTATCTAACCATCTCATCCTCTGTCACTCCCTTCTCCTTTTGCCTTCAATCTTTCCCAGCATCAGGATCTTTTCCAGTGAGTCAGCTCTTCATGTCAGGGACCAAAGTATCGGAACTTCTTCTTCAGCAACAGTCCTTCCAATGAATATTCAGGGTTGATTTCCTCTAGGATTGACTGGTTTGATCTCCTTGCAGTCCAAGAGACTCTCAAGAGTCTTCTCCTGCACCACAATTTGAAAACATCAATTCTTCAGCACTCAGCCTTCTTTATGGTCCAACACTCACACCCATACATGACTACTGGACTATATGGACCTTTGTCTGCAAAGTGATGTCTCTGCTTTTTAATACACTGTCTGGGTTACTCATTGCTTTCCTTCCAATGAGCAAACGTCTTTTAATTTCATAGCTGCAGTCACCATCTGTGATGATTTTGGAACCCAAGAAAATAAAATCTGTCACTGCTTCTACTTTTTCTTCTTCTTTTTGACATGCAGTGATGGGACTGGATGACATGCTCTTAGTTTTTTGAATGTTGAGTTTTAAGCTAGCTTTTTTACTCTCCTCTTTCACCATCATCAAGAGACTCTTTAGTTCCTCTTCATTTTCTGCCATTAAGGTGGTATCATCTTCATATCTGAGGTTGTTGATATTTCTCCCAGCAATCTTGATTCCAGCTTGTTGTTCATCCAGCTGGGCATTTGACATGATGTACTCTGTGTATAAATTAAATAAGTAGGGTAACAGTATACAGCCTTGTCATACTCCTTCCCCAATTTGAACCAGTCCACTGTTCTATGTCTGGTTCTAACTATCGCCTGTTGACCTGCATACAGGTTTCTCAGGAGACAGGTAAGGTGGTCTGGTATTCCCATCTCTTTCAGAATTTTCCACAGTTTGTTGTGATCCACACAGTCCAAGACTTTAGCATAGTCAATGAAGCAGAAGTAGATGTTTTTTAGAATTCCTTTGCTTTCTCCTTGATCCAATGAATGTTGACAATTTGATCTCTGAATCAGTCAAAAGGCACATAATCAAAAGAGGATAGAATATCCATAAGTAAGAAGTATTGATAATTGAGGATTTTTTTAAAAAGAAATTCTCAGCCCTAGCTTTTCTGAAGCTAGAGATGCCAACCTTACTACTGTAAGAGATCTTGTCCTCTGTTCTGGCTCCAGGCTGGCTATGCTGACGTCAGCCCTTCTAGGTTCATGCCCTTCTCCCTACCTTGGGTTCTGATAGCCTAGCTCTTGCACCCCCTTAACATGATTGTTCTTGTCACCCATGTCATCTTGTCATCTGTGCAACTGATGAAATAGAGAAAGGCCTATCTTACAAGATTTAAAACCTTTTGAAGGGATGGTAAGACCCCAAAGCCTCACACCTTTGCTTCTGATGGTAACAACTCTTAATTAAACCATTCACTTCTTGTACCCTTTAGAATGTTCTCTGAGAAATGTTCTCCACTAGCTATCAGCGAATCTTTTTTTTTTTTTTTTGCCCTTCACAGCCAAATGTTATTATCTCCACCTCTTCATGCTCCATGCATTTGACAGCCTACTGCAATTGTTTGTGCTTCTACCATTCTGCCTGAATGAACACTTGCCATGATCACCAAAGACTTCATAGCTGGCAAATTCTATGTTGCTTTCCCATTGTCATCCAACTTGAATGATCTCTGCATTTGGCATTTTTAATTTTTAATTTTTATTTATGTTTATTTTACCTAAGTTCTTAAAAAAGTTTTTTCTTCTAGTTTTATTGAGCTATAATTGACATACAGCACTGTATAAGTTTAAGTGATACAGCATAATGATTTGACTCACATCATGAAATGATTATCACAATAAGTTTAGAGAACATCCATCATCTCATATAGAAACAAAAATGTAAAAATACATGGTGAGGTGTCACTAGAGGACTTTTGCTTCAGACTTAACATACTCCACGTCCTACCTGCTAGTATAAGGAGAATGAGAGATATGCAGCAGACCTGGACTCAACCTAAAGTAGGAACCAAACCCAACTGAGTCCAGACTAGATCAGTCAACTCCCAGCCACAGAAAAAAAGAAAAAATAATTTTTTTCCTTGTAATGAGAATGCTTAAGATTTATTTACTCTCTTAAATTCATATATAACATACAGTAGTGTTCCTTATATTCATCATGCTGTACAATATATCCTAAGTACTTATCTTATAACTGGAAGTTTGTACCTTTTGACCATCTTCATCCAATTCCAGCTCCCCTTACAACTCACCTCCGGTAACCACAAATCTGATCTCTTTTCTTGAGTTTGTTAGTTCTTGAAGTATAATGGACCTACCACAGTATGTTAGTTTCTGTTACACAACACTGATTTGGCATTTCTGTACATTTAAAAATGATCATCTTGATAAGTCTAGTTATGATATGTCACCATACAAAGATTTGCATAGTTATTAATTATATTCCTCACTCTATACTTAGTGCTATCTATCTATCTATATATGCTTATTTTAAGATACTGATTTCTTCTTTTTTAAGATACTGATCTCTTAAGTTCACACAAATTTTAACAACCTTGCAGTTTTACTCCTTGCCCATATTTACTGTTGTTGACATCATAGTTTACATCTTCTTGTTTTGTTTATGCCTTAACTACTTATTGCAGATATAAATGATTGTACTACCTTTTAAAAAAGACGGATGCTTTTATTCATACGTTTCTTCCAGTCTACTTGTTGGATTATTATTCACCTTTTTTAAAAATTGAAGTATCGTTGATTTACAATGTTTTGGTAGTTTTAGGTGTACAGCAAAGTGATTTATATATATACATATTCTTTCTCAGATTCTTTTTCAATATAGGTTATTATAAAATATTGTGTATATTTCCCTGTTCTATACATTAGGTCCTTGTTGTTTATCTATTTTATGTATAGCAGTGTATATATATTACTCCCAAATTCCTAGTTTACCCCTTTCTCCCTGATGTTACTACTTTTGTCTCTTAATCTTCCTACTAGTTTTATGTTCTTGTTTAGTTGCTAAGTCGTGTCTGACACTTTGCAGCCCTATGGACTGCAGCATGCCAGGTTTCCCTGTCCTTCACCATCTCCCAGAGTTTGCTCAAACTCCTGTCCATTGTCTCGGTGATGCCATTCAGCCATCTCATCCTCTGTGATCCCCTTCTCCTCCTGCTTTCAATCTTTCCCAGCATCAGGGTCTTTTCCAGTGAGTCAGCTCTTCGCATCAGGTGGCCAAAGTATTGAAGCTTCAGCTTCAACATTAGTCCTTCCAATGAATATTCAGAGTTGATTTCCCTTATATCTAGCTCATTTACTGCCTTTACAGTATATTTGCCTTAACTAATAAGATTTTTCACTGGTTCTACCTAAGGTTCTTTTTGGAATTTTCTTGTTTCTAGTTGTGGAATTTTGGTGCCAAACCATTTTGCTTGTCTGTGAAACTTTGAATCTTTCCATCAAATCCAAATGAAAGTCTTGCTGGATTGTGTATTCTCAGTTGTAGGTTTCTCCTTTTTGTCTCTGGCCTGCAGAGTTTCTGCTGAGAAGTCAGCTTATAGCTTTCTGGGTATTCCCTTGGATGTAAGTTTTTGCTTTTCATTTGCTGTTTTTAAATATTCTCTGTTTTGCCATTTTAATGACAATGTGTCTTGGTGTGGTCCTCTTTGAATTGATCTTGTTTGGGATGCTCTGTGCTTCATGGACTAGGATGTCTGTTTCCTTTCCCAGGATAGGAAAGTTTTAGCTGTTATGTTTTCACATATGTTCTCTGCCTGTTTCTTTCTCTCCTCCTTCTGAGTCCCCTATAATGCAAATGTTAACTTGATGTTGTTCCCAAAGATCTCTTAAACTGTTCTCACTTCTTTTTATTGTTTTTTTCTTTCTACCTAAAGTAAGCCAAGCATTTTGGGGATTCATCCTCTCAGTCCTAGACCCCTGTGTTGACGAGCCTAATGTGTGACTCAGACCCCTTGCTTCTTGGGGAAAACTTCTGCAATTGTAATTATCCTCCCATTTGTGAGTTGCCTACCCAGGGGTATAGGTCTTGATTATAACAGAACTCCATCCCTCCTACCCATCTTGTTGTGCTTCCTTCTTTACATCTTTAGTTGCAGATCTTTTCTTCTAGTCTGATTTTTCTCATCAATTGTTTCGGTGTGTTGTTGTTTTTAGTCACTCAGTCGTGTCTGACTCTGCGACCTCATGAACTGTAGCCCACCAGGCTCATCTGTCCATGGAATTTTCCAGGCAAGAATACTGGGGTGGGTTGCCATTCCCTTCTCCAGGGGAAGTTCCCAACCCAGGGAATGAACCTGGGTTGCCTGCATTGCAGGCAGATTCTTTACCGGCTGAGCCACCAGGGACGTGTCAAAACCACTGAAATGTTTTTAGTCACTCAGTCATGTCTGACTCACAGCAGGAGTTACTCTGTAAATAGTTGTAATTTTGCTGTGCACATGGGAGGAGGCTCTTCCCACTCCACCATCTTGGCCACCTCTTGGCATTGCTAACCACCCCTCATCTTTGAACATCTCTCTTGCGTTGGCTTCCATAACATTCTCCTTTTCTCTGGCAATTCTTCCTTAGTCTCTGATTCCCATTTAATATACTTTATTGGATCTTCCATTCAAATTACCGTAGGAATTTATGCTCATTATGCATGTGTGCTAAGTCACTTCAGTTGTATCCTACTCTTTGCGACCCTAGGGACTGTAGCTCACCAGGCTTCTCTGTCCATGGGATTCTCCAGGCAAGAATACTGGAGTGGGTTACCATTTCCTTCTCTAAGGGATCTTCCCAACCCAGGAATTGAATCTGCTTCTCTCAGGTCTCCTGCATTGCAGGTGGGTTCTTTACCACTAGATCCACCTGGGAAACCCATATGCTCATTGAAACAAGTCAATTAATATAGAAGTGTACAAAGAAAAAGCCAACTATAACATTTTCTGTATTTAGAGCTAATTTAGGATTCTAAAACTACTAAAACTTGTAAGGTTTTTAAATTTAAAGGTTGATCTGTAAATGGCAATAAACAACTACTCTGGACAGAATGCCTTGAGAAACCTGTATGCAGGTCAGGAAGCAACAGTTAGAACTGGACATGCAACAACAGACTGGTTCCAAATAGGAAAAGGAGTACGTCAAGGCTGTATATTGTCACCCTGCTTATTTAACTTATATGCAGAATACATCATGAGAAACGCTTGACTGGATGAAGCACAAGCTGGAATCAAGATTGCTGGGAGAAATATCAATAACCTCAGATGCAGATGGCACCACCCTTATGGCAGAAAGTGAAGAAGAACTAAAGAGCCTCTTGATGAAAGTGAAAGAGGAGAGTGAAAAAGTTGGCTTAAAGCTCAACATTCAGAAAACTAAGATCATGGCATGTGGTCCCATCACTTCATGGCAAATAGATGGGGAAACAGTGGCTGACTTTATTTTTCTGGGCTCCAAAATCACTGCAGATGGTGATAGCAGCCATGAAATTAGAAGATGCTTACTCCTTGAAAGGAAAGTTATGACCAACCTAGACAGCGTATTAAAAAGCAGAGACATTACTTTGCCAACAAAGGTCTGTCTAGTCAAGGCTATGGTTTTTCCAGTAGTCATGTATAGATGTGAGAGTTGGACTATAAAGAAAGCTGAGCACTAAAGAATTGATGCTTTTGAACTGTGGTGTTGGAGAAGACTCTTGAGGGTCCCTTGGAGTGCAAGGAGATCAAACCAGTCCATCCTAAAGGAGATCAGTCCTGGGTGTTCATTGGAAGAAGTGATGCTGAAACTGAAGCTCCAATACTTTGGCCACCTGATGCGAAGAGCTGACTCATTTGAAAAGACCCTGATGCTGGGAAAGATTGAAAGCAGGAGGATAAGGGGACGACAGAGGATGAGGTGGTTGGATGACATCACCGACTCAATGGACATGAGTTTGAGCAAGCTCCAGAAGATGGTGAAGGACAGGGAAGCCTGGCGTGCTGCAGTCCATGGGGTCACAAAGAGTCAGACATGACTGAGCGACTGAACTAAACTGAAATGATGATCAAAAAAAGATCTATATGGAACTTTCCTGATGATCCAGCGGCTCGGACTCTGTGGTCCCAATTCAAGGGACTTGGGTTCAATCCCTGGCCAGAAAACTAGGTCCCACATGCCTCAACAAAGATCCTGAATGCTGCACCTAAGAGCCGGAGGAGTCAAACAAATAATTAAAAAAAAAAAACAAACACACAGAGATCTACTTGTGTTTTGTTGATTTATCTCTTAATTTTCTTTTACCCTAGGAGTTCTTCCTCTATTTCTCTTTTCTCTTTGAATTTTATTTAAGAAAATGGCTGAGGGACTTCCCTTGTGGCACAATGGATAAGAATCCACCCGCCAGTGCAGGTTAATACCCTGGTCCAGGAAGAGATTCTACTTCCGTGGACGAAGCAACTAAGCCCATTTGCCACAGCTTCCGGTCCCTTTGCTGCAACTACTGAAGACCGTGCACCATAACAAGAGTAGCCACTGCAATGAGAAACCCATGCACTGCAATGGAGAGTAGACCCTGCTCTCCAGGACTAGAGAAAGCCAGACCTCAGCAACAAAGACCAAGTGCAAGCAAAAATAAATAAATATTTTAAAAAGGAGAATGGCTAGGAACTTCCCTGACGGTCCAGTGTTTATGATTCCACAGTTTCATGGCAGGGGGCGTGAGTTGGATTCCTGGTCAGGGGACTAAGATCCCCCAAGCTCTGAGGCAGGGCCAAAATTAAAAAAAAAAAAAAAAGAAAGAAAGAAAGGAAATTACTGATTTGTCCACTATCTGTATTTTGCTGTCTGTATTCCCATGGTGCCATTGAACATGTTTCTCTAGCCTCTGATTTTTTTCTCCTTCCCCTGTAAGTTAGTAATTGGATGTAGAGCCCTGATCACGTTCAAGTTAAATTTTTTCGACACGACAACTTCATCGGTGGTATTGTGATCTTCCGTGAGGAAGCATAAAATGTCTGGGTGCCTCCATTGCTGATGCTAGCAGCATGTGGGATTTTAGTTCCCCAGACATGGATTGAACTGGTGTCCCCTGCATTGGAAGGCAGATTCTTAACCACTGCACCACCAGGCAAGTCCTCCATTAATTCATTAGGACTTCCAATTGGTGATATTCAAACTCTAGCATGCCTTTTTCATTCATTAGCTGGACATTTTCTGTATCATTTGGCTACCCAATGGTTATAGTTCATAAAGAAAAAACAATGAAAATAAGAAGTGTTTCACTTTATTTAGCAGTTCTCAAAATAATAAAGTGTGCACTTAAATCTTTCCATGATGACTAATTAATTTTTAGTATTATCCTGAACTGGGGTTGACAGACATACTGATGGGATGTCCAAATTACCACATCTTTGGTCAGTGGGAGGCCCCTTAAGTTGATTTCTAAGCCCTTTTGACAAGACCTTAGCTGTTTTTGATAACTATTATTTTCTATTTGGAAATAATTTTTTAAAATCACAATTTGGGTATCAGCTTGCTCATTTTTACTTCTTGGTCATTGTTTTTAGGCCTTTGAAATAGAAAGAACTAGAAAAATGCTCTTTTTTTTTTTTTTTTTTGGCCACTCCCTGCAACTTCTGGGATCCTAGTTCCCCTATAGGGATTAAACCGGCATCCTCGGCAGTAAAAGTATGAAATCCTAACTATTTGACTGCTCCAGAACTCCCCAGAACATATTTTTTTTTTTCTAAAATAAATTCATTGTGAGTGTTTAGTGATATTTCCAATTCAAATTCAAGATTTATACTTAACTTTGATCTTAATCTGTATTTTCTTTTTCCCATGCTAAAAATCCCAGTTCTCAGCAACACTGGGAATGATACTAGAATATCACTTAATTACTCATTTTCTTCACCCCACAATTGACATCCAAGAGTCTCAGAACGACAGTACCAACACTACTACCAGCAATATGATTGCCATAAACACTTTAAATCTCTTTAAGCAGTTCTTTTTACCCTAAGGGTATATCTCACTGGTATAAGCAATCAACTCACTGTGTTTTAAACTCAGTAGAAATAGGTCCCCTCTGTGTGTCTTCCCCACTACTTGATTTACAGTTAGGTTCATTTGTTTTGCTTTTCTTTCAATTTTTAAGAGATCGTTTTTAAATCTTAATTCTGTTTTATAATTATGTAAAATATTTACATAGTTGCTAAATCAAATCTACAAACACTACCTTCTATTCCCCTCCTCTCCACTCTATTCCTCTCTCCTACAGATAACCTTTCAAAACATGTTATGGCTTATCCTTCCATATGTTAAAAACTATAAACAGTTCTTTTTCATAAGTAGTTTTCACTGTGAGATCCATTTTATTTGCTCTCTCCCTTTCTTTCTTTCTTTTTTTTTTTTATTCAGGAAAACCACATCCACAATCCACCATAGATTCCCTTACAAAGAATGAGGACCTAATTGGGAGAAGAATCTGGCGAAATGCTTGGGACCAGTCAGGACTTCCTGTCAGCAAGGATAGGTAGGGAGTCAGCTGTCAGCCCCTTGTGTATGGCTGGTGGCAATGGAAGTGTAGCTCTGTACTCTTTTTGCAAACGGTCCATCTACTCCTGCCAGACAACTAACTGGAGGTTCTTCTAGATGGCTGGGTTTTGTGTTTTTTTTCCTCTGAGGATTTGGCTGTTTGTAGAAATATAAGATTTCTGGAGAAATGTCAGAAATTACGTTTTTGGTTTCTTGGTGAATGGTGAGGGGGATAAGGGACACTGGGTGTAGGAACTACTTTGGTTCCTACCTGTTTAGTGGTTCCACCTGCCAAGTAGCAGTCTTGGGTGACCCCTGCAGCCTCTGTGTGTGGGTGAGGTGGGGAATGGGGTCAGCAACAGCACACTGCCCACTGTATTTTTGCTTCTTGCTGGGAGTCGGAATGGAAAGAAACCTAACCATGTGGTCTCAATTCCTGGAGGACCTCAAGGACTGCACTATAAATAAGTCAGAAATCCTAGATTGCCTACAGGATTACTTCCTGGATTCCAGCCCTTCACCCCATGATACAAAATCACATAAACTTTCAGATGCCTACTGCTCCTCTGGGCATGTCTGCTCCTAACTGGTTCCAGTTCCTTCTCTGCCCAGCCCTTGAAGATACCACCTCCTCTCCACACTCAGAAACCAACTCCACTGACCCTAAATGGTGGCTCAAAGTATTACATGAGTTAGATCCTACATTCCTTGTGATGCAAATTCTAACACCTGGTTCCTTGTGGGGGGCACAGGCTGGCAGACAGCCATGGGACCTGGTCTAATGCCTCAAACCCTTTCTTATCACAGGAACCTGACTAGCCCTGGAAAGAGCAGTCTCACCAGAGTCAACAAGACCCTAGATGTCAAAGAGCCAGAAATACAAGAAAGAAAAAGGCATGATCAATACACCCTACAGGCCAAGTTTCAGAACTCTACCTAAGCATGCATTTGTTTACTGACATTTCATTTTCCTCTGCTGGTCTGCAGGGGAAAAACATTTTAGTGATAATTAGTTTGTCTTACTATCTTCAACACTTAGCACAGTCATTCTAGTTCATTATAAACAGCCAGAACCAGGTAGCTGGGATGGAAATTAACAGACAGTGACAAGAGGGAGCAATGGGGGATGCTCCATCAGGATTCTGCTTCTGTTCACTCATATGTTCGAGGCCCCTTGGGGTTCTATCTGGGGCCATCTTCCCTTCTCACTGTACACTCTTTCCTGACACAAGCATGTGTGTGACCAGAGCTCCCATTGTCATAATAAGCAGATAAGTCCCTTCTCTGTATCCCCTATTCCAGGTCCATGTGATCACAGGACATATACTCCTGGATGTCTCCCTGGCATCTAAAACTCAACGTGCCCAAACTGAAATACTAATTTCTTCCCCAAACTGGCTTTTTCTCCCACATTCTATTTCAGTTTGTGTCACCATCATCCTCCCTCATGTTTTACTCAGAAACCTGGAGGACATCCTTGATTCATCTTCTCCCTCACCCCCCTTGTCCCATCAATCATTTAGCTCTATGACTTCATCTTCTAAATATCCACTGAATGGGTCTGTTTTATCAGTTCCACTGCCAATCCCCTGTGCAAACCATTATCCCCTCTTACCTGGGTTAGTTCAGTTTCAGTCGCTCAGTCGTGTCTGACTCTTTGTGACCCCATGGACTATAGCACGCCAGGCTTCCCTGTCCTTCACCATCTTCCGGAGCTTGCTCAAACTCATGTCCATTGAGTCGGTGATGTCATCCAACCGTCTCATCCTCTGTCGTCCTCTTCTCCTACTGCTTTCAATCTTTCCCAGCATCAGGGTCTTTTTAAATGAGTCAGCTCTTCGCATCAGGTGGCCAAAGTATTGGAGCTTCAGCTTCAGCATTAGTCCTTCCAATGAATATCCAGGGTTGATTTCCTTTAGGATTGACTGGTTGAATCTCCTTGCAGTCCAAGGGACTCTCAACACCACACTCTGAAGACCAGAGTCTTCTCCAACACCACAGTTCAAAAGCATCAATTCTTCAGCGCTCAGCTTTCTTTGTGGTCCAACTCTCACATCCATACATGACTACTGGAAAAACCATACCTTTGACTAGACGGACCTTTGTTGGCAAAGTAATGTCTCTGCTTTTTAATATGCTGTCTAGGTTGGTCATAGCTTTTCTTCCAAGGAGCAAGTGTCTTTTAATTTCATGGCTGCAGTCACCATCTGCAGTGATTTTGGAGCCCAAGAAAATAAAGTCTGTCACTATTTCCATTGTTTCCCCATCAATTTGCCATGAAGTGGTGAGACCAGATGTCATGATGTTAGTTCTTTGAATGTTGAGTTTTAGCCAGCTTTTTCACTCTCCTCTTTCAATTTCATCAAGAGGCTCTTTAGTTCCTCCTTACTTTCTGCCACAAGGGTGGTGTCAGCAGCATATCTGAGGTTATTGCTATTTCTCCCTACAAAAACTTGATTCCAGTTTGTGCTTCATCCAGCCTGGCATTTCACATGATGTACTCTGCATTTAAGTTAAATAAGCAAGGTGACATTACACAGCCTTGACATACTCCTTCCCTGATTTGGAACCAGTTCACTGTTCCATGTTTGGTTGTAACTTGTTTCTTGACCTGCATACAGATTTCTCAGGAGGCAGGTCAGGTGGTCTGGTATTCCCATCCCTTTCAGAATTTTCCACAGTTTGTTGTGATCCACACAGTCAAAGGCTTTAGTGTAGTCAATGAAGCAGAAGTAGATGTTTTTCTAGAATTCTCTTGCTTTTTCTATGATCCAGTGGATGTTGGCAACTTGATCTCTGGCTCCTCTGCCTTTTCTAAATCCAGCTTGAACATCTGGAAGTTCTCGATTCATTTACTGTTGAAGCCTGGCTTGGAGAATTTTGAGCATTACTTTGCTAGCATGTGAGATGAGTGTAACTGTACAGTAGTTTGAACATTTTTTGGCATTGCCTTTCTTTGGGATTGGAATGAAAACTGACCTTTTCCAGTCCTGTGGCCACTGCTGAGTTTTCCAAATTTGCTGACATATTGAGTGCAGTGCTTTCACAGCATCATCTTTCAGGATTTGAAATAGCTCAACTGGAATTCCATCACCTCCACTAGCTTTGTTCATAGTGATGCTTCCTAAGGCCCACTTGACTTTACACACCAGGATATCTGGCTCTAGGTGAGTGATCACACCATTGTGATTATCTGGGTCATGAAGATCTTTTTTTGTATAGTTCTTCTGTGTATTCCTGGCACCTCTTCTTAATATCTTCTGCTTCTGTTAGGTCCATACCATTTCTGTCCTTTATTGTGCCCTATTATTTGCATGAAATGTTCCCTTGATATTTCTAATTTTCTTGAAGAGATCTCTAGTCTTTCCCATTTTATTGTTTTCCTTCGTTTCTTTGCATTGAACACTGAGGAAGTCTTTCTTCTCTGTTCTTGCTATTCTTTGGAACTCTGCATTCAGATGGGTATATCTTTCCTTTTCTCTTTTGCCTTTTGCTTCTCTTCTTTTGTCAACTATTTGTAAGACCTCCTCAACCATTTTGCCTTTTTGCAGTTCTTCTTGGGAACGGTTTCAATTACCACCTCCTGTACAATGTTATGAACCTCCCTCTGCAATTCTTCAGGCACTCACTCTATCAGATCTAATCCCTTGAATCTATTTGTCATTTCTACTGTATAATCACAAGGGATTTAATTTAGATCATACATGAATGATCTAGTGGTTTTCTCTACTTTCTTCAATTTAAGTCTGAATTTTGCAATAAGGAGTTCATGATCTGAGCCACGGTCAGCTCCTTGTGCTGTTTTTGCTGACTGTATAGAGCTTCTCCATCTTTGGCTGCAAAGAATATAATCAGTTTGATTTCAATATTGACCATCTGGTGATATCCATGTTTAGAGTTGTGTTGTTGGAAGAGGGTGTTTGCTATGACCAGTGCATTCTCTTGGCAAAACTCTGGTAGACTTTGCCCTGCTTCATTTTGTACTCCAAGGCCAAACTTGCCTGTTACTCCAGGTATCTCTTGACTTCGTACTTTTGCATTTCAGTCCCCTATGATGAAAAGGACATCTTTTTTGGTGTTATTCTAGAAGGTCTTGTAAGTCTTCATAGCACCATTCAACTTCAGTTTCTTCAGCCTTACTGGTTGGGGCATAGGCTTGGATTACTGTGATATTGAATGGTTTGCCTTGGAAACGAACAGAGATCATTCTGTCATTTTTGAGATTGCACCCAAGTACTGCATTTCAGACTCTTGTTGATTATGAGGGCTACTCCATTTCTTCTAAGGGATTGTTGTCCACAGTAGTAGATATAATGGTCATCTGAATTAAATTTGCCCATTCCAGTCCATTTTAGTTTACTGACTCCTAAATTGTCAATGTTCTCTCTTGCCATCTCCTGTTTAACCACTTTCAATTTACCTTGATTCATGGACCTAACATTCCAGGTTCCTATGCAATAATTGTTCTTTACAGCATCAGACAATTTTGATCATGGTTGAAGCAAATTGTAAATTATCCACATACACACGACATAACATTTGAGATGACTGCAAACTGAACACTGATTGAATATTTGACAGAATTAAGGAATTATTGTTTATATTCCTAGCCATTTTGCTTTTTTACTTTAAAAAAACATAATATTGTTCGTAGCCTGAATGGGAGTGGGGTTTGAGGGAGAATGGATACATGTGTATGTATAGCTGAGTCCCTTCCCTATTCACCTGAAACTGTCACAATATCATCAATCAACTGTGTTGTTGCTGTTGCTTAGTAACTTAATTGTGTCCAACTCTTTTGTGACCTCATGGATTATAGCCCTCTAGGTTCCTTCGTATCTGGAATTTTCCGGGCTAAGATACTGGAGTAGATTACCATTTCCTTCTCCAGGGGATCTTCATCACCCAGGGATTGAACCTGTGCCTCCTGCATTGTAGGCGGATTCTTTACCACTGAGCCACGAGGGAAGCCCTAATTGACTATCAGTTCAGTTCAGTTCAGTCGCTCAGTCATGTCCGACTCTCTGTGACGCCAGGGACTGCAGCACGCCAGGCATCCCTGTCCATCACCAACTCCTGGAGCTTGCTCTAACTCATGTCCATCGAGTCAGTGATGCCATCCAACCATGCCCAATACAAAATAAAAAGTTAGAAAAAAACATAGTATAGTTTAAAAATATTTTAAAATAAATCCTCAAAGTTTAGTAATGTATACTAAATCGTTACAAATGCTTTGGATTTTCTTTAAAATAATATGTGAAAAGAGCAAGTACCTGAAAGAACAGATGATATAAGCATGGCTGTGCCTGCATGCTGCCACTTCAGTCACGTCTGACTGTTTGTGACCCTATGGACCCTAGCCTACCAGACTCCTTTGTCCATGGGATTCTCCAGGCAAGAATACTGGAGTGGATTACATGTCCTCCTCCAGGGAATCGAACCCGCATCTCTTGCAAAAATTATTTCACTTGCACATAATCCAGGGTTCATTTTGTACTTGGTAAGGACCTTTTTCTAATTAACATAAAACCATTAGCATACCTAACAAAATTAAAAATAATTCAAGGAATCAAGATATAAAAAGTACAAATCACAAAGAGTTTTTTTTATTTTCTTAACATTTAAGATTTTAAAAATTCTGCTTAACAACAATCATCACAAAAAAGGGAAAAAATAGACTGAAAAAAAGATAAATACATAATAGACAAAGATTAAAGAACCACAACAAATCAATAAGAAAAAGGGAAACAATCCAATAGGAAAATGGTCAAGGAATAACAGATAACTTACAGAGGAGGAAATTTAACGTACCATCAGACATACGAAAAAAATGTTCACCTCCCTGCTAATCAGGAACAAGCAAATTAAAACTAAATGAGATACCATTTTATATCTTTTATATAGACAAAATTCAATGTGATAAAACCATATGTTGAGAAAGATATAGACAAATAAGAATTCTCAAATACTGCTAGTGGGAGTGTAAATCAGTTGTTAAAGAGAAATTTAGATATATCTACCAAAGCTGACCAACCTCAGATATGCAGATGATACCACTTTAATGGCAGAAAGCAAAGAGAAACTAAAGAGCCTCTTGATGAAGGTGAAAGAGGGGAGTGAAAAAGCTGGCTTAAAACTCAACATTCAGAAAACTAAGATCATGGCATCTGGTCCCATCAATGCATGGCAAATAGTTTGGGAAAAAGTTGAAACTTCATTTTCTTGGGCTCCAAAATCACTGCAGGTGGTGACTGCAGCCACGAAATTAAAAGACTCTTGCTCCTTGGAAGAGAAGCTATGACAAACCTAGACAGAGTCCAGGAGTTGGTGGTGGACAAGGAAGCCTGGCATGCTGCAGTCCACAGGGTTGCAAAGAGTTGGACACAACTGAGTGACTGAACTCAACTGAACAGAGATAGCATGTTAAAAAGCAGAGACATCACTGTGCCGACAAAAGTCCTTTTAGTCAAAGTTATGGTTTTTCCAGTAGTTACGTGTGGACTTGAGAGTTGGACCATAAAGAAGGCTGAGTGCTGAAGAATTGATGCTTTTTTGAACTGTGGTGCTGGAAGACTCTTAAAGAGTCCCTTGAACAACAAGGGGGTCAAACCAGTCAATCCTAAAGGAAATCAAGGCTGAATATTCATTGGAAGGACTGATGCTGAAGCTGCAGCTCCAATATTTTGGCCACTTTATGTGAAGAACTGACTCACTGGAAAAGACCCTGGTGCTGGGAAAGATTGAGGGCAGGAAGAGAAGTGGGCGACAGAGGATGAGATGGTTGGGTGGCATCACCAACTCAATGGACATGAGTTTGAGCAAGCTCCAGGAGATGGTGAAGGACAGGGAGGTTTGGTGTGCTGCAGACTATAGATAGACTGCAAAGAGCCAGACATGACTTAGTGACTGAACAACAACCACCAAAGCTGAAAATTAGTACATATCCCATGGCCTAGTAATTCCCCCTCTAAGTGTATGTGTTTTTGTCTCTCAGTCATGTCCAGCTCTTTGTGACCCCCTGGACTGTAACCCGGGAGCCTCTTCTGTCCATGGGATTTGCCAGGCAAGAATACTGGAGTGGGTTGCTATTTCCTTCTCCAGGGGATTTTCCCAACCCATGGATCAAACCCTGGTCTCCCACATTGCAGGCAGATTCTTTACCATCTGAGCCACCAGGAAAATTCATAAAAACCTTGTATATTTGCATAAAGAAAGATGTATAAGAGTGGTTTTCAACACTGTTTACAATAGAAAAAAAATAGGAACAACCTCAAAGTCCAAAATAGGAGGATAGATAAATAAATTGTTCTTTCTTTATATAATGACTTCCCTGGTGGCTCAGATGGTAAAGAATCCTCCAGCAATGCAGGAAACCTGGGTTCGATCCCTGGATTGGAAAGATCCTCTGGCAAAGGATTTGGCAACCGACTCCAGTATTCTTGCCTGGAGGATCCCCATGGACAGAGGAGCCTGGCAGGCTACAGTCCATGGGGTCGCAAAGAGTTGGACATGACTGAGCGACTAAACACAGCACATACAATGAAACACAAAATTGAAGTTACAATATGAATCAATTCAGAAAATATGTTGCATTAAAACACAAAATACAAGAGAAAATATAAAGTATCATTTATATAAAGTTTGTGAAATGTATGCATTGTTTGTGAATACATATACATGTAAAATAATAGTATATAGATATGCATGGAAATGGTGAATGCCAGCTTCAGGATACCAGTTACCTCTGTAAGAAAAGAAGTGAACAAAAGGGGCGTCAAATGCATATGTCATATTTTATTTTGTTTAAAAAACTAAGATTAAAACCTAAAAATCTAAAAGATTAAGAGGTAACCAGGCACACAAATGTTTATTATAGTTTTCTGTATACTTTCTCCCTGCTTGAAATTTTGCTAAAAAGAAAAAATAATAAATTTGGGAGATGGGAAAGTGGACACAGTAAGGATCTTGGCTCTGAAGTCAAAGAGGCTAGTAGCTAGAAATGGAAGAAGGGCCAAACTCCTAATGGAGCCACGAGTTTTGAAATGCTGGCAGGTTAAAGGCCAAGCCATGTCTTTTCATTTTTTATTATCCCCCTCCAGCTTGACAAATAATACTTGGCAAATAAGTAAGCATTCTATGACTTTTGCTGAATGGATGAATGGAGTTGACAGCCAGAACTGCTTCCAAAGTAACAGTTGGCATCAATAAGATATATAGTTGAACATTCCTTTTTAACAAGGTGGCTCAGAATTTCCTAAATAGATTACTCTGGGGACAATTGCTTCCCTCTCTAAAAAGCCATATCCTCTGACTAAATGGGGATTTCTGCCATGGTCGCTAGCACTGATTACAATTCAGCATCCTTTCTTGATTAAAACCCTAACTTAATTAGATATCTAGGTGTGGTTTTTTTTTAAAAATAGTTTTATTGAAGTTTAATTTATAGCCTTAGAATTCAACTATTATAAAGGTATAATTCAATGATTTTTAATAAATTGAGTTGTACAACTATCATCATACTCCAGTTTTAGAATATTTCTATTACACCAAAAAATATCCTCATGCTGATCTACAGTTAATCTCTCCTCCCACCCCTAGCCTCAGGCTACCACTGATTTTCCATCTGTTTCTATAAATTTGCCACTTCTGTACATTTCATTTAAATGGAATCATATCATACATAGTGTTTGTATCTAGCTTAGCATACTGTTTTTGAGGTTCATCTATGTTGAAGCATGTTTTAGAATTAGGTTTCTTTTTTGCCAAATATTATTTGATTGTATGGATATGTTATTTTGCTTATCTATTTATCATGTGATGAACATTTAGGTGGTTACCAGCTTTTGGCTAGTATGAAAAATGCTGCTGTGACAGTTTGCATACATAGTTTTTTTTCTGTGAGTGTAAGTTTTCATTTCTTTTTTTTTCAAACACTGACTCTGTTTTATTTTCTTTGTTTCTTTTTTTTTTTTTTTTTTGCCATGCCATGCAGCTTGTGAGATCTTAGTTCCCCAACTAGGGTTTGAACCTAGGTCAATGGCAGTGAAAGTGCCAAGTCCTAACCACTGGACCACCAGAAAGTTCCCTGTTTTCATTTCTTTTGGGTAGATTCTTAGGAGTGTAATGCCTGAATTGTACGGCAAATTTATCTTTTTAAGAAACTGTTCAACTGTTTTCCAAAGTGGCTGTTACCATTTTACATTCCTTACAGCAATGTACAAAGGTTCTAGTTTTTCCACTTCCTTACTAGCATTTGATATTCTCTGTCCTCATAATTATAACCATTCTAGTGGGTGTGAAGTAGTATCTCATTGTGGTTTTAATTTGCATTTCCCTGATGACTCATGGTGTTGAATGTATTTTCATGTGCCTATTAGCATTTTACATGCCTTTTTTTGAGATTTTTATTCAAGTCTTTTGCTCATTTTTCAAATTGAGTGTATTTTTATATTGAGATGTAAGAACTCTTTATATATTCTAGGTACAAATCATTTATCAAGTATGTGATTTGCAGATATTTTCTCCCATTCCATAGCTTGTTTTTCATTTTCTTAGTGATATTTTCAACCATCAACATAGTACGTTTTCTATTTATTTAGGTTTTCTTTTTTATTAACATTTTGTAATAATTGTTATTAATTTTTATTTTATCTCATTGTATTCAGAAAGGGCTTTCCTGGTGGCTCAGCTGGTAAAGAATCAGCCTGTAATGCAGGAGACGTGGGTTCAATCCCTGGGTTGGGAAGATCCCCTGGCAAAGGATTTGGCAACTGACTCCAGTATTCTGGCCTGGAGAATTCCATGGACTATATAGTTCAGTTCAGTTCAGTCGCTCAGTCGTGTCCGACTCTTTGTGACCCCATAGACTGCAGCACGCCAGGCCTCCCTGTCCATCACCAACTCCCAGAGTTTACTCAAACTCATGTCCATTGATTCGGTGATGCCATCCAACCACCTCATCCTCTGTCGTCCCCTTCTCTTCCCACCTTCAATCTTTCCCAGCATCAGGGTCTTTTCAAATGAGTCAGTTCTGCACATCAGGTGGCCAAAGTATTGGTGCTTCAGCTTTGGCATCAGTCCTTCCAATGAATATTCAGGACTGATTTCCTTTAAGATGGACTGGTTGGATCTCCTTGCAGTCCAAGGGACTCTCAAGAGTCTTCTCAAACACCACAGTTCAAAAGCATCAGTTCTTCAGCGCTCAGCTTTCTTTATAGTCTAACTCTCACATCCATACATGACTACTGGAAAAACCATAGCCTTGACTAGATGGACCTTTGTTGGCAAAGTAATGTCTCTGCTTTTTAACACGCTGTCTAGGTTGATCATAGCTTTTCTTCCAAGGACCAAGCATCTTTTAATTTCATGGCTGCAGTCACCATCTGCAGTGATTTTGGAGCCCCAAAAAATAAAGTCTGCTACTGTTAACACTGTTTCCCCATCAATTTGCTACGAAGTGATGAGACTGGATGCCATGATCTTAGTTCTTTGAATGTTGAGCTTTAAGCCAGCTTTTTCACTCTCCTCTTTCACTTTCATCAAGAGGCTCTTTAGCTCTTCACTTTCTGCCATAAGGGTGGTGTCATCTGTTTATCTGAGGTTATTGACATTTCTCCTGGCAATCTTTGATTCTAGCTTGTCTTTCATCCAGCCCAGCATTTCTTATGATGTACTCTGCATTTACGTTAAATAAGCAGGGTGACAATATACAGTCTTGACATACTCCTTTTCCTATTTGGAACAGTCTCTTGGTCCATGTCCAGTTCTAACTGTTACTTCCTGACCTCCATATAGATTTCTCAAGAGGCAGGTCAGGTGGTCCGGTAGTCCCATCTCTTTCAGAATTTTCCACAGTTTGTTGTCCATACAGTCAAAGGCTTTGGCATAGTCAATAAAGCAGAAATAGATGTTTTTCTGGAACTCTCTTGCTTTTTTGATTATCCAACAGATGTTGGCAATTTGATCTCTGGTTCTTCTGCCTTTTCTAAAACCAGCTTGAACACCTGGAAATTCATGGTTCACATATTGTTGAAGCCTAACTTAAGAAGATAATTTTGAGCATTACTTTACTAGCGTGTGAGTTAAGTGAAATTGTGGGTAGTTTGAGCATTCTTTGGCATTGCCTTTCTTTGGGATTGGAATGAAAACTGACCTTTTCCAGTCCTGTGGCCACTGCTGAGTTTTCCAAATTTGTTGGTATATTGACAGCATCATCTTTTAGGATTTGAAATAGCTCAACTGGAATTCCATCACCTCCACTAGCTTTGTTCATAGTGATGCTTCCTAAGGCCCACGTGACTTCACATTCAAGTATGTCTGGCTTTAGGTGAGTGATCACACCATGGTGATTATCTGGGTCATGAAGATCTTTTTTGTATAGTTCTCTGTATTCCTGGCACCTCTTCTTAATATCTTCTGCTTCTGTTAGGTCCTTACTATTTCTGTCCTTTATTGAGCCCATTTTTGCATGAAATGTTCCCTTGGTATCTCTAATTTTCTTGAAGAGATCTCTAGTCTTTCCCATTGTATTGTTTTCCTCTGTTTCTTTGCACTGATCACTGAGGAAGGCTTTCTTATCTCTCCTTGCTATTCTTTGTAACTCTGCGTTCAAATGAGTATAACTCTCCTTTTCTCCTTTGCTCTCTATAGTCCATGGACTATATAGTCTCCTTTGGACTCCTTTGGACTGCAGTCTCCTTTAGACTGTATAGTCCATGGGGTTGCAAAGAGTCAGACACAACTGAGTGACTGTCACTCATGCACTCACTCATAGTCGGAAAACATCTTCTGTATGATTTCAGTTCTTTGGAAATCGTGGTACTTGATGGTCTTTGTTAAGTTATGTATTCTTGCCAATTTTCTATTTGTTCTGCTGATTACTGAGAGAAGAATGCTGAAGGCTTCAACTCTAGATGTGGATCTGCCCAAATCTTCTTTCAATTCCATCAATTATAGCTTGTTTTATTTTGAAACTCTATTGTTAAGTACATACCACCTTTAGGATTGCTTTGTCTTCTTAGTGTATTGACTCTTTTATTATTATATAAAGTGAAAGTGAAGTCACTAAGTTGTGTCTGACTCTTTGTGACCCTGTGGACTGTAGCCCACCAGGCTCCTCTGTCCATGGGATTCTCCAGGCAAGAATACTGGAGTGGATTGCCATTTCCTTCTCCAGGGGATCTTCCCGACCCAGGGATCGAACCCAGGTCTCCCACATTGCAGGCAGACGCTTTAACCTCTGAGCCACCAGGGAAGTTTTATTTTTATATAAAAAACCCCCTTATTCCTAGTTAAGTTTCCTTGCTTTGAAATCTGTTTTGTTGGCTTCTCCAGCTTTCTTTTGACTATGTTGGCATCATAAACCTTTTTTCCATCTTTTGCTTTTTATCTACCCATATCATTTTACTTAAAATAAGTTTCTTACAGACAGTATATAGTTAAATTTTGTTATTTTATTTAATCTGACAATTCTGTCTTTTAATGACTGTGCTTAGACTATTTACATATAGTATAATTATTGATATATTTGATTTTAGTTCTACAGTTTTACTACTAATTTTCTTTTTGTGCCCACTTTTGTTCTGTTTTATCTCTCCTACCTTTTCTTTTTGGATTTTTTTTTAGGATTCCACTTTAGTTAAATTCATTGGATGTTTGGTTACATTTCTTTGTAGTCTTTTTAGTAGTTATTCTAGGGATTAACATAACATATACCTAATTTTTCACAATATTCTTAGAATTAATATTTACTACTTCAAGTAGAATGGAGAAAATTTACCATCATATAAATCTCTCCCCTCCCCACTTTATGATGTAGTTGTATATAATGCATTTACATGCATTGAAAACCCCACTCAACAATACTGTAATTTTTGCTTCCAACTATCATGTGTACTTTAACAAAGTTAAGGGGAGAAGATAGTCTACCAAGTTTATCTAGATTTACCATGTCTATCATTCTTTCTCCATTCCTGAAATTTCAAATTTTCATCTAGTATCATCTTTCTTACACCTAAAGAATGTCCTTTAGCATTTCTTTTCTTTCTTTTTAGTTCTACCTGTTTATTGCTACTGATCCATCTCCCTCCACTCCCACTTATGCTTGTATGCTCAGTTGTGTAACCCCCATGGACTGCATCCCACCAGGCTCTTCTGTCCATGGACTTTTCCAGGCAAGAATCCTGGAGCGGGTTGCCATTTTCTCCTCCTCCTTTAGCATTTCTTTTCAAGAAAGTCTGATGGCAGCAAATTTTAATTTTCTTTCACTAGTGAATTTCACCTTTATTCCTAAAGAGAATTTCTACTGGATATAGAATTTTAGGTTGATAGTTCTTTCATTTCAGCACAGTAAAAGCTTTGTTTCAGCAACTTCTGGCCTCCATAGCTTTTGATAAGAAATCTGAAGTTATTCAAATCATTATTTTCCTATATGTAATTCATTGTGTTTTTTTTTTAAGAATTATTTATTATTTTTTGACTGCACTGGGTCTTTGTTGCTGTGTGTGGGATTTCTCTTTCAGGAGGGAGGGCCAGTATGTCCATGGCCGATTCTTGTTGATTTATGGCACAGGCCATCAAAAAAAATCTGTTTTAGTAAAAGTCATTTAATTGTAAAATTTCCTCCTAATCACTGCTTTAGCTGAATACTACAAATTTTACATGATGTATCATCATTATCAAGTTTGAAGTTTTCTAATTTTCACTATAATTTTTATTTTGATCCATGTTAATTAAACATGTTGTTTAATTTCCAAATACTTGGAGATCTTCCAGATACCTTTTGTTTGATTCTATTTTAGTTAAATTATAGTCAAGGAACATAGTCTGCATCGTTACTACTTTTTATTTATTTGTACCTTTCTTTACTTATTGTGCCTTATTCTATGGTTCATTTGTCATGAATGGTCCATGTGCACATGGAAAGAATGTATTCTGCACTTGTTCAATGTGGTGTTCTATAAATGTGAAAAGACTGAGTTGGTTGACAGTATTGTTCAAATATCTTATTTTTGCTGATTTTCTCTATGTTTTGTTCATTCTTGAGAGAAGAATGTTAATCTCCAAATATAATTAAGAATCTTAATTTTTTCTGTTGATTCTACTGGTGTTTTTGTATGTGTATGTTGAAGCTGTTATTAATTGCACACACATTATGATTATATGTCTTCTTGATGAAGTGATCTTTTTTTTTAATTAATTTATTTTTGGTTGCACTGGGTCTTCACTGCTGTGCACTAGCTCTCTTTAGTTGCGGTGAGCAGGGGCTGCTCTTCTCTGTGGTGTGCAGGCTTCTCATTGCAGTGTACAGGCTTCTCCTCATGGTGGCTTCTCTTGTTGTGGAGCACAGTCTCTTGGTGCATGGGTTTCAGCTATTGCAGCATGCGGGCTCAGTAGTTGTAACTCACAGGCTCCAGAGCGTGGGCTCAGGAGATACGGCATGTGGGCTTAGTTGCTCTGTGGCAAGTGGAATCTTCCTGGACCAGGGATTGAACCTGTGTCCCCTGCATTGGCAGGTGGATTCTTATCAACTGTGCCACCAGGGAAGTCTACTGATCCTATTATCGTTATAAAATATAACTTTTATCTCTGGTACTCTCCCCCTGAAGTCTATTGTTTGATATTAACATAGATATTTCAGTTTTCATAAGAATAAAGAATCCACCTGCCAATTCAGGAGATGCAAGAGACACAGGTTCAATCCCTAGGTTGGGAAGGTCCCCTGGAGTAGGACGTGGCAACTGGTTCCAGTATTCTTGCCTGGAAAAATTCATGAAAGGGGGAGCTTGGAGGGCTACAGCCCATGGGGTCACAAAGAGTCAGACATGACTGAGCTGCTAGCTCTAGATAACTACATAACTATATTTTCATATGATTAGTGTTTGCATGGTATATATTTTTCTGTCATACTTTTAATCTCTCTGGGTCATTTATTTAATGGGAATCTCTTAGTTGACATAAGTTCGTTCTTGCTTTTTAAACTCTAGTTTGACAACCTCTGTTATTTAATTAGAATATTTTATCATTTACATTTAATGTAAGTTTAGCTATGGCTTGTTTTAAACCCACCATCTTGCTATGTTTTTCTATTTCTTTTTTATGTTCTTTGTTTTTGTCCTCCTCCATCCTTGCCTTCTTTGGATTCTTATTTATTAGTGTTTTCCAGTATTCAACCTAGTCTCTATTATTTGATTATTAGCTATATATATTCTTTATCTTCTATTGTTAATGGTTCCTCTAGAATTTACAGTATTCATCTTTGACTCATCATACTCTACCTTAAAATAATACAAATTCACATATAATTTAAGAAATTACAATAGTTTATTTTCATTCCCTTCTATCCTTTCTGCTGCTGTTTACATCCATGTTACATCTACATGCATCATAAACCCTTCAGTACATTGTTATTTTGTTTCTTCAAACAACTATTTTTTTAATTAAAAAATAAGGAAAACAGTCTTTTACATTTACTTCCATATTTACCATTTCTAGTACTCTTCATTTTTTAGTCCTTCATTTATACTACCACCTGACATCATTTCTTTCAGCCTAGACTCTAAAATTTCTTAAAAAGCTTGTCTACTGACAATGAATTTTCTGAACTTTGCCTTTATTTTTTAAGGATATTTTTGCTTTATATAGATTCTGTTTGACAAAGTATATTTTCCTTATGGTAGTTTAAATGATTGTTACATTTTATTCTGGCTTACATTATTTCTGATGAGAAGCCAGAAGTTGTACTTATCATGATTCCCTGTGTAACACATATGTTTTCCCTCTGGCTACTTTTAAGATTTTTTTTTCATTGGTTTTCAGAAATTTAACTCTGATGTTCTTTGATGCATTTTCCTCTTTTATCCTTCTTGTACTTCTTTGAACTTCTCAGGTCTGTGAGTTTATATTTCAGAAAATTTGAAAAATTTTTAATTATTATTCAAGTGCCATATTGCAACCATCATTCAAATAATTTTCTGCCTCAGTCTCTTCTGTCTCCTCTAGTGCTTGAATTTCACATGTAGTAGATTGCCTGATATTCTCCAGTAGATCAGTAAGATTTGTTAACAATTGTTCTAGGCTTGTTTCGTCTGTGTGCTTCAGCTTAGATACTTTCTATTGCCATGTCTTCAGGTTCACTGCTCTTTCTTCTCTGTATCCCTGTCTGCTGATAAACCCGTGCTAAGTGCTAGGTTGCTTTGGTCGTGTCCAACTCTTTGCAACCTTATGGACTGTAGCCCACCAGGCTCCTATGTCCATGGAATTCTCTAGGCAAGAATACTGGAGTGGATTGCCATGCCCTCCTCCAGGGGGATCTTCCCCACCCAGGGATGGAACCTGCATCTTTTAGGTCTTCTGCATTGGCAGGTGGGTTCTTCACCACTAGTGCCACCTGGGGAAGCCCACTGTTAAACCTACCCAGTGAAATTTTTAATTCATGTAATTTGTTTTTGGATCCCAGGATTTTTATTTGGTCCTGTTTTGCAGTTTCCATTTTTTTAATTGAGATTTCCTAATTTCGCTTTGTTGTGTTGATCTGTTTCTTAATCTAGTTGACATGTTATAATAGTTTAATAAATATAATACAACAGTTCATAATACTGTTTTAAATTCCTTGTTGATGATAACATCGTTTCCATCATTTGGGGGTGTATTTCTATTGGCTAATTTTTCTTTGGGTTATAGATCATACTTTCCTCCTTCTTTCACATATCTAGCAACTTTTTATTATATGATATGGACATTATGGTGCATTTTTGGGCACCTAGATTTTTTTTAACTTCTATGAAAGAGTTTCAGATTTTTCTCCATTCTGTCATGGAGTTAATTTGATTGGGAATTAGCTTATTGCTTTGAGACTTTTAAGCTTTGTTAGCTTGAGTCTAGAGAAACCTTTACTCTAGGGCTAGATTACTCCTTCTCTGAAGATGAATTCTTTCTGAAACCTCTATTGAGGCATCATTTTTTGTAAAGCGTTTTAACTGATCTCGCCTGGTGGCTCAGATGGTAAATAATCTGCCTGCAATGCAGGAGTCCCAAATTCTATCCCTGAGTCAGGAAGATGCCCTAGAGAAGGGAATGGCTTATTCTTGCCTGGAGAGTTCAATATTAGTTTGCACTTGGACTTCTCCCATGGCTCAGATGGTAAAGAATCTGCCTGTAATACTGGACACCCAGGTTCAGTCCCTGGGTTGAGAAGATCCCCTCGAGAAGGGCATGGTAACCCACTCCAGGATTGCTGCCTGGAGAATCCCATGGACAGAGGAGTCTGTCACAAAGAATCAGACATGACTGAGCGACTGACATTTCACTTCACACTTGAATATCTCCTAGTCCTAGATGAGTTCAGTAATTACTTAGCTTACAGTTAACTGATATGTGTTCATTCCCTGATGACTGTTCTCTGCCTGGCCTCTTGAAGTCTTGTCCTGTGCATGCATAGTTTGGTATTGGACCAAAGACTCAAGAGAATCCTGTGCAGATTTCTAGAGAAGCCTTTGGCTTTACTCCTTTATTTTTGGTACCTTCCCCCATACATTCCAGATAACTAAGTATTCCTGAGCTCTGATTTCTGTCTTGTTAAGTCAGGGAGACGGCTGTGCTCTTTTTAGACTACCCTTCCTTACACCTCAGTCCAGAAATTAACTCCAGATAGAAAGAAAGACCATATGGGGCTCACCTTAATATTTTTCCTTCTCTCTAGCAATATCACAGTCTTATATTGCCTGTTATGCAATATCTGAAAACAGTTATTTCATGTATTTTTTCAGTTTTTAGTTGTTTACAGCAGGGGACTGGTTGAATATAAGTTCCTGTCATAAATCCTTGAAATGTAATAAACATAATATGTAGAAATTCATCTTTGACTCTCAGTTGATTTTATATTTTAATTTTGAGAGGTAATAGAAATGTTTTGCAATGATTTGTATAGCAAAAAATGGTAAATTTTATTGTGTGTAAATTATACCTCAATAAAATTCATAAAAAAGACAAAACAGAAAAAACAGTCTCTGTTTTTTTTTTTTTAAACAGAGACTTCTGAGTTAAAGTTATATTAGTAAATATTTCAGGCACACAAAAATAAATAGAGAATTATATAGGAAATGCCCCTATGGCTATCATTCTGATTATAAAATAAGACAATACAAATACCAGAAATTCCTTCTGTATCCTTTTCTCCCCTGCAAGGTTAATCACTATCTTGAACATTGTGTTTATTATCCTAATGCTTGTTTTTATCATTTTGCTTCATATCAGTTCAGTTCGGTCGCTCAGTCATGTCCGACTCTTTGCGACCCCATGAATCGCAGCACACCAGGCCTCCCTGTCCATCACCAACTCCCAGAGTTTGCTCAAACTCATGTCCATTGAGTCGGTGATGCCATCCAGCCATCTCACCCTCTGTCATCCCCTTCTCCTCCTGTCCCCAATCCCTCCCAGCATCAGGGTCTTTTCCAATGAATCAACTCTTCGCATCAGGTGGCCAAAGTATTGGAGTTTCAGCTTCACCATCAGTCCTTCCAATGAGCACCCAGGACTGATCTCCTTTAGGATGGACTGGTTGGATCTCCTTGCAGTCCAAGGGACTCTCAAGAGTCTTCTCTAACACCACAGTTCAAAAGCATCAATTTTTCGGCACTCAACTTTCTTCACAGTCCAACTCTCACATCCATACATGACCACTGGAAAAACCATAGCCTTGACTAGACAGACTGTTGTTGGCAAAGTAATGTTTCTGCTTTTTAATATGCTATCTAGGTTGGTCATAACTTTCCTTCCAAGGAGTAAGCATCTTTTAATTTCATGGCTACAATCACCATCTGCAGTGATTTCGGAGCCCCAGAAAATAAAGTCTGTCACTGTTTCCACTGTTTCCCCATCTATTTGCCATGAAGTGATGGGACTGGATGCCATGATCTTAGTTTTCTAAATGTTGAGTTTTAAGCCAACTTTTTCGCCCTCCTCTTTCACTTTCATCAAGAGGCTTTTTAGTTCCTCTTCACTTTCTGCCATAAGGGTGGTGTCATCTGCATATCTGAGGTTATTGATATTTCTCCCTGCAATCTTGATTCCAGCTTGTGCTTCTTCCAGCCCAGCATTTCTCATGATGTACTCTGCATATAAGTTAAATAAGCAGGGTGACAATATACATACAGCCTTGATGTACTCCTTTTCCTATTTGGAACCAATCTGTTGTTCCATGTCCAGTTGCTTCCTGACCTGCATATAGGTTTCTCAAGAGGCAGGTCAGGTGGTCTGGTATTCCAATCTCTTTCAGAATTTTCCAGTTTATTGTGATCCACACAGTCAAAGGCTTTGGTGTAGTCAATAAAGCAGAAATAGATGTTTTTCTGGAACTCTCTTGCTTTTTCGATGATCCATTGGATGTTGGCAATTTGATCTCTGGTTCCTCTGCCTTTTCTGTTTAAACAAAACAAACAAACAAAAAACAGGCAAATTTGCTTCATATGTGGGTTTCCCTGCTGGCTCAGTGGTAAAGAATCTGCCTGCTAATACAGGAGATGTGAGTTCGATCCCTGGGTTGGGAAGATCCCCTGGAGAAGGAAATGACTACCCACTCCAGTGTTCTTGCCTGGGAAATCCCATGGACAGAGGAGGTTGGCGGACTACAGTCCATGGGGTCGCATAAGTGTCAGACATGACTTAGTGACCAAACAATATATATATAATGATATATATATATATATCATTTTACTTTGTATCTTAACAAATATGTTATTGTTTGCCCTACTTTTAAACTTGACTAAGTTTCATCCATCTAGCTGTTTTTAAGTGATGTGATACTATATAGGCAAACTCACAGACATAATTATATTTATATAACATCTAGCCTTGGGCCTGTACAGAAATGCACAAAGTTTACCAGACTCTACATTTGAACTATCTACCCTTCCCTCAGGAGAGAAAGCCAAGAAAATCACTGTCATTTATTCCTCTGTCTAGGGGGGAAGAATTAGTGAACACTCGCTCTTGGCAAGTAGCATGAAAGGCAATTTGCAAGGTTGGCCTTTTTCCAACAGCTGTAGTAAAGACTCATGTGTCGAGCGATGACGAGCGTTTGGCCGCTCCCATTGCCCTGAGTCAGCAGGCCTACTGGTGCCTGGTTGTCAGCATTTTCTGGTTAGAGAGTGGCTGCTGGACACCCTCCTGCTTTCTGCTGGATGGAAGTGAGTGTCTCAAGAAAACTGATTCTAGTGCTCAAATCCAGGCTGGACCATTACCTCTGTGAATATTATTAATTCATTAATGATGGTCAGAAATACTGTGATTCCTTCCCATATGACTCCTTTTTATGAGGTTCAGCCCACATCCTACCTATCCTTTGAGGCGCAGGCACAAATGGCATCTCTTTCCTTATACCAGATCCCATTCCCCAATTCAAAATGATGGCTGCTGCTTTTGGCATTTATCTGTGCCTCTTTTATTATTTTCTACATGTGCTATATTTATTTCAGTATCTGTTTTGTTTCCTCTATGAAAGTCACCAACCTACATATGCCAGTTTCTGTTTATGTCCATCCATTTGCCTCTGACTTACTCTCACTCTTGGTGCTGAATGAAAATTTTAACACAACTGTTTATTGAATGAATGACTTCAACAGATACTAATTTTTTTTGTTTCGTTTTCACACCTTTAAAACTACAGAAATACACAGAAGCACTCTGTATACAACCACACATTTGTATTCTCTAGTTTAATCTATCATTCCACACTTCTGGCTCAAGTAACTCCCCCCAAAATAAGTCAATTCCTGCAATCACTAGCAAGACCACAGCTCATAAACACAGCCATATTTTCCAGAATGAGTTTTATTTTCACATAACCTTTGCTTATTCTAAGTAGAGTTTCAGTTTCTTTCTCATTATTCTTTTGAGCTATACCAACTCCCTCCTCTGTCCGTTTCTTGATTTCCTAACAGGTCAGTTTTGGTCACTAGTGAAAGAAAGAAAGTGAAGTTGCTCAGTTGTGTCCGACTCTTTGCGACCCCATGGACTATAGCCTACCAGACTCCTCCGTCCATGGGATTTTCCAGGCAAGAGTACTGGAGTGGGCTGCCATTGCCTTCTCCAGTCACTAGTAGAGTGGTTAAATTTCCTGAAATGCCACACAGCTGAGCCAGAAGTTCTAAACAGAAACAAGAGGGACATCAAACAGAAGAGCCTGTTTTCAAAGTTCCCAGACCACATGAAATTCAGAAGCACTAACTTCTTTGAAGGTTAAGGAAAAATTCAATCAGAAAAAGTGATGAAAAGCATGTCTGCATTAGCACACAACCACACACACACACATACTCAGACTTTTTTTACACATTTATTTTTCTTTTTACTTGAAGCCAAGGATAATACATTTCTGAATCATTCATGAAATCATTTCCTTAAGCTGGAATGTGTGGAATTCCCATTAATAAGTAAATAAGGAAGTAACATAATTAATTTATATATAATTTTTACTTTATAAAATATATCTTGTCAAAATTATTTTAAAATCACATAAAACTAAAATACTTATAAATAAAAACTCAGGAGTGTCTCCCTCTCTTCCTCTCTCAGTTCTTTTCCTCAGAGACAACCACCAACACCCCTTATAATTTTTATTCAAATATTTCTTCTAGTTGCTACCTCTATTCAAAATATTAAACTTATATTTTTATTTTCTACTTTCTCAGTTTCAGACATTATCCTGATTTTTTTTGTATGGAAGTTGAAAACAGCACGTTTACTTATGCACATGCCCCTTTTCTTCCTCCATATCCTCTCCGTATAGGTATATCACAGATTTCAGTGTATTAATTTGCAGTGTTTGTCTTACCATGATTCTGTCAGTATTGTTCACTTCTGAGTCAAGTAGTGTATTATGAATGAGTTTATTTACTGTCCTAACTTTTTCCAGCTTATCTGATGTAAAATTGACAAATAAGTGTTATATATACTTAAGATGTACAGCAAGATACTTTGATATATGTATTCATTTTGAAATGATTGCCACAATCAAGCTAATTAACATACCAATCATTTCATATAGTTACCTTTATTTATTTATTTTTCGTGAGAACACCTGAGAACTATTTGTTGCTGTTCAGTCGCTAAGTTGTGTCTGACTCTTTGCAACCCCATGGACTGCAGCATGCCAGGCTTCCTAGTCCTTCACCATCTCCCACAGTTTGCTCAAACTCTTGTCCATTGAGTCAGTGATGCCTTCCAACCATCTCATCCTCTGTTGCCCCTTTCTCTTCCTGCCCTTAATCTTTCCCAGCATCAGGATCTTTTCAAATGAGTCGAATCTTCATATCAGGTGGCCACAGTATTGGAGCTTCAGCATCAGTCCTTCCAATGAATATCCAGGACTGATTTCCTTTATGATTGACTAGTTTGATCTCCTTGCAATCCAAGGGACTCCCAAGCGTCTTCTCCAGCACCACAATTTGAAAACATCAGTTCTTTGATGCTCAACCTTCTTTATGGTTCAACTCTCACATCTGTACATGACTACTGGAAAAACCATAGCTTTGACTATATGAACGTTTGTTGGCAAAGTGATGTCTCTGCTTTTTAATATGCTTTCTAGCTTTGTCATAGCTTTTCTTCCAAGGAACAAGCATCTTTTAATTAGATTGGTGCAAAAGTAATTGTGGTTTTGGACCCTAAATTTTAAATCCTTATGACTAGGCTCAAACACATATTTATTAAGCAAAATAGGAACCATTACAATCAACAGATTTTTGCCAATGAGAAATGTTTATTTATTCCTATAGCATAAAAATCCTTGCTTTGGGATTCAATATACTCTTAGAAAGTATTTTCTGCATCCTGCTGGTCGTGAAAGCATTTTCCCTGCAAAAAGTTGTTGAGATGCTTAAAGAAGTGGTAGTCAGTTAGTGAGAGGTTGGATGAGTAGGCCAGATAAGGCAAAACTTCATACCCCAATTCCTTCAACTTTTGAAGCATTGGTTGTGCAAGGTGTGAGAAGAATTGAGTCCTTTCTGTTGACCAGCGCCAGCTGTAGGTGTTGCAGTTTTCAGTGCATCTCATTGACTTGCTGGGCATACTTCTCAGATGAAATAGTTTTGCCGGGATTCAGAAAGCGGTAGTGGATCAGACGGGTAGCAGACCACCAAATAGTGACCATGATCTTTTTCTGGTGCAAGTTTGGCTTTGGGAAGTGCTTTGGAGCTTCTTCTTGGTCCAACCACTGTGCTGGTCATTGCTGGTTGTTGTGTAAAATCCACTTTTCACCGCATATCACAATCCAATCAAGAAATGATTTGTTATTGTTGCACAGAATAAGATGAGGCTTCAAAACGATTTTTTTGATGTGTGGTCAGCTCGTGAGGCACCCACTTATCAAGCTTTTTCACCTTTCCAATTTTCCTCCAATGCTGAATGACTATAGAATGGTCAGCGCTGAGTTCTTTGGCAATTTCTCGTGTAGTTGTCAGAGGATCAGCTTCAATGATTGTTCTCCACTGGTCATTTGTCAACTTCTGATGGCCGGCCACTATGTTCCTCATATACAAGGCTCTCATCTGCTTTGCAAAACTTCTTGAAGCACCACTGCATGTACGCGTTTATCAGCAGTTCCTGGGCCTAATGTGTTGTTGATGTTGCAAGTTGTCCCTGCTGCTTTATGACCCATTTTAAACTTGATACAAAAATCACTCCAACTTACTTTTTGGCTAACATCATTTCCCTAGTCTAAAATAAATTTAAAATAAACAGCAAAAAACATAAAGTGAGAAATGGGAATTAAAATGATATATAACATAACCACACTTATTTAAGAATGTATTCCAGTATCAAATGGCAAATTTCAACAATGCAAAAACTGCTATTACGTTTGCACCAAACTCATACTCTCTTAGAAAATTTCAAGTATTTAGTACATTTTTAGCAATAGTTACCATGCTGTACATTAGGTCTCCAGAACTTGTTCATCTAATGTTTGAAAGTTAATACCCTTTGAGCAGCATCACCCCTTTCTCCCCATCCCTCACCCACTTATAATCACCATTTTATTCTGTTACCATGTTATTGTAAGTTGAGCATTTTAAGATTTCAGGTATAAGTGATGCCATACAGTGTTTATCTTCCTGTGTCTAGTTTATTTCACTTATCACAGTGTGCCCTGGGCTTATCCACATTGCTACAAATGGCAGGATTTCTTTTTTATGGGTGGATGATATTCCATTATACACACACACACACACATACATGCATATTACATTATACTTATTCATTTATTAATGGACACTTGGATTGTTTCCAATCTTGGCTACTGTGAATAATGCTTCAATGAACATGGGTGTGAAGATGTCTCTTTTAGATGGTGATTTTATGTCCTTTGAATAAATACCCAGGAGTTGAATTTCTGGATCATGATTTTTTTGAGGAACCTCTACACTGTTTTCCATAGTGACTGCACCAATTTACATTCTCATCAATGGTGGATAGGGTTCCCTGTTCTCCACATCCTCACTGATACGTGTTACTTCTTGACTTTTTGATAATAGCCATCTTAACAGATATGATATCTCATTATGATTTTGATTTTCATTTCCTGATGTTTAGAGATGTTGAACATCTTTTCATGAACATTTTTGCTATTTGTATTCTTCTTTGGAGAAATGTCTGTTCAAGTCCTTTGCCCATTTTTAAATCAGGTTATTTTTCTATTAATTTGTATGTATTCCTTATATGTTTTGGACATTAATACCTTATGGCATATATGACTTGCAAATATTCTCCCCTATTCTGTCGTCTGCCTTTTCGCTTTTTGATTGAATCTTTTGCTGTGCACCAACTTTTTGCTTAGATATAGTCCTGCTTGTTGCTTTTGTTTTTGTTACCCAAGCATTTTTTGTCAAATCCAAAAAGATCACTGCCAAGACCAATATTAAGGAGCTTCTTCCCTATGTTTTCTTCTAGGAGTTTTATAATATCAGGTATTATGTTTATGTCTTTACTCCATTTTGAAGTAATTTTTGTGAATAGTGTAAGACTGGGGTCCAAATTTTCTGCATGTGGTCATCCAACTTACCTAGCACCATTAGTTGAAGAGGCTATTCTTTCCCCATTGAGTGTTCTTGGCTCCCTTGTCAAATATTAATTGTTCACATACGCAGGGACTTATTTCTGTCTATTCTGTCATTGGTCTATATTTTTATATTTATGCTAGTATCATATTGTTTTAATTACTCCAGCTTTGTACTATGCAGGGGCTTCCCTGGTGGCTCAGTGGTAAACAATCTGCCTGCAGTGCAGGTGATACAGGTTCGATCCCTGGGTCAGGAAGATCCCCTGAAGAATGAAATGGCAACTCACTCCAGTATTCTTGCCTGGAGACTCCCATGGACAGAGGAGCCTGGCGGGCTTCACTCTATAGGGTTTAGTGACTAACACACACACAGGCTAGTTAAGTGTTCTGAGCATGTTTAAAGTAGGCTAGGCAAAGCTCTGATGTTCAGTAAGTTACATGTAATAAATGCATTTTTGACTTATGATATTTTCTACTTACAGTGGGTTTATTGGAATGTGACCCATCATAAGTTGAGGAAGCTCTGTAGTTTAAAACCAGAAACTGATGCATCTGGTTTCATTCTTCTTCTTCATGATTGCTTTGACTATGTTCAGGGTCTTTTATGATCCCATAAAAATCTTAGGATAATTTTCTTCTATTTCTGTTAAAGATGCCATTGGAATTTTCATAGAGATTGTGTTGAACCTGTAGTCCACTTTGGGGAGTTTGGACATTTTTACAATATTCTTCTCATCCATGAACATGATATCTTGCCATTTGTTTGTGTCTTCTTCAATTTTTTTTTTATGAAAGTCTTGTAGTTTTCATTGTACAGATCTTTCACTTCCTTGGTTAAATTTATTCCTAAGTATATTATTATTCTTTTTGAAGCTATTGTTAATGAGATGGTTTCCTTTATTTCTTTTTCAGATAGTTTGTTTTTAGTGTACAGAAGCACAACAGATTTTTGTATGTTGATTTTACACCTTCAAGTTTATTGCATTTGTTGATTGGTTCCAGTAGGTTTTTGGTTGAGTCTTTAGGATTTTTTAACGTAAAGTTACGTCACTGCAAATAATGGCAATTTTACTTTATTGTCTCCAATTTGTATGCTGTTTATTTCCTCTTAATGCCTATTTACTTTGGCTATGGCTTACAGTATAGTGTTGAATAAGAGTGCTGAGAATGAGGGATCTTAGAGCAGAAGCTTTCAATTTTTCACCATTAAGTGTAATGTTAGCTGTGGATTTGTCATATATGGCCTTTATTGTGTTGAGATATATTCCTTTCAAACCCAGTTTGTTGAGACTTTTTATTATGAAAGGTTTTTTCTGTATCTGTTGAGATGATACTGTGATTTTTATCTTTCATTCTATTTAATATGATGAATCACATTTATTGACTTGAGTATGTTGTACCATACTTCTTGTGTTGAGTCTCAGTCCACGTCTGACTCTTTGTAGCCCCATGGATGGTAGCCCTCCAGGCACCTCTGTGCATGGAATTTTTCAAGAGAGAATACTGATGTGGGTTGCCATTTCCCTCGCCACAGGCTCTTCCCGGCACAGGGATCGAACCTGTGTTTCTTTTTTTTTTTATTTTTTATTTTATTTTATTTATTTATTTATTTTTTATTAGTTGGAGGCCAATCACTTCACAACATTTCAGTGGGTTTTGTCATACATTGATATGAATCAGCCATGGATTTACACGTATTCCCCATCCCAATCCCCGCTCCCACCTCCCTCTCCACCCAATTCCTCTGGGTCTTCCCAGTGCACCAGGCCGGAGCACTTGTCTCATGCATCCCACCTGGGCTGGTGATCTGTTTCACCATAGATAGTATACATGCTGTTCTTTTGAAATATCCCACCCTCACATTCTCCCACAGAATTCAAGAACCTGTGTTTCTTATATCTCCTGCACTGGCAGGCAGATTGTTTACCACTTGTGCCATCTGGTGTCAAGATAAATCCCATTGGTCATGGTGTGTAATCCTTTAAATGTAATATTGAATTTGATTTGCTAATATTTTGTTGAGAATTTTTTTTTGCAGTTTTTTTTTTTAAACTTATTTAACCGGAGGCTAATTACTTTACAGTATTGTGGGTTTTTACCATACATTGACATGAATTTTTGAATCTGTGATCATCAGGGAGAGTGGCCTATAGTTTTCTTTTTATCTAATGTCCTTTTCTGGCTTTGGTGTTAGGATGATGCTTATCTCAAACTGACTTTGGGAATGTTCCCTCCTCTTCAGCTTTTTCGAAGAGTTTCAGAAGGATTGGCATTAATTCTTCTTTAAATATTTGGTAGAATTCAACAGTGAAGCCATCGATCTTGGGCTTTTCTTTAATTACTGATTCAGTCTCCTTATCCTTTCTACTTACGGTTTGTTCAGGTTTTCTTTCTTCATGATTCAGTCTTGGTAGATTGAATGTTTCTAGAAATTTATGGATTTCTTCTAGGTTATCTAGAAATTTATCCATTTCTTCTAGGCTATTATGAGCAATTATATGCTCATGATATTTTATGAAATTATGCTCATAAAATTTTATGATTATTTGTATTTCCACAGTATGAGTTCTTAATATCTCCTCTTTCATTTTTGATATTATTTGGGTCTTCTCTCTTTTTTCCTTAGGTAGTCTAGCTAAAGACTTGCAAATTTTGTTTATCTTTTCAAAGTGCCATTCTCTCTTAGTTTGTTGATCTTTTCTATTGTTTTCGTAGTCCACATTTATTTTTGCTCTGATCATTCTTTCTGCTCACTTTGAGTTTTGTTCTTTTCTAGTTCCATGAGATGTAAAATTGCTTCTTTAATTTGAGATCTCTCTTTTAAAAAAAAAATAGGAATTAATTACTGTAAAGTTTGCTTTTAGAACTACTTATGCTGCATTCCATCGGAGAAGGCAATGGCAACCCACTCCAGTGTTCTTGCCTGGAGAATCCCAGGGACAGGGAAGCATGGTGGGCTGCCGTCTATGGGGTCGCACAGAGTCGGACACGACTGAAGCAACTTCGCAGCAGCAGCAGCATGTTACATTCCATAAGTTTTGGTATATTGTTTCCCTTTTCATTTATTTCAATATTTTTAAAAATCCCATTTTGATTTCTTATGGAATCCATTGATTGTTCAGGAGTGTATTAATTTTTACATATTTTCAAAATTTTGTTTTGTTCCTGTTATTGATTTCTAGTTTCACATATAATATTGCACATTGTGGTTGGAAAAATTACTTGATATAATTCCCAGTCTTAAATTTGTTCAGATTTGTATGTGTCTTAACATACTATATACATATATGTATGTATGTATGTATGTATGTATGTATGTATATGATATACTGGAGAATGTTCTGTGTGCAATTTAGAATATGTACTCCAGTGCTGTTGCATGTATGTCTATTATGTTCATTTGGTGTAAAGAATAGTTCAAGTCCAATTTTTCCATATTGATTTTCTGTCTGGATAATATATCTATTGTTGAAAGTGGGTTACTGACCTCCCTTTTATTGTGTTGCTATTTCTTCCTTCAGATCTGTTAATACTTGCTTTGTATATTTAGATGCATTAATGTTGTTTTTCACTCACTCAGTCATGTCTGACTCTTTGTGACCCCATGGACTGTAGCCCACTGAGCTTCCCTGTCCTTCACTATCTCCTGGAGTTTGTTCAAACTCATGTCCATTGAGTCGATGATGCCATCCAAACATCTCATCCTCTGTCATCTCCTTCTCCTCCTGCCCTCAATCTTTCCCAGCATCAGGGTCTTTTCAAATGAGTCAGCTCTCTGAATCAGGTGGCCAAAGTATTAGAGTTTCAGCTTCAACATTAGTCCTTCCAATGAATATCCGACTAATTTTCTTTAGGATTGACAGGTTTGATCTCCTAGCAGTCCAAGGCACTCTCACAAGTCTTCTCCAGCACTGCAGTTCAAAAGCATCAATTCTTCAATGCTCAGCTTTCTTTATGGTCCAACTCTCACTTCCATACATGATTACTGGAAAAACCACAGCGTTGACTACATGGACCCTTGTCGGCAAAGTGATGTCTCTTCTCTTTAATACACTGTCTTGGTTTGTGATAGCTTTTCTTCCAAGGAGCAAATGTCTTTTCATTTCATGGCTGCAGTCACCATCCACAGTGATTTTGGAGCCCAAGAAAATAAAGTCTATCACTGTTTCTGTTTTTTCCCCACCTATTTGCCATGAGGTGGCTCAGATGGTAAAGAATCCACCTGCAATGTGGGAGAACTGGGTTTGATCCCTGGGTTGGGATGATCCCCTGGAGGAGAGCATGGCAACCCACTCTGGTATTCTTGCCTGGAATTCCCATGAACAGAGGAGCCTGGTGGGCTACAGTCCATGGGGTCACAAAGAGTAGGACACTACTGAGCGACTGAGCACAACGCAGCACAGCAATGGGACTAGAGCCATGATGTTAATTTTTTGAATGTTGAGTTTTAAGCCAGCTTTTTCCACTTTCCTCCTTCACCTTAATCAAGAGGCTCTTTAGTTCCTCTTCACTTTCTGCCATTAGGATGGTGTCATCTGCATATCTGAGGTTATTGATATTTCTCCTGGCAATCTTGATTCCAGTTTGTGATTCATCCAGCCTGGTATTTCATATGATGTACTTTGCATACAAGTTAAATAAGCAGGGTAACAATATACAGCCTTGATGTACTCCTTTCCCAATTTTAAACCAGTTCATTGTTCCATGTCTGGTTTTAACTGTTGTTTCTTTATTGCCTACAGGTTTCTCAGGAGGCAGGACAAGTGGTCTGGTATTCCCATCTCCAAGAATTTTCCACAGTTTGTTGTGTATTGTGTGCACTTATTTACATTGTTATACCCACTTGATGAATTCAATGAATGGCTTTTTTCAGTCAGTTCAGTTCAGTTCAGTTGCTCAGTTGTGTCTGACTCTTTGCAACCCCATGGATGCAGGGCTTCCCTGTACATCACCAACTCCCAGAGTTTACTCAAACTCATGTCCATTGACTCAGTGATGCCATCCGACCATCTCATCTTCTGTCATCCCCTTTTCCTCCTGTCTTCAATCATTCCCAGCATAAGGGTCTTTTCAAATGAGTCAGTTCTTCACTGGTGGCCATATTGGAGTTTCAGCATTCAGAACTGATTTCCTTTAGGATGGACTGGTTTGATCTCTTTGCAGTCCAAGGAACTCTCAAGAGTCTTCTTCAACACCACAGTTCAAAAGCATCAATTCTTCAAGGCTCAGCTTTCTTTACAGTCCAACTCTCAGATCCATACATGACTACTGGAAAAACCATACCTTTGACTAGATGGACCTTTGTTGGCAAAGTAATGTCTCTGCCTTTTAATATGCTGTCTAGGTTGGTCATAGCTTTTCTTCCAAGGAGCAAGAGTGTTTTAATTTCATGCCTGCAGTCACCATCTGCAGTGATTTTGGAGCCCAAGGAAATAAAGTCTGTCACTGTTTCTATTGTTTCCCCATTTGTTTGCCATGAAGTAATGGGACTGGATGCCATGATCTTAGTTTTCTAAATGTTGAGTTTTAAGCCAGCTTTTTTGCTCTCCTCTTTCAGTTTCATCAAGAGGCTCTTTTTTCCTCTTCACTTTCTGCCATTAGGATGGTGTCATCTGCATATCTGAGGTCATTGATATTTCTCCTGGCAATCTTAATTCCAGCTTGTGCTTCATCCAGCCCAGCATTTCTCATGATGTACTCTGCATATAGGGTAAATAAGCAGGGTGACAATATACAGCCTTGACATACTCCTTTCCTGATTTGGAACCAGTCTGTTGTTCCATGTCCAGTTCTAACTGTTGTTTACTGACCTGCATACAGATTTCTCAGGAGGCAGGTCAGGTGGTCTGGTATTCCCATCTCTTTCAGAATTTTCTAGTTTGTTGTGATCCACACAATCACACTTTGGCATAGTCAATAAAGCACTCATTGAAAAAGCAAGAGAGTTCCAGAAAAACATCTACATTTGCTTTATGGCTTTCTTATCTACCGCAAATTTTGCGTTTATCCTGGACTTGAAAATCTTTTAATTTTTTTTAAGTTTTTCATATGCACATAGATAACTTCCCCCAATTACTTTGAAAAGTAACAAATCATCTCTCAATTATTTTTCTGAATGCAAGAACTGCAATTCTGTTTCTTTTTTAGAAACCTCCCTCCAAAGTGGACATGGCATCTCTAGCCTGGAGACACGGCTGTCATCTTTGGGCTTCCCTTTGCTGTTTTTCTGGTTGGAATCCTCAGCCCCTTAGATCCCATTCCTATCTCTTTATTGGGTTATGCCCTAGTTTTTCCAAAGCCCATCTTCTAGGAGACTCCTTAGAAGTCATGTAAGGAAAATTTTCTTTAAAGAGAGTCCTTGTATGACTGAAAATACCTTTATTCAATCCTCATACTTAAATTTGAATGTGTAAGATTTTATGTTGAACATAATTTTCCTCAGAATTTAAAAGTATTTATCCACTGTTTTCTAGCATCCAGTGTTGTGTTGAAAGGTTCCATATTGTTCTGATTCTGTTATCTATTTCTTTGAATGGTACATGGGTTCTCTCTCTCATCTCCTTCTTGGTTTTTCTCCTTCCCTCTTCCTCTGCTCCACTCCACCCTTTTAGGAGATATATATATATATATATATATATATATATATATATATACATACACATACATATATATATAAATATTTTTAAGTTTCCTGATGAGATGTTTCTGCGCTTGGGTACTGAGTAGGCTTTTTCAATATGGAGACCTTTCCTTTAACTCTGGGAAATTTCTTTGTATTTTAGATAATTTTCTTCCCTCTATATTCTCTGATCTTGCCTTCTGAAACTTCTGTTATTCCCAATCTCCTAGAACACTCTTCTATTTTTCTTATCATCAATAATTTCTACCTCTTTGGTTTTTATATTCTATTCTACTTTCTAGAGGTTTTCCTTAACATTACCCTTGAACCTTCTATTCCACCCATCATGTTTTTAATGTTGAAGAGCTCTATCTTATCTGATTGTTCATGGTTTTAGATGTAATATCCTTAGTTCATAGATGCAATAATTATATTATTACTCTGATGCTGTTAGTGATCATCTTAAAATATTTTTCTTCTGTTCCCTGTATGATCTCTCTTTTATACAAATCCCCCCACTTTAGCTCTTTTCCCCCAGACATTCCTAATGGCAGATGAAAACCAGGTAAATTTTTTTTGGTCACAATTGTGTCTTAATTAAAGACAAATCATTATATAACAATCTATAATCATAGAATGGAAACTGTAGGGAACACATTTTGACACGACAGAAGAACTTTTGTTTTACAAGGATCCACCAAGTGTCCCTCAAACAGGCTGCTTCATTTCCCATATTCCCCATCATGATTTTAACCTTTATTTATTAAAATTTTTAAAAATTTTTACATGAATTTTGAAAGTTATTTTCCATTTATAGTTACTATTTCCCCATGTATGCAGTGTAATATTGAGCCTATATCATGTCTAATAGATTGTACTGCCCACTGTCTTAACCCTTCATGCCCCACCCCCACCCAAGTTTAGCTTTATAATTGAGGTTTAACTCACTTACTGAAATGTATATAAGATTCAGTTATACAGATGACAAATTTTACATATCATTAGCTTCATGTAACCACACCCAGATCAAGATACAGACTATTCCAATAACAAAAAGCTTACTCACTTCCCTTCCCAGACAATACAACCCCTAAGAAATAATCACTCTAAATGATTTCTATCAACAACAGTTTGTTTTACTTGTTCATGAACTTTCTATCACTGGATTCATACGTCTCTTCCATGTCTGACTTATTCCATTCAATAATACAATGTGTGTGAAATTCATTCATTAAACCAAATATAGCAGTTGTGAATTATTTTTATGGCTATATAGTACCATATTATATACATATATCATGACTTATTTATTCATTTCTTATTGACCTTTTGAATTGTTTCCAGTTTATATCTATTATGAATAAAGCTATTATAAAAATTATAATAGATGTAAGCACTCAGTTCTGTGGAGTGCATATTGAGGAGTAAAATGCTGATTATAGAGTTTATGAAGGTTTAGCTTTAAAATATATTTTCAAATCATTTTTTCAAAGTGGCTGTATCAATTTATACTCCTGCCAGCAATGTATGAAAGTTTCAGTGGATCTGCAGCCTCAACAACACTTGTTATTGTCAATTTAAAATTTTTAGTCATTCTTGTGTGTATGTAGCAATATTTCATTGCAGTTTTTTTAATTAATTTATTTTTTATTGAAGGATAATTACTTTACAGAATTTTGCTGTTTTCTGTCAAACCTCAACATGAATCAGCCACAGGTATACATACTCATTGCAGTTTTAATTTGAATTCCCCTGCTAAGCTTATTGTGCATGCTCATTTGCTTCAGCTGTGTCCAACTCTTTGCAACCCCATGGACTAGAAGCCCTCCAGGCTGCTCTGTTCATGGGATCCTCCAGGCAAGAATACTGGAGTGGGTTACCATTTCCTTCTGCAGGGGATCTTCCTGACCCAGTGATTGAACCCACGTCTCTTATGTCTCCTGCATTGGCAGACAAGTTCTTACCACTAGTGCTATCTGGAAGCTAAGCTTATTAGCTATTTGCATATCCTTTTTGTGCATGAAACCCTGTTTAAGACTTTGCTCACTTTTAGAAAATTTGGTTATGTATTTTTTTCTCTATTTTCTCTATTTTGAGTAACAAATTACCTCAAGACATACTGGTTGAAAACACCAATAAACATATATTATCTCAGTTTCTATGAGTCAGAAATTCTGCTTACACTGGTGGTTCTGGCTTGGAATTTTTCATGAAGAGGTCTCATCAAGAGGTTAACTGAGGCTGTAATCATCTGCAGGCTTGAGTATAGTTGGAGGATCAATTTCCAAGATGGTGTACAAGGCTGACAAGTTAGTAGCAGCTGTTGGCAGGAAGCTGTAGTTCCTTGCCACAGGGATCCTTCATGGGATGTTTTGACTTTCTTCACAGCCATTTGCTGGCCTTGCCCAAAGCAAGTAACTCAAGAGAGAGCAAGGCAGAAGTTTCTATGTCTTTTTGATCCAGCTTTTGAAGTAACAGTTTGTCTTTCCATAATGCTGTTCATTGCATAAATCAGTCTAGTTCAATATGGGAGGACACTAATTAATTGAGGGTGTAAATACCAGGAAGCAGTGGCCACTGGGGCCATTTGGGGGATCTGGCTTCTACAGGTGTCTATCCTTTTATACATATTCTGACCAGAAATCCTGTGAGATATGAAAACTCTGTCAGAGTGACTTGAATTTTCACTCTCTTAATACTGCTTTTTGATGACTAGAAGTCCTTAACAGCTTTATTAAAATTAATCCATCTAAAGTGTACAATTCAATACCTTTAGCACATTCACAAAGTTATGTAATCATCACCACAGTGTTAGAATATTTTCGTCACCCTTAAAGGAAATCCCACACCTATCACTAGTCACTACTCATTCCTTCTGCAAACTCCCAGCCCTAGAAAGCCATGAATCTACCTTCTCTGGATATAAAATTTCCTGTTCTACAAATTTCATATGAATTAAATCCTATTCTTTTTTTGGATTCACTTCTCTCATTTAGCAAAATGTACTGAAGGATTATCAATGTTATAGCATGTGATAGTACTAGATTCCTTTTACTCCATTATAAGGATATATCATATTTTATTTATTCATTCAACAGTTGGAGGGTCATTTCAGATGCTTCTACTATTTGGATATTATAAATAATGCTCCTATGAATATCCATATATAAATTTTTGTATGAACATCTTTTCAGTTATCTTGGGTAAATACCTAGGAGTGGAATTGCTGGGATGTGTAACTCTATGTTTAACTTTAAAAAGTCTGTATTCTTTCAGAGCAGTTTTATGTTCACAGTAAAATTGAGACAAACGTACATAGATTTCACATGTACCTCCTGTCCCCACACAGGCATAGGCTCTCCCATTGTTCACATCCCCCAACAAAGTGATGCATTTGTTACAATTAATGAATTTACATTGCCATATAATATCACTCAAGGTCCATAGTTTATATTACAGTTTACTCTTGGTACTGTATTGATACTTTCTAAGGATTTCAAAAAAAATGTATAATGATGTGCATTTATTTATTGTAGTATCATATAGAGTACTTTCATTGTCCTAAAACTCCTCTGTGCTTAGCCTATTTATCCCTGTCCTTTGCTCACAACCCCTGGGAACTACTATATTTTTACTGTCTTCATAGTTTTGCCTTTTCCAAAGTATCATATAGTAAGAATCATACAGTATATAGCCTTTTCAAATTGGCTTCTTTCACTTAGTAATATGCATTTAAGCTTCCTCCATGCCTTTTCATGACTTGGTAACTCTTTAGTGGTAAACAGTATTGGGCTTCCTCAGTGGCTCAGCAATGCAAGAGATGCGGGTTCAATCATGGGTTGGGAAGATCTCCTAGCAACCCACTCCCGTATTCTTGCCTGTAAAATCCCATGGACAGAGGGGCCTGGAGGGCTAAGGTGGGGTCGCAAAAGAGTTGGGCGTGACTTAGCAATTAAACAATATTACATCGTGTGGATGGACCACAATTTGTTTATCTATTCATCCACTGAAGGATATCTTGGTTGCTTCCCAGAGTGGGAAATCATGAACAAAACTGCCATAAACAAGGATTTGTGTGGACCTAACTTTTCAGCTTCATTGGATAAATATCAAGGAGTGTGATTGCTGGATTATATAAGAGTATGTTTAGTTTAGTATGAGGCCTGGTGTGCTATAGTCCATGGGGTTGCAAAGAGTTGGACACGACTGAGCAACTGAACTGACTGAACTGATGTTTAGTTTTCTAAGAAGCTGCCAAACGGTCTTCCAAAGAGGCTGTACATTTTGCATTCCTACCAGCAGTTCCTGTTGTTTTACATTCTCACCAGCATCTGATGTTATTGGTGTTCTGGATTTTAGTCATTCTAACAGATGTGTAGTGGCATCTTGTTTTAATTTGCATTCCCTGGTGACATATGATATGAGCATCTTTTCATTTGTTTATTTACCTTGTGTCTATTTTCCTTTTGGCAAAGCTGTCAAAGTCTTTGGCCCATTTTTTCATTGAGTTGTTCATTTTCTTATTGCTGAGTTTTAAGAGTTCTTTGTATGTTTTAGATAAGTCTTTTATGCCTTTTGGAAATATTTTCTCTCAAGGTGTGGCTTGTCTTCTCATTCTCTTGACATTATCTTTCACAAAGTAATTTTAAATTTTAAATGAGTCCAGATTATTGAAATCTTTCATGGAATTATTTATATATCTAAAGTGACTGCCATATCCAAGGTCATCTAAATTTTCCACTATGCTACCTTCTAGAAGTTTTATAGCTTTGTATTTTACATTTAGATGCATGATCCATTAATTTTTGTTAAAGGTGTAACATCCGTGTCTACTTTTTTTTTTTTTTTTTGCATGTGAATGTCCAGTTGTTTCAGCACTATTTGTTGAAAAGACTGTCTTTTCTCCACTGTATTACCTTTGCTCCTTTGCTGAAAATCAATTGGCTATATTTATATTGGTCTGTTTTCTGGATTCTTTATTCTCTCTATCCTATTCTCTATTCTATTTTATTGATCTCTGTCTGTTCTTTCTCTAACACCACAGTGTCTTTATTACTATAGCTTTTAGTAAGTCTTGAAGCCACTAGGTATCAGTCACATGGTATCAGTCCCTCAAATTTATTTTTTTCTTTTTGTGTTGTGTTGATCATTCTGGGTCTTTTGCCTCTCCTTATAAAGTTTAGAATCACTCTGTCAATGTCCACAAGATAGCTTACTGGGATTTTGATTGGAATTGCATTGAATCTATAGATCAGTTTGGAAAGAAATGACATCTTGACAATATTGAATCTCCCTTTCCATGACCATGGAACACCTCTTCACTTATTTTTTCTTGGGTTTGGTTCATCAGAGTTTTGTAGTTTTCCTCATATAGTTCTTACACATATTTTTTAAGATTTTACTTAATTATTTCAATTTTTGGGGTGGTATGTAAATAGCATTGTTTTTTAATTTAAAATTCCACTTGTTAATTGCTGGTATACAGGAAAGTGTTGGCCTTTGTATCCTGCAACCTTGCTATAATTGCTTATTAGATCCAGGAGATTTTTTTTTGGTCAATTCTTTCAGATTTTCTACATAGAAAATCATACCATCTGTGAATAAAAAGTTTGATTCTATCCTTCTCAATCTGTATACTTTTAATTTCCTTTTCTTCTGTGATTGCCCTAGCTAGGACTCTGAGTTTTATATTGAAAAGGAGTGGTGGTAGGAGACATCCTTGTCTTAAGCTTGGTGGGGAAGTTTCTAGTTTCTCTAGTAAAATATTAGCTAGAACTTATTTTATAGATTTTTTTTTTTAAATCAAGCTGAGGAAGTTCCCTTCTATTTTTAGTTGGGAGTTTATCATGGATAAATGTTTGATTTTATCAAATGCCTTTTCTGAATGTATTGATATGATCACATAATTTTTTTTCCTCCTTTACCCTGTGAATGTAATGGGTTATATTAATTGATTTTTGAATTCTGAACCATTGTTGCATAACTGGTATAAATCTCACATTGTCATGGTGTATAGTTCTTTTTTACATTGTTGAATTTGATTTACTAATATTTTGTTGAAGAGTTTTGCATGTGTGTTCATGAGAGATATTGGTCTGTAGTTTTCTTGTATTTGGTTTAGAACTGGATATGGAACAATAGACTGGTTCCAAATTGAGAAAGGAGTACATCCAGGCTGTATATTGTCACCCTGCTTATTTTACTTATATGCAGAGTACATCTTGCAACATGCCAGGCAGGATGAAGCACAAGCTGGAATCAAGATTTCTGGGAGAAATATCAACCTCAGATATGAAGATGATACCACCCTAATGTCAGAAAGTGAAGAGGAACTAAAGAGTCTCTTGATAAAGGTGAAAGAGGAGAGTGGAAAAGCTGGCTTAAAACTCAACATTCAAAGAACTAAGATCATGGCATCAACACGCATCACTCCATGGTAAATAGATGGGGGAAAAATGGAAACTGTGGCAGACTCTTTTTCCTTGGGCTTCAAAATCACTGCGGACAGTGATTGCAGCCACAAAATTAAAAGATGCCTACTCCTTGGAAGAAAAGCTATGACCAACCTAGACAGTATATTAAAAAGCAGAGACATCACTTTGCCGACAAAGGTCCATCTAGTCAAAGCTATGGTTTGTCCAGTAGTCGTGTAAGGATATGAGAGTTGGACCATAAAGAAGATTGAGTACAGGAGAACTGATGCTTTTGAACTGTGGTGTTGGAGAAGACTCTTGAGAGTCCCTTGGATAGCAAGATCAAACCAGTCAATCCTAAAGGAAATCAACTCTGAATATTCATTGGAAGGACTGACGCTGAAGCTGAAGCTCCAATACTTTGGCCATCTGATGTGAAGAGCCAACTCACTGGAAAAGACTCTGATGTTTGGAAAGATTGCAAGCAGGAGGAGAAGGGGATGACAGAGGATGAGATGGTTGAATAACATCGCCGACTCAATGGACCTGAGTTCTAGCAAACTCCTGGAGAGAGTGAAGGATAGGAAAGCCTGGCATGCTGCAGTCCATGGGGGCTCAAAGAATCAGAAATAACTTAGGGAATGAACAACAACATTAGGGTAATGCTGTTGTAGGATAAGTTAGGCAGTATTGCTTTTGCTTCTGTCTTCTGAAAAAGACTAAAGATAATTGACATAATTTCTTCCTTCAACGTTTGGTAGAATTTACCAGTGAATTCATCTGAGTCTGGTGCTGTTTTGGAAGGTTATTCATTAGCAATTCAAATTCTTTAGTAAGTATGAAAGTGAAAGTGAAATCGCTCAGTCGTATCCAACTCTTTGGGACCCCGTGGGCTGTAGCCTACCAGACTCCTCCGTCCATGGGATTCTCCAGGCAAGAGTACTGGAGTGGGTTGCCATTTCCTTCTCCAGGGGATCTTCCCAACCCAGGGATCGAACCGAGGTCTCCCGCCTTGCAGGCAAACGCTTTATCCTCTGAGCCACCAGGGAAGCCCTTTAAATAAGTATCAGTTCAGTTCAGTTCAGTCGCTCAGTCGTGTCCGCTCTTTGCGATCCCATGAATCACAGCATGCCATAGGCCTATTCAAATTGTCTATTTTTTCTTCTGTGGGTTTTGGCAGATGGTGTCTTTTAGAAATTGGTCTATTGCATCTAGGTTATCAAATGTGTGGGGATAGAATTGTTCATGCTGCTGCTGCTACTAAGTCGCTTCAGTCGTGTCCGACTCTGTGCGACCCCATAGACTGCAGCCCACCAGGCTCCCCCGTCCCTGGGATTCTCTAGGCAAGAACACTGGAGTGGGTTGCCATTTCATAGTATTCCTTAATTATACTTTTTAATGCCCATGGGTCGAGATGATGTTCCTTTTTTTCATTTATGGTATTAGTGATTTGTGTCCCCTCTTTTTTAGTTTGCCTTGCTAGAGGTTTATCAATTTTACTGAACTTTTCAAAGAATGAGATTTTTGTTCTTTATTGATTTCCTGTTTTCAATCTGTTTCTTCTTTAATTTTTATTTTTTTCCTGCTTACTTTGGATTTAATTTGCTCTCCTTTTTCTAATTTCCTAAGGTGGAAGCTTAATGGATTGATTTTAGACCTTTCTTCTTTTCAAAAAATTTTGGCTGCAACACACAGCACATGGAATCTTAATTCTCTGACCAGGGATTGAACCTGTGCCCCCTGCACTGGAAATGCAGAATCCTAACCACTGGACCACTAGGGAAGTCCTGTGACCTTTCTTGTTTTCCAATATTTGCACTCTATGCTATATATTTGCCTCTAAGCACTGTTTCCACGGCATCTCACAATTTTTGATTGAAAATATTTTAGAAACTCATCATAGACAGAATCATTTAGAATCTCATCATAGAGATTTTCTCAATGACCCATGTGTTATTTAGACGTGTACTGTTTAATCTTCAATTATTTGGGGATATTCAATATTGACTTCTAGTTTAATTCTATTTTGACCTGAGAGGAGGCATTGAACAGTTTCTATTTTTATTTTTAAAAATTTATTTTTAATTGGAGGATAATTCAGTTCAGTTCAGTCGCTCAGTCATGTCCGACTCTTTGCAACCCCATGGACTGCAGTGTGCCAAGCTTTCCTGTCCATCACCAACTCCCGGAGTTTGCTCAAACTCATGTCCATCGAGTTGGTGATGCCATGCAACCATCTCATCCTCTGTCATCCCCTTCTCCTCCTGCCTTCAATCTTTCCCAGCATCAAGGTCTTTTCCAGTGAGTCAGTTCTTCAAGTCAGGTTGCCAAAGTATTGGAGCTTCAGCATCAGTCCTTCCAATGAATATTCATTCATAGAGGATAATTGCTTTACAATATTGTGTTGGTTCCTGCTATGTATCAACATGAATCAGCCAAAGGTATACATATGTCCCCTCCCTCTTGAACTTTTCCACCTCCCACTGCTCTAGGTTTTCACAGAGCACCTGATTTGAGCTCCATGCATCACAGAGCAAATTTCTGCAGGCTGTTATTTATATCTAGTTTAATTCCATTTTGGTCTGAGAGCAGGCCTTGGATGGTTTCTGTTTTTTAAAAATTTGCTTCCCTGGTGGCTCAGAAGGTAAAGAATCTGCCTATAGTGCAGGAGACTTGGGTTTGATCCCTGGGTTGGGAATATCCCCTGGAGAAGGTCATGGCAACCCACTCCCGTATTCTTGCCTGGAGAACCCCCATGGATGGAGGAGTCTGGTTGACTACAGTCCATGTGGTGGCAAAGAATCAGACTCTTTAAAATTAGTTTTAATTTATGGCCCAGAATGTATCTTTCTAGGTGAACTTGAGAAAAATGTATATTCTGATGTTGGTATGAATCAATCTATAGATGTCCATTATATCCAGTTGATTGTTGGTGCTGTTGAGTTCAGTTGTCCTTATTTTCTGCCTGCTGGATTTTGTTCATTTCTGAAAGGGGAGTTGAAGTCTCTATCCAAACTAGTGGATTTATCTGTTTCTTCTGGCAGTTAAGTTTGTGCTACACATATTTCAGTGCTCTGTTGTTAGGTGCAAATTCTTGTCTTCTTGAAGAACTGACCCCTTTATCATTATGCATTACCTCTTTTTAAGCCTGGTAATTTTCCTTGCTCTGAAGTCTGCTCTGTCTGAAATTATAATAGAGTACTCCTGCTTTCTTTCCATTAGTATTATCACGGTATATCTTTGTTACTTTTTGTATTTGATTGTGCTGGATCTTAGATGTGGCACACGGGATCATGGAATGTTAGATCTTCATTGTGGTATGTGAACTCTTTTTAGTTGCAGCTTGTGGGATCCAGTTACCTCACCAGGGACTGAACCTGGGCCTACCACATTGGGAGCTCAGAGGCCTACCCACTAAACCACCAGGGAAGACCCCATCCATTTAATCTATATATGAGTTTAAGGCAGACAATACTTGGGTTGTTTTGTGGTCCACTTTGACATTTTTTGTCTTTTAATATGTGTATTCGTACCACTGGGCTTCCCTGGTGGCTCAGCAGTAAAGAATCCACCTCCAGTGCAGAAGTCATGGAAGATACAGCATGTGGGATCATAGATCTATCCCTGGGTGGGGAAGATCCCCTGGAGGAGGGCACAGTAACCCACTCCAGTATTCTTGCCTGGAGAATCTCAAGGACAGAGGAGCCTGGTGGGTCACAGTCCATGGGGTCGCAAAGAGACATAACTGATATAGTTCGATTAATATCTTCCATATTTGTTACTGTTTTTTGTGTTATACTTGTTCTTTGTTCTTATTTTTGTTCTTGCTTTTTGTGGCTTTGATATTTTTTAATTTGTATTTTCTTTCCTTTCTTAGCATATCAGTTATACTTCATTTTTTTTAAAAGTTGTCCTTGTTTGCAATATACAACAAATCTAAGTCCACTTGAAAGTGACACTACTGCTTCACCAGTACCGTGGGCACTTTTTAATAAAGTGATTCGAATTCCTCTCTAGAACTGCTTGTTCATTCCTGTCATTCCATTTTTATAAGCATATGTAAATATATATGACACATATAAGCATAATCACATATTGTTAATCAAATAGTACTGTTGCTATTATTTTCAACAAAATTCAGTTCAGTCACAGTAAAAGAAAAAAAATTTACCTTTCCTTAATCCTTTGATGCTTTTCCTTTATGTAATGAGTTTCTATCTAGGTTATTTTCCTTTTCTCTCTGGAGCTTATCTTGCTAGGCAGGTGTACTAGCAACAAATTCACTCTATTTTGATAGACTAGTCTTCAGTGTTCACTTTTGCAAGATAATTTAATGAGGCAGAGAATTCTAACTCGGGGGGGGGGGGGGGCGGTTTCTCTCAACATCTTAAATGTTACACCACTCTCTTCTTGCTTTTATGGTTTGTGAGACATCAGATTAATTCTTACCTGTGCTCCTTTGTAAATAAGATGTATTTTTCCTCTGGCTTCTTCCTGGATTTTTAATCTTCAGTTATCTGTGCTTTGAAAATGACATGCCTTGGTGTGGATGGGGCATTTACCATTTGTTGTTGAGTTTCTTGGATCTGTGGTCTGGCATTCAGCCTGTTCTAACCAGAGTATCATAAACTGGGTAGCTTATAAACAACAGAAACTTATTTCTCACAATTCTGGAGGTTGGGAAATTCAAGATGGAGACACTGGCAGACTCAGTGTCTGATGAGGATCTACTTCCTGTTCTTTTTACTGTGTGCTCACATGGTGCAGAGCAAGGGAGCTCTCTGGTGTCTATTTTATAGGACTCTAATCCCATTTATGAAGGCCCCATTATGATGACCTAATTACCTCCCAAAGGCCTAACACTCCAAGTGACATGACATCAGGGATTAAGCTTCAATTTACTGAAGGCACACATTCAGTCACAGCAGTTAACAGTCAGACATTAACATGGGGGAAATTCTCCATCATTACTGTTTCAAATATTTCTTCTCTTCTCCATTTAGCACTGCCATGACGTATGAGCCATACCTTTTGCAATTATCACAGTTTTTTTTTTTTGTAGGTTGGCAGTTTCTATGAATTCCTTAAGCTCAGCTATGTCCTGTTAATGACTGGTAGGGGCATTCTTTTTCTGTTGTTTTTTATCTCTAGCATTTTTTTTATTTCTTAGAATTTCCATGTCTCTGCTTGCATTGACCATCTGTTCCTGCATGCTGTTTACTTTATCCATCCCAGTTCTTTGCATGCTAATCAGAGTTAAATTCCCAGTCTAATTCCAGCATCCCTGCCATATCCCTGTCTGGTCCAAACCGTCAATTTTGCTTTTAATATGCCTTCTAAATTTTTTTTTTTTGGTGTTAGCTGGACATAATACACTCAGAAAATGTGTGCATAATGTATGGGTAAGGTCTATACCCTTATGATTGGTATCTTTTTGTGCTTGTGCCTCTGCCTGTAAACTTTTTAAGTGCTTCTGGACATCCTCCTCCCCCAACTCCTTCCCTTTAGGTGGGACAGGATGGCTAGTGAGCTAGAGTTGAGTATTTCCCTGTTCCAGGTCAGTGAGGCTCTGATAAAATCCCAGCATGTTGGGCTCTGGTTAGTTTCTCTTGGGACCAGATCTTAAGAGGTACAGAAGCTCTGGTGGAATCTCATGGTGGGTCCTTTTCTTCCCCCTCTGACAGCACAAGGGGACTTCTGAACATTCACTGAAAAATTAGTTGAGCTGGCAAAGCTCACAGAACTGAGAATTCCCTTATGGCTGCCATAGTATTTTTCATCCCCCCCCCCCCCAACCCCGATTTCTACTTGTGGGTTTCTACTCCAGTATGTTGAGATTTTATTTGCCCGTCTCCAGTTTGGGAGGCAGCAGTTTGCCCCATGACCTTACCTCTCTTATGAATCTAAAAACAGCTGTTGACTTTTTGTTTAGCTTTTTATTTGTTGTTAGGATGGAAAGGTGACTTCCAAGCTCTTATGTGCTGAACTAAAAACCAGAAATCACTTGATAACCTTTAAATTCAAATAGCACATTTAGACTAAAGCAGAGTTTTTTTTAACAATTATCAGATAATTCTTATATTACCTAATGGGACAATCCTCTGCAGGGAGAGAATCTTATGAACTTGGTGACTTCTAGTTTTAATAAAGTATATATCCATTGTATTGAAAAAGTAAATCAACCTGAACATTAGCGGCTTTAGGAAATTTAGTTTTAAATATCTTTTAATAATTTTAAGCTGCTGACATTTTAAAGCAAGCTTTAAATTGTATCGTGATTACAAAAGTCAAGCAGGCAATAAGCCAAATAAAAATTAGGAAAAGAAAAACTGGGAGATGTGGTTGGAGAGATGCAGTGAGTTGTGCGGTTACATAGTGAAAGTCTTTTGAGGGTCACTAAAAAGTTTGGATTTATATCTAAATGCAAGAATCAATGAAGGATTTTAAAGCAAAGGGATGATGTGATCTTATTTACCTCTTAAGACATTCACTTTCACTGCGTAAGTGAAGAATGTATTAGGAATATGAATTGAGACTACAGAGATGGCTACCAATTAGGCATCACGAATGACAAGGAGTATTTGTCAAGACTTTTGATTGTAAACAAAAAATGCCAGATGACAAGCAGACACTTTTGGAGGGTTTTTAAGAACATTTGAAGTTTGTAGACTGCAGGAGGAAAAGAACCGGGCTACGAAGGAAGTTTAACAGCCAAAGCCACACCAGGAAGTCAGTTCAGTGAGGTGATCACCACTGCCAAACCCTGGACACCACAGCCTATCCCACTGCTGTCAACACTAGACAAGGAATCTCAGCTAGAGACAGAACCTCTCCACTCCTCAGGTCCACCCCTGCACCCATTTCACATATTGCTGACATCTTTAAGGCACTCTTTGTCACCTACAAACTCTAATTCAATTTGCTACTGCCCCTGCTTCTTGGGGTTAAGGGTTACTGATTAGTGTTGTGCAAGCACTTTTTGCTGAAATACTCTCAATGCAAAGGATGGCTAAAGAATTTGGGATTTAGGGCATCTTATGTTATGTATCACGTAGTCGCTAAATCATGTCCAACTCTTTTGCAACCCCATGGACTGGGGCCTGCTAGGCTCCTCTAACCACAGGATTTCCCAGGCAATAATACTGGAGTGGATTGCCACTTCCTTCTCCAGGGGATCTTCCCAACCCAGGGATTGAAACTGCATTAGAAGATTCTTTACCACTGAGCCACCAGGGAAGCCTCAATGTTCACTGGAAGGACTGATGCTGATCCCAGTACTTGGACCACCTGATGCTAAGAACCAGCTCACTGGAAAAGACCTTGTTGATGGTCAAGACTGAAGACAAAAGGACAGGGGGGCTCAAGGGACATGCACCTGAGCAAACTCCAGAGACAGTCGAGGACAGAGAAGTCTGGATTGCTGCAGTCCATCAGGTCTAGGTCTCAGTTGGATACCCAGATTAAATGACATCGTGATTAACAGCACAGACTACAGATTGAGACTGGTTAAATTCAGATCCTAACATTGGTATTTTAATTGCTGTTTGACCTAAGGTAAATTACTACATCATTATGATTGATGCAGCTAAGCGTTATTGTGCTCAGTCACTTCAGTTGTGTCTCTTTGCTACCCCATGGACTGTAGTCATCCAAGCCCCTCTATACATGGCATTCTCCAGGCAAGAATACTGCAGTGGGTTGCCATGCCCTTCAAGTACACGGGACATAGTATTTGTATGCAAGTAATAATACAAGGGTCAGCAGGCTAACAAACTTATTTACCTGCCTAGAATTGACCATGAAAATATCCTAGAAAAATGTTCATTTCAGGCACCTTCAGGGCAAGTGTGGAGAATATTTTAATATAATACCATCCCCAACTGGAGATGTTCATTCCAATACCTGGTTACTTACTTTAAATGTATTTTCCAGGAGTACAAAATTTACCTATTTAAAACAATTTTAACAACAGAAAGAATACATCTTAGTCCAAGGAATACTGTATAAGGGACTACAAACTATAAAAGAACTCTATGTAGCAAGGTTAAAACAAAATCTCTATAAACTGAGTTTTACCAGCCTTTTTACTCTTTTCATTTGCATTTATTTAAACACAGTTCTCAAAACATTTGAGTGAAATTGGGCCTCCTTTGGTAAGCAAAGGACCTGAAAGTAATATTTAAAAAATGAACAGGCAAAGTCTTCAGATCATCCACAACACAGGTGTAGTGTTCCCTTCTTTTTTCTCAAAAACTCTGAAGCACCCAGTTTTTCCATATAGTCTTAAAAGCTAGAAGAACAAGAGTACATTTGTGGTGGAATGTTTTGTCACTGCTGATAACTAACTGAAATACCATTATCCCCTTGTAACAGCTTTAAGAAATAGCCTTTTTAAGGCATACATTGTGTAACTCATCTTATTCCCTGCTATATATAATACAGATTACATAAAGGCTGACAAATTCACATTATATAAGCAGTAAGCATTTGCTGTATTGAAAGATCTTTAGTTTTTAACACTAGCAGTATAGAGTTACAGAGCATAATTTTTATCACTTAATTGCAGGTATATTAAGTATGGTATGTTTCATGGACTGGAGGAAAACGGGCATTTTTGTCTTTAATTTACTACTGACAATCTAATCTGAACAGTTCTACTAAGCATTGATATGTTAGAAAGAAAAGTAAAAACCAAACTTTATTGTTGCTTTTTGCCATTTGGTAGCATTTTACACACAGGCTTCGATCTTCAGAATACCCTGGATTCAGTAGAAAAACCATTTAAATGAAGTTCTGTACAATAGAAACTTCTCAGCAGTCAAAATTTTAGACTGTAAAAAAATACATGCAAAACATACTTTTCTGAAAACACTTAACTTTGAACAAAGCACCGAACTACACAAATGCAGAATGAAAACAGCATTTCAACTCCACCAAAAGTAGTCATCATAAAAGGTGTAAAAGTCACCTAACTTCACTAGGCACTGTTCACTTTTTAAACAGGAGACAATAAAAAATATTGTCCACAAACAATATCCCAACTGTAGGGCAGGTTTCAGAAAGTCTTCAACTTCATGCTTTAATAGCGACCTAGGAAAAAAAACAAATATACTTCAATACTCAAGTGCATACATTTAATGTTGAGAATTTTAAACTTTTCTGTCATCAGGAAATTGCTATGAACCAGATTCTGTTGTGAAAACCTTCACATAGTGCAGAACCAATGTTAAACAGAAATAGCTGGGAGTTTTATCTAACTCAATCTGTAAGCTAAGGTTTTAAATCACTCAAAAATGTTTCTAAGCTTTAAAAAAATTTTAATTCCTAAAAAGAAAAGCTACAAATGGTGAAAGAAGACACATTCACTATTTTAATTAGCACAAAGAGTAAGATCCAAGGGTTGTTTTCATATATTTTCTTGAACCCTAGAGAAAAATTGAGGAAATACTAACTGAATCAACCCATTATCTGCTGTGGTTTCCATAAGTCATAGCAAGCCACACTATTATATCAAAAGTATATCAAAATAAAAACTTACGAGGTGAGTATGATCGAGATCTGGAACGTGATCTGTATCCTCCACGACTATAGTAGGGAGAAGGTGACCGTCTTCTGTAAACAAGTATCAAGACCATGTAAGACTCCATAGATCACATATTAAAGTGACTGATTCCTTTATCAGTTTCCAAAACTAAAAGACCCTCGGCTGACCTTCAATAACACTGAAGTAGTGAGGTCTGTTTTAGTCCTGAGAATGAAGCACATTATCAGTACCAAAAAACTCCTCTATCAAAGAGGTTGAATATTCCTTGCTCTATCTGACCCACTGATCATCTGCTAGTTAACATTACACCTAACAAATTTAAATTGGGTTAGAGAAGAAAAAAATCATTACCACTAATTTTAACCACACCCTATGAATGAATACCCAAAATTTCATTCATAGTGCTTCAGTGATTTAGTTTTATGTTAAGATAAACTTGAATAATTATTTGCTTATTCTGAAATGTTTATAAAAAGCTAATGAAACCATTAGGGATAAATAAGATTAAAATATTATGGATTCTTAGTTTATGCCATCATCTCTTATGTTAAGGTATAAAATGGTACCACTGAGTGGTAATAAGTACAAGCCCAATTTCTATAAACACAAATTAAGCCATGTACATTGTCATTTGACTTCAGTTACAGTATTTTTATAAACTTGTTATAAAATTTTGTGAACGCCATTTATAATTTATCAAAATATGAATAACAAATGTCTTTTTATGTGAGCCATTCTACTATTGTACAGATTTAAAATCTTTTCCTGGCCATACCTGTATATCTGATCCCTGTCTTGAGCAGCTCTCCAACCTCCTCCTCCTCCACCTCCACCTCTGTGAAGGCAGAAAATAAACATTTTAAGTTTTCAAAATGCACAATTCATGCAATAAAATTAAAACAGAAGTGAAAGCTAGTTTCCTTTAAGCAATGAAGAGTTGCTTTTGCCACCCCTTTACAAACTGACAGAGCTCTCCCTGGTGGTTAAAATGAGTATCATAGTAAGTACTCTTAAGACTAATCTTTGCAGCCTCCACAAGTCAATCCCTTACATGTCAGTACAAAAATGCCACTTAAGAAAGTCTGTCAGTGCTAAATGTCAGGACTGTCAACTTTCTAAAAATTACAGAATAGTGTGCAAAAAAAAGACAGCTCACCACCACACCAAAATAGGGTATCATGGATTAACTGTTATGGTCAATATTTACTACACAGTTTGCATTTTGACAAACAACGCAAGATCTAAATTACCTGCTGTTGCTTAAATAGAGAACTTTACTTCATTTTTACTTTCCAAAGTATTCCTAGTATCATGAGCATTTCCCTATCAACCCCTGAAAAATGTATCAATATTGTTAGTATTAATAATAAACATCTTACCATTGTTATAGCAAACTTAAATAGTTACTTCTTTAGATTTTTCCAAGAATCAATTTGCCTCGTCCTTCAACACAATTCCTCAGCTACCAAAAAATTGCTTTATAAAGCAATGATATTTAAAATCAGTTCATGGGGGAGGGGACTGAAGTATGGTCTATAATTTTATTGTCCCATTGGTTTACAACTTGGTGCTTATAAAAAATAAACATACCAAAAAAAAGTAAAACCATAAAATCCAGAGACTTCCCTGGTGGTCTAGTGGTTTAATACTCCATTGTAGGGGGCACAGGTTTGGTCCCTAATTGGGGAATTTAAGATCCACATGCTCTGAGTTGCCCCCCAGAGGAAGGCATGGCAACCTATTTCAGTATTCTTGCCTGGAGAATCTCAAGAACAGAGGAGCCTGGCAGGCTACAGTCCATAGAGTTGCAGAGTTGGAAACAACTGAAGCATCTTAGCATGCATGCCTTGAGCTGCGGCCAAAAAAAAAAGAGTCCAGTTTAAACTCTGGATCTCCAATTTAATAGTAAAGGTAAATACCTTTATCAAAGGCTAAAACCGTGCTGCTTTATGTTGCAAAGAGCTGATTTGTCTTTCAACAACTTAAAACTTTGTATTTTGGTTAACATACCTGTACGATCTGCTGTAATAATCCCGATCATCATAGCCTCGATCATATCCTCTGTCATAGTAATCTCGACGGCGTGAGCTGCCACTGTGAATAAGATTTATACAAACTTGGTTTTACCTACATTAATACTTATAGTTCCCAGTGTAGGAAAACTGGTCTGGTGAGAATCATTTAATTACCCAGCAATGTCAAATATATGGCATTTCTTCATGATACAAGTAGGATGTGCTCTATTACATGACATCGGAATTTATGGTACCAACTGAATGTTTCTACTGAATATATTTATACTGAATTTAAGTTTTAGTCAGTTGGAAATGCCAAAAGCCTCCCAGTGCCCTAAAGTGAACTGTCAATATTTTAACAACCTTGAAAACAAACTTACTAGGTAGGTCTCCCCATGTAAATTCCTGGTGTTGGAGTATGTGGTCTTTTCGTTATGGAGAAGTCAACTCTGATCCTACGTCCATCAAGCTCCATTCCATTGGCACGCTCTTTTGCCTTCAAGAGATATGTGAGTTGTTATATACATCATGAACAAAGCCCCAAATTAACTATTATCTATAAATAAAACCCAACTAGATGTTTCAGTTAGCCACGGCATTATATCTGACAGTTTATTAATAGGTTTTTCTGCCTATCAAATCTTTACTTACAAAAGCTAACCTAGAAAAGTTCATTTAAAAAAAAAAAAAGCCACCCAATGAGAGCCAACTTAAGCCATGAAATATTTGGAATTACTGTATCAACTATAGATTTGACAGTACCTGTAGGTCTATAAAATAGTACACAGTTGGCAAACTATGACCCATGAGCTAAGAATTTAAACAGGTGTTGGGGGTCAAAGTAGTATTTCATCAGAAATGAAATTCAAAATTAAGTGACCATGTTTTACCGAAACAAAACCCCACTAATTTGCATTTTATACGGCTTTTACATTACAATGGCAGGGTTGATAAGCTGTCATTGAGCTCTTATGGCTCCCAAAGCCCAAAGTATTTTGTCTAATCCTTTACACAAATTTGAGGACCCCTGTTGTGGAAGCAAAGAACTGGGATGAAAGCTTGAATCACGCATAGTTCCTTAACATTAAAATGAAAATACTGTACTTTAAGAAAAAAAAAAAATACCCCACCCCAAAGACATACCAGTTTATTCACAATTTAAAGAAACACCTCTCTCTCTAAATAGAATTTAGATTTCTAATTCCAATTATGCTATTTTCTAGTTTGACTGTTTTAAGCCTCAAGGCAGTTTCTGGCATTACTGATTTAGATACAAAATATACTATCTTTCAAAAAGGGAAATGTGGTTCTGTAGCGCGCGCGCGCGCGAACACACACACAAACTAGAGATACCAAAAAGCCAATCCCATAAATAAGCTTGGACAAATATTATTTACATTTTTCGCATCAATTATTACCAAAATGAAGTTGAATGACATCTTAAAGCATTCCTTAAATCTCTTAAATTATAACCACTTGCATTCAGCTTTTAATTCTTCCTTTAGTAGATGGGCCTACTCTATTCATTAACCTCAGATGACTTGCCATTAGTTTCTCAAGATTCTCCCCTCCTTATACTGTCCTTGGAGATGACTTTAGCTATCATCCCCATGTATCTTAAGTTCAAATTTCTTCAATGGGCCAGGAGTCACACATCGAATTTTTACTTTAGTCTCTGTAAAAAAAAAATTTTGAGGTCCCTGGTGGTCCAATGTTTAGGACTTAGTGCTTTCACCGCTGTGGCCCAGGTTCAATCCCTGGTTGGGAAACTAAGATCCCATAAGCCTCAAGGCCAAAAAAAGTTACTTCCTATGTTTTACCTCAACATCAAAACATAAAATCACTTGCCAGTATACATTCAAAACCAGTTCCTTTCTCCTGAGTCATAGCTTTATCACTTTTTCATGTTTTCTTTCATTTTAAAGTAATCTGATGTAAACACTCATTAAATATCCCAAACTGGAGTAATAATATTCTTCTAGGCACACATCTGGAAACAGCTGACTGTGTTTGAATTTACTTCAAATAAAATGGTGGAAGAGACTGAGTTGGAATTTAGACCCAAACCGTCACTTTTCTGTTATGCTACAAATCTTTGAAATTTCCACATTAGAAGTTTTTTTTTTTTAAAGTTCCAATTATGGACTTTAGTTATATATTCCCAGAAGGCATTTCCTTTAGATCAAGCTATACAGATACTAAAAGGGTTTCCCTGGTAGCTCCCCAGCTGGTCAAGAATCCATCTGCAATGCAGGAGACCCCAGTTCGATTCCTGGGTCCCCTGGAGAAGGGCAGCTACTCACTTCAATATTCTGGCCTGGAAAATTCCATGGACTGCATAGTCCATGGGGTTGCAAAGAGTCTGACACGACTGATCAACTTACAAAAGCAAAAGTCATTCAAGGAAGAATAGTTAAAAATAAGACTGTGTGTGTGTGGTAAAAGTGAAAGCGTGTGTATATACTTTTTTTTTTTTTTTTTACAAAGGTATAAGACTTTTACTTACTTCCTTGGCATCATCTACATTTTCAAAGTATACAAAGGCAAATCCTCTTGAACGTCTAGATTGCTGGTCATATACAATAGATACATCAGCAATTGGGCCATATTTAGAGAACACTTCTCTTAGATCTCTTTCTGTAGTGTACAAGCTCAATCCAAATACTCCAAGACAACAGTTGGGATCAGGATTTGCCTAGAAATAGAAAAATGGATTTAAAAAAAAAACTTTTAAAAAGCATCACATAAAAAATAAAAATTAAAAAAAAAAAAAAAAAAAAGCATCACATATCAATCCCCGCAAAACTGTCACTAATATGAAAAGGTAACAATGAAATAAAACAGAATTTTAAAAGTAATGTTACGCCAGCACAAGCATGTATGCACAGAGAACTGTGTCTAAACTTCAAAATGGTGAATTAACTAACGTATACCACTCACACAATAGAAGGCTCTAACCTGCCAAAGAGCTACAGAAGGTATGTTCAGCTTGATTTCTACAGAAAAATTGTTAAGTGTTCAAATATACATACAAGTGAAACCACAGATGTGTACCAAACTTTTAAAAATTAGATATTAAGCAGCTTCAATTATTATAATGAAGATAAATAGTGAACTCAATGTTGCTGACATCCCAGTTGCCATGAGTTTGCATAAAGGTTTCACTATTTCGCACATACATTTACTACAGTCAAATTCCACCCCACTTTCAAAAACATACACTCCCTATAGACCTACTTGTATATTATTGAATAAAAACCACAACAGGAACACACTAAATGCCATCTCATTCGTAACTTCTCATGGAAGACAAGCAAAGCTTTAAAACTGGAAAGAAACTTGCTTAAAACTAAATGGGAAAATCAGAGCATATTTTAAAGCATATTAAACCCAGAAAACTCTAACAATAGTATGGCACATAGATACATGATCTAACTATATTAACTGCAATGCAGAGAATTTTTATTTGATGTGCTGTTAATGTAACAGTATCTTAAATATGATCAACAGCTCAAATGTAGACCATATATGGGAGCTATCTTTTAAAATGAAGGAAAAAAAAAAAAAAAATCTCCAAACACGGAAAAGGCTCTAGAGAGAAATCATGCTACAGCTCCACCATCAGAACTATCAGTTTAAAATTACAAAAGAAAACACTAAAAACAGAGGGGAATATATTATACATTAATTATAAAGTGGTTTCCTACAGTGTTCACTGCTTCAGAAACGATTGTTTTCATCTTACCCGATTCCCAACATGACGCCGGCGAGTAGACATGGGAGAATGACTGTGGCTATGCCGTCTTCGATAATCTCTGCTGTAAGATCTGCTACGAGATCGTCTATGGGACCGGGACCGAGATCGTGACCTTGTATAATGCCTCCGAGAACTTCTTCTGGATCTAGACCTGAAAGACAAAGGCTTCAAGGTTATGACTAAATAGCTGACAGTAGGATATGGCTTTTAATTCTTTCAACACTTTATTCTAAAGTTAAGCTTCAAAAGGTAAAACACACAATCCAGGTATATAGTGGGATCAATACTTTTCTTTTGTATATTGTCATTTCTGTGCTAGGAAGAGTTCCAAAACCATCACTAACTAAAGCTCCCTTCCATCATCTCTTAAATAATTAAGAGATTAAACAACACAGTATCTATTAAAAATCATAAAACATGCAACATTTCATACTAGCCTGATTTGTGCCCACCTTTACCCTTCACAATACCATCCTTTATTTTTAAGCTTCTTGCATTATGCCCATTATTCACTCATGATAACATCACCATTACAAGCAGTATTCTCCAGCAGTGTTTTAAAATCAACCAGTTGCTCTTAACTACAGTGATCATATGAACTGTCATTTAAACCAGGAAGAATACAGTGTAAGAGAGAAAAGGGGCACTGTTAATTATGCCTGACAATAGGCATTAAGCTGGGGCTGACCTGGGCAAACCAGGATATATAGCCTACCCTTAAACATTAAAAAAAAAAAAAAAAAAAAGTGCTGTGTTAATAAGGTTTTTTGTTTTATAGTACATCTGTCATGTTAGACTACACCTATTTATCAAGAATTGCAGTTACTAAAAGCCAATGCTCTGCACTCTTTTTTTTGCCATACTAATAAGCAGTTCACGTAAACTCAGTGAATCCTCACAACAATTCTGAAGAACTGGTACTATCGATAATTCATCTTTTATAGATAAGGAAGTTAAGATTGAAAAGGTTAAGTAATCTGCCCAAGCCAGAAAAAAACAGAGGTAAGATATGAACCCTAACACCAAAAGCCCAGGCTCTTAGCCACTTAGTCTTCTATCTCCCAGAACTTAACAATTAAGTTCATTTCTAATACCAATATTAAATAAGCCAACAAATGATCTAACCCTCTCTATCTTCCTAGTTTACAAAAGCACACACCAGTTTGAAAGCTAAGAGTAACAAGAAAATCCCAAGACAGTCTTTCTTACCTAGATTCAGATCTGGACCTGGACTTTGATCTGGAACGCCTGGAATCTTCCTTGGAGCGAGACCTTGCAGGGGTATGCCTTGCAGATTTCCCAGATCCATGAGCACTTCCACTTCTGGAAGCAGAACGGGATTCCTACACGTAGATGTCAAAAGTTTAATTTGTATACTTTCTGGGCAACTTTAAAAACAAATAAGCTGTGGTGAGATAAATGGTGAGGGAAAGCAATCCCCTTCCAAGATAAGAAAACACAGGTAAGGGCAGGAACTGAATATACCTGGTATAACAGTTACGTTGCTCCAATTGACATAAGCCAATTAACTTGAACTTCCACCTTTCTTGGGGAGCAGGGTTAAGAGTTAACTGACCCCACTCTCTTCAGAAATGGGTGCCAAAGCCAAGCAGTTAAGGGAACTGCCCAAGGATTGTTTTGGGAATGTTACTCCGTAAAGACTAGGGTGAGAAAGAACCTTATTAACTATGACACCTATACCTCATACCTATTATTTCAGTCAAACTGCCATCAATTAAAAAAAAACCCTGTGAGATTTGTAAAATTTACTTTATTTTCAACTTTTATTTATTGCTGAGTGGAGAAAAAAGACAAGAACAGTACTGTTTCAAGTCACAGAGGAAGACAGAAACCTAGAGAGCAAGGACCAGCTTGAAGGAGACTAGATCTGTAGACCCTGTCCATCCAACTTTGTAGGAAGCCCTTAAGGATCTCAAAGCAACCAGATGAAGCTACAGCAGAAAGGCAGTGAATGAACTGCAGAGATAAGATTTAAGAGGGTACCAGAGATTTCCCTTAGCTAAGTGTAGATGAGCCAGGGCCAATAGATGGGAAACTGGGAATAAGCAGTTAGAAAAGTTACGTACAAAAAGGACATATTAAAACGGAAACAGTTTAGATCACAGGCTCCTAATCTAGGTTCAGGCAAAGAAGTTCAGAACTGTATGTAAAAAACAACACCTAGATACATACTTTGTACCTAAGCTTTCCCCTATCATAACTGTGACTAGCTGGTAGGTAGGCTGTACAAAAACAAAATCTCTAAAAGGAACTAGCAAAGAAATGGGTAAACAGGATAACTAGTTTGGTGAACCAAAGACATATAATTAGAGAAAAAAGCTAAAGGAATGTTCCGCCAAGACACCAAAATAGAAATAGTGGAAAAGACAACAATTAACTCAGTCTGACAGCTAACCAAGGTATCATCGAACAAGACAACATTTCAGGTTATCCACCTTCATCAAATTTAAAGGCATTAATCTCATGAATCTTCCTGCCAAACACACAATAAAAATGGCCAAGTTGCTGTAGGGCTAACAATCAGTGTTGAAGTGGCACAAAAGTTTTTATCAAGAGACCTCCCTGTGTGGTAGACCTTCAGAATAAAACACTCCAGCCATTCTTAAAAGGATAAAGGTAGGAAATTCATCTAAATCACAGTCCAGAAAATTTGGAAGATCTTTCCTATGATGCTTAAGGACAAAAGTTACATGCAACACAGAAGAAACAAGGCTTATAGTTTAGAACAAGATAAGAGTAACTTAGTGGGCAAAATGAATTCCGGTATCTATACCCAAGATGACTCTAAATACCAAAGTCACATGAAACATGGTGTGAAGTGGCATGAAACATGGCTATTCTCCTTCCTGCCATGAGTTAAAGAGAGTCAAAGTAAAAGATGACACCCCTAATTATTGGTGAAAATAGTTACTTTTATCATCAAGAGGCACTACGGCTTTGAGGACCCCAAGTAACAATCCCTTGACTTTCTCTGGCAAATATTCTGGACATTTAAAAGTACAATTCTCCTCTCCTTGGATAAAGAGGTTCTCAAATTGGGGATACAGTTTCTGCAATAAATCAACAGGCAAAAGCTAATGTGGAAGATAAGGTAAAAAGAGGGTCTCTAACACCTTTGTTTATTCCAATGCTAGAAAGATGACTTCATGGAAAGATTATGACCTTTAGTGGAAACAAAACAATCTGCTCTAGCAGGGAGAGAATATGGGTGCCTCACAACAAGAGTTAAAAGATTACCAATAAAATAACTATAGTTAACAGAAACCAGTCTGTCTAGGGAATCTAAAAAAAAAGAGTAGAAAGTCAAGATCCTCTTTTAAGCCTCTTGCTTCAGTAAAACAGAAAAGCCTTACTCTAAGCTGAGGTGCATTATCAATCTGTTCACCAAGAAGGAAAAGAAAGTCCTTATAGCCTCAGAATAAATTTTAATGAGGTTTCTGGCAGACCAAGGGTCACAAATAACAGTATTTGTGAAATTATAAGACTTTTCACTCAACCTCTAAAACTAATTGGCTATATGCAGACGTATTTTATGAACAATCATTTCTCAGACCAGGAACAGGAGAAACCACTAGAACACTAAGTCTTCTTCTGTACTGACACTTGTTAGGCTAACACAGAAACAGTCTCTACCTCCTACCTTTCATATCAGAGATAGTCTTCAAGTTAAATAAACCCTTTTGCAATTATGTTGGCTATTAGCTGGTTTGGAAATACATGCAAGGATATTTAGACTGTCTAGAAGGCCAAATCTAAAAGCATAAAGTTAACTTTAAACCTTGGTCGATGTTTAAATCTGTAAAACCAACTAGAAAAGCCCCTAAACACAAAGAAAATTCAAAGACCACTTTCAGGGCTCACAAAACTCTTCAATGCTAACACAATTAAAACCCTACCAAAAGAAGCACTACTCTCAACACCAATACCTCAAGAAAAAGGATCATAAATGTAAAGTTAGTATGAACGACACAACCAAAAATTCCCTGAAAACCACACAGGGAATCAAGTTCTTACAAACTGAATTTTAGTCGTGTACTAATATACAATCATTAGGGAACACATGGGGAAAAACAAACTCAGCCTTCCAACAAAATACCAGCATCTCCCTATTCTGAGAATGACAGAATCTTAATAAAACTTTTTGAAAGAGATGAAAGAAGTAGGAATAACCATCCAATAGCTAGGTTTCTCACATATTTTAAAAACTAGATGCAATAAAGTAGATTTTCAACAAAGGCTCTTACAGATATGTAGTAAACCTACAGAACATTTAAAAATAGATCCCCAACTAGGGCTTATTTTAGCAGGTCTGGAGTTGGGTATCTGCATTTCTTAAAAACACCATACATTATTTGTGATGCTTATTTAAGTCTCACTGACTTAATTTCAAGTTTTATGCTTCTTACTTATCTGGTTTTTTCAACAGTCATTTTCCTGAAACCTTGTTTTCTGTCACCTTCTCTGACCCCACCTCCTCACCCTGTCATTTATCAGCCATCCTGAGGGCGTGTACCTTACATTTGCCCCAGGACAAGAAGTCTGTTTCCCCCTACTACCCAGGCAGGAGGTGGAGAGAGGCACTCTCAGACTCAAAGATGCTTTGGCCAAAGAGGGGTAAAAACCTGAATGGGTAAGATGGTCCACTAGCATCAATGTTTACTTTTGCTTCACATCTTTCCAGCTTTTGCCATATAATCAAACTCCAAACTGCTGCTTCTCCTTACATGACTAACAGATCCTTTCTCTTTCAGACCCCAAGGACTTTTCAGGTCTCCTGATAAAAGAATCAATGAGCTTGAATAAAAATACAACATCCATTCACATCACTTGCCTCAGCCTAATCTGTAAGTAATTCAGAATGCAAAACGAACACTACCAATTTAATGTTATTAGTTTATATGTGGCAAGTTCTACAAAGTAATTATCAGGGCAAATGATAGAAGATGGGTGTAATCTTCTGCTTGCAAGATACAGAATTGAAAAAGCACAATTTGACACAAATCGGCCCTGAAGTATCAGAAAATGAATCTGTCTAAAGTCATTTAATACACTGCACCAAGAGTTGTAAGGTTCAAAAACTCTCAAAGTTTAGGCTATCTTAATTTCAGGGAGAAGTGATAGCCTTGGTCTTCCCGATAGGGGAGAAGCTATCTCTTGGTTGCCTACTACTGGGTATTACTTTTGACACATGAACCTTCCCCATCCAACTGAAAGTAACAACACTGCACCAATCATTTGACTCTTCTATTCCGTTAAAACAAGCATACAGAAAGGGAAATAACAGAACTTTTGGGTCTATTTTTACAGTAAGTGGTAAGAGTAGAGAACCAGAAACAAAGTTACTTTATGATCTGTTATCTCTCACACCATTTTAACAGTTGTTAATAGCAGAAAATGAGAAAAGGGAATAAGACACTTACTGTTACTGCCACTGTTGAGTTAGGTATCCTGTTCACTTATGCGACCTATCTCATTCTAAGGGAAGCCCCTACAACTTTTTAGCAGTAACCCCAGTCATTCAGCTGGAATAAGCATTAAACAGAAAAAATTAAGACTCATCTTGTGAGTTTAGCACACATACATCTTAAAAGTTAGGGCCTAAGTGGTCATAGTTTTCCACTATTGCCATCTAAAAAGAAATTAATTTTTCCATAAATGCCAAAAGGAACTATCCTGTCCAATGGATTTTGGGGGTTCGGTTCTATAACCATCCTGGCAACATTCTTTAGGAAAACTGACAGACTTACAACATTCTACTTATACTGATCTGTACTGAAGGATAGGGGGTCAGTACACTGAGTCCAGAGAGTGTGGCACAGACCACCTACTTCAATTCTGGAAGTACTCACGCCCCAGGACCAGCAATGTCAGAGACGAAAAATCCAGGAGACAACATGAAGCCGGCTGTTACCCAAACTGGAGAGCTCATTCCTGCCTCCTATTTGACTACAAAGGGTTATTTTTTTTAAAGTTGCATTTCAGTCAGTTGACTAAGAAGTTAAAATTAGAATTACCTAATTTAAACGTTTCCCCTGGAAGGCACTTCTTTACCCTGTATATATTTCTTCTATTAAACAAATAATGCATGCATGTTTAGCAAAATATACAGGGACACATAAACAGACTAGTAATTACTTAGCGTAGTGCTTTCTGATTCCAGATTACTTCTTATCTTAACTTCATTTTTATTTCTTTTCTTCATTCTTCCGTTTCAAATTCTGACTTCTTTCATCTTCCCCACTTCACACAAATTGCTCAATATTCTACAAGTGGGACTTCTGGTCTGATAATTAGCATGCATTCTTTCTTTTATTTTTTCAAATTTCAGCTTCACTTATTCCTGAGCTTCAAATACTCATTTATAAAACTTGTCAAATGACGACTTCCGCATTTTCCTTCTTCAACATTAACCTTAATAGAAAAAGAACAGGATGAAGAATATTTTAAAACTCCAGGATAAAAGCCAGTGCCAAAACTGAAACTAGAAAAAAAAAAAAATCCCTCTTGCTTTGGATTTTTTAGAAAAACTAAAATACGCAGCTCAAAAATCTGAAACTAGTTTCCTGCTGGTTCTAAAATATAGTTAATCTCATTTGTCTACTCCATGTAGATTTATCATGCTTAAGCTGAAATGTGAAGTGCGCAACTGAACATTTACTGTTCATCTAACATTAAGAACTATAATTACATTTCACACTTCTTATTGTATTCATCAATAGAAAGTATGTTAAGTGTCAAAAGCACATCTCTAGTCAAAAAATGACACATTAATACAAAAGTGCAAGAAAGGAAAAGCACGGACAATTCATTTGCACAATGATGACAAGGCTCAGGGTTGAAGAGGTCTACAAATTGTGACTAAGGTCAAAATATGTATTTAATGTCACACTTTTTAACTGAAAAAGTAGCCTGTAGAAAAACAATGTCAGGGAATTTGAAAATTTGGACTAATGTTTAACCCACCCCTAGAAAGTTGTCCTAGTGAGATTTTATAATATGAATGGCCCAACTTGCTAACTTAAAACTAAAGCATAAAAAGACCAAATCAAGTCAACCAACTACTGTATGCAAGGAGCTGTGAAGGAAGCAGAGCAAACTCAATTCAACTGCGGTGTTTTCAAAGAATTTTTGGTAAATCCAGCCCCCCAATGATTATTAAAATCGTCTGCAGTCCAAAGAAGCAACCCTACTTTAAAAGGTGGCAATGTTGTGGATAAAACCGCAGCTCACCTCCTGAAATTATTAAAAAGACTCAATATCACTTAAAAGATCAGTAAGTTGAAGTGTCTATTGAACATCCTAAACAAAATATTGCTCTCCTAAAACATTCTTGTTTTCTTGTACTTCACACTTTATGATCCTTCACTGTCAATTTCCTCTCCTAGTTTTTTCCTGAAAATAAAACTTTCCTTAGGAGAAGGGAAAAAAAAGAAGTCCTTTATACCTATCTGATCACAAAGACAACCATGCATGGCTATGAAGGAAGTGTTATGTCGTCTTTTCTAAGAGGATAAGCGTAGCCTTCAGTCTAGTTTTTCAAAGTCAATTATTGCTTATCTAATCCAGGAAAAAATTTTTTTAACTTTTTACTTAAGGGAATCACAGTAATTGTTTTCTCTTAATATCCTTCAGTCTAGTTTTTCAAAGTCAATTATTGCTTATCTAATCCAGGAAAAAAAAATTTTTTAAACTTTTTACTTAAGGGAATCACAGTAATTGTTTTCTCTTAATATCCATCACTAAAATGTAATGGGAAATGTTTACTGGCAGCACACAATTGTAATCGTGGAATCAGAATGCCCAAGCAGGTTTCCTTTAAGGCCTCCTAAACTTTAAATATATATACAGGGCTTAGGTTCAGAAAATGCTGAATAGAGGCCAAAGCTCTAGATATGACAATTATTCAATATGAATGCCTTCCTGCTGTTATTTCACTACCCCCTTCCCAATTTTCTTTATATTTGAAGAACAAAATAAGCTGCTATATAATGTAAGTATTAGATTTTTTTCAAACTCAGCTAAGTTGAGGTGGCCACTTAATAAAACCAGGAGACTTAATGTTAAACACATATTAAGAGGTCCTACTTAGAAACAAGCAGAAATTTGTCTCACCACCAACACTCTAGCGGTTATAACTGGAATTTACACAACATTAATTAAGTACAAACTCATTAGGTTGACTAGGTAGTATTTTAAAAATTGGGACTGGCAAAGGAAAACTCATTGATTCTGCTATAAAGATCAATGCTCATATCAACATTAAGGACTTTTCTGCAGCTAAACTCTCCAGAAGTTTGGATAGAAAAATCCTCAAAGACTGAGAATATGTTCTGAAAAAACTATCATGACAAACTTAAATCAGCTCTAACCCCATGTTTAAAAGATCCCTTGCAAAAACAGTAGACTCTGAATTTATTACTACTTTTAAGTCTATTAACTAAACACAAAAATGACTGCAAAAAAAAGTCTTCATCCATGCTGTCATATACAGCAATCGTATTGATAAAAATCAGAATATAACTTCCAAAACTCAATTCAAAGCAAAGACTTTTGAGAATTTGAAAACTAATTTTCTGTAATGAAGAATTCCTCCCCCACTTAAAGACTAAATGACAATACCTAATTCTGTTCTGTGTGACCCAAACCCCTCAAAAAAGCAAAACATTTAAATTTCCCCAACTTCAACCACCACCTCATCACTGTATTTTATGAGGAAATAAAGCAATTATGTGTTAAAAAAAAAAAAAAAAACACCAACATAAATATAACACACATGCTAAGGCTCAAAAGATATACACAGCTGTAGCCCTGTCCTCTTGGGTGAGATGTAAAAAAACTATGATATTAATATTATCATTTAGGTTTGGGATTTTATTGGAGATAAAGAATGGAAAAGGCTGTACAAAGCAAATTCCATTTAACATTATCTCTTATCATTTGAGTTCCTGTTCAATCTCGACAAAACCAGTACTTACCTTGCAACCACTTGTATTTTCAGTTTGAAAGTGCCACCTTCTAATTCCGGACCATATCCACAATATCAAATCATTCTTAATTAAAACCACCAAAAATATTCTTCAACTTGGTTTCAAGAGACTTGTTGCCTTACCAGACTCAAACTGAAACAAAACTATCTCCTCCCACCCAACATGAATCCTCTATTTAAGGAACTTGGTGCAATGGCTACAACCCTTTGGGAAGAAAAAGACTGAGATGTTTCAGTTTTGAAAATTACTAAAAATTCAAAGAGACAACCCAAGATTAAGCAGAAGAGGAGAAACTGCAGAGTATGAAAGGGAGTTTGATGGAATGGTATACAGATGCTATTCATCTTTACAAAGACTAAAGGTAATATACCTACATTGTAAACCCATTACTTTCGTAAAAATAAGCAATACTCTACCAGAGTACGTATGTATCATAATCTTGACAGCAAGACAAATTAAAAACACTTGGTCCATACAACACTGCTTCCTTAATTAATTTCTGGTTTCTCTAGGTCAAGACCCAATTGTAGAATAAAAAGAAGTTACAGTTACGAGGGTAGAGCATCAAACCAGTGCCAAGGCCAAACTTCACCACACCCTAAACTGTGAACACAATTAGGCCATAGGATTTATCACCTCCCTCCCCATTACCATACAGCCCTACATTTGGCTACAGGACCCTATCATGTTATTCTCCCAAGTCTTGACATAACAGATCTAAGACCACCTCTTTTTTCCAAAGGTGCTAGCCAACTTCTCTGCAAAAAAACATGAGAAATTTTGGGGGATTACTGGAAAAAACTTGAATTCGAACAAGTAATATCTTACTTTAACGTGGGTTTGGCCAGATCAGGGAAGTCAGCTCTAACCAGAAACATTTAAATTTAAATCTACTAACCGAGACATGAAAAATCCCGATACCGATAAAAGATAGTCTGCAGTAACCGAAGGTGTTCAACAAATACAAAAATTCAGGAATGCACCCTAGCCGCACATTTAAAATAAGGGAACACAAGAGCCACAAATCAATATTCACCCAGTAAGTAAACACGTTATAAACAACCAAACTGAAGGTGATTTATTGCTCTCCCTTCCTCTACTCCGGTCTGGTTAGGACTAAAAGGAGGAAAAAAAAACCTCTCTTAAGTGACGGCAGGGCCACGAGGTGGTGGTGATGAGTGACCTCAGCTGATAAGATTTTATTACATTATCACTGGCTGATTAGATTAGGTGTTAGTGATTTACACTAATAATTTGTATTGTCTGAAAACTTAAGTGTTATGTGAGTCGCTAAATCGTGTCCGACTCTCTGCAACCCCATGAACTGTAGCCTGCCAGACTCCTCTGTCCATGGTGGGTTGCCATTCCCTTCTTTAGGGGATCTTTCCAACCCAGGGATCGAACCGGGTCTCCCGCATGGCAGAAAGTAATTTTTCAGGCTCTTGATAAGCTAGTCGTAGCAGCCAAGTTCAAGATCATTACTCTGAAACACAACAGTTTTCCCGCTGTTTTCAGGCACTTCCAAAAAGGAAGTTTTTAGCCAATCAGACCTGACTGGGCTACCTAATGCTTTTGTGGCATTGTATTTAAACTATTTCATTGAGCTTTATGGTTTTGCCAAGCATTCTTTGGGAGTCCCAAAGTGTTTTTTAAGTCTAGTCTAACCACTTCAGAATCCAATAAACCAACTGGAAAGCAATCTACAGACAAAACAAAGGCCAAAGAAATTAATGTGGAAGTACTCCACATCGTCGAAGTTCAGAGGTCTGTTTCAAGCCAAGACGCTTAAGAACATCATTTGTAACATGTACCTTTATTATTTTCTCTTCCTCCGTAAGTTTGTTGAATAACCCTAGGTAACAAGATTGTGAGGTAACTAGGATGTATATTCTACTAACAGAAAAAAAAAACACCAATTCAAACGCTTTATTAGTGGGACGATAATGTCTCTTGAGCTGTCTCAAACCAGGACTCAATCTCTGCAATTGTTTCCTCTCTCAAGAACTTCCAAACGTAACTTACTCAGGTTTATTTAACTGAGAGGTCCTCCACTGAATCCAGCCATTTTTTATTCTCAAAACGATGCAAAACGGACCCAATAGTTGTTTTAATAGCTTAAGACTGAAATTATCACTTGCCTTCCAGTTCAAACACCGACACCTAGTTTCCAGTTTTCAACTGGCGGAAACGAAAACCCACAGTTTTAACAACTTGTGAGCTAGATCCAAGCTTTCTCACCAAAGAGCTTAAAACGATAATCACACACACACTGCTGACTGGAAATTAACCATCTTTAGGATAAAAAAGCCAACATTCACCTGGCTAGGTAAAGGCGAGGACTGATTGGTTCAAACTAAATGAATCAGATTTGGCCGCAAAGTTACACAATAAACTAAGATTTCAACAGCTAACATTTTTCCTTTCAAAAACGCCCTAATGAAATCACCTAGAATTTGTTTCGTAAGTTTGCAAAAATATTCGATAGATTTACGGTGATCAAAAGATTCTGGCAACACGGACATTTCTGCGGCTTAGTACACACGGACCCGCAACCAAGCTTTATATTATGCTTTATTCTAAGCCTGGGAACATTATTTTTACAGTTTGTTCAGTCCTCACCAAACTCCACATTATGGGGTGGAAACGTTAAAAAATGCACAAACACAATTCGTGGTTCACAAAATAGGTATGGCTCAAAACAAAGGAAACAACGGCGCCAAAAATTGTTGCCCGCCAATTTCTCCTTCACCATCCCGTGGAAAAAAGATCTACTCGATCGGCAAGTAAACCTCAGCGACCTCGTGGTCTACTTGGTTACCGATAACTATTTGCGGTTTAAGAGCGATTTTGGCATCCAAGAAAATCACGCCATTTAGGCCGAACACAAAGCTCGCGCGCAATCCCCTCTAACGGGCCCAGAACTTAAGTCTACGTCAGACTAGTTTGCCATCTCTCAAGAAGCCAAGAACACCTTAGATTCCCATCTTTTCGGGGTCCAAAATATGATCCTGTCTTAACCTAAATGCTGGGCAAAAACCCTGAAGAACACTGTTCTTTGCACCCCACGTTCCCCGACCACGGCCTGGAAATTGTTGCGCGGCACCTCCGCCATTTTGTGCCTCTGGCCCGCCAGCCCAAGATGGCTGCGGCGAGGCTTCGCAGGAGAGCAACGGCGAAACGAGATACCGCTCCCCTCCCCCACCACCGAGGGGACGCAGCGGCCATTTTTAATCTTTCCCTCCCGATAACGGAAAAAACCGCCGTTTCGAGTACCGGGCAACCTATAACCCGCTTGCGGCCTCCTTCACGGATAAGGACAATGCTACCAGGGTTTCTTAACCTGACTCGCACCCCTCCCGGTCTCAGACTTCGGAGCCAAAATCGCCCCAGTCTCCCGGCCCGAGGCCGATGGGCCTGGAAAGAGATGCAAGAAGCTGGGACCACACAGCCGCCCCCTGCACCACCGATACCTACCCGCTCGCCGTAGTTCTGCTCGCCGCTGTCGCTCATGACTTCCACTGCTGTCACCGTTCGATGTGCTTCAATCGAAGCTGCCAACCTCTCGCGCCTTCAGTGGAGAGGCTCCGCCGCAGCCTCGCACTACACACCGGTTCCCGATCCGCTGAGAGCCGAAACGCTCCGCGCCGCCTCCGCTTGGGCTCTAAGACTCCCGGACGTGACGCGGCGCGCTTTAACCCTGCCCCACCCCCTCCCAGAGGGCGCGCTTTCTTGGCTCCGCCCCTCGACGTTAGGCCTTCGCTTTCCAGCTGTGGCGCGTCCCGAGCCGGATGTGACGTAAGCCCCACCCCTCGCGCCGCGCTAACCCCATCTCCGAGTCTCTTTGAGGCGGGAAAGTGAGCGCGGTGGGTAGCTTCTGCGGTGGTCGCCGCGGGGGTTAGTGATGTCACCCTCCACACCTGACTGCCTTCTCTAATTTTCCAGGGAAACCGTCGTGGAAGGTGGGGGATGGAGAGAGGAGATACCCACCTTTTCCTCCCATCCTTCTTGCTTCCGCTTTATTCATTTTTTGTGTCTTTATTTGGTTGCAGAGGGCAGATACTCGTATACAGGGTTCCGTGCATTACTTAGGTTTTTTGTAGCTTCAGTTGTGGATTATTCCTACCTGAAATCCATTCATGTGAGCCTCTGCCAAGTACCAAATCACGTTACCAGATCCTGATGCACTGAAATCAAGCACGATCCCTAACCCGAGGAAGTTAGTGGTCTATTAAGGGAGAATTGTTGAACATACATTTGCAAACTGATTTGGTTAAACGTACAACTGTAGTGGTGTCTCGGAGTAAACATTAATTATGCCATCACCCAACAGCATGATAAAGAGCTCCGATTTGGAAGTTCAGACATCTCTCTGTGCCTGCTGGTTCCCTTAAAAAAAAAAAAAAAGTGTGTGTGTGTGTGTGTGTACCCGGCTGTTGAGGTACTCTGATACCTATAAAGGGCCATTTGATTTTTTAAAACAGTTTTCTTGAGATTTAATTCACATACCATGCAATACTCTTATTTAAAATGTACTGTTCAAATCGTTTTTATATTTACAGAGTTGTGCAACCATCACAGTTTTAGAACCAGTTCATCACTCCCCAAAAAGAAACCTGTCATTAATAGTCACGTTTCATCTTCTCTCCAGCTTCCCCCCACCAATTCTCCTAGTTTTAAGGAATCTAAAATCTACTTTATCTATAGTTTTTCATATTCTGAATATTTCCCATAAATGGAATCACATATGTAATATGGAGTCTTTTGTGACTGGCTTCTTTAACAAAGTTTTCAAGGTTCATCCATGCTGTAGCATGCATCAGTTATTTCATTCCTTTTTATTGCTGAATAATATTCCATTGTATAAATGTATCACATTTAATTATCCATTCATCAGTTGGTAGACTTTTGGGTGATTTTCACCTTTTATCTATTATGAATAACGCTAATATGAACATTCTGATACAAGTTTTTGTATGAACATGTTTTCAGTTCTTTGGGGAATATACCTAGTAATGTAATTGCTGGGTCATGAAGGTAATGCTGTTTAACTTTTTAAGGAACTGCCATTTAATTACAGATACCCTAGTGGATGTGAAGTGGTATGCTATTGTGGTTTTGATTTGCCTATCCCTAAGAATAACGTTGAGCATCTTTTCATGTGTTTCTTGGCCATTTGTAGATCTTCTTTGGGAAAATGTCTGTTCAGATAATTTGCCCACTATTACTTTTTCTTATTGAGTTGTAAGAATTGGCAATTTGATTCTTGCTTGATTTAAAATAGTCATCTGGAACAGCATCAGTACTTAAGGTACCTGAGATCCAGAGATTTGGTGATGACTCAAGGTAACAATTGTCCTCTCTTTTTACATGCTCTTCAGAGTCAACTTCATTGCTTTCATAGCTTAAGTCAGGGACCTATATGATTATGGTTTCCAAATCTATATTTACTTCAACACCCACCCTCCTTCAGGTCCATGTTTAAATTCTAGGTGCTTACTGGAATATTTACCTGGATATTTCAGAGACTTATAAAAATTAGCATAAGCATTTTAATAATATGCTCTAGAAACATCTCTGCTAAAACTTTGTTCTCTCTTTCCCTCATTTAATTAGTTAACACTTCTCATTAATTCTACTTCTTGTATATTTTTTAAATTTATCTTTTTTTTCTCCATTCCTCTTGCCACCATTTGTCAGGGTTTCATCAACTCACTTATCTGATGAAATGCAAATTATCTTAGACACTTTAGTGGAGTTTTTACCTTTTGTGGAGTTTTTATCTCTTTAAACACTATATTTCAAGTTCTAATAAGAGAAAATCATGTTATAAAAAATTCAAAAATATTACCTTACCCAATCAAAAAGTGGGCCAAAGAACTAAACAGACATTTCTCCAAAGAAGACATACAGATGGCTAACAAACACATGAAAAGATGCTCAACATCACTCATTATCAGAGAAATGCAAATCAAAACCACAGTGAGGTACCATTACACGCCAGTCAGTGTGGCTGCTATCCAAAAGTCTACAAGTAATAAATGCTGGAGAGGGTGTGGAGAAAAGGGAACCCTCTTACACTGTTGGTGGGAATGCAAACTAGTACAGCCACTATGGAGAACAGTGTGGAGATTTCTTAAAAAACTGGAAATAGAACTGCCATATGACCCAGCAATCCCACTCCTGGGCATACACACTGAGGAAACCAGATCTGAAAGAGACACGTGTACCCCAATGTTCATCGCAGCACTGTTTATAATAGCCAGGACATGGAAGCAACCTAGATGCCCATCAGCAGACGAATGGATAAGGAAGCTGTGGTACATATACACCATGGAATATTACTCAGCCATTAAAAAGAATTCATTTGAATCAGTTCTAATGAGATGGATGAAACTGGAGCCCATTATACAGAGTGAAGTAAGTCAGAAAGATAAAGACCAATACAGTATACTAACGCATATATATGGAATTTAGAAAGATGGTAACGATAATCCTATATGCAAAACAGAAAAAGAGACACAGATGTACAGAACAGAATTTTGGACTCTGTGGGAGAAGGCGAGGGTGGGATGTTTTGAGAGAACAGCATCAAAACATGTATATTATCTATAGTGAAACAGATCACCAGCCCAGGCTGGATGCATGAGACAAGTGGTTGGGCCTGGTGCACTGGGAAGACCCAGAGGAATTGGGTGGAGAGGGAGGTGGGAGGGGGGATCAGGATGGGGAATACATGTAAATCCATGGCTGATTCATGTCAATGTATGACAAAAACCACTACAATATTGTAAAGTAATTAGCCTCCAACTAATAAAAATAAATGGAAAAAAATATTACCTTAAAAATATTACCTTATCATTTCAAAGTTAAAATGATACAGTGTGTACCTGAGAAAACAACTCTGGTACACTTTTTCCCAGTAATTGTGCTTGGAATTTTGTGACGATCTCTTGTGCTTTTGTGTATTTAATGATTTCTAATCACTGTATCAGGGAAGCTCCTAGTGGCTCAGCAGTAAATAATCCACCAGCAATACAGGAGACTTGAGAGACATAGGTTTGAACCCTGGGTCAGGAAGATCTCCTACAGGAGGAAATGGCAACCCTCTCCAGTATTCTTGCCTGGGAAATTTCATGGACAGAGGAGCTTGGCTGACTACAGTTCATTGGGTTGCAAAGAGTCAGACATAACTGAGCACCACACCAAATCATTGTATCAGCTAGACTGTACTGTTTCTAAACTTTTTTGTATTCTCCCTAGGATGAAGAAATTAATTTCCTCCTTTTTAACACCTGCATACCTACCTGTGTGATGTAATTTAAAAATTTAAGTCAGGAGTAAAATGTTAATAGTAAAATCTATGTAAGTCAACAATATAGGTGTTCACTGTACAGTCCTCTTCACTCTTTGAATGTTTTCATAATAAACTGTTGAGAGAAAAAAAATATAAGTCAAGCCATGGTATCACATGCTTTGAAACCTTCAATGGCTTCTCATAACTTTTAGAACAAGTCCAAAAACCTTGATACAATCTGCAAGTCTCTGCATGATTTGTTCCTTACCTGCCACTGTTCTCCTTGTTTTCTATGCAGTAGGCACACAGCTTCTCACAGTCCATGTATCATCAAAGCTATACCTTTGAATGAACTGTTCCCTCTTCCTGGGGCATTTAACAACTATCTTCTTCCCAACACACATCTAAACCTGGGCTCCAACTCAGATCTCTGGCCTCTGAACTGGCTCAGAATTGTTCTCAGGAGGGGTCTCCCAAGATACTACAGAGATGTGAAAGCGAAGCAAAGAGAATAACTAGACCAACTTCTGGGTTCTGGCTTGGGTGAACAGGTGAAAGGACAATGGTACCATGAACTAAGGGGAAATGAGGGAAGGTGGGGCAGAATGATGACTTCAATTTAGGACATCCCAGTGAAGGTGTCTAGTGAGTACTGGTTATAACAGTCTGGGGCTTAGGGAAGATCTGAGTGGAATATACATCCTGAACTAGAATTACCAGTATAGAGATGGTCAGGGAAAACTTTCATTGAATAAACAAGATGCCTAAAGTAGTGATGTCCTCATGTGACAGAAAACAGCAAACCTGAGTCCATATTGGGTTTATTCTCTTAGTTCTAACCTTTGTGTTCTGTTGCTTGTGCTTTGTCATGCTGGCTCTGTACCTTGATTTAAAAGAATGTTGCCTAGAGCCTGAAATATACATGATAGCCCTTTCTCAAGGCTCTGCCTCCCAGGTTTGACCTTTAAAGCCGTTAACACACTTTTCATTCACATAAAGATAAAAAGTTGTAGATCATTCATACAGAGATAAAAAGTTGTAGAACAGGAAATAACATTTGTCCTTTTGGAGGTGTTCAGGAACATATGACAGAACCTACAGGGACAGCTACAAGATCAAAGCATTGTCACATGCTCTCTGGAGTCTGGTGGGCACCAGGAAGTCTGTGACAACCAGTCACACCCCCTTCCCTTTTAGTATCAGTTCAGTTCAGTTCAGTTGCTCGGCAGTGCCTGACTCTGCAACCCTGTGGACTGCAGCACGCTAGGCTTCCCTGTCCATTACCAACTCCCGGAGCTTGCTCAAACTCATGTACATCAAGTTGGTGATGCCATCCAACCATCTCATCCTCTGTCATCCCTTTCTCCTCCTGCCTTCAATCTTTCCCAGCATCCCAGTCTTTTTAATAAGTCAGCTCTTCCCATAAGGTGGCCAAAGTATTGGAGCTTCAGCTTCAGCATCAGCCCTTCCAATGAATATTCAGAACTGATTTCCTTTAGGATTGACTGGTTTGATCTTGCAGTCCAAGGAGCTCTCAAAAGTCTTCTCCAACACCACAGTTCAAAAGCATCAATTCTTTGGCCCTCAGATTTCTTTATGGTCCAATTTTCACATCCATACATGACTACTAGAAAAACCATAGCTTTGACTATACAGACCTTTGTCGGCAAAGTACTGTCTCTGCTTTCTAATATGCTGTCTAGGTTGGTCATAGCTTTTCTTCCAAGGAGCAAGTGTCTTTTAATTTCATGGCTGCAGAGCAGTTCTGTGAAGACCTACAAGATCTTCTAGAACTAACACCAAAAAAAAAAAAGATATCCCTTTTCATATAAAAGAAGCCTAAATTCTAATTTGGGTAAGATGATTCTTTGGGATACTAGTCTGCCATCTTCTCGGTCTGCTGGATTTCTGAATAAAGTTGCTATTTCTTGCCTCAACACTTTGTGTCTCGATTTATTGGCCTGTCATGCATTGATCAGTATGAGCTTGGACTCAGTAACACTCAGAGAACCAATAGCAGATAAAGTGACTGAATGGACTTGAGTTTGAGCAAGCTCCAGGAGATGGTGAAGGACAGGGAAGCCTGGCATGCTGCAGTGCATGGGGTCACAAAGAATCAGACACGATAGAGCGACTAAACAACAACAAAAGTGGCTGAACACTTATTCATTGCTTGGAAACATGAGCGTGGAAATCAAAAGTTGGCGACTTAGTTAAGGCTGATTTTCATGAACCAGCTTAAAGCTGAGAGGAAATTAGGAAAACATTTAGTTAATAATGATGGCTATGGCTGCATAATATAAATAATTGTGGTGAAAGAGCCAATCATTTTGGAGTATCCTGAACACTAAAGAAAAGCTCAGCCTAGAAAAAAAACAAAAGAATTAAATTAGGCATCTTTTCTAGCTACCTAGAGAGAACTGGGAAAGGGATAAAAGTAGCAAAAATTAGAATACCAGATGACAAAATTCAGCAATCAGACATTTAGCATATAAAGAAAATATTTGCCTTAGAATTATTATTACATTACTAATGTAGTGTGGGAATAAAAATATTCAAACAAGAACTGTACAATGTAGAAGGTGAAAGTCCATTTTCCTATTTTTTTCTTTAATCTCACTCCTCAGAGGTAACCTCAGTTAAAAATTTAATGTCTGAACATTTAGACCTTTGATAGGTAGACAAATTTATTAATATCATGCTATACATATTCTTTTATTTTAATATACTATCCTACAGGTTGGCGTTTTTCACTTAGCAATCTAAAATGTACTAAATTCCATGTTACTACATATACATTTAGCTCATATTTTAAAACTAGTTACATGGTATTCCACTGTAAGTATATGCCATGATCTATTTTATTATTCCCTTTTTATACAGATGAGAAGCAGCAGCTGTTTAAAGAGAAGTGGAAACCGTGTCCCTGGGAGGGTCAGGTCAGGGCACAAATGCATTAAAATAAGGACGTTGGTCAGTCTCCAGGAGCCTAGTGATCAGACCATAGGATCCTTGTGAGCACAGCTAAGTATTGGAGGGAGCTAGTGATGCTAAGAGCAGGGGCTAGAACACCTGAGATTGAACCCTGTTTCCACCATTACTGAGAGCCCTCAGGCAAATTTAACCTCTGTGCCTCATTTGCCTTGTCTGTAAATTAGAAATTACAAGAGCACCTACTTCACAGGTTTTGTTAATATTCCTTGAGTTAGTAAATATAAAACATTTAGGATAATTGTCTAGCCCGTAATAAGTTAGCAATTATTATGTAGGTCATAGAAGGGTGTTGAATGTTATGTAAATACAGTGGAAAGCCACTGAAATGTTTTCAGCAGGGGAAAGAGTTGACTCAGTTTTTATTTTTATATGATCACATTCTCCATTGGATGGAGATGGGTTGGAGGGAGGTGAAAACTAGACTACTCACTTATCAAGCTATTGCAGTGGTCCAGGAGAGAGAGACCATTGCTATGCAGTGGTGACAAAAGAGACAGAGAAACATAAACAGATCTTAGATCTATTTTGAAGACAGAATTGAATGGACTTGTAGGAGGGTGAGGGGATGGAGACATCAAGAAGCTCTCACAAAAGGCTGTGGCATGCCAGACTGGGGAAGCCTGAAAGGGAAAGAGTGAAAAACTGGGAGGGGATTAGGGTTTGATTTTGAATTCAGTAAGTTTGAGAGGTTATAAAATATGGAAGTACATGTTGTCAAGTAGGCAGTTCCATCTACAAATACAAAATTAGATATATGTTAAAATCTTATAATGCATCTAGGCTTCATAAATCTTATTTGTTGTCAATCATGAATTTGTATTCAACAAGTAGTTATTAAGCAACAAATTATGCATTGAATGCTAACATATTTTATTGGCAATGGAACATTTTAATTGGATTCTTTCCTCTAACTAGAAAAGTGCTGTATCTTGCATGTGCACTGTTGGCTGTATAATATTCTACCATATGGCTATACATAATTTAATCATTTCCTTTGTTTTTTTCTAATTTTTTGACATTTGAAATAATACTTCAATGAATATTTTTTGTTCATAAATCTACATATGAGCTTTTAAAATAATTTTTGAGGGGGTTTAGGATAGGTTTGTAGAAACAATACTTTGTCAACAAACATGATCTTTTTTAGGATTCTTTTTTTAGTAGTAAAATATTATTGTCTATATTCATTATACTGTGTACTAGATCTCTTTTTTAGGACTTTTGAAACATACTGTCAACTTAGTTTCCAAAAAAGTTGTATTAATTTACACTCTTGGTCACAATCTATGAATGTTCACCATATCATGGGGATCAAAATTAAAAACTTTGCTAATCTAATGTAAAAGGTGAATCTAATATAAAAGGTGAAACTGTTGTTTAATTTGCTGTTTTTTAACAACCAGTGATAGGATTATCTCTGCTAATCTCCTATCGCTTTTACCACTGAGAGAAGGTGTGGTTCTCCTTAACTGCAGTCTTCTCTCTGCCCTCATTATCCCTTTCACCTGGTTTGTGTTTAGTTGCTCAGTCCTGTCTAACTCTTTGTGACCCTATGTACTGTAGCCTGCCAGGCCCCTCTGTCCATATGATTTTTCAGCAAGAATACTGAAGTGAGTTGCCACTTCCTCTTCCAGGGGATCTTCCCAATCCAGGGGTCTCATCCCGTCTACTGTGTCTCCTGCATTGCAGGCAGATTCTTTACCCAAAGAGCCATTGGGGAAGTCCCAATGGTTTATTCGACCCCATTCTTCACCTTTCATCTCCAGTGACACTCCTTCAGTCCTGACTGCACTCCTCCCTACTTCTCAGTTCAGTTCAGTCGCTCAGTCGTGTCCGACTCTTTGCAACCCCATGAACCGCAGCACGCCAGGCCTCCCTGTCCACCACCAACTCCTGGAGTTGACCCAAACCCATGTCCATTGAGACGGTGATGCCATCCAACCATCTCATCCTCTGTCGTCTCCTTCTCCTGTCCTCAATCGTTCCCAGCATCAGGGTCTTTTCCAGTGACTCAGCTCTTCGAATCAGGTGGCCAAAGTATTGGAGTTTCAGCTTCAACATCAGTCCTTCCAATGAATACTCAGAACTGATCTCCTTTAGGACAGACTGGTTGGATCTCCTTGCAGTCCAAGGGACTCTCAGGAGTCTTCTCTAACACCACAGTGCAAAAGCATCAATTCTGTGCTCAGCTTTCTTTATAGTTCTCATAGACCCATGTTCTTCTCCTTCAGAGAACATATTTCTGTTTATAATTATGTGTTTATTAGCATAAATGTTTGATTAATGCTTATTTCTCCCTAAATCCAAAGCTTCAAGAAAATGTAGGGATATTTTGTTCATCATTGAATCCTCACTCCAGAAACAGTTTTGGAATGAATTAATAGACAAAAAAATGAATAGGAAGTGGGAAGATAGAGACACTATAATTGGCTAGCCTAGGTTACATGCCTATGCTGGGAGTCTATTACCAAGAAAAGAAGCAGTGGCACAAAAATGGTCAATGGGAAATTATGAGCTGGGCAGCTATCCCAGTTTGTATCGACCACAAGACATTCTAAATTTTCTTGTAGTCAGAGCTGCAGATTTTCTTTGTTAGGAATTTCTTTATCACATATAGACTGAAAAAGTCTTCATCCTGAGTAAAATTAATGTACCTTTACATTTTCCTCTAGGTGTTTTCTTTTTATTGTTTCCTTTAAACATTTGCTAGTAGTTGGACAGGTGTCATTGTGAAAATGTAGAAGAAGACACAGAAAACAAAGTGTGGCATACAGAGATACATTTTCTGAACTGGAAAGATGTGAAAGAAAGGAAAACTTGCTTTGGCTTCTGATACACATCACATCAGACTTTCTTTGGGGGGTGCTGTGTGTCTCAGGAGAAAGTTAGTTCCCTAAATAAGGGTTAGAACCAGAGCCCTCTGCTTGGAAGCTCAGAGTCCTAACCACTGGACCACCAGAGGATTTTCTGATATGATTTTCTTTTGCTGGTTTGCTAGGGTAAAATGGAATATCTTAATGTTAATATTGTCCTCATCAGAATATTTATAGGGCTGGCATCATTAAAAGAAGACTCAAAGAGCCGGACATGACTAAGCAACTAACACACACACACACAAAGAATGGATTGAGTTTTCTGATATGGATCGAAAGACATCTGTAGATTGCATTCGGTAGTATAGCCATTTTAACTTTATTAATTCTTCCAATTTGAGAGCATGGACTATCTTTCCATTTCTTTGAATTATCTTCAATCTCCTCTATTAAATGTTTAGTAGTTGGCAAAACCACTACAATATTGTAAAATAATTAGCCTCCAACTAATATAAACAAATTAAAAAAATGTTTAGTAGTTCTCAGCATAAAAGTCTTTCACCTCCTTGATCAGGTTTATTCCTAAGTATTTTTTTTTTTTTGGATGCAATTTAAAAAGGGATTTTAGTTTTGTTTTTACATTTCCTTTCTGATATTTCATTGTTAGTGTAAAGAAATACAACCCATTTCTGAATGTTGATCTTGTATGCTGCTACCTTGCTGAATGACTGAGTTTTTTAAGTGTAACACAAATCTTGTCAGACTACATCAGCATGGCAAAGTGAGAAACTGAATGAGCGATTACAAAACAGTATTAAATTTCCAGAATTCTCTCCCCATGCCCAGCCAGCCCCAATTCCTCCTGATAATCCAAGAGTTTTCCTAAGGAGGTGTCCTCACTTGCTTCCTCCTTATGGCATTTCTCTGCCACCCCCAGTCAGGACCATGGGAGCTGGGGCCTCTGACTTAGACTGCATGGCTTGTCTTTCAGTTTTTTGTTTTTTTTGGGGGGGGGCACCATGGCATGCAGGATCTTAGTTTCCCAAACTGTGCCCTCAGCAATGGAAGTGTGGAGTCTTAACCACTGAACCACCTGGGAAGACTAAGTAGTTTAATCTCATGTAATCCTCACCACATCTATAAGAGGGAGATACTACAATCACTGCCCTCCTCCCCACCCCAGCTCCATTTTATAGATGAAGAAATTGAAGTTTAGGGAAATTTTACAAAGTGTCCAAGAGGTAGCTCTTGTCATGTGTTGCACAGCTTTCTAGTTGTGGATTTACTGGGTTGGGTTAATTACACTTGGAAGTAAGAAGCAAACACAGCCAAGGGAGTGCACAGCTGAATGTTGACTGCAGAGTCCTGCCCATTCTCTCCTTCTCTTGGCTGGGCAGACCAAAAAAGCAAACTCTTCCTATCAAGGGGACCCTAAATAAATGTTGAGACATCAGCTTAGGATGCCTTCAAATTACAAAGAAAATGGCATCACTGACTTCTGTTTGAACACTTAGTTTCTTAATGGGTTACTACTTGCCCTGGTAGGGATTGGCTTAGTTAAAAAGCTAACTTTCCCCCCCCCCCCCCCCCACAGGACGAGATGGTTGGATGGCATCACTGACTCACTGGACTTGAGTTTGAGCAAGTTCTGGGAGAAGGTGAAGGACACGGAAGCCTGGCGTGCTGGCAGTCCGTGGGGTCACAGAGAGTCCGACATGACGGAGCGACTGAAAAACAACGTAGTGGTCATTTAGATTGTCTCCAGATGTTTTTTTAATACAAATAATGCCATGGATAAACTTCCTTGAATATAATAAATCTTTGTAGTGGCACTGAGAACTCTCCATATGGCTAGGGTAAAACTGTGTGTAGTGTAGGGTAGCAGAAGTGTCATATATCTTTCTTGTGACAGGAAATGGAAAGATGTGAATGATCAACTCTTCCAGTCTGTAGCAACTCCAGAATTTACCTCTTTGTTTCCTTGTGGGTTATACTATACAGGGGGGTGGGTGGGAGAAATGCTTCCTCTCACAAGGATGAACAGGCAGGAGCAGGTGATTGGAGCAGGAGGGTGAAGGGAAAGGCAAGGGGCAGACAGGCTGCAGGCAAGGGGCAAGTTGCTCCCTATTTTGGATCCATCTTCACAGCCTTTAGGCAGAGGGCTCCAGGTAATCCTATGGTATCTGCTATTTTCAGCTCCTCTTCATTTGTGATGCAAAGTTTGTGCCCTACAGCTTTCCCAGTGACCTAACTCTACCAATTATTCTTTCATTCATTCAACAAGTATTTAACATGCACCTGCCATGAGCCAAATAGAGCTATAGGCACTGGAGATACATGCAAGTGAATAAAACAAAAACAGCCTAGCTGTGGGGAGCAGGGAGCAGAAATAAACATATGAGCAAATAAACATGCCTGTAACATGTCAGGTCATAAACGTTATCAAGAAAAATAAAGCAGAGTATTGGGGGAAGGAGAGAGCCACCTTCAATCCACAAATGTGTTCAAGTCTTTCCTACTGAAATGAAACTTCATTGTACCTTATAACCACAGTTCACTCTTACTTCCTTTATGGCAAGTTTCCTTAACTTGCACATTTGCATTTGCATTTGCATTTGTCATTCCCTCAGCTCCCAGTTTCTCAACCAGCTGCAGCCCCAGAACCAAAGGTCCAGTTCTGAGCTCATTTCCCCCTGAGCCCCACTACTGTTCCCCCACTGCCAACTCCTCCAGTTGGCAGAGCCATTTTTAGTCCTTTTTCACTTTCCCTTCCCCCATCCAATCAATCATAAAGGCCTTCTTACTTTTCTTCCTGAATATCTTTCTCTTCACCCCCATTGTCATGCCTCTGTTGGCTTGCTAGGGTCGCTGCACCAAAGTACCACAAAGTGGGTTGATCAAACTACAGAACTTTATCATCTCATGGTTCTGGAGGCTGGAAATCCAGAGTTGGGTAGGTCTGATTCCTTCTATAGGCTGTGAGGGAAGGATCTACTCCAGATCTCTCTCGTAGGCTTGTGGATGGCCACCTTAACGTTCACGTGGCATTCTCCTTGTATTTTCACATTGTCTTCCTTCTGTGTTCAAACTTCCCACTTTCTCTTGGTTGATTAATTGGCCATATTGTACAGGATGTGGGATCTTAGTTCCCTGACCAGGGATGAAACCCACACCCTTTGCAATGGAAGCACAGTCTTAACCACTGGACCACCAGAGAAATCTCCAAATTTCCCTTTTTTATAAGTAGATCAGTCATATTGGATTAGGCACATTCTAATCTCACTTTACCTTGACTGGACCTCTGTATATACTCTCTCTCCAAATAAGATCACATCCTGAGGTTTGGGAGGTAGGACTTCAACCCAGGAATCTTGGAGGGGCACAATTTAACCCAAAATATCACCTCCATTCAAGCTTTTGTCATTTCTCAACTGAATCATTTCTTATTTGTCTTCCTTAGGGGAATCCCTGCTTCTAGCATCATCTTCTTTCAATCTATCCTCCACTCTGCTGCCAGAGGATCAGCTAAAACCTGCTGTGGCTGCCAGGATAAATCCACAAACTGGCCCTTTGTCCTCTGCCTTCTGCCATCCTTCCCAGTCTTAATTCCCATCATTCAAGTAGCATTGTTGCAGCCATCTTGAGCCCTTTGTCATGATTACCCTGCCTGTGAACTTGACCATGTGTGGCTCCTCCTGCCTGGGGTGGTCTCTCTTCCTGTTCTCACTAACTGAATGCTCCATGGGGTCTTCAGGCCAGCTCCAGCAACATCTTCCCTCAAAAGCCTTCCTTAACACCACCATTCTGAGTTTCGTGTTTCCCGTCCGGGACCTACGTTCCCTCTGCCTTTCTCTCTGCTTTTCTTTTACTTACTAGTCTGTCTCCCTTACCAGAGCCTCTAGTTCAGTGCCTAGTATACCAAAGGTACTCACTACACATTTGCTGAACACATGAGTAAGTGAAATAAATGAAACCTCCTTTAGAAAATTGCTGTGTCAGAGTGAGTTAGTTAGGTGGTGATAACAAAAGTTTTTAGAAGGCAGGGACATAGTCCATGATGGGTGTGGTAATCAGAAAGGTTTAAAATTCTCACACTCAAAAGAAACTGCATCTCAGCTGCTGTCGCTGTTCGGAGGAAAGTGCTGCTGCTGCATTGACTCTTTGTTTAGTAACATGACCAGCAAGAAAATAATTGCAGTGTTTGGAGCAACAGGTAAAAAACTTCTTACTTTAAAAGTGTGTGCTGACTTGGGTTACTTTCTTGTTTTCCTGTCTTTAACTTCAGAGCCTGCAAGCATAGACTGAACAAAGAGCCCTTTGGAGAAAATTGAGAAAAGTTTATCATTTGCTTGCATTTATGATGTGGTAAAGGGGCAGGGTGATTTGACTTGATTTGTACAGAAATGATCTGAGAGGCACAGGGACATCGGACACATTTTCTTGTTCTTGATCATGGGCTGATTTGTTGGTGTAAGTCTCATTTCAGCACAAGTTATCTGCTACAGACTTTTCTCCACTCGCTTCCTGGTAAGCACAAGGAGCAAATGTGAGAGGCCCATGGGCAGAAGATACCCACATCCTGACCAGTTCGGGAAGGACTCTGAAAGGATGGAGTGGGTGGGGATTGCTGCTGCTAAGTCGCTTCAGTCGTGTCCGACTCTGTGCGACCCCATAGACGGCAGCCCACCAGGCTCCCCCATCCCTCGGATTCTCCAGGCAAGAACATTGGAGTGGGGTGCCATTTCCTTCTCCAATGCATGAAAGAAAAAGTGAGTGTGAAGTCACTCAGTCGTGTCCAACTCTTAGGGACTCCATGGACTGCAGCCTACCAGGCTCCTCCATCCATGGGATTTTCCAGGCAAGAGTACTGGAGTGGGGTGCCATTGCCTTCTCCATGGGTGGGGATTAGGAGAACACGTGCCCGGACTTCTCTCACGCACAGCTGCCTGAACCTTGCCACTGGCATTTCTGCTTCCACTCTGCCTCCCTCACAATCTGTTCTCCCAACAGCTAGACCTATCTTTCCAAAATCTTTCAATCAGCTCACTCCCCGTCTGTCAGTTCTCATTTCTGCCTTTTGATGATCTATTTGAAACTGTCAGATCATGGCAGGTCTTGGCTCAAAATCCCCCAACAGCAGCCCCCTACCTCACTCAAGTGAAATGAAAGCCCAACTCCTGGTCTGCAAGACACTTCTCCCACTTCCTCCTCTGCCATTCTCCCTCTCTCACTCTGCCTGTTCCTCAAACACACTCCCAATTTAAGGCCTTTGCACTGGCTGCTCCCTCAGCCTAGAATAATCTTCCTTCCTTCGTCACCCACGATGCTTTCTCTCTCATGTCTTCCAAGCCCTCTCCATGACCGCTCTCCAGACTTCCTTTTTTAAAATGGCAACTTCACTCCACCCTGCCACCGTCTGACTCCCTTCCTGCTTGATTTCTTCCTTTACCACCTTCTCTCCACACTAGGATAGAAGCTCTATGAGGACAGGGGTTTTGTCTGAAGGGAGGCAAGTGCTAAAGTGGGGAGAAAAGAGAAGTAAATTCTCAAAAAACCAACAGCCATGGGCTTCCCAGGTGGCTCAGTGGTAAAGAATCTGTCTGCCAATGCAGGAGACACCAACCAGTTCGATCCCTGGTTTAGGAAGAACCCACATGCTGCAGAGCAACTAAGTCCGTTTGCTGCAGCTGCTGAAGCCTGTACCCTCTAGAGCCTGTGTTCCGCAACAACAGAGGGCGCCAAAATGAGAAGTCCTCATGCTGCAACCAGAAAGTAGCTCCTACTAGCCTGGACTAGAGAAAGCCCACACAGCAGGGAGGACCCAGCAAAGCAGCTCCCCACACTACCCCCAAATCAACCCCAAAAGCAGGTATGACACTGACTTTAAAAAGGAAACAAAAGGTAATCAGATGAGGGGATGATTGTATATCGTATTAGGGCAATAGTGAAGTTGTTGGTTTTTCCTGAAAGAGAGGATAAGTCACTGAAGGGTTTTGAGCAGAGCTGTGACATGATAAGACTTGGTGCTAAAGTTTCCTGTTGACATCTGTCTGGTGAAGAAGCTGTAGGGGGCAAGGGCTGAAGCAGGGAGACTTATGAGGCTGTTGCCCTAAACCAGGCATGACTGACAGTGGCTTAGACTAGGGAGTGGTCAGATTCCCAATATGTTTTAAGGAGCATTGACTTGGTTCCCTGATGGGTCAGATATCAGAGGGAAAGAATGACTCCTAAGTGTTCTGGTTTGAGCAACTGAAAGAATAAAGTTGCGATTCACTGAAATGGGGAGGACCTGGAGAGAGCAGGTCAAGACAGGTCAGGAACTCTGTTTCCGTCTCTTTACACTTGAGTTGCTGCCTAGACATTCAAAGTAGGACGGTAAGAGGCTTGGGAGTGGCTCCTAAAGGAATCAGGTTAGATGTGTTAAAGTTGAAGAAAGTTGACTTGCAGTTGGCTGAGGAGGTGTGCTGATTGCTTTACTGCCCAGTTTTAATCCTTCGTTCAATAACCTTGGAGTTGTGGGTGTGTGTTTGGGGATTTGGGGAAGGGTTACTAGATTCGGCGAATAAAAATACATGATGCCTAATTAAATGTGATAGGGAAAGTGTTAACCCTTACTTGTGTATGCGTTTGAATGTCAAACTCTTGAGCATCATCTCCAGTGTCTGCCATTAAAATGCTGCTCTCTACATGGACTCACCTTCAAGGGAGCAAGGCCAATATGGTTGAATTCGTCTCCTGGTTTGAGTCTTAATGAGACATTAAAGTGGGTGTGATTAGGAGAGCCAGTCCTGGTTTTGGTTCAACTCTTCTTATTTTTTCATACTTGTCCATATTGCTTGCTTTTCCATTTTATGTGGGTCCAGGCAAAGACTGTCCACCTGAAAGCTGAGAATGCAGAGCACAGAGGTTTCATTATTTGTACTTCCTACATTCACTCATTCTTTCATTCAATGAACAGATATTGAAAGCTTGCAGTGTTCCAGGCACCAATCTCAAAACATGATTAGCAAACAGGGATAAAGAGTAAACAGTTTGTCTTCAAGGTGAACTTTAAGTTACAGTTCAGTTTTAAGGAAATAATTACAACGGTCAGTGTTTTGAGTTGTACCCCGTCCCTCCCCAAATTCATATGTTGAAACCCTAATCCCTAGTACCTCTGAATGTGACAGTATTTGCACATATACAATGTGTTATTGTATTGTTAAAGAGGTCATTTAAAGAGGCGGTTCCGTTAAAGTGAGGCCATAAGAGTGGGCCATAGTCCAATCTGACTGCTGTTCTCAGTAGAGAAAGGAAGTCTGACACAGAGACATGAGGGGCTCAAGTACACACAGGAAAGACCACTTGAAGACAGCCTCTCCTTTTACAATCCAAGGAGAGAGGCTTCAGGAGAGACCAAGCCAGCCGAGGACACCTTGTTCATGGACTTCTGGCCTCCAGGGGTGTGAAAAATATGGGTTGTTTAAGCCACCATTCTGTAGAATCTTGTTATAGCAGCTCTAGCAAACTAATAAGGTCAACAGATTTTTTTAATTGAATTTTAATTTTTATAGATACTGCATTTCAGAAATAGTGTTCTCAATGTAATATCTTCTCCAATCTCTGAGGATATTAATTCTTTAAAATTTATCTTCTGTTTCCTGCCTTTTTTTATCTTTTCTTTTTTTTTTTTTTTATCAGTTTGCTTATTTTGGTTTTACCTTTTATGTTGGAGGCTTTCCTTGAACATCTGATGAACTTTGGCTATCTGTTCATATTCAGTACAAGAGTACAAAACTGGCTAAGGGTCCAAAGGCAAAGCCCACTGAATGGCAGGCTGACAGGATCATCAGTGGTCTATCAGTTGGGGTACCTCAAAAAGAAGTGCCACAGTCTCTCAGAGAAGTTGAGAAAATTTAGTAAAGATGGGAAAGAACAGAAAGACTAAGTAAGCAACACGAAAGGACCAGAGGACAAGAGAGATGACTAAAACCTGGGAAGAGCAGCAATGTGAAGGGGTCACCTCTGCTCCAACCCTTGGGTCCCCTGTTGATGCCCTCCTCTGGCCAGACCCAGACTGAAGGCAAAAGAGCCCACTGATGGAGTCCGTAGAGGGCAGCCTCTCAGGAGCTAGGCAGGAGAGAGAAGGGAAGGTGCATTTTGAACCCCACACACACAAAATCAGGACCAATATGGGACCAGTTTGATGCAGGATCCCAAATATCAGTGAATGTGTAGAGTATGTGGCATCCCCCATAGGACATTCAGTAAACATTGTAGAGTGGATAAATCAGGTGAGTGATGATCATATCATGAACAGTCTTGAACACCATAAAAAGAAACTTCTGCAAGTTTTCAACCCTTTAAAAAAATAATAGAATAGGAACTTCTTTTGAAAGTAAAATTCTACAAAGAACCTAAAAAATGAAACCTGTGACCAGTTAAGGCTTCCCTTGTGGCTCAGATGGTAAAGAATCTGCCTGCAATGTGGGAGACCCAGGTTTGATTCCTGGGTTGGGAAGATCCCCTGGAGAAGGGAATGGCAATCCATTCCAGTATTCTTGCCTGCAAAATTCCATGGACAGAGGACCCTGACCAGTTAAAAGTAGAATTGCTTAGTGGACTCTGAGGTGGAGGGTCTGGTCCCCTGCTCTCCTGGCCTCCCAGTTGCCTCCGGGCCCCCCATTCTTTCTCTCCTCCATGGCTTCTGCTAAGCTACCTCGGAGAACGCTGTGAGAAACCTAATTTGAAACCACTCTTGCAAGCCATGGGAATGCCTCCTGAAGCAGTTACAGCAGCAGTAATGGGATTCCCTGCCCAGCTTCTTTTAGTGAACATTCTTCCTGACTCTTTCTGTATTTTTTCTTCCCCAATTCTGCAGGAGCCCAGGGCAGCTCTGTGGCCAGGGCCATGCTGGAGAGCAAAAAGTATGTGGTGAGAGCACTGACTCGAAACGTGACCCAGCCAAAGGCGCAGGTGCTCCGGGACCTCGGGGCTGAGGTGGTTAAAGGGGACCTGAATGACAAAGCATCGGTGGAGGCTGCCTTGAAGGGAGCCTATGGGGCCTTCCTGGTAACCAACATCTGGGAACATTTCAGCAAAGAGAAAGAAGTGTGTCAGGTGGGAACCACCTTCAAAAGCCCTTTCTTTTTTCCTGCCTGCCCATGCTGCCCTCCCTGGAAGGGGGTGGGCCTCACTCTATCACTTCTCTCTGGCATTTATGAAATCCATGTGCTTCAGGTGGATTGTTAGGTGATTGTAAAATCAGTGTCATGTGACATCTGTCCAAAGGTGACCTTGGAGATCTGAGAGTGGTCGTGTAGTGGAGCCAGTTATTAGAGCCTCTGATTCTTACCATTTGTTGTAGATGGCATGTGAGGGTTGGCAGCAAGGACATCCCATGAATTAAGGTTACTCTGAGAGTGAAATGGGAAGAACAAATGTAAGGACTATGTTTAGACTTCTGGCAGAGAATTTGGAAATGAATTAGCAATGGGTACATAAGAAAAGAAGTGAGCAAACAAGTAAATGAGTCACAAGGATGAACTCCAGGGAAAATGAAAATTTGTAGAAAAAGTGAATGTGACCATAAAACAGGTGAAGCGTGGCTCTGCTTCACCTATGTTAGCACTGATGAATGATGCAGCTCCAAATATGATATTCTGAGGATGAAAAAAAGGAAGTTGTGTATGTATGTGATGGTTACGGTGGTGGGGCCATGTGTGTGAGAATACTGTTGTGCTCGGTTGTTACGACGTGTCCAGCTCTTTGCCACCCAGTGGATTGTAGCCCACCAGGCACCTCTATCTAGGGGATTTCCCAGGCAAGGATACTGGAGTGGGTTGCTGTTTTCTTCTCCAGGGGATCTTCCCTGACCCAAAGATCAAACTCGCTTCTCCTGCTGCATCTCCTGCATTGCAGGCGGGTACTTTACCGCTGAGCCACCAGGGAAGCCTGTGTGAGAGAGACAGAGACATTGAGAGAGAGAGAGAGAGAGAGAGCTGAAGATGAGGCTCATCTGTCATAGTAGAAATTTAGTAGATGATTTCTTAAACTGTGAAAAATCAAGAATTAGCAGTACAACATGTTATTTAGAAATAAAGAAGCAGCTAAAAGATGAAAATGAGCACGTAGAATATTTGGCATGAGCCCATAGAATTTCTGGAAAGTAGTTATCACCATAGAGGGTACAGGGAACTTTTCTGTCATTATAAGATCTACTTTCCCCTCCCCCATGCCAGTGCTATTTGCAAATTATACATATGTTTAAATAGAAAATATGAAGATTAAATTTTTTAAATGTAATGGATGGGATCGGACTTTTTCGGAAATGGTAAAATTAAAAAAATTAAGAGCAAGATTGAACCATTTCAGGAATGTCTGTTAATTATATCACTTACAGCTTGTCTTTAAGTGATAAATTTAGGAAGGACTTATTTTAGGAACTCTTGAGTTCTAACTCTGATATTCACTCACTGTGGAATGTAGGGGTACAAGTCATTTCTCTGTCTCACTTTCTCAACCTAAGCCAGATTAGTTATGTCTTCTCTGTCTGGTATGGGGTTTTGTTAGGAAAAGAAGGGAAAAAAAAGAGAGGGAGTGGAAGGAAGAAGGAGCTTTGAAGAACTTGGAACTAAAACTACAAAAAAGAAAATATATGTACATCTATGCATGCTTGTATGTGTGTGTGTGTTTATAAAAACCAACTATATGTATATCTCCCTCCATTTTGCCCTCAGTATCCAAATGGTGAGCAGATATAATCTATCATCAGAAAACATCACACACTGCTTTCGCAGGTATCCCTGAGCCTCTTTTATATATATATACATATATATATATAAAATGCGGTAGTGGATCACAGAGTTACTGACAACCAAGAGGAAGGGGCCGGATTCCTTACTGTTTGCACCAGAAGATGGGTTCAGCATCTTGACACAGTGGAGCCTCTGCTTCTGGATCCTGGTGGCCTCCCCTATGATCTGAGGCTGGGAAAGCTCCCCTCCAAAGAGGACAATAAGAGAAAGGCATGGGGGGGGGGGGGGCGGAGTAGAGGACCCAGCATCAGCCCCTCAGTCTGCATGCAAATTCAACCTTCTCTATAAGGTGTCTACCTTTGTCCCTCAGGGAAAACTGGTGGCTGATGTTGCCAAGAGCCAGGGTCTGAAGCACGTGGTGTACAGCGGCCTGGAGAACGTCAAGCGCCTGACAAACGGCAAGCTGGAGGTGCTGCACTTTGATGGGAAGGGAGAGGTGGAGGAGTATTTCTGGTCCATTGGCGTTCCCATGACCAGCGTCTGAGTGGCAGCTTACTTTGAAAACTTTCTTGGCCCACTGAAGCCGGTGAAGGCCTCTGATGGAGATTACTACACCCTGGGTATGTGGAGGGTTGTAGCGAAACTAACCTGACACCAGCTTTCCCCCTGCCCAGCCCCCTATTCCCATCCTTCCTCTCTTCACATGCCATCCGAGTGCCTGCTGTGTGGTCAGCTCTGGGTGAAGTGCTGACAGGGGCCCCACGTTGTCCTAGATTTCCTGGAGAGCTGGGTCTTGGGCTGGAAAAACCAAGGATTACACTTCCTGTCTCATCCAGCTGATGTTCCTCATATAAGCAGTGAGCCACGTGGCCTCAGGCCTCAGTTTCCCCATGTCTAATAGGAAAGTTGGACAAGATGACTTTCCTTTCCAGCTCGTCTCTCTGCCCTTCTGTGGCCACAGGGAACACATTCTTCTCTCGACCTGGATCCCAGGGTCAGAATCCTGAGAGGGTCCATGCCCATACTGCACCTGAGCTTGTCCGATCTCGGAAGCTAAGCAGGGTCAGGCTGGTTAGTACTTGGATGCGAGAATCCTGGAGGGACACTGACTCCCTCAGAACGAGTTTCCAGCCCTGCTTGCAGAGCCTGGTTCCATAAGTCTGGTCTGGGGCCTGCAAGACTATAGTTCTAACCAGGACTCCTGGTAATTCCAATGCTGCCAGTCCCCTGGCCTGCATTCCCTTGCTCTTTGGGGACATTTTCTTTGCCCATAGTCCAGGGTGGCTCTGTGGAATGGAGGGAGTGTGAGAGAATCAGTGACTGCAAGGCAGTCTTTCTTCCCTGGCATGTAATTAAGACTGATGAGGGACGTAACTAGTGGCAAAGTAGATCTGAGCTAGAGCCTGGAGCACCTGCCACATGTCACAGATGACTTGGGTAATAGTTCAACAAGTGACCAGATAAGTGTATAAATGTGATACCTCTCTTCACCCCCCTTCCCTTCTTCCTACGCCTCCACCAGGTTTCAGAAGCCTGCACCCGTGACATTTCCCAGGTTCTAAACTAGGATATTATAATCTATGAATTAGATTGGCCCTAGGTGAAGAGGTGATGCTTTAAACTTTTGCTGGTACCCAGTCCCATGTGAGTTCCCCACATCTGTAAAACCCAGCCTCAGGTATCCCTGAGATCTCGTCCTCTCCCTTCCGTCAAGCGCCGCCCCCTCCATAGGGAATAGCTCCCTGCCACCGCGCCCCCCCTCCACCCCCAAACACACACCATAGGGAATATCTAACATTTACCGAGGACTTACTGGGTGTTTGGTGTCTGTTTCACAGATGGGAAAACCGAGGCACAGATAGATTAGATTAACTTTGCCAAGATCAATAGTAAGGTAGAACCAGAACTTGAATTCTGGTAATCTGACTCCAAAACTGTACTCTTTAAATGAAAAAAAAAAAAAAAAAAAAAATTTTTTTTTTTTTTGGTCACACCATGAGGCAAGTGGGATCTTAGTTCCCCAACCAGGGATTGAAATCATGCCCCCTGCAGTGGAAGTGCAAAGTCTTAACCACTGGACCACCAGAGAATTCCAGAACCATATTCTTTTTTTTTTTTCAGTCAATAAGAAATTTACTTGTTTTAAAAAAATCCAAATGCCGGCATTGTCCAGAAAAATTTAACAGATTTATAATTGTTATAAAGTTGAACTGCTGAAACTTGTTCGCTGAAACATTTTGACATTCATTAATGCTTTATGTCCTGCATTTACATTAAAAATTCACACACAAATGAAAATGGAAAAACTGCCAATACCTGATTTCCCTCCCCTATTTTTCCACTTGTAATCATATACTTAGGTACCTTTTGACCCCATGGAAAACATATATCTAACGTTCAGAACTACCAATAACAGGAAGAAGAGAATTTTTCTTTTTTTAAGTATGAAATGTTTACCATCTTAGTGGATTCTTGAGCACGTTCTCCACGTATGCGGCATGCTAACTGGATGTCTTTTGGCATAATTGTTACACGTTTGGCACGGATAGCACACAGGTTGGTGTCTTCAAAAAGGCCAACAAGATAGGCCTCACTTGCCTCCTGCAAAGCACCAATAACTGCACCCTGGAAGCGCATATCTGTTTTGAAGTCCTGACCAATTTCCTGCACCAGATGCTGGAAGGGAAGTTTGCGAATCAGAAGCTCAGTGGACTTCTGATAACGTCTCATTTCACCGAGTGCCACAGTACCAGGCCTGTAAAGATGAGGTTTCGTCTCCCCTCCAGTAGAGGGCGCACTCTTGCGAGTGGCTTTTGTGAGTTGCTTCCTCGGTGCTTTACTGCTGGTTGATTAGCTTACATTCGAGCCATGGTATAGAGACCGCCTCACTTAACCCCTTCTCCTTTGGCTGGAGCTAGGAGAGCTAAAGGAGACGCTGACCGGCTGCAAACAGAATTCCAGAACCATATTTTTTTTTACCACTGTCCCTTAGCACCTTTTAAACTCAGTCCAAGAACCTCAATCTTCAAATAAAAGCAAACCTCAGAGTCAGAATACACTTGATTCTGAGTGCCTCAAAAAACAGAGACTGCTTTTTTACAATTATAATTTATAATTTATTTATATTTATAAATTTATAATTTATATATTTTATAATTATAATTTATGCAGAGGAATGAGCAGACATATTTCCTACCCAGAAATCAGGTAGGAAGTTAATTTTGCTGCAAAAAGACAAATTGTGACATTTAGTTCCTGGCTGCTAAACCTTAAGTCACTTTTACACTGGACTGGAATTCAGAGACCTTGATTCTTGTCCTGGCCTGTTGTTTCCTAACTGTAAGGCACTGGGTGAGTCAGTAGACTTAGATTCTTCAGTTTAAATAAACGACAGTGCTGGGGCTAGATCACGTCCACATTGGGTTCCAGCCTCAGGAGTGTGGGCTTCTGGGAATCTGCGAGAGGTTGTACCCACCTGTAGGAATGGCGCAGAATTCGGAGTGATGGATGAGAGCTTGAGTTCCCTTCTGCTGCTTGCTGGCTGAGTAACCTCAGGCAACTCCTTGATATTCCTATGTTTCAAGGTTGTTTTGAGGGTTAAACCATCCAATATGTTTGCTAATGATTTCATTCAATAAATATTTGAAGGCCTCCTACGTGCCAGTCATTTACTTCACTTTACTGGAGATTCAGTAATAAACCACTAAAAGCAGACAAAGCTCTGCCCTCATTAAGCTCATATTCTGGTCAAGGAGGTGGATAGCAGAGAAGCATAATAGAGAAGTAAAATGTATTATGTGTTAGAAAGTGATAAGTACTCTAAAAAATAAGGCTGAGTAAAGTGTATGTGGAGTGTCAGCAGTAAGCGTGGTGTATGAAGTTTAAATTAGGTGATTGGTGGGCTTCTTTGAGAAGGTGACATTTGAGCAACTTCTGATAGAGGTAAGTAACTGGCTTTGTGAATATTCGGGGGAAGACATTTTCAGGCAGACAGAACAGCCAGTGTGGTTGGATCAGAGCAGGTTGGGGGGTTGGGGAGAGGGGAGTAGGAGGTGAGGCCAGAGCTAGTAGAGGGTCTGGTCCTGTAAGCTATGGCTTTTCTTCTGAGAGACACAGAGAGCCATTGGAGGGGTCTGGGCAGATATGACATGAGCTAACTTTAGTTTTTACAGAATCACTCTGACTTTTGTGTTGAAAAGAGACTGTGGAAGGGCAGGAGTAGAATTGGAAATAAGGGGCCCAGCTTTGCAATAATCCAAGTCAGAGATGATGGTGGCTTTGTTGTTCAGTCACTGAGTTGTGTCTGACTCTTTGCGACCCCATAGACTATAGCACACCAAGCTTCCCTGTCCTTTGCCATCTCCCAGAGTTTGCTCAGATTCATGTGCATTGAATTGGTGATGCCATCTAACCATCTCATCCTCTGCTGCCCTCTTCTTCTCCTACCCTCAATATTTCCCAGCATCAGGGTCTTTTACAAGTTAGCTCTTCTCAGATGGTGGCTTAGACTAGGGTAATTAATACCAGTGAGGATGGCGAGAAGTCTTTAAATTCTGGACACTATGAATACGACTACAAAAAAAAAAAAAGGATCTGGGGTGGGAGACACACGTCAAGGTTGACTCTAAGATTTTTAATTTGAGAAACTGGAATCATAGAGCTGCCTTTAACTGAGAAGGAAGTTTGTAGCAGAAGCAGGTTGCCCAGGAATTCATTTTGGGGCACACTGAGTTTCTAATGTTTATTAAACATTCAAGTAAGGATGTTGAGTAGGACATGGGACAAATGCATCTGGAGCTCAACAGAGATGTCAGGGTTAGACATAACAATTAATCATAACTTGCACACAGAAGATGCTTAGTAAATGGTAGTTCTTTTTCTTTTTATCAATACCCAGGTATTATGATATTTTCTCAAACAAACCTTATAACTGCATAGATGGTAGCGACTCAGTGTTACATGGAATTGCCATAACTTTTGTTTAACTGGTTGATTAATTCAGATTGATGGGACCTACCAAGGATGTGATGTAATTAGCTATTTTTATCTTTTTATTTTTTAAACTAGCAATGCCTATGGGGGATGTACCAATGGATGGTATCTCGGTTGCTGATATCGGAGCTGTCGTCTGAAGCATCTTTAATTCTCCAGAGGAGTTTGTAGGCAAGGCCGTGGGTCTCAGTGCAGAAGCGCTGACTATGCAGCAGTATGCTGATATTCTGTCCAAGGGTTTGGGGAAAGAAGTCCGAGATGCAAAGGTGAGTTTTTAATAGACAAACATGATCACAAGAGGTCACATTCCCACTAACTTACAAATTCTGGGAGACTTTTCACAGATTTGGGCAGGGTTGAGCTGAGGCTGTCAGATGAAATTGGAGAGGATTCCTGTTCTATGAATCTGTCTTCATTTGTTGGTGCATCTGAATCCTAACCTTAAGACTTTATGCTTTGGCTTCAGGTTAATCAGCTTATTAAAGTACAATTCCTTTTGGGTGGAAAGAACTTAGACTCTGAAGACTAAGGTACAACGTTCTCATATATACCATCCCATCCCTCCCCTCCCAGGGACTCATCGCTGATCAGGCCAGTGTGCCAGAGTTGGCCAGCATCAGGCAAGGCACTTAGCCTCTCTAAGCTGTGGCTTCCTCATTCACAAAGTGGCTGAGAGCATCTTCCTGGGGCATTTTGTGAAAATTAGGGTATATTTAGGGAGCTTAGCCTAGTGTTTGGCATATAACAAGCATATCTCAAGGACCTGTTATATCCCTGGTGCTACCTTTGAGGACTTCACAGCAGAGTTGGGGTGAAAATTCTCACATGCATGAAGTCATAGTGATCAGACAAGAGCAAAATGCTGTGGTGCTTGATTGTGTTGCCCACACTCTCTGCTCTATGGGTGGTCAGAGAGGGTAGGAGAAGGCTTCACAGAAGGAGTAGCTTTGAGGTGGTCCTTGAGTCTGGGCAAGACTGGGTATGGGTGGAGGGAGCAATGGGTGGCCTGACTAAGTTCTAGAATGAACAGGAATAAACCGGAGGCAGTCTGGGGAAGTAAGCAAGTCCTGGCTCTGCCCTTATCCCTCTGGGGGCTCTTGAAAAATTACTTAACTTCTCCATGGTTGTGTGTGCGTGTTCAGTCATGTCTGACTCTTTGCGACCCCCTGGATTGTAGCCTGCCAGGTTCCTCTGTCCATGGGGATTCCCCGGGCAAGAATATTGGAGTGGGTTGCCTTTCCCTTCTCCAGGGGATTTTCCTGACCCAGGGATTGAACCCATGTCTCCTGAGTCTCCTGCATTGGCAGGCGGATTCTTTACCACTGAGCCACCTGGGAAGCAGACTTAACCTCTCCAGCCTTCCTTTGTTCATATGTTAAAGAAGATTATTACACCTGCTATAGGCTTGTTGCGAGGATGTGGTGAGACCCATGTGGGAAAGGCTAGCATTGGGTCTGGCATTTAGTAGCCCTCGATAACTAACTGGGTTGGAATGGCCTGGGCTTGAGTGTGGCCATGATAGACCTTTCATAGAGAAGTGAGGGCAGTGGTTCATCCTGAGTGCTTCCAGCCATTTCTCCAAGCGGCTGTTGTCAGAGGATGGAGAGAACAGTGTTTCTGAGAAGAAAGTGTGAGTCTGTGTGTGCCTGGCCTGGACACCATCGCAGCTGAAAGGAGGACCCTACCTTCCCTCAAGCTGGCAGGCATCAACTAACACAGCTCTTTGTCTCTCCTGGCTGCTGTTCTCCCATCTGTGAAAGGAGAGTGTAGTCTGGATGGTTTCTCAGGTTCTGCCCAGTACTGACATTTCTCCAGAGTAGAGAGAGTCCCTTCCTCTTTACAGAGTTCGAGTCTGCTTTTGTAAATTAGGATTGATTGGAACACACCCGCACTTTTGTTTGTGTATTGCCTCTGGCTGGTTTCAGGATACTTTGGTAGATCTGAGTAGTTCTAGACAGTAGTTCTAGTAGTAGTGACAGAGACCATATGGCCAGAAAGCCTTAAATATTTATATTTAGCCCTTCATGAGTAAGTTTGGTGAACCCTGCTCTAGAATGTTTCCTAGAGTTAGGGGCAGAGGGTTGGTTTTCGTTTTCATCTGCAGCTCGTGGGCCAGTGAATCTTGAGAGGCTATCTAGACTCCAGTTCACCTCAAGTACTGGCTCTGTGAGGAGGCTGACAGATATTTTGGGGAGAAAACTATTGTAGGTATCAATCCAGTTATAAAGCCGTGTTTGGGGATCTCACTGAAAGCCACACAAATTTCATGGAGAAAATGTTACTCCCAAGCCCAAGAAGTCAGCACTCATTCAAAAGATGGTGAGAGAACATCTTTTGTTCTTATGAGAACTTCTGCAAAGTCATCTATCCCTGGGTGCAAATTTACTATTTAGTGACTGACCCCTCTCCCAGTGCTTTGCATTTGGGTCTTGTATTCATTTTGTCTGTGGGGTCTGAACTCTACAAAGAAGGGGAGGAAGGTGAAGAATGTGGGCGTGTGGTGTGTGTGCATTCATTTCAGAATGCCAGGTAGACGTTATTTGGGATGGCTCAGGACCGTCCAAGCATCTCTCAGTCACATACCTGGTTTCTGACGGCTTTGGGTACAAGTTGTTGCGCAATGCAGCAGAAACTTCTCTGGCACACAGAATTTTATGGGATTGGAAGTTGGAAGTTCTACAGAATGGTTAAAGCTGTTCTTAGAAACGAGTTTGACTTAAAGCCACTGGTGCTGGTACGGTACTCTGGGGAAGGACGCATGTGGCCACAAGGTGGCGCTCCAGCCCTGGCGGTCTGACTTTCCCTGTCTGGTCAGAAGGTTGCTGTTTGCTTAATTACTTCAGCGACTACCCCTCGCCCCCCACCCCATTCCCGAACTCCCCAGAATAAACTCCCATCAGAAACTCTGATCTGGCTGAAACTGCCTGTCTAACCCCAAAAGGGACACTGTTCTCTCAGAAAAGTGAGACACAACAGAGCAAATCTCTTTTCTTAAAAACCTGCAGAAAAGCATCCCTTATTTTCCTGAGGGATATTAGTTACCAAAGTTACAGGATGAGAGAGTAACTCAAGGAGACAGATATTTTAGAAGTCATCTTCCATGCTTCTCTGATAGTGTTCTATTTTCAAACTCACTAAAATTTAAAAATGTTTTCTGATTTCAAAAATTATAAATGCTTATGGCAGAAAATACAGAAAATTATTTTTAAAAAGAATATAAAAGTCACATTGTTTGATCTATCAGAGATAGTAACTGTTAAGATTTGTACATTTTCTTCTGGTCTTTTTCCAGTATATATGTAATAAAATTAAAACAACATGCTATGTACCATTTTGTATCTGGCTTTTTCACTTGACATTAAATTATGAGCATATATTTCTATTCAACTTTTTAAAAAATATTGACTGCATAATATTTCTAGAGTAGATGTACCATAGTTACCATAGTTTATTTTACCATTCCTTTATTTTCTGGATATGCAGATTGTTTTTGATTTTTCATTACTATAAATGGTATGACAGTCATTATGTTATATGAGTTTGCACCTGTCACATTATTCTAAGGCCAGGTAGAGGTTAGAGTTTTCTAAGTGAGGTTAGAGTTTATCGCTGGAGACTAAAAACTGATTATATTGGATCCAATAGTTAGAAATGTTCTCAATGGGAATCCCATGGTGGTCCAGTAGTTAGGGCTCTGCACTTCTGCAGGGGGCAAGATTTTGATCCCTGATCAAGGAACAAAGATTCTACATACCATGTGGCATGGCCAAGAAAAAAGAAGAAAGAAAGAAAGAAATGGTCTTAGTTGATGCAGATGGCATCTCTACAGATCCACTTAGTGTTTTTTCAGAAGGGTTTTTCAGAGGGTGGCTCAGTGGGTATGTGATGGGCAGTGTTTGTTGGGCCTGGCCCTGGCAGAGGCTGCATGGCTGAAGTTCAGATGCTTGTTTCCAATTAGGAGGGAAGGGTGGAGAGCTTAGTGCCTTGATGCTGCATGGAGGGCTTGATGGGTTGAAGATCTTGAAGGCATGCTGAGGAATCCCAGGAGGAAATGTATATGAAAACCAGTCAGATGAAGGGGCTATATATCCATGGTACCTTATCCCAAGTGCTTGCGGCCAGAAACAATTCAGCTTTCAGAGTCTTGCAGCTTTTAGAGGGGTTATGTCTACACACGCTATGTGACATCACCATCAGGGGCTGGGGCAGGACCCTGTAACCAAACATATCAATATCTCTGCAGAGAAAGACAGGGCAATTTCCACTAAGCAGGATGAAGACCATAAATAACTTCTCTTAAGTTTAGATAAGGTTTTGCCCCCAAATTAGTTCAGGAAAGTCAATATGTTGCCAAATTGCTTATGAAAAAAAACTTCAGTGTTTCTTGGGTCTTGGGATTAGGCAAAAGAATTGTGGATTTGTATCATCATGAAGGTGAACAAGTTCTTTTCAAACTGTTTTAAATGAGGGCTATAACATTTCCTGTTGTTTCTTTTCTTTCTTTCTTTTTTAACTTGTTCTTCAAAGATCACCCCAGAGGCTTATGAGAAGCTGAAATTCCCTGCAGCAAAGGAAATGGCCAACATGTGTCGTTTCTATCAAATGAAGCCAGACCGTGACATCAAGCTCACCCACCGACTGAATCCCAAAGTCAAAAGCTTCAGCCAGTTCATCTCAGAGAACCAGGCAGCCTTGAAGAACTTATAAACTGTTCACACAGACCTCTGAGAACACAGTGTTATTCCTCCCAGTTCCTGGTCTTCTTTATAGCACTAAAACTATGTTTATGGAACAGATAGCTTAGAGTACAGTTGTTATACCCTGAAGGCTTCCCTGGGTTGGGAGCGGGGTGGGGGCGGGGGGTGGGTGGGCAGTAGGACACTGCAGAGCTGATTGACACAGTAATGTGACCCACATGTAACGTTCCAGCTGCTAATAAACATAGTACACCTGTCAGGTTAAGTGAGAAGCCCCCAGCCTATCACCCTTTGTAGTTCTCTCTTTCCAACAGCCACGTTGCCTTGGAAGTCTCTGGCCTGAGCAACTTGGAGCTCCTTCCTTCTCACAAATCAGTGGGGATGGGGGGGACCCTCAGCTTTCTCCTTCATATGTGACCTTGAACTGGTCACATATGTGTGACTGTCACACCTGGAACTCCCTTAGACAGCTCCAGTTTTTTCAAGCGCGTTGTCACATTCTTCGTGAGGTTTTAAGTGATTTTAATTTTCTTAAAAATCTTTGTAGAGGGTTTTCTGGGGAACTTGGTGTTCAGTGAACCAGTGTTGGAAATTCAGTTTTGCTTCAAGGTTGGAAGGTCATCTCTGATTGTCATTAAATCAGCTGTTGAATCATTACTCAGTTACTCGTCTTTTCATTCACCTGCCCCTCATTTATCCATCCCCCGGCTTTCTTTTCAGCACCAGCACCAATGGTACATCTGTAGGCCTTGCTCCCCTCCTGTTTTCTTGCTGGAGTGGCCCACTCTCCAAAGGCTGCCATGGCCCCTTTTCAGTTTGTGGTTGGGATTGTGTCATGTGAGGGCAAGAGAGGGGGCTATGTCACTCCTTAGCGACAAGTGAGGCCCAGAGCCTCTGCAGTGGGTACAGTCCAGGAGCTTGAGACAATGTCTGGCCAAAGGTAGTAAAGTGGAAAAAGAAGGTGATGGAAGTGCCCCCATGGTGTCTTTTTTTGTTTCTGGCTTAGCATTTTTCTATCCCATATTGTAATTGTCTTGTTTACTAGCCTTCCTCTTGGCTGTGAGAGACTTGGACCCCTTTTTACCCCAGCACCTGGCACATGGTAGGCGATCAATAAATGTTGACTGACTAAATGTGTGAATAAAGTTAACTGATCATACCGTTACAAGAAAAGGGAAATAAATAGGTGCATGGTTTGGAGAGTGGTGAGAACCAGCAACTGATACTTAAAGCGCAAGAGGTTGTCCACGTCCAGGAGAGCGGGGTTGACCCCTACTGCTCTGGGGCAGGTAGCAGATGGGGCTGAGCGAGGACAAGGGTGGCGGTGCCTGTGTGACAGGATGCAGTGGCCGGGACCTGGCTCAGAAGAGGACGCTCAGCAATGCCAAACGTCAGCCTTTCTGTCTCTTAATGCATCCAGTGGTGTTTGTTGGGTGAATGATGGAGGTTATTGCAGACAAATTTTGATTCTTAAGGGGAAATCAGTCAACTTGAGGACCATGCTCCTTTCTGAAGGGCACTCTCCTTATTCCCCAAGTGATCAACTCGATTTGGCCTAAGCTATCAACCCTGAGAAACGGGTCTGGATAAATTTCTAAAACAGGAAAAGAAAAACAAAGCCTTAAACTAAAAATAGGTGGCTTATTATTCATCTGGTGGGCCAGGCAGGAAGAATGGCCACTGCTTCCTAAATAAACCTCAGTATCCCCTAAGTGGAAGTGTCTGTAGGCCCGTGGGTCCCCTGGGCTCCCTGTGTGTTCACTGGGGTGGCAGGTTGGTTCTTCCAACCTTTGGGACAAGGCTAGGGTAACTCTAGGCCAGTCCCACTCTTGTTCCTGGAAAGCCCACGAAACCCATTCTGGGTTTAAAATATTTGTTTATTTGACTGTACCAAATATTAGTTGCAGTACATAGGATCTTTGATCTTTTTTGCAGCATGTGGGATTTAGTTTCCTGACCAGTGATAGAACCTGGGTCCCCTGCATTGGGAGTGTGGAGTTTTAGACACTGGACCACCAGGGAAGTCCCCCTTTGTGGATTTAGAAGCAAACTTTACAGTGGCTGATCTGAAACGAGTCTGCCTTTTAGAGATCTTGTTTGCATCTCCATATCACACAATCAATAAAGGGAAAGAGCTGTTAACGTTGGTCTAAAACATTTTGACATTTCTGGACAACAGATGAGGGACTCTACCACCACCCCTGCCCTTTGCCCCCTACGATCTCCAAGCCTACGGAGAGAAAAGCTTCCCTTCCAAGTTTCTCAGAGGAGAGATTTGGGGACCCACAAGAGGCACAGCAGGTAGAAATGAGCTATGCACCACAGGAAATGCAACCACCGTCTGTGGTCCAGGGAATGGGGTGGGTAGGGGTGAGGGTGGAGGTGCAGGAACAGAAGGGGTGCTGGCAGTATCTCTCTGTGATTCTATAAATGTTCCTAGAAACGTTGGCTATAAAGTCACACAATGCTGGGTTTGACTCCTGTCTGTGCCACTGACAAGCTGTGTGGATTTGGCTTCAGTTTCCCCATCCTCACAGGTTCTGCTGGGCTCCGGCTACAAGATTAAAAGTGGAAAAAGCACTTTGGACAGTCTTTGGCAGATAGTCAGTGCTCAATAATTAGTATTGAGAAAAATCCCTGTCCTCACCCCCTTTGGGCTTCCCTGGTGGCTGGCTCAGATGATAAAGAATCTGCCTGCAATGTGGGAGATCCAGGTTTGATCCCTGGGTCTGGAAGATCCCTTGGAGAAGGGAATGGCAACCTACTCCAGCATTCTTATCTGGAGAATTTCATGGACAGAGGAGGCTGGCGGGCTGCAGTCCGTGGGGCTGCAGAGTTGGACATGACTGAGTGACTAACACTCACCTTCTTCATATAGCACTCTGAGTTCTGAGGTACCTATGGGGTACTCTGGGTCACGCCCTAACCTGCCATGCACTCGTGGCCTCCTGGAGAGCAGATTCATCTGGCTCTCCCCACCCTCCGCCGGAGATCTGGTTCCTGCTGCCAGCTCCCTTTCTCCACCACTAGATGGCAGGACGAGCCTAGCATCTAGCATGGGAAAGGGTCCCGGCAATCTCATCCAAGCTGGCTTCCTCACCAGCATCCATTCTCCTGCCCAGGGGATACTTCCAACTCTAATGTCCCACCAAACTGCACAAGGGGCAGAGACGATTCCCCGAAAGGAATTCGGGGCACTGTTAGGAAAACTGAAGTGTCGATTGGGCCAAACACTGTGCACGGTCCAAAGCAGCTGTTCCCTGGCAAGAGTCAGCTCCTGGAGTCCTCGCAGAAGTCAGCAGGAAGGCAAGAGCATAGACTTTAAAACACCCCAGAGTATAAGCTGTTAGACTATTTCTGAAGGGCTGTTCAGCTAATGGTTGCAAGAGGACTAAAAATGTGCACACCCTTTGACTTGGCAATGCTTCTAGGAAACTATTTTAGGTAAATAAATACAATTACAGATAACAATTAAATTTCCAGGATTTTATATGAAACTGTTGCTCATGAGTGAAAAAATGGAAATAAGCTAAATGTTCAGCATTAAAGGAAAGGATAACTTAATTGCTGAATAGTTTTAAAGTTCCCTTAAATTTTAAATTCTTAAAAGCTAGAATTTATAAATAATTTTACTGGAAAAAACTTATTATGTTTCAAGTGAAAAATGTTGGACTTCCCTGGTGGCCCAGCGGTTAAGACTCTGCTTCTAATGCAGGGAGTCCCGGGTTTGATCCCTTTTTGGCAAATTAAGATCCCATATCTGCACAGTGTGGCAAAAAAAGAAAATATTGTATGTAAAATAATGTTATACCTAGCTTAATTCCAGTTGTGTAAAGTATGCAAGTATATAGTAAAATATCAAGAGGAAAACCACCAGCACATTAAAAGTGGTTTTCATTGAACAGTGAGATTTTGGTTGGTTTCTACTTTCTCCTTTTAAGTTTTCCCTTTTTTCCAGGTTTCTGTAATTAAAATATGTTAATTAGACATTAAAATTTTATGTAAAAAAGTTCCTTTTAAAGTTTAACAAATATCATAGATGATCTTAATTCTTCCTTATGACAACTATAATAATTGTTATTTACTATGTACTAGCCACTATGATAGGAGCTGTATGAACATTCTTGCACTAAATCTTTACACAAACCCTATAAACAAGATTATCTTCTCATTTTACAGATAAAGAAACATATTTTGAAGAGTTTAGGTAATTTTTCCAAAGTCACACATTACTAGGTGGTAGAGCCAGGATTTAAATTCAGGTTTGTATGTATGCAAAGTCCGTGAGCTGTCCTGCCTATCAGGACTTTGATCAATGCAATTCTCAACTTAAGAAAGAACTGGGTCATCGAATTCATTCAGAATTTAGTTGTTTGGAATTTGGGGCATATTTTTCTCTTAGAAATACTGTCAATGCTAACTCGCAACACTATATAAAGACCAACCTCCAAAACTGGTGAAACCACATTTACTCATTTACTGTGAAACCACAACTTTTTTTTTAAACCACAACTTTTGATAAGGTGTTTCTTGCTAACCCTTTCTCCCAGATGTACAAGCAAGTGAGTACTGAAACTAATATTGGGGTGAGGACGAGGCAGTACTTGGGGATGTCGTGAAAAGGCTATCTCAAACTGTATAGCAGAAATAAGAGAAAGCAGACTCGAGGTGTGACCCAGGGTACAGCAAAAGCCCTGAGGTCTGAATGGCTGACTGTGTGAAGGCATCCAGGATCGGAGGGGTGGGCCTAAGGGACAAAGCCCAGCCTAGAAACCTGGGAAGCCTCAGGAGGGCTGTCGAATCCAAATGTTTCCTGGAGCCAGGCAGGTAAATTTATGAAGCAGCCAGATGTAACACAATAAAGGACACTGGAAACCACAGCAGTGAGAGCCTGGGTGACCCAACTATAGGGGTTAAGAATAGAATTTAGGAGACACACAATGCCACCAAGCATCGTCGCTTCAACTGTTCCTAACATGATGGTTTTCTGACTTTAGGGTTTAATAGCTGAATCTTCCTATTTTGTAGAAGGAGCGAGGTACCTGGTGAGGTTGTAAGGACAGAGCATGAGAGGAAGGAGCAAGAACAAGACTCCGGCGTCCCCGCTTTGTCAATAGGGAAAATGTCAAAGGCAAGGGCTGTGGGGGTCGGGGAGGAGCTTGTTGGCAGCAACTGCTCCTGTTTGTATGTCATTACAAATGAAGCTTTCTCTCATTGCTTCCAGCAAAATTTGGCCATGTGGGAAGAGAAAGAAGAAAGGAATTAATGTTTGTTGAGAGCCACACAGTTTCATAATCATCATCTCATTTTAGTCTTTTTATCTCCTTGAAAAGTTGGTGTATGTGGCAAAGTCTAGCTAGATGTTTACCAAACCTGTTTCCTCATCTTCCTGGGCACGCAGCTGGACCTGATTTCTGAGTGTTCTTTGCAATTCATTGCAGTGATAGATAGATGCTAGCCTGCAAATGGGTGGGATGCGGTGTGTGGATGTGTGTACAAGTGGATGGGATGGGCCCAGCAGAAAACCTTCCACTGGCCTTAGTCCTACATTGTCTCCCACCTACCTTTGGATGGACATCTACAAGGCTGGTGACCTTGAAAGTCATGCTTAGAAAACAGTGAAGACAGATAAGGAAAGGATGCAGGCACCTATCTCCTCTTTTGGAGAAGAGCAGCCCAGAGACCAGGAAAACCTGTTGTGGACTTTATGAGCATCAGAAATCAGTTTAATGTTAGAGACAATGAACTCTAACTGTGTGTGTGTGTGTGTTTATCACAGCCACTAGCATTGCTTTAACTAATAGAGCATTTTAAACACCCATTTTACAGAGAAGTAAAATGAAGGTCAGAGAAGTCAACTAATTTGCCTAAGGTCACAAACTGAAAATGAAAGAAGTTGAACCCAGGTTTATCCTGTTCCTGAGCCCAGGCTCTCTCTATAAAAACATATTGCTTCCAAGGGAACCGATAAATGCTGCAGTCATAATTTGTGATTTTGTATCTTATTTTAACCAGCACACCCACCCCCCAAATCTGATGGGTGCCTCCAAAATGCAAGCGAGTGGGAAGAAATCATGTATGACTCACCAAAGATCTTGCTCTACCATCAAGTTGCAGAGGGGGCAAGGCACAGGCAGCTCCCAGGTCTTTCTCCTGAGAGCCAGGCCAGCGGCTGGCAGAGCAGCGTGGGGCCTGACAACCCCGGGGAGGTTTTTCCATTCTCAGTAGCGCTCTTGCTTGGTCCTCTTGTTCATTAACATCTGTGTCCCCTACAATTTGGGCTCTGGCTTGAACTCTGTGAACTGCTCAAAGAGGCTCTTGCTACCTCTTTGTTCAGACGGACAATGGTTGCAGTAACAAAGAGGAAAATCAGATGCAGGTGAAAGTTTATTTTTAACGTTTCCGAGGCCAAATGGGGATTTCACATGAAAATCAGAGCCCTCACTTCCGCCTGCTTTCTCTGAAAGTGGCTGGGGTGCTTTGGGCTGGCCAGGACTCCAACACGCTTGGATCTTTTCCAAGCAAGTGCACCATGGATGAGGTAGATGGTTCAGTCTTTCTGGGGCCTTCGTTTGGCCAGAAATAGACATTTTGTTTGAAGATGGTGTTCAGCTTTGGCTGACAGAATGTGATAAGCCTAGGAAAGCAGGCATGCTGCTCTGGCCACCCAAATACGTGAGGTTTCTTTACATTTTAGTCAAGTCAGACTGAAGCCTGAGAAAAACGTGTAATAAAGTGAAAATTCTTGGAAATGACTAGATGAAAAGCTCCCTTGGGAGTGGACCTCTAACTCATCCCTCCTCTGTGGCTCCCCTAGAGGTCTGCAGGGAGCAGAGGCTGGGAGGCTCCTGGGAGAAACACGGAAGGCCATCAGAAGTAGCTCTTCAGGGCACACCTGCATTGTGCGAAGAACTTGACTTTGCTGCCTCCTCATGTCATCTCGGGAGGTAAGAGTCATTGTCAGCTGTGCTTGAGCAATGAGGAGACTGGCTCTGAGAGGTGATGATGAGTCAGCCCAGTAGTTGCAGAGCACACCCAAGATTATATGACTCCAAACTCACACACCTTAGGTCAATTGTCTACAGCAAAGGAGGCGTGAATATAGAATGACTGAAAAAACAGTCTCTTCAGCAAGTGATGTTGGGAAAGCTGGATAGTTGTGTGTTAATCAATGAAATTAGGACACACCCTCACACCATCTACAAAAATAAACTCAAAATGGTTTAAAGACCAAAATATAAGACGTGACAGCATAGAAGAGAATGTAGGCAAAACATTCCCTGACGTAAATATTAGCAATATTTTCTTAGATGGGTCTTTCAAGGCAAAAAAAATAAAAGCAAAAATAAACAAATAGGACCTACTCAAAAGCTTTTGCACAGCAAAGAAATCATCAATAAGTTGAAAAGATGACCTACAGATTGGGAGAAAATCTTTGCAGACAATGCAGACAATGCGGGGTTAATATTCAAAATATGAGCAGCTCATGCAACTCAATAAAAATTTTAAAAAATAGAAATTTGAAAAAAAACCCACAAAAACAAAAACAAATCCAAACAACCCAATCAAAAAATGTGCTGAAGACTTAAATAGACTTTTTCCAAAGAAGACATACAGGTAGCCAACAGGCACATGAAAAGATGTTCAACATGGCTAATTATTAGAGAAATATAAATTAAAACCACAATGAGGTGTCACCTCACACCAGTCAGAATGGCCATCATCAAAAAGTCTACAAATAATAAATGCTGGAAAGGGTGTGGAGAAAAGGGAACCCTTCTACATTATTGGCGGGAATGTAAATTGGTGCAGCCCCTATGGAGAACAGTATGCAGGTTCCTTAGAAAACTAAAAATAGAGTTACCATATGATCCTGGGTATATATCCAAAAAACCCAAAAAGATACAGGCACACCCATGTTGACAGCAGCACTACTTACAATAGCCCAAACATGGAAGCAACCCAACTGCTTATCAACAGATGCTTGGCTTAAGAAGTATGCTGTGTATATGTGTGTATATATGTGTATGTATGCTTACATGTGTGTGCTTGCTCAGTTGTGTCCGACTCTTTGTGACCCTATGGACTGTAGCCTGCCAGGGTCCTCTGTCCATGGGATTTTCTGGAAAAAATACTGGAGTGGGTTGCCATTTCCTTCTCCAGGGGATCTTTCCAACCACCCAGGGATCGAACCTGCTTCTCTTGCATCTCCTGCATTGGCAGGTGGATTCTTTACCAACTGTGCCACCTATTGTGTGGCACACACACAGTGGCATATTACTCAGTCATTAAAAAAAGAATGAAATATTATCACTTGCAGCAACATGGATGGACCTAGAGATTATCATACTAAGTGAAGTCAGAGAAAGACAAGTATCAAATGACATCACTCATATGTGGAATCCAAAAAATAATACCAGTGAATCTATACACAAAACAGAAACAGACTCACAGACATAGAAAAGAAACTTATGATTACCAAAGGGAAAAGGGAGGGAGTGGAGGGATAAATGAGTAGTATGGGATTAATAGATACAAACTACTATATATACAATAGATAAGCAATGAGGATATACTGTATAGCACAAGAAACTATAATGTATACTTTATAATAGACTATGATGGAAAATAATCTGAAAAAATATATAACTGAATCATTTTGCTGTATACTTGAAACTAACACAATATTGTAAATCAACTATACTTCAATTAAAAAAAGATTATTTGACTCCAAAGTAAATTTTCCCCATTGTCGCATAGTGAAGGCAAGCATTAGCTTTTTTTTTTTCTTTAAAAGTCTTTATTCAATTTGTTACAATATTGCTTCTGTTGTTTTTTATGTTTGGGTGTCTGGACTGTGAGGCATGTGGGATTTTAGCTCCCCAACCAGAGATCAAACCCGAGTCTCCAGCATGTGAAGGCAAAGTCTTAACCATTGGATTACCAGGGAAGTCCCACTTTATTTTCCTTTCCCTGATTTTCTACCTACCAGGGGGAGGCAGAAAAACATGCAGAAATGGCCCTGTGCTTGCACTCTCTGGAGCCCCAGCGGTTATAGTTTTCTTGTAGAAATGAGGTACCCAGAAGTTGTGGGTTCATAGTAGCCATGACTGTAATAGAATGTTTCAAGAAAACAAACATGAAATGGCTTGGTCTTCTTTTTCCCTAAATTCACTTTACATTAAATTGGCTTTCTGATACAAAATAGTTTTCCTTTCGGATGTCGTTCTTTCACTGGCAGGTCTCGGGTGGAGCGTGGATTGAGGAAGAAAGGAAGAGGAGAGCAAGCAGTCCCAAGAGCTAAGAGTTGTCTTCTTTTAGGACACCTGATGAATGTGCCTTCTTCTTGCTTGTACTTTTTGTTTTTCTTTGTGAAGCAGGGGAAAGGGGGGGTGACCACCCAATGAAAGGGAAGAGCAAGGATGGGCATCGTGAGGCGGTAGGGTGAAGGTCCAAGTTTGGGGAGCGCCAAGTGCGTGTGTGTGTGTGTGCTGAGTCTCTTCAGTCATATCCGGCTCTGTCTGACCCTAAGGACTGTGGCCCACCAGGCTCCTCTGTCTGTGGGGTTCTCCAGGCAAGAACACTGGAGTGGGTTGCCATGTCCTCCTCCAGGGGATCTTCCTGACCCAGGGATCGAACCCGTATCTCCTGCAGATCCTGCATTTCAGGCAGATTCTTTGTCGCTGAGCCACCAGGGAAGGCCAGGTAGGGGCAAGGGTGGCCTGTAAAGCCAGCCCCAGAAGTGGATGGGGCTGCCTGAGGCAAAGCTGGGAACACTTCCATCCAAGGGGGTTATTGCCATCTACCTGCTTCCTCTCTGCTCTAAGCACACCCAACTGTCAGTCCCACCTTCCTCCTGGTGCTCACTCCTTTCCCAGGGAAAAGAGACACTCACTGAAGGTCACCAAACTGGTTCTTCCCAAATCCCCAACTCTAGCCGGTACTTTTCACCCCATAGCGCCCCTTATTACTTCATTTTCCTCACCTGCAACTTTTATGAAGTTCAAAAAAACCCACAAAAACCTTTTATGAAGTTCAGCAAGTGCAAAGTCACTGCTAAGTCTTCTCTTACAAGCTAATCTTTCCTCTTTCTTCCCATTTTAAAAGGGCCATTGCCAGTGACCAGGAACCCTGGAATGGAGTCAACACTGACCCTTCCTTTCCCCGGAACTCCCATAATCTCATTCACAAAATCCTATCAGTCCTTTCTCCCCCATTCCTCTTGCATTTCTTACTTCTTTTTACTCTCTCTGCCTCCATCCCAAGTCAGCATCTTGCATCTGACTCTTGCATCTGCTCCTTGGCTGGTCTCTCTATAGACGCTTTCCTCTTCAGATTATCATCCCATATCCATCTGTTATTCATTCAACAAAAGAATATTTAAGTGCCAGGTAATGTATTGGACACAAGATGTACCAGTGAGTAAGACAAGCATGGTCCGGTTGCGATTGTCAGGCAATCACAGTGCCTGAGGGTGAGTGTGGTGATGGACGAGGTACTAGCTGCTAGGGTATACCTCAGGGAGTCCAAGTCCAGGCAGGAAGAAGTGTTAGGGAGGTCCGCACGCTCCTGCCAGACTCATTTTCATAAAATAACAATTTTATCCTGTTTTAACCACAATGGGCCTCCAATTGCTTTTGCTCCTTCAGGTCTGCAAAGGGATGACTTTTCCTAAACCTCAAATCCATGTGTGGAAACTCTAACCCCCAATGTGATATTATTAGGGTAGGGCCTTTGGGAAGTGATTGGGTCATGAGGGCGGAGCACTCAGGAAAGGGATTAGTGCCTTTATAAAAGAGACCCCAGAAAACTCTCTCGCCCTATTTCTGTCGTGTGAAGACACAACAAGAGGTCAGCAGTCTACAACCCAGAAGAGGGCTCTCAGCTGAAGCTGACCCCACGGGCATGCCAGTCTCAGACTTCCAGCATCTGGAATGGGGAGAAATAAACTTCTGTTGTTTATAAGCCACTCAGTCCTTGGTACTTTTTTGTAGCAGCATGAAAAAACAAGGTTCAAACTTTGCACACTGAGCTCCTAAGCCCTCCCTCTTCAGCCCAGCCTTTTCCCCAGGACTTTGATGGCAGAGGTAGTAGTAGCAGTAATCATAACCAGAACAGAATAGCAAAACTTCCTTGTGATTATATATGCCTCAGGTCCTCTTCTCAGTGCTTCTCCCATGTTCACTTTCACAGCATTCTCTTTGAGGGTGACACAGTTCCTATCACTAGTGTCACCTCACTTAAAGGTGAGGAAATGGAGACATGGAGAGGGGGCTAAATGGCAGAATCTGGGTTCAAATCCTGGCCATGTGGCTCCAGGTTTGACACATGACCACAATGCCCCTGACTGTGTAACTCGGCCCCATGGATTTTAGACTTTCCATCAGTTCAGTTCAGTCACTCAGTCGTGTCCGACTCTTTGCGACCTCGTGGACTGTAGCGCACCAGGTTTCCCTGTCCATCACCAACTCCCAGAGTTTGCTCAAACTCACATCCATTGAGTCAGTGATACCATCCAACCATCTCGTCCTCTGTCGTCCCCTTCTCCTGCCTTCAATCTTGTCCAGCATCAGGGTCTTTTCCAGTGAGTCAGTTCTTTGCATCAAGTGGCCAAAGTATTGGAGCCTCAACTTCAGCATGAGTCCTTCCAAAGAATATTCAGGACTAATTTCATTTAGGATTTACTGGTTTGATCTCCTTACAGTCCAAGGGACTCTCAAGAGTCTTCTCCAACACCACAGTTCAAAACCATCAGTTCTTCAGCACTCAGCTTTCTTTATAGTCCAGCTCTCACATCCATACAAGACTAATGGAAAAACCATAGCTTTGACTAGATGGACTTTTGTTGGCAAAGTAACATCTCTGCTTTTTAATACTCTATCTAGGTTGGTCGTAGCTTCTCTTCCAAGGAGCAAGCATCTTTTAATTTCATGGCTGCAGTCACCATCTGCAGTGATTTTGGAGCCCAAGAAAATAAAGTCTCTCACTGTTTCCATTGCTTTCCCATCTATTTGCCATGAAGTGATGGGACTAGATGCCATGATCTTCTTAGTTTTTTGAATGTTGAGTTTTTTTTTTTTTTTTTTTTTTTAATTTTTATTATTATTATTTTTTTTTTCCAGTGGGTTTTGTCATACATTGATATGAATCAGCCATGGATTTACATGTATTCCCAATCCCGATCCCCCCTCCCACCTCCCTCTCCACCCGATTCCTCTGGGTCTTCCCAGTGCACCAGGCCGGAGCACTTGTCTCGTGCATCCCACCTGGGCTGGTGATCTGTTTCACCATAGATAGTATACATGCTGTTCTTTTGAAATATCCCACCCTCACATTCTCCCACAAAGTTCAAAAGTCTGTTCTGTATTTCTGTGTCTCTTTTTCTGTTCTGCACATAGGGTTATCGTTATCACCTTTCTAAATTCCATATACATGTGTCAGTATGCTGTAATGTTCTTTATCTTTCTGGCTTACTTCACTCTGTATAAGGGGCTCCAGCTTCATCCATCTCATTAGGACTGGTTCAAATGAATTCTTTTTAATGGCTGAGTAATATTCCATGGTGTATATGTACCACAGCTTCCTTATCCATTCATCTGCTGATGGGCATCAAAAATAAACTCAAAATGGATTAAAGATCTAAATGTAAGACCAGAAACTATAAAACTCCTAGAGGAGAACATAGGCAAAACACTCTCCGACATAAATCACAGCAAGATCCTCTATGACCCACCTCCCAGAATATTGGAAATAAAAGCAAAACTAAACAAATGGGACCTAATGAAACTTAAAAGCTTTTGCACTACAAAGGAAACTATAAGTAAGGTGAAAAGACAGCCCTCAGATTGGGAGAAAATAATAGCAAATGAAGAAACAGACAAAGGACTAATCTCAAAAATATACAAGCAACTCCTGCAGCTCAATTCCAGAAAAATAAATGACCCAATCAAAAAATGGGCCAAAGAACTAAACAGACATTTCTCCAAGGAAGACATACAGATGGCTAACAAACACATGAAAAGATGCTCAACATCACTCATTATTAGAGAAATGCAAATCAAAACCACAATGAGGTACCATTACACGCCAGTCAGGATGGCTGCTATCCAAAAGTCTACAAGCAATAAATGCTGGAGAGGGTGTGGAGAAAAGGGAACCCTCTTACACTGTTGGTGGGAATGCAAACTAGTACAGCCGCTATGGAAAACAGTGTGGAGATTTCTTAAAAAACTGGACATAGAACTGCCATATGACCCAGCAATCCCACTTCTGGGCATACACACTGAGGAAACCAGATCTGAAAGAGACACGTGCACCCCAATGTTCATCGCAGCACTGTTTATAATAGCCAGGACATGAATGTTGAGTTTTAAGCCAACTTTTTCACTCTCCTCTTTCATTTTCATCAAGAGGCTCTTTAGTTCTTTTTTGTTTTTTGCCATAAGGGTGGTGTCATCTGCATATCTGAGGTTATTGATATTTCTCCCAGCAATCTTGATTCCAGCTTGTGCTTCTACGATACACCCTAAATTCTCCTTGGGGGCTTTTCTCCTGGTCCTTTCTCTCCCAGGAAAGCCCTTCTCTGTCTTAGCAAACCCCCTGTCTTTTTTACAACCATCCTCTACAGAAAAAGAGTGAAGTCTGAACTCAGTTCTGTGTTCAAGTCCCAGTTTCTAGCTGTCAAACCCCTTCTTCTCCCCGACTCTCAGTTCCCCCTTCTCTACAATGGGAATATTACTGTCCTCCTCCTAGGGCCTTTCTGAGTATGATGTGAGAATAACATATGTGAGTGTGCTTTGCAAACTCTGAGCCCTATGCAAATGTAAGGGAATTGACACCATTTTTACCTCATGTTTCCCATGTTTCTGTACAGCCTGTACTTCATTATAATGACATTTGATTATATATTCTCTTGGGCACATGACTTCATCATTCTAAACCTCAGCTGCCTCATCTGTGAAATGGGCATGATATCTTCAGCCATATTGGATGATTGTGGGAATTAAATGCAACAGGGTTTTCAAAGGATTAGACATACAAGAATGTGCAATGTTTGTCTCCCAAACCTTGACTGTTCTCCAGCTGTTGGGGCAAAATTGTTTTTGTCTCTAACTAGAAGAAGGCCATCCAGAATCATGCCTTCTCTTTCTCGCCACAATTTTTTTTTCTTAAATAAAGGAAAGGCACCTGTCTCCTTGAAGCTTTTGGTTTAATTCAGCATCAACATTGGAATATTTATTTACCAAACAAAAATACTTTCCATGCTCCTTTTGACCATGTTGCCCAGATGAACCACCACCGGCCGCCCAAAGCCCATTCTGAAGCAAGAGCATTTTGTGAGCACAGCAGTGCTCTGTGACCCTCCAAGTGCTTGTTCAGCTGAAATCACTCGTGTCTGGCACAGACCTTCTCTTTTCATTTTGGCAGAACTTCAGGGAGTGAAAAGCTGGGTTAGTGTTAGGGCTGGGATTAGAAATTGAGACTCAACAGATCATACTGTTAACACTTCTCCTCTTTGCTAACTTTATGAAGTTCGAGAAAAGCTTTCTGGGGAACGCGACACCAGCTTATTTGCCAAAAGCTGACATGGGCCAAGGAAGATGTAGTCAGCATTTGGAATCTCCTTGCCTTAGAATGTAACAGCCAAGGAGGGAAGAAGGATGCTGGGGAGCTGGGAGCCAGGGGCTGAGGGGGTAGGTGTGTGGAAAGGAATTGGAAGGATTCAGGATGCTGAGCGGGCTTGGCTCCTTGTGATTCCACCCCCACAACACAACATCTCTTAAGCCATTCCTTCCTCTCCTTCTCTAGCACAGCCCTGTCCTGGTCCTCATCACCCTTACCAGCAACAGCAATACTTTCTAATCCACCTCCTCGTTCCTCTTGTTCACCCTAAACACGGCTGCCAGTTTTTATTCCTCTGCTTAAAAACATTCAAGTCTCCCCAGTGCTTATTAAACAAAAGCCTCACTTTTGGGTGAATGCTCAAGCTCCCCCCTACCCCCACCTTCAGGCAGACCCCAAACTATCCCCTGACCTCATCTCATCCCTCATCCTCCACAGAGTCTCAAACACCAGCTAGGTAAGCCTGTGGTTATCCACTGACTTGCCAGTACAGTACCTTCCAACCTTCCAACCTTTGAGCTTTTTCCCAGGCTGGTCCTTCTGCCTGGATGGCTCAATCCTAGTTCCCACCTTCACCTGGATTCCTCTGCAGGCTCCAAGACTCAGTTCAAGGATGGCTCCTTCTACAAAGCCTGTCTCAGCTTCTCCAGGCAGAGCTGACACCACCTCCTCTCTGCTCCCTGGGACAGTGCACTGCACTTGTTCACGGGTACCACTGGGGGACTTTGGAACTGGACTAGACCTTGTCCATGTCTCCCCCACCCTCACCTGGTGCCTTGTTCAGCTTATACTCTGTTACTTGCATTTATGAAAGCTGATGAGACAAACTCCCATGATGCCAAGGAGAAGCCAGAGAAGCACACTGAGTCTTTGGCTGTGTCAGGCTCATGGGTTCTGCCTGTCCTGATCTCCAGAGCAGTGCAGTGTGGTGGGGAAATGCCTTCTCCTTTACTCTGGGTTACTGCTCCCTGAGAACATGTCTCCAAGACAGCGTCCCAGCTGGCAACTACTCCAGCCCAGTTAAGCTCCTGGAAGTTTCCCTAGTATGTGGCAGACTCTGTGTTTGACTCTGGGGACACATAAGTGAGTGTGATTCTGTGCCTGCCATGGGGGTCCTCACAGATAGACACACACGTGATTTCAAGACAAGACAGAAGCTTGATGGGATGCTCAGTCCAATCTGGGAGCATCAGGGTAGGCTTCTTAAAGGAGGTGACACTGGACTGAACATTAAAGAATGTACTGGAGCTCGACAGGCAAAGACAGTGAGTCTAAACAACACAGCCTCAAGCTACCATGAGCATTCAGAACTGAAGGTTTATTGGTGGGGTGGGGAAGAGGGTGAGTGGCAGAGAGAGAGAGTGATAGAGAAGATGATGGCATTTGAGCTGGACTTAGAAAGATGAGAGTTTTGGATGTATAGAGATCTGAATAGGATAGAAGTTGAAGGACAATCTGGGCAGAGGAACAGCTTGAGCCAAAGCATGGAGCACTGATGTAACTTGCTTTAAGTCAACTTTAAGTAACTTGGTCAACTCCAAGAAAGTTGTCACTGGGAAAGACAAAAGCTCTAATTTGAAAACATACATGCACCCCAATGTTCACAGAAGCATTATTTACAGTAGCCAAGACATGCTAAACAGTTGAATGGAAAAAGAAAATGTGTATGTGTGTGTGTGTGTGTGTGTGTGTGTGTGTGTGTGTGTGTGTGTGTGTATAATGGAATATTACTCATCCATAAAAAGAAAGAAATAATGCCATTTGCAGCAACATGGATGGACCTAGAGATTATTATACTAAGTGAAGTAAGTCAGACAAAGAAAGACAGATATTATATGATATCATTTATGTGGAATCTAAAAAATAGCACAAATGAACTTACTGGGTGGAGAGCAGATATGGGCTTCCCCAGTGACTCAGCGGTAAAGAATCTGTCTGTAATGCCAGAGATGCAGGAGATGCAGCTTCAATCCCTGAGTTGGGAAGATCCCCTGGAGGAAGGCATGGCAACCCACTCCAGTATTCTTGCCTGGAGAATTCCATGGACAGAGAAGCCTGGCAGGCTACAGTTCATCAGGTCACAAAGAGTCAGACATGACTGAAGTGACTCAGCACAATAGCAGATATATTATACATATATATACTTTACATTATATTCATCTTCATTATGTACAAGAGGCCAAAGAAATTTGTCATAACTTATTTAACTAATCTCCTATTATTAGACACTTTGGTTGTTTTCAGTTTCTTCTATGATAAACATTTCTGGGTATGAAGTACTTTCGCCCACATTTTGAGTTATTTCCTTAGAATAAATTTCCAGAAGTGGAATTACAGGGTCACAGGATACAAACTCTTTTATGGTTCTTAATACATTTTGCCAAATTTCTTTTAAGAGATTTGTACCGATTTACACTGCCACCAGCAAAGTGTGAGGGTGCCAGTTTACCCACATCCTTGGCAGCTTTGGGCATTTTAATTAAAAAAGATTTTTTTTTTGCCAGTTTAATAGGGGAAGAACTTTACGTTGTTTTAATTTGCATTTTTATTACTTTATCTGACATTACTTAATAAATGTTTCCCATGTTGCTTCAATGGTCTTAATAAGCTCTTTTATGATCCCAAAACCTTTTGATGGTTGGGATTTGATGACAGAATATAAGAGTAGGGCATTCCAGTTTAGTGACCACCATGAGCCAGAGCAGAAGGTCAGGAAAGCTCTCACACAGGGGGTCAGGAGCTAAACTCATTGTTTTCAACATTCTCTTCCTTCTGGGCTCTTCATCTTGGTGAATAGCACCACCAGCCATCATGTCATTCAAGCCAAAGCCTGAGTGTCATTGTTGACCTCTCCCTGTGTTTACTGAACCAAACGTGGGTCCACTGTCCTGTGTGCAGTCAAGCCAATCTACTGACCCCACGATGTAGTGAAGGAAAGTGCAGTGTTTATTGCAGGGCACCAAGAAAGAAGTCCAGGGCAGCTAGTGCTCAAAATACTCAAAACTCTCCAACTGGTTTTACCAAAGCATTTTTAAAGGCAAGATGAGAGAGGGCTCTATGATCAGCTTGTGCATAAGTATCTGATCGGCTGATGGTGGGGTAACAGGGTGGTGTCACAGGGGTTAATATTATCAATCCTCAGGTCCCTGTAGGCTTGAGGGTTTGTGCTCATGGTCATCAAATAGTTACTGTCTTTCTTTTGGTGGGGGTTTTTGAAGCTGTAAAACAACTCAGGAAACGTATGTCAGTTACTGTTATTTAGGTACCTCAGAGAGGAGCTAAAGCAGAGGATATGGCGAGGGATTCTTCCCCCAGCCCCCCGCCCCGCCAAGGCCCCATGGGATACTGCTCAGTTTTACTTGCCCATCACCACCTACATTCAATCAATAACCAAGTCCTCTAAAGCGCTCCTGAAGTACTACTGCTATAGATACTGAGTTCAGGTCATATCATCTCTATTCGAAACAATTGCAGAAGCCTCCTAAATGATCTTGTTTCCCTCTAAACCATGTTCCACATTGCAGGCAAAACTATCTTTCTTACACCCAGATATGACTCATATGTGTTAACAGTTCTTGTTACTTTTGATGAAGTCCCCAAATTATGATACTTAAAACTATTTTGCAGGATTCCCAAGTGGCGCTAGTGGTAAAGAACCTGCCTGCCAATGCAGGAGACATCAGAGACACGGGTTCGATCCCTGGGTCGGGGAGATCTCCTGGAGGAGAGCATGGCAACCCACTCTAGTATTCTTGCCTGGAAAATCCCACGGACAGAGGAGCCTGGTGGGCTACAGTCCATAGGGTCACAAAGAGTTGGACACGACTGAAGCGAATTAGCACAACACAACACAGTCCATTTTGCAAGCCTGCCATGATCTGAATCCTGCCCGTTCTCAGGTGCGGCAATCAGAAGCTTGTGTACTTGTCTTTCTCCCGGACCTGTACGGAGGCCATGACCCAGAGCTTTGAGGACCACAACCACATCCTCAAAATGGCAGACGGGCTGGGGTTAAAAGGTGGGGAGCAGGACCTGGCTCGGATGAGCAGCGTTACTGACATGCCCTGTGTCCAGACCGACCACCAGGGTGGTGCTTTACCTGGATCTTCTTAAAATAGCTCCAGAATTGGTCCATGAAATATTTGTTACTGGTTCATGATGGGGTGAGTATAGGAAAGAAAGTAGGCATCTAGAAACTGTTATGGAAATTTGAGAGTAATTTTATGTTTGTCTTCCCTTGATTTGGCATCTTTTTGTTTTTGTTGTTTTTTTTTTTTTTTTGATTTGGCATCTTATAAAAAGTTGTGTTTTGTTAGTCTTTTAAAAATTTCACTTGTCTATTAATTGAATTTACTGTGTTTTGAAATTACTGGCCTACAATATGGCACCTGTCTATTAATTGAATTTATTGCATTTTCAAATTACTGGCCTACAATGTGCTGAATTGGAAATTTAAAAATAAAAGCCCTTTGACTACAGACCGTGGACTTGAATTCTCTTGGAAAAGTTCAGTCTGAAACAATCTTCCCATAAGTTTGTAAATGAACTTTCTGGAGTAAAGAGAGATTTGCATGCCCAGCTGGGAGAGTACGTTTCAAAGATGGAAGAAAAATCACAAAGAGAAAGGAATCACAACTTTAACTTATATCTTAACTTTATGATTTTCATAGAGAAACTGTTTAAAAATAGAAAGTTCTGGCTTTTACCAAGTCAAGTTGTAACAGTCCTGGATATGTTGAACAGGATGGTAACTTGGAACACTTAAGAGCGGGAATTGGTTTCAAGCAATTCCTCATTTTCCTGGTCTATAAGATGAGGGGGTGGAATGAAAAAACACCTTTAGTGTTTCAGTGTGCTTTCATGATTCTATGCTTGACTATTTAGTTTAAAACTTTGCTAATAAAGGTAAGCACTGGTGTGTGGCATGGAGTAATAAGAGGGCGTGATAAAAGAAGCAGATGGGAAGTAGTTATTTAATCTTCATTGACTGTCTACAAATTCAACAACTTTTGAACAGAAGAAACTGCCAAATACCAAGGCATTTAACAGAGACCTGGGTTCTCAACCACTAACTAACTGTGTGACTGAGTACCAGGCAGCTTCGCTTATTTGTACCTCTGCTTTGCAATGAGGAGACTGGACTGTAGCCAGCATTCCTAAAGTGTCAAGAGGTCTCCCAGGGGTACAGAGGAGAAGGAGCCAAGCACGTTGGGTACTTCTTGGGGTTTTCCCCACTCTCGGCCAGAACAGCTCCTGTTTAGAGATCAGGTCTTTGTGTAAGACTTTGTTAGAAGAAATACTTCACTGCTCTAAAGAGTTTGGAAAAACAATCAGGTGATAAAATTGCTACTGTCTCTTTCAGTTTTCTGTCTGCCTATAGGCATTGTACCATTTAGTGGCCGATGCCTGACTTGCTGTCATAATGTCTAGATGGAGGGACTGAAAACTGAAATGCATAGCAGGCAAGCTATGGAAATGAAAGAAGAAGGCTTGATGTCAGCTCAGTAGGGAGCCATGGGGAGTATGGTGAGCTGGAAAGTGCATGCCTTGTCTAAATGAAACCTCAGAAATTCAGCTCCTTCCCACTGTTGCCTTGTGGGGATGTAGGCACCTCTCTAAGCATCCAATACATATTCTGGGAGCTAAATGTGACTCATGTGCCTCCACATTGTGGCTAACCTGAATTTCCTAGAATTTTTTTAATACTTATTTTTATTTATTTATTTGACTGTGCTAGGTCTTCATTGCAGCATGCGGGAATCTTTCAGTTGCATCATGCAAACCCCTAACTGCAATACGTGAGATCTGGTTCCCTGACCAGGTACTGAATCCATGCTCCGTGCACTGGGAATGTGGAGTCTTAGTCACTGGACCACCAGGGAAGTTCCTCCTAGAATTTTTTTTACGCTAAATAGTGGCACATATGAACAGTCGGTCTGGTAGACCTAATTATCTTCCCAATTGTTTGGCACTGTATTTGGCACTTGGTCACCAGACTATGGATGTTAGCTATCATTATTATCAACATCATCATTATTACCTAATAATGATGTAGCAGACTTGGATCTGTTAATAATTGCAATTGAATTTTAACATAATTATACAATTTTGTGCTATTCAAGTTTAATTCCTTTAAAAGCCGTATCATGAAACTGCAGTGTTTTGGAGAATTACTGACAAGAAGAAAAAGGAAATAAATGATGCTTCTCTGTGAACTTGAGTCCTGTCCAAGGTGGGTTCTATGCTACCCTGCCAAGTGTGGGCCCTTCAACGTCATCAAGGCTCACAGTGAAGTGTATGGGTGTCCAGCACTGCTGCACACTTGGACATATGTGCTCTGTGTGTGTCTGAAAGTCGGACCTATTCCAGTGAAGATACAACCACAGTCACACCAAGAGAGCCCAGACTGTTGACTTCTTTATCAGTTCCATAATTACTGTAGCTTTAAAGGAAGTTATCATTGCTACAGAAATAGGTCCATTCCTTAATTTTTTTTTCCAAAAATGTCTTGGGTTGTTTATCAATTTATTTTTCCAGATAAGCTTGCCTGCTCATGTGGGATATAAATGTCTAGAGGCTGATTTCTCCTTGCCCAGGTAATTGGGGTTCTATCTCAAAAATAACATTGTAAAAAAAAAAAAATTGTAAAACAAAACACAAAAGAAAGAAATTTTTAAATGCTCAGTTCTACCAGCCTAACAAAATGATTGTCATTTCTCTGCATTCTCCCTCATACATATTTGTACATTGTTAAGTAAATTAGATAATCATGACTTTATTGAATTTGTTGGCGGCTGGTGAAGGGGTAGGTGGTTACAAAAATATAGGATATATAGGATATAGTTTTTACCCTCAAAGGGAGGGAGATGGAGAGGTAAAAAGAATCTTAAAATGGAATAAATCAAGCAGGGGATGACAAGAGTGGGAGGTGGCTAAGAAGAAAGAAACATAAAAGAGAAGGGCGCATTAACTCTGACTATGAAATTATCTGTCTGAATGTTCCCTAAACCATTTTGAAATCTGTTTTAGCTGATGGTTTTTCCATTGTGATTTCTGTATTTATTTTTTTAATTTTCAAAAATTTGTATTGGGTGTAATTGTTTTACAATATTGCATTAGTTTCTGCTGTACAATGAAGTGAGCTGTGTGTATTCATATATCCCTTCCCTCTTGGTCCTCCCTCCCAGTTGAGGGTTTTTAATGCTGGAGTCCTAGCTGGGTCTGGAGGCTAGAGTTATATTTATTATTATATACAATGTTGTGTTTTTCTTTTATTAAATTTTATATTAAGAAGTAAACCATTTCTCATGTTATAACAGAGCCTTTATAATTATTTTTTGTACTCTACTAAAACATTCCTCTTGTATTAGGTATGTATGTTATATCCAGTTTATCCCTAATGTAAATAACAGTGACAGTAATATGTAATAATAATAGAAGTAAGAGTGGCAAACATCTTTATGTGTAACAGCTTTTTTCCTTCATTACAATTATTTTCTTAGGATAAATTCTGTGGCATTGAGAATCTTGGCTTTAAAAATATGATATTTGGGGGCAGGGCACACCACACAGCATGTGGAATCTTAGTTCCCTGATCAGGGATCGAACCCAAACCCTCTTTCCTGGAAGCATAGATTCTTAACCACTGGACCACCAGAAAAGTGAAGTCGCTCAGTCCTCTATGACTCTTTGCGACCCCGTGGAGGCTCCTCCATCCATGGGATTCTTCAGCCAAGAATACTGGAGTGGATTGCCATTTCCTTCTCCAGGGGATCTTTCCGACCCAGGGATCGAACCCAGGTCTCCCGCATTGCGGGCAGACGCTTTAACCTCTGAGCCACCAGGGAAGCTCACCAAGAGAAGTCCCTTAAAATATAATTATTATTTTGACTTGTGTCATATTGCTGACTGTGTTCCTAGAGGTTTGCATTCATTTATGTTGCTACTGGATTAAGTGAAATTTCAATTTTTATGTAGACTTCTGTGAATTGGATTTTATTCATTTTTGTTTTTATTGCTTTGATTTTTGTGTCTTTGAAGACCATTAAAGTAAAGGATCTTTTAAAACTCCTGTTTATTACTTTTGTTGTTATTGTGTTAATTACCTATTTTGGTCTGTTCTCATTTTCTAATGGGGTTGAGATGATGTTCTTATATATATTTTACCCATTTTTATACAGTGTAAATGATAGCTCTTGGAGAATTATTTTCACAAATGGTTATACTGGCCAGCTGTTTTCCTTTTTAATCTTAGTTTAACTGAGTTTGTGCCAAATTTACCCTGGGCTTCCATGTACTTTGTTTCCATTTCATTCTGTTACCTACCGAGCTATACTGCAATTACTGGTTTATATGTCACTTTTCTGTTGATCCATCCGTTTCTTTCTATACCCCCAACACCTTACATAGGATTTATTATATGATATTTGCTCAAAATTGCTTGTTGAGGTTTGGAAGAAAAAGAATGCTTGAGTGCAGGAATTAAGTGAGGGAATGCTCTGTAGTGATACTGTCCTTTTGAATTTCTAGAATTAGAGGGAGTCCCGAGTTTTTCTCCTTCAGTCCGGAAGGCAGCAGGAGACCTCTGGCTGACCCAGTGTGGAGGCCTATAAGTTGGAGTTCAGGTTTTCCTCTTTTCCTTGGGGCCTTACCCAAGACTCAGGTCCTACGTGGTGAGTCCCTGGGGGTCTGGTTGGGAGCTGCTTTCCTTTGGCATCACTTTCTGGGCAAAAAGTTCCAGTGTTTGGATTTTATTAGCCAATAAAATTAAGGGAAAAACGCTGGAAAAAAATCACAGCACACTGTTGTTACTCTTGTGAATGAATCACATAACTTGCAGCTAGACTATTAATGTCTAAATGGATTTTCTGTGCTCTAAGCCAAAACATATTTCATAAAGTTACACAGAGGTGGACAGAATCCCAGTTAATAAAAACAGTTGTGGGTGAAAGATGCATGGTCTGATGGAAGGGGAGATGATGGATGCTAAGTTGCTGGGATTGTTATATTTAACTATGATTTTATTTATTTTTAAAGAAAAATAAAACATTTTATTAAATAGTTGAATTTCAACATTATTACCAAACCCTAAAGGGAATTTATTGAGTGTTTGGAGATACAAATATGCTGATGGAATTTTATGAGGCGTTTTGAATAATTTTCAATATTGTATTATCAACCAGTTTAATTCAATCCTAGTTTGTCTCTAGTCATAGTAGGAAAGTTTCTTTTCTATCCACATTTATTTGTTGATATAATATCTCTCCCAGAATTAATGCAAAGTCCTAGAAGTTTGGTCAATACTTGAAAACAAAATAAATAACTCTACAGATTCTGACAGCTGTGGATACCTTAGCTCAGAGAATTATTTCTGTGATCCTTTCCCTCCACAATATTTTGTGATGATATATTTCAGAGTTTAATTTCTTCAGAGCCACCATCATAGCCAGAGGAGAAAAGAAAAAATGCAAGTCATTGTACTGAAAGCTTGAAAAACCCAGGACTTTGATCTGAAAAAGGTAACTTTTCATTCTATTTTTAGAAATCTTCCTTGCTCCAACAAATCTCATTATTGGTGATCCTTAGCTGCTGGCTGGTGGCTGGATTTCAGCTGAAATTGCAACCACCTCTTCCAACAAGGCTATTTGGAACAATGGCTAGGAAATATGTGGCATGGACACAGACTGCTTGGCCAAAGTAGTTACAGCCTATGTATAACATATATCATTTTCCTTTTCTCATATGTATAACGCAGATATAATGTATAAAAGTTAAAAATATGCAAAACAAATTTGAGGTATATGCAGAAATGTACCAGATGTGAACAGTGGGTTACTTCTGGGTTGCAGAATTGAGAGTGACTTATTTACTGTTTGCTTGCTTGTATTTTTTTTCCTGCAATAAGCCTTCACTTTTTAATAGTAGGGAGAAGAGAAGCTATTTTTCCTTTTTTTTTTTAATTTTGGAAAATTTTAAACAAATATAAAAATAGCAAAACTAGATTAGTAAACCTAGACCATTGCTTATACTTGTGCACTGGGTTTCAGACTTGCTTTGCACCCATGAGCCACTTTTCCCTTTCCTCTTTCTCCTTTTTGGACCGGAACTATCCATACTAGGCCTGTCCTGGCCCACCATTGTGTTTTGGAAGGACATACTTGTTTTTTGGTTTCATGGGTTCACAGATAGAGAGGAATTTTGCTCCAGGAGGTACAATATCCATAAGTCATAAATGATTTAGATGATCAAATTTTTGAATTGATGATTTTTAGATGAGATTTTGGATTTAGAGTTGATGCTGGAATGACTTTGGGGGGTGCTGGGATCAGGTGAATATATTTTGTACATGGGACAGATATGAATTTTAGGGGGCCAAAGGGCAGATTATACTGGATTGGCCAGTGTCCCCCAAAATTCATGTCTTTCCTGGAATTTCAGAATTTGAACTTATTTGGAAATAAGGTTGTTACATATACAGTTAAAATACAAGTTAAGATAAGCTCATGTTGGAGTAGGGTGGGCCCATAATCTAATATAACTGGTGTCCTTATAAGAAAAGATGAACACAGAGACACACAGGGAAAAGACCATGTGACAAAGGAAGCAGAGATTGGAGAGATGTGTTTAGAAGCCAGAGAATGCCAAAGACCAGACACCAGAAGACACCAAAGTCACAAAATGGGTTCTCCCTTAGAGCCTTTAAAGGGCTTCCCTGGTGACTCAGAGGGTGAAGAACCCACCTGGAGTTTTTAATTATTTTTTGGTTACATTGTATGGCATTGCAGGAACTTGGTTCCCCAACCAGGAATCGAACCTATACCCGCTACCATGGAAGCCCAGAGTCTTAACCACTGGACCACCAAGGAAGTCCCCAGTTTTTTGGGTTTTTTTTGACCACACCATGTACCATGAGGAATAGTTCTCCTACCAGGAATCGAACCTGTGCCCACCACGGGTAGAAGCTCAGAGTCTTTACAACTGGGCTGCACGGGAAGATCCCCCCTTCTCCCCCAACTCCAATATTCTTGCTTGGAGAATCCCAGACAGAGGAGCATGGTAGGTTACAGTCCACAGGGTTGCAAAGAGCTGGATGCGACTGAGCAACTAAGCACATATGCATTAGAGACGTTAGAGGAAGCATGCCTCTGCCCACACCTTGACTTCACACTTCTAGCATTCAGAACAGACAATAAATTTCTGCTGTTTTAGGCTATGTAGTTTGTGGTGCTTTATTACAGCAACTCCAATAAACTAATACAACTCAGATATGTGTTACTGTATTGGGATATTATGCACATTGTAATATATATATAGAAATAGGTACTTAAAATGTGTAAAAATAAAAAATATTTAAAATTTAATTTTATCTTGTTTATTGCATGCAAAGAGTTTGAGAGCAACAATATTGAGTATTTTCTGTTTGAAAATTACTTTATTTTGGAATGATTTTACAGAAAAACTGCAAAGATGGTATACACAGAGTTCTCCAGAATCTTGCTTGGTGTTGGCCAGGTAGGAAGCACAGTGCCTCCCAGATCAACAGGCAGCTTGACACCTCAGAGCACTGACCTTGGAGTAGGAGACCAATGTGAATGGTTAATGCTGCTGTCCACCATCTTCCTGCCTCAGTTTCCTCATCTGAAAACAGAGATGATAATACTTCCCTCATAAAGTTGTGCAGATGAAGTAAATCCTAGCTTGTCCTTGCTAAACGACCCTGGAGAAGACATCTGACTCTTTAACGCACAGCTTCCTCTTCTATAAAGTGGGGCGAGTCACACCCTCCCTATGAGGTTACAATGGGGTGTGAAATTGGTTAACTCTAGGCCACCAGGTCTTTGTTCTTCCCTTTCTTTACCTCTCAGACATGTTTTCTCGGCGTTTCCTTTAACAGAGTACCTGGTTACAGCTGCAAACATGCCAAAAGGAAGATCAGATAACTACATGGGCTGTTAGGACGCGCCATGAAAACTCGCTCTGAAACTTAACAGCCTGTGGCGCTATCAGTATTGAGGTGCGTGCATGTCGGGGCAGGGGTGGAGTGGGGGGAGAATAGCGCCCCTTTAAGGACCTTCCAGTCTTAGATTCTTTGTACCAAGATAAGCCAAAAATCTAGGCTTGATGCTTTTATGCTGGGAGTAGACCTCAGCTCTGTCTGGAAAATTCCAGGAGGAGGCTTCTTCAGTACATATGTCTGAGAAGAGCTGATTTGTTCTAAAAGGAGCAAGTGCGTAGGCTGCTACGGAGGGCTGCTTCTCGGCGCCTCCCCTCGCCCCCACTTCTGTCAGCGCCAGCCTTGCTTTCAGCGGAGGAATCTCTGCCATCCCTGCTCCTTTACCCCTGAGACTCCCTCAGGGGAGGGGACACTCTCCAGTGTCTGGACTTCAACCCTTTTCTCCTTTTCCATAATGACTAAGATCACAGAATACTCATTTTAGAGCAGGTTGTTCTTAGATCATTTAGCAAACGTTTCTCAATCCTGATTATACTTTAGAATCTCTTGGTGGAGCTTTTAAAGCATACACACTCCTGGGTCACACCATCAGAGAGGCTGGAGAGAGCCAAGGCATTGATATTAAAAAAAAAAAAAAATCTCCCCAGGTGAGTCTCAAGTCTAGCCAGGATTGAGAACCAGGCAAGTGTTTCGGACCATTGCTTACTGAAGGCAGAGGTCTTGTTTCTCTTGTTTACCACTGTATCCCCTAGCAACACAAATATTTGTTGAAAGAAGAATTAGACTTACTCCTTGGAGTCCTGGGCAGTCTGTTGGATGCCACTGATGGTTGGGGAGATGAGGGCCAATTTACTGGGCACCAGGTCCTCATTTTTATCTGTTAATTTTTAAATATATACTTCCAGGTAGGATATGGAAGCTTGTCATATCCTGATCAAGTCTGGTTGTTTTAGACAAATGTGTGCTGTGGTCAGTTGTTCCTTCTCTTTGTGACCCCATGGACTGTAACCCCCCAGGTTCTTCTGTCCATAGAATTTTCCAGGCAAGAATATTTGAGCGGGTTGCCACACGAAAGAACAGGGAAAATTTCTTCAGATGCAGCAAGATGGCCTAAGAACAAGTATCCTCATGATAAAATTCCAACCCATATTCATTAAGAGGAATAATTTAATTATACATTTATGGAGTTCAGTACAACACTAGAGCCATTTTTCCTCCTAGACTTTATTTTTTGGAACAGTTTTATATTTACAGAAAAGTTAAGACAGTACAGAGTTTTCCACATACCCTGTATCCAGTTTTCCCCTTCTATTACTTTCCTACATAAGTATATTTGCTATAATTAGTGAGCCAGTATTGCTACATTATCATTAACTAAAGTTCATACTTTATTCAGATTTCCTTAGTTCTGACCTAATGTCTTTTTCTGTTTCTGGATCCCAACCAGGACACCACATTACGTTAGTTGTCATGTATCCTTAACACTGTCTGTTGTTGTGACAGTTTCTAGAATTTTCATTCTTTTGAAGACTTTGACCAGTACTTTGAGGAGTACTGGTCAGCTCTTCCAGGATGCCCCTGTATTGGAATTAGTTGTTTCTCTCATGGTTAAATTGGGGTTATGAGTTTGGGGGACAAAAACCACAGAGGAAAAGTGCTCTTCTCCTCATGTCATATCTAGGGTATGTACTGTCAACATTGCTTATCACTGTTGATGCTAATGATCATCTGGCTGTAGTAGTTAGTCATCTTTCTCCACTGAACTTCCCTTTCCTACTGTATTCTTTAGAAAGAAATTACTATCAGGAGCCCACCCTTAAGGGATGGGGAGTTAGGTAACCTTGCTTGAGGGAGTGGTAACTCCATAAATTATTTGGAATTCTTCGACTTAGAAGATTTTTCTCTCCTTCCTGTCTTCCTTTCTTCCTCCCACCTCCTTTTCTTCCTTCCCTCCCCCCTCCCTTCCTTACTACCTGTTCAATCATTTATTTATACCAGTATGGACTCTGGATATTTATACTTTGGGTTATAACCCAATATTTTTAGTGTTTTTTTTTTTTTACTTTTTGGCCATGCCACAGGACATGTGGGATCTTACTTAGTTCCCCAACCAGAGATTGAACCCATACCCCCTGCATTGGAAGCACAGAGTCTTAACCACTGTACTGCCAGGGAAGTCCCATATAATCCAATACTTCTTTATTTTTGTTGCTCAAATTGTTCCAGCTTTGGCCATTGGTAGCTTTTCTGGTCAGCTCCTGTGTCCCTCTGACAGATGAACATCCTTTTTTTTTTTTTTTTTTTAAAGTATGTCTTTACTCTCTGGCATAACAACATGCTACAGGCTAATCATGCATATTTCCTGCTCCAGACTGTAGCCATTTAAAATGTATTTGAATTGTTCTTGTGTACTCAATTTCATATTAATGTATGTTTTTCTCAAAATAACTTAAAATTTTTTTAAAAATTAGAGAAATGTGTCAGTTAGGTATGGGTTTTGTGATGTTGGTTAGCTCTTAAGATTTGTAACTTGTGCTTTCATTCCATGGTCAAAATAAACATAATTTTTTTATACCTATTTCATATTCATGATTCTGTATATTTTTCTTTTAAAAAAGTTCCCCTAATTATTAAAGTTTTAGATCCTGGTGAGCCCATGGTATTCCTTGACTGCCTAAGTGAGCCAAGACACTTAGGAGCATAGGGCTTCAATAGTCAGGGTCAAGAGAAAGAATGACAAAATATGCACGTGGGAAAAGCTGGCCCATCCTGTGGGCCAGGACAGCTGAACCTTCCCTTAAACAGATTGCTGACCAGGGCTTTTGCTAAGATAAGAGCCCTGCTTTCCAATAATGTAACTTTAATTGTTTATTTGTTATTGTACTAAGCACATGGTACTAGTGATCCGTTCAATAAACATTCAGTGATGACACCTTCTCCGTGTTAGGCATCTTGTGGGCATAGCTGGAAATAATATGACAAAGTTTTAAACTCCAAGGAATCTACACTGCTGAGAAAGTGATAAGATAGAAAAGTATATGGATGATTACAAATGTAATGGGACAGGTGCTCTGGGCCATAAAAGAGACTTATTCTTTCTTGAGGGGTCGGAGAAGTCTCCAAAGAGCAAGGGATATTTGGATTGGGTCTTGACCTGTGAGTAAAAACCTATATATAGCATCATATTTAATAATACAAATCTCAAAAGAACCTAAATTTCCAATCATAGTGGATTGTTTAGACAAAGTGTGGTATATTTGTTAATACAATAGAACTCTATATAATGATTAATAACAATAAAATTATATTTGTGAATATGAAACCGTACTCATAGTATATTACTGAGTAGGGATAGGAGATTACAAAAGCAAACTAAACAATATGAACCCAGTTTTGTAAATTAAGTTTGTGTTTGTGTGTGTACACATACATTCATGTATGTCTGTATAAGAAAAATTTGGAAGACTTTTTATAAATTTTAGATTATTTCAACTTTCTCCTTTTCCTTCCTAATTTCTCTATATTGCATATACATTAAATATATAAAGAGAAAAATGTTTTTAGAACGCTCACATTTTGCAAAAAATGTTTTTGAAAAACCATAAGATAGCATTGAAAAGAGTTCCCTATTAAAATGCTGATACTTATGCATGCATGGGTGTATATATGTGTGTATGTGTGTGTATGGTGTCAATGTTTTAACATTTTGTTGTCTCGTGTTGAATGGTCTTTTCCTAACCATTGTCTCATTTAATCTTTACTACAGTCCTGGGTTAGAGGCTGGACTGGCATTATTGTGGGTGAAAGGCGTAAATATTGGTAATTGATGCTCATAGTCCGAGTGTTACCTGTGTGCACACAGCTGGTAACTGGTTGAGCCAGAACTCAACCATAAGCCTCTTGACTACAGGAGCCAGGGCATTCTTCTCTATTATTCCAGAGATTATCCTGTGCTTGTGTGCTAAGTCGCTTCAGTTTTGTCGGACTCTCTGCGACCCCATGGACTGGAGTCCACCAGGCTCCTCTGTTCCCGGGATTCTCCAGGCAAGACTACTGGAATAGGTTGCCATGCCCTTCTCCAGGGGATTTTCCCAACCCAGGGATGGAACCTGGGTCTCTTTTGTTTCCTGCACTGGCAAGTGAGTTCCTTACCCCTAGCACCACCTAGGACGGGAGGCAAAAAACAGCCACATTAGTATCCCAGAGCTTTTTCCTGATGTCATAGCCCTTAAAAATCATGCTGTAGAATACATTTATGTGAAAAATTCCTAAGTGAAGAAAGCAAGTTACAAAAGTATGAGCCTATTTTAGTAAAAAAACTAGAATGTTTGCATAAACACATGGAAAAAACCTGAACTAGGATATATTGTCAAGTGCAAAACACTGGATGCAGTACATGTAATATGCTGCTTTTTATAGGAAGGAAGGCGTAAGATAAGAATTTATGTTTGTACTTGTGTCTGCATTAAGAAGCATCGGAAGGATACACAAACGATCAAAAAGAATTCACCTAAGGGGTGGGAGTCAGCTTCCCTTGTAGCTCAGACAGTAAAGAGTCTGCCTGAAATCAGGAGATGCAGGTTCAATCCCTGGGTCAGGAAGATCCCCTGCAGAAGGTAATGGCCACCCACTCCAATATTCTTGCCTGGAAAATTCCATGGACCGCGTGAGCCTGGCGGGCTATAGTCCATAAGACTAATGACTAATACTTCAAGAGGGTGGGAGTGCACAAGAGACATGATAGATGGAGGTAGGTTAGGGACAACACTTCTTAAGGAATATCTTTTTAATACCACTTTGATTTTGAACTATTCAAGAAACTAAAAAAAGGTTCTGATAAACAAACCAAAATGCTTATTTTTTTGAGTGGTGGAGAAACAGGTATTTCCTTTTCTTGGTACATCTGTATTTTATGTGTGTAAGAAAAGGAGTTACTTTTTAAAGTTTTTTCTAAATTTATTAAAAGTCTTTGTAGCCTTGGTTAAAAGAGGAATGGAATTTCTAAAGGATTTTGTGGAAAGGGCATTCTGTAGGATACTGTAAATGAGAATCCTTTTTTCACATGAAATTGTTTATGACTCCAGGCCACCAAGATACGTTCTGAGCCTGGTGTCCATTGTAAGAAATGCAGTAGTCCCAGAACTCCTCTGGAAGTGTGTTCAAAACAAGGCTCCAACCGGAAGGTGAAATGCGTATTTCCTACCAAAGGCCAGTCCTCCCCACCCTCCAGCCCTGCATGTTGATTCAGGTAACGCTTTAAAAAGAAGCCCACACCACCTACTCTCAGGGAGATGGAAGACGTCTCATCCAAAGATATTCTTTGAGCTGTTAGCATTTTTGATTGATTGTGAAGTTAATATATTTTTAACTCAATTTGAGTGCTTCTCTCTCAAGAGACTGCTCCTCTGTTTCTGGTCTGTGGTGCCTGAGTTGTAGGCAGTGAAGTTTGGCTGGGTGTTCATGGACACGTTTTCTGGGCAAGGCAATTTGAGAAATACTGACATTTCCCCTAGCTTCCTCCTTAGGCATCAACCCAGTTTGTCTCCCCATCCCTGTTGGGTCTCCTGTCTCTTTCTTGGAAGACCAGACTCTGCTTTCGTCTTCACAATCTCTCTCAGATTTTTTTTCTTTCTCTTCTCCAGACTTGTCTCTATTCCACGGCTTGGTCCTCTGCCCAGCCAGCTTCTGAACGGTGCTGTCTTCCCAAGCATAGAGGCCTCTGCTTCAAATTCGGGAAGGACCTCAGAGACCTTTTCAGTCTCTGGAATCAGGAATTTACCACATCTTTGCTAGATAGTCCTCCAATGTCTTCTTAAACACCCTTAGTGATAGAGAGCTCACTACCTTTCAAATCAGCTGGCTGTCTATTGTTCATGTCAGAAAGCTGTTTTGTAGGGAAGCTGAGAGCAGGCTTGAGGTCATTTTGTTTGTTCTTAAGTTGATTTCTGATCCAAGTGAAAGGAGTGGTCTGAGAGAAGGAGGATGGGAAAGAGAGGGTGTTGTTACCCAGCCTGACCAAAGGGAGCAGGTTCGAGACTGGCACTTGTTCATAAGGCAATGGGGGACAGTGTGAGGGGACCTGAAAAAAGCCGTGCACTTGATTTCAGGAGACAGGGCTTCAATCCAACTCCATCTTTCAACTGTGGGTGTGTGTTAGTCACTCAGTCGTGTCTGACTCTTTGCGACCCCAATGGACTGTAGCCCACCAGGCTCCTCTCTCCATGGGGATTCTCCAGGCCAGAATACTGAAGTGGGTAGCCTATCCCTTCTCCAGGGAATCTTCCCAACCCAGGGATGGAACACAGGTCTCCCACGCTGCAGGCAGATGCTTTACCGTCTGAGCCACCAGGGAAGCCCCATCTTTCAACTACTGACCCATTTACTGGGGCAGGTCATTTGTACTCTGAACCTAGTCTCTTTCATTTATAAAATTAGACTTGTAGTAATAATGATTTCACAAGGTTAATGGGAGGATAGAATGAAATAACGCATATGAAAAGGCTTTGTAACTACAAAGAATTTTACAAACAAAAGAATAGTTACCATCTAAGATGCTAGATGAGGATGAGATGGCTGGATGGCATCACCAACTCGATGGACATGGGTTTGGGTAGACTCCGGGAGTTGGTGATGGACAGGGAGGCCTGGCGTGCTGCGATTCATGGGGTCACAAAGAGTCGGACATGACCGAGCAACTGAACCGAACTGAACTGAAGATGCTAGATGCCTAGCTTAGTGAATCTGTGAACCAGCCTGGCCCAAGGAGGTTACAAAGTGGAGGGTTTGGGGACTTAGTAATATTCTGCTTGCACCTGCGTGTCATTGGCAGAATCAGCTCATAGCCAATGTTGGCCTTCTCTGAGGGGCCAACCACATGTGATGACAAGTCAAAGACTGAAGGATGTGAGTGTCCTTCTGCTATAAAGTGCTCATTTTGAAGATGGATGAGAAGGATTGGTGACTTGCCCAGTCACATAGCTCAATACTGGTGGCCTGAACCTTGACTCCAGAAGTCCGATTTCTAGGCACAACTTCTGGAAGGTTTCCTGACAGAGCGGGGGTTGGTGTTCCGGACAGTGCTCTTTTCGTTGTGCACACCTTCCTGGCTGCTGTAAGTTTGACATCTGTTCCCCAGCCACTAAATGGCGGCTACATCACCTTGCCTTATGATGATCACAAAGGTTCCCACACACTCGCCATGCCATCAAGGGTACCGTACCTCCCCTGCTGACAAAGTCAGTGATGTGCTAGTGCTAGATCACTTCAGTCGTGTCTGACTCCTTGTGACACTATGGACTGTAGCCTGCCAGGCTCCTCTGTCCATGATAGTCTCAAGACATTGAGTTGAGGGTGAGAAAATGACGTTTGTCATTAACTAGCTTTGTGATCTAAAGAAGGTAATGTCACGTCTCCAGCCTTCGTTTCCGCATCTAAGCAATGAGGGAGCAGGTCCAGAGGTCCTCTCAGGTCTCCTCCATTCCTCTGTGCTTCCAGCCTCCTGGCTTGCCTGCTCCTGAAACGCCTCCGTCAGGGAGCCTTGGTGTTTAGCTCTTTATGACATGGTTTGTATTCTTTTATAGAAGCCCTTTTGCAGTCTACATGTATTCCACATGTATTGTTTTTCACAGTCACAGCCATTGCCTTATCTTTCATTCGTTCTTTCCCTTTCTTGCTGTCATGCTCTCAACGCCCCCCCCCCCACCCGCCCCCCACCCGGCACCAACATCTTCCTGTTGGTATTTAAGTATGCTCAAGTTTCTCTCCTTCAAAAAACCAACCAACCAACCAACCAAACTCCAAACTTTGACCAACTTATCTCTCCTCTTATCACAATCAAATCTGTTTAAGAATCACACAAATAGTACATAGAATTCCCACATACTCTACCCAGATTTCCCAAATGCTTGCATTTTATAATATTTGCTTTCTCTAATATAAATGCATAAACATATGTTTATGTGTATATATTTTCCCTTTATTTCCTTCATTATATCTTTTGACTTCTTATTTCTACTATGTTCCCCCTGTGTTTTCTAACACATGGATTTATATATATATTTTTTTTTCCTGAGCTGTTGCATGTAGGGTGCTCCTTTACCCTTAAATATTAATACTTCATTTCCTATAAATGTAAGTATAATTATCAAAATAAGAAAATTAATATTAACAATATTATTTAATCTGCAGACCTTATTCAGATTGACCCACTGTCCCAATAATGTCCTTTATAGCAAAGGAAAATTCTGGATCATGCATGCTTTGCATTCATTTGTCATGTTCCTTTAGAAATTATTTTGGTTTTTGTTTGTTTTTTTAAAATCTGAAACAGTCTTCAGTTTTTTCTTTGTGTTTCAAGACACTGACATTTTAAAAACTAGAGGGACTCCCCTGGTAGTCCAGTGGCTAAGACTCTGCACTCCCAGTGCAGGCGATCTGGGTTGGATCTCTGGTCAGGGAACTAGATGCCACATGATGCAACTAAGAGTTTGCTGAAGATTCGGCATGCCTCAACAAAGATCGAAGATCCCTCCAGCTGTAGCTAAGACCCAGAACAGCCAAATAAATAAATGTTTAAAGAAAAGAAAAAAAAACCCAACACAGGCTAGGTTTTTGTTGTTTTTGGTGGTTTTTTTTTTTTCTTCTGTGTAGGAAATCCCTCAATTTAAGTTTGTCTGATGTTTTCTCATGGTTAGAATAAGGTTATACTTCTTTGGCAGGAATACCACAGAAGTGGTGCTGTGTTTTCCCGGTGTGTCATACCAAGAGGCACATGATATTGATTTGTCTTATTATCAGTGATATTAAAGTTCATTACTTCCTGGTGTTAACCACATCTTTCCACGTTTTTCCATTGCAGTTATCTTTGGGGAGATACACTGAGACTTTGCAAGTATCCTGTTAGTCCTCAAACATTTCATGTACTAATTTTAGCACTCTTCATGATTCTTAGCTTGAATTAATTATATTACCCTAATGATTCCCAAATGATGATTTTCTAATTTCTTCATTCCTTTTACATTTATTATGATTTAAATGCATGCTCTTTTACTTTTGTTAAATACCTTTTCAGTGTCTGTGAAAATGATATTATTTTTCCTCTTAGGTCTATTAATATAAATTATACTGATAGGTCTGCTAGTATTGAGCCATCTGTGTGTTCACAGAGTTAAACTCACATAGGCTTTATTATTATTTTTTTTTTAAATGCTGCTGGGTCTATTTGTTAATATTTATTTATGATTTTTGCATTCATATTTATAAATTAGATTTCTCTCTCTTGTGCATTGCGTCTTGGTGTATTGTTATTATATTTTTATTATGAAAAACATTTACACGTTTTCTTTTTTTCCCCTAAGCTGTGGAATAGTTTGAATAACACTGGCAGTATCAACTTGAATGGCTGGTAAAAAGTCCCTGTGAGATTCTCTAGAGTGTTCTGCTTTTTGAGGGAGTAGCTCACTGATAAATTTCTCACCTCGTTTTTGTGGAAACTGGTCTATTTTTATTTTCTACCTGTTCTGGAGTTGATTTTAGAGAACTATATTCTCCTAGAAATGTATTCATTTCATTCAGATTTTCAAAGTTATCTGCATAGAATTAACAATTCAGTTTCATGATTTTTAAATTTTCTCTAATGCCAGGTTTATTTCTCCCTTGTCATTTCTTATTTTGTGACGTTTCACTTTCTCTTTGTATTAGTTTTATTGTTGTTGTTTCTGCTGTAAGAAATTACCACAAGCCTAGTGGCTCATCATCTTAAAGTTCAGTAGGTCAGAAGTCCAACTTGGTCATCACCAGCCTAAAACTCAGGATGTCCACAGGGCTGTGTCCCTTTCTGGAGGCTCTAGAAGAAAAGCCGATTATTTGCCTTTTCCAGTTTCTAGCGACCACCTGGGTTCCCTGGCTCCTGGTCTCCTCTTTCCATCTTCAAAAACCAGTAATGGCAGGACAAAGTCTTACATGTCTCTGATCCGTCACCTACCTCTGTCTCTCTGGTCACAACCAGGAAAATTCCTCTGATTTTAAGGACTCATAGATTAGGTTGAATCCACCTGGATAATCCAGGAAACTCTCTCCATCTCCAGGTCCTTCATTCTAATCACATCTGCAAAATCCCTTTTGCCATGTAAGGTAACATAGTCACAGGTTCTAGGGGTTAGAGTGTGGGCATCTTTGGGAGGTCATTATTCTGTCTGCCATATTCTTTTTTTTCTTAATAAGATTGGTTAAATTTTAAGCTTTTTTAATTTTTTTCTTTTATTCATTTCATCTTGATTTATTCTCATTTTAACTATTTTCAGTTTCCTAACACATTGATTTGGGCTTCCCAGGTGGTGCTAGTGGTAAAGAACCCACCTGGCCAATGCAGAAGACATAAGAGATGCAGGTTTGATCCCTGAATTGTGAAGATCCCCTGAAGGAGGGTGTGGCAACCCACTCCAGTATTCTTGCCTGGAGAATTCTATGGAGAGAGGAGTCTGGTGGGCTACAGTCCATAGGGTCGCAAAGAGTTGAATACGACTGAGGCCACTTAGCACACATACAACACATTGATTTATTCTTCTTCTTTCTACTTTTCTATTCTTTATCTTGTTCTTTTTATAATTTTGGGGTCATATACTTAAATTGGTTTCTCTCCTATCTTCTTTATTAGTACAAATAAAGATATGGAATTTCCTCTGCACATTGCTTAATTCTAGGTTCTGATATGTTGTTTTCATTATTATTATTTCTAGACAGAGTGCACTTTTAGTTGTTATTCTCCCTTAAGCCCAAGAAATGTTAAAGATGGAATTTTAACACTTTTTTTCTGAAGGTGGAAGGATTTTTAGTTTCTGATTTTCTTATTGTTGTAGTCTTATTTTTTTTTTTTGTACATTGATCTGAGTATGCTTTCTTACAGCCTAACACTTCATAGAATTTTGTGAATGTTTCATGGGCCCTTGGGGGAGGGAGAAAGTATTCTTTTTTTTTCAGGGTACAGAGTTGAAATTTTGTCTATCAGACTTCCTTACTAATACTTATATATATAAAGGATCTTATCCATCATTGTTTAGCCTCTTGACCTGTCATGGACTGAGAGAGGTAAATTAAAATTTCCTACTAACATGTTTGTGTTTACTTCTTCTTACATCTTTTATAATTTATGGTATATAATGGCTATTGTTACATTACATTGTATATAGATTTTCATAACTATTATACCTTCATTGTGAATCATCTCATTCAGTGTACTTTTGATGTACAAAAGCTTTTAAGGTTTTTTGTGGTCAACTTTTATCAGTATCATCCTCTATAGTTTCTGTGTTTTGTGTCATGCTTTAATAGACTGTCTTTACTTTCAGCTTTTAAAATTATTTAGTCATGTACTTCTGTGATTTGCTTTTTACATAAAAATTTTAAAATCATCTGGAATTTATTTTGATGTAAAGAGTAAGTAGGTGCCTCTCTTCACTCCCCACTCCCCAACCTTGGTCTTTTCAGATGGCTTATCAGATGTCTAAACATCTTTATTGAATAATCAGTTTATGGGAAACATCTGTTGTTTTTGCCTCCTGCCCAGAATCCTTTGCCTCTTTTTTTAATAGCAGCCCCTTGAGTTTCCTTGGGGAATCTCCTCTTAATCCATATGGCTTGTTTGGAACTGACACTAGCTTCTGCTCCAGGGTTGGGTATGTAAATCAACCTTAGTATCATCTCCCTGGCCCACGGATTTTGGTTCAGGGATGGGGCATGACCCAAGCTAAGATGATCAGAGTCAAGATGACTCAGCGTTAAGACTTTCATTGGTATTATTTCAGAAGAGAGAGTTTTTTTTCTGTTGGACTTGAGGCTGTAGAAGTGTAAGCCTGGGTTTTCAGGGACTTCTACCATGTGTAGCCCAAGGATGAAACTAATACAATGAAAACGCAGAGTCTTTGTGATGGAAAGAGACTAGATACTGATGAAAATCTCCTAGCCTGTGGACCCAACTGTGTCTTACCCCTGGACTTTTCAGTCACCTGAGCCAATTTATACATACACAGTTACAGTTTTCACTTGCCAGCAAAAGACCCCTAACTGAAAAAATCCACTGACTTGAAATAATGTTTTTATCATATATAAAATTATGATATAAGTATATCTCTCTAATCTTTTTCATTGACCTATTTATCTGTTCCAAATTTCATAAATTAGAGGAAATTGATTTTCAGGTAACTTATGCTTAGTTGGCTCAATGTTTCAAACATTTTGAATTTGAATGTGCTATGAGTGTTCACTGGTAACAATTTTTTTTTTTTTTACTGGTAACAATTTTTAGCTGCCCCCTTCTTTAGAGAATTGCTCTTGGTCAAACGGGAGAGCCCTTCTACCAGGGAGGCTATGCCCCCTGGGCCCCCCAGACTCTGCTAGTGACTGACTGTCATGTAATTGAAAAAGGACAATTTTCTTTCCTCAAAGTAAGATTATGTTCTAGAGCAGCAGTCTCCAACCTTTCTTTACAGTAGGGATGGTTTCGTGGAAGACAATTTTTCCATGGACTGGGATGGGGGTTGGGGGGTGGATGATTTTGGGATGATGTAAACACATTGTTGGTGGCTCAGTGGTAAAGAATCTGACTGCAATGCAGGAGACATGGGTTTGATCCTGGGCCGGGAATATCCCTTGGAGGAGGAAACGGCAACCCATTCCAGATTCTTGCTGGGAAAATTCCATGGAGAGAGGAGCCTGGTGATTCCATAGAGTTGCAAAGAGTCGGACACAAATGAGCAACTGAGCATGCACGCAAGCACATTACATTTATGGTGCACTTTATTTCTATTATTATTACATCAGTTCCACCTCAGATTATCAAGCATTAGATCCCAGAGGTTGGGGACTGCTGTTCTAGAGCATTCTTGCCTAGCCTGCCCCCTTGCCCTTTTCGACTGCCTTTACTTCTCTCCTGAGAATACTTCCCAATAAATCCCTTGCACAGAATCCCAGTCTCAGGCTCTGCTTCTGGAGGACCTGACCTAAGAGAGAGGGAATTCTTTTCAGATGTCCTCAACTCTCATTCCTAGGATCAATCACTATCTGGAAAGAGTTGCCTCTCTAACAACTGAAGCAATGCAGATTAAGGATGTTAATTTTTAAAATATATCTGCCAAGTTTTTTGGATATACTCACCTTTCAAGACACACCAGAAAATCAACATTAGGCAAAAACCAATGTGTATATTTATTTATTCAGCCAGGTTATCAGAGGATAATGAAACCATTAGGTGAAATTTAGTTGAGGAACAGGCTGCTTATTAATTATGAGTAGGGAACCAAGTACTTGTATAGTACTTTTTGTTTTGGCATCTGTGCATTAACCAAGTGACAAAACTTGGCATCAGTTATATCAGGGTAAATTGACGTCATGTGTCTGTTGAGGTGATGTAGTAGGAAACACACAATAACACGTAAGTAGCAGTCCTGCCAAAAATGTTTAATCTGAATGCAACCATGAGAAAACACCAAATTCAGCTTGTGAGACAATCTACTAGACAACAGGCTCAGAAAATGTCCGTTCACTTAAAGAGCTTGAACTTCATACACTTTTCACTGAAAAGTATGTAAGTAGGTAGAAGGATAGATAAATTTAAGTGAAGTATTTACTTGTGTTAATTATAGTTTTACAACTTTTCATAGACTTGAAATAAGGCAAATTTGCAAAGAAAATATCTCATATAAGCCCACAAAATATATTCTTACAAAAAAATCTCACGTGTTTGCAAATTTGGTGTGCATCATTCAATTAAATATAGTTAAAACCTATTTTGTCAAATCATATTGTGAAATGTGCATTACGATTATAGTCAATACTCATCTTATTTCAGCTTATAATAAGATTTTCCAGCTGCTACTAACTAAAAATAAAATTATATGCTAGCTGCCAGGCCAATTAGTTTTAGCAATATATATACCTTTCTTTTTAATTAAATACTTGGGAAATTTAATCATAATGCCTAATGAAGTAAATGGAGCTATTTTGGCTTTTTAATGCATTATTTTATTGCATTATCCCCAAAAACTGTCCACTAGAGTTCAACATTTACATGAACACATATTTACTGAAAGAGCGTGTTGCTGTCAGTAACACTCATCCCATATAATAACTGATAACTTTAGCCACATATTACACTAGATAATTAGAAGATAATGAATACTACCATTATCATCCTGCTTTGATAAGTCTGATATGATTAATTATATTAGCTCTGTATCAATTTTATCTTGACTTGCTTTCAGTAATCTTTCTTACATTATGTGCTACAAAACATATTCCAAGCTTTTTATATTGTTTCTCAAAATTTTTACTGACACATTGATTTGAAAAATGACATCATACTGTTTCTATTAGAAAGTAGTACATAGTCACGTTTGGCTGATAGGTTTGATCATGAGTTCCAGCTCTGCCAAAAGATGTTCTAGTAAACGTTTTTCAAAACGTCTAGTATTGAATGATCTAAATCAAGAGTCTCCAACCTCCAGGATCTAATGCTGGATGATAAGAAGTGGAGCTAAGTAATAATAATAGAAACAAAGTGTGTAATAGATGTAATGCTCTTGAATCATCCCCCAAACCACCCCTGGCCTGTGGAAAAATTTGTCAATTAAATTAAATTAAATTTGTCAATTAAATTAAAAGAAATAAAAGCTGCCAACAACCACATGAATTTAGTAGTTGATCCTCTCCCCAATGTGTCCCAGAGGAGACTGCTGTCCCGGCTGACACCTTGACTGCAGCTGTGTGAGACCCTGAAGTACATGACCTGGTTCAGTCGTTCTGGGACTCCTGATTCACAGGAATTAGGAGAAAATAAATGTGTGCTGTTTGAAGCAACTGTGTTTGTGGTAATACTGTTGTGCACTAATGGATACCTAATACAAATGGTAAAGATACATTGAAGTTCATATTTCAATATGTGAACCCTGTTGGAAACTGTCAAATTAAATACAAGTCCAGGTGAAAGAATTACAGACATAAGGGGCAGCTTGCATCAGAAACACCTAGAGGGCTTGTTGGTAAAACACAGATTGCCTGTCCTGCCTCCAGAGTTTGATTCAGCAGGCCTGGGGTGGGGCCTGAAACTGCATTTCTAATAAATTGCCAGATGATGCTAATATAGCTCATCTGAAATCCACATTTTTGAGAACCACTGATGTGGAAGCATTTGGTAAAACCTTTTTGGTATGCTTATAAAAAATTAAAAAAATGATTAGACTCTAATAACTGGTAACTTTTACTTTTGTCAAGTTAAATTGTTTTCAATCTTTTATTTTCAACAATTGAAGGAGAGCCTAATAGAGCTGTTAGTTGATAGATAATTTCTGATGAAAGATCAGTGTGTGAATTTTGGCATAGAATTTAGAAAGACTTCCAAGAATGGAATGGCATTTCTATTAAAACAACAACAACAACAACACATACACACAATCCCTTTCATTCCTCAGTACTTGTTTAAGTGACCAAGGTGTATTAGTTAGGGTAAGTTAAACTGCTATTACAAATAGACTCAAACATGGTTCAAACATCATCACTGCTATTTCTTAGTTGGCTGGAGTTCTGCAGGTGGTGAATCAGAGACCCTGGTTTCTCCCACCTTGTGCCTCCATCATTCTACACTATCTTGTCATCGTCTACCTCCAACTGGAACAGTGCATGGAGGAAGTACACATGCTTTCTTAATAGCCCTAGTCCAGAAATTGTTGTTGTTTAGTCGCTAAGTCAAGTCTGACTCTTTGAGACCCCCATGGACTGTAGCCCGCTAGGCTCCTCTATCCATGGGATTTCCCAGACAAGGATACTGAAGTCGGTTGCCATTTCCTCCTCCAGGGGATCTTCCCGACCTAGGGATCAAACCTGCATCTCCTGCATTGCTGATGGATTCTTTACTGCTGAGCCACCAGGGAAGCCCAGTCCAGAAATAGCACACATTATTTCCCCTGAGAAAGAACTAAGTAACATGACCACTATATCTATCTGAGTCCACTCAAGAGAGAAGCCACAAAGTAATTGGAATAGGAAGAGTTTATTAACTGACAGGAGATTGAAATAACAAGAGATTGGTCATTCAAAAGTAAACAAATAGCAGATAAAGAGCAGATACTATTCATAGAGCTGAGATGGAGTGCCCAAGGAAGGGACCCTCCTTCTTCTCCACCCCCGGGGCTGAGTCACACTTGTTGGAGAGGTGTATTTGAAATCACACTCAGGTTCAATGATTTGTGAGAAGGCCTCAAAGAACTCAGAAAGGCTATTGTACTCTGGGTTACGGTTTATGAGAGTAAAAGGATATAGATTAAAATCAGCAAGGAAAAAGGTACTAGGCAGAGACCAAGGGAGACCCTGTTGTAAGCTTCCACTTGTCCTGTTCCAGGGGAGTCATATGGACAGCATTTAATTCTCCCAGCAATGATGTGTGAATAGATTTATGAAGTACTGCCAATGACAGAAGCTCCCCTGAGCCTTGCTGTCTAAGGCTTACTGCCCATATGGGCGACCTTGGTTACTCATTCTCCAGAGGCCAATTGATACTGTGTGGTCCAAGGCTTCCCCCTACCGCCCCACCATAAGTCACATTGTTAGCACCGAACACCAGTAAGGCCCAACGTCCTAGGTAAATGGAGTTACCCTTCTCAAGCAGAATATTCCAAGGGCTTAGATGTTATCTTCCAGAAGCCAAGCAAAGGTGAAACTTTTTTTTCGAGTGTGCAGGGTTCAGACAATGTAAAACTGCAATAGAGGTCATGGCTATGGCTCACCAAAAGGCAGAGAAATGCCTGACTGGTGGAAATCTACTTTTGCACTATGCTATCTAACTGCCTGGGAGGGAATGATGCCAAAGGAGCTGCTGGTTCCTGGGTACTGCTGACTGCTGTGTATTGCAGGAACCCTCACAGGCACTGGAGAAGCTCTGAGCATGGCAGGAGTCAGAGGCACTCTGCTGCAAAGTCACCCAAGATAAGTGGCGCCATAGAAAGCTGCTGGAAGCTGGCTACTGTGGCCTGCAGCAGCTGGACCCTGGGGAAGCTTGATCACGTCAGGAGGCTGCACACAGGAACTAGGAATTAAACCCTCTTCTCCTCTAATGTCACACCATGCCCTCTGTCGACAGAGATTCAGGGCCAGCTAACAAAGGAAAGATGTTTAAAGGGCCCAGATCTGTTTCACAGAGCAAACAAAAAGGATAAATTTGAGCTGAGTGGTAATACATTGATAACTGGCCCAGGCCACTACAAGGGATGCTGGGAAATGTAGTCCAGCCACTTGTCTGCCTGCAATCTTATTACCAAGGAAGAAGAACACTTGTTTTGCTGGACTGCTAGCACTTTCTGTCACATGATAATTCTTAGCACTTACTTAAAATTGAAAATTAGGAACAGAACCGATGCTAAACCCTGTCTCATTCTTGAAGTGAAGAAATGGAAAAAACAGTAACACTTCTATCCCAATGAGATCACTGAGAGTTTTTCTTTTCTGACAAATTTTTAATTTTTATGTTTCACAATTACATATCAGATTTGGCTATATATTTATGCTATTTTGATCAACTATGAACTAATAATTGTAGTAATCACTCTATATAGCATAATTTTTTAACTTGTAAAGCCTTATCACCAAAGGGAATTATTTAAAATAATGTGTCATATACAAGGTATATGTGTGCTCAGTCGCTCAGTTTTGTCCAACTTTTTGTGACCCCCCCTGGACGGTAGCCTATCAGACTCCTCTGTCCACGGAACGTCCCAGGCAAGAATACTGGAGTGGGTTGCCATTTCCTTCTCCAGGGGATTGGATCTTCCTGATCCAGGGATTGAACCTGTGTTCAGTTCAGTTCAGTTCAGTTGCTCAGTTGTGTCTGCCTCTTTGCGACCCCATGGACTACAGCACGCCAGGCCTCCCTGTCCATCACCAACTCCCAGAGTTTACCCAAACTCATGTCCATTGTGTCGGTGATGCCATCCAATCATCTCACCCTCTGTCGTCCCCTTCTCCCCCTGCCTTCAATCTTTCCCAGCATCAGGGTCTTTTCCAATGAGTCAGCTCTTTGCATCAGGTGGCCAAAGTATTGGAGCTTCAGCTTCAACATCAGTCCTTCCAATGAACATTCAGGACTGATTTCCTTTAGGAAGGACTAGTTGGATCTCCTTGAAGTCCAAGGGACTCTCAAGAGTCTTCTCCAACACCACAGTTCAAAAGCATCAATTTTTGGCACTCAGCTTTCTTTATAGTCCAACTCTCACATACATACATGACTACTGGAAAAACCATAGCCTTGACTAGATAGACATTTGCTGGCAAAGTAAGGCCTCTACTTTTTAACATGTTGTCTAGGTTGGTCATAACTTTCCTTCCAAGGAGTATGCGTCTTTTAATTTCATGACTGCAGTCACCATATGCAGTGAATTTGGAGCCCCCAAAAATACAGTCTGCCACTGTTTCCCCATCTATTTGCCATGAAGTGATACCATGGATGCCATGATCTTTGTTTTCTGAATGTTGAGCTTTAAGCCAACTTTTTCACTCTCCTCTTTTCACTTTCATCAAGAGGTTCTTTAGTTCTTCTTCACTTTCTGCCATAAGCGTGGTGTCATCTGCTTATCTGAGGTTATTGATGTTTCTCCCGGCAATCTTGATTCCAATTTGTGCTTCATCCAGCCCAGCATTTCTCATGATGTACTCTGCATATAAGTTAAATAAGCAGGGTGACAATATATAGCCTTGACGTACTCCTTTTCCTGTTGGAACCAGGCTGTTGGTTCTTTGTCCAGTTCTAACTGCTTCCTGACCTGCATACAGATTTCTCAAGAGGCAGGTCAGGTGGTCTGGTATGCCCATCTCTTTCAGAATTTTCCACAGTTTATTGTGATCCACACAGTCAAAGGCTTTGGAATAGTCAATAAAGCAAAAATAGATGTTTTTCTGGAACTCTATTGCTTTTTCGATGATCCAGTGGATGTTGGCAATTTGATCTCTGGTTCCTCTGCCTTTTCTAAAACCAGCTTGAACATCTGGAAGTTCTCGGTTCACATACTGTTGAAGCCTGGCTTGGAGAATTTTGAGCATTACTTTACTAGCATGTGAGATGAGTGCAATTGTGTGGTAGTTTTAGCATTCTTTGGCATTGCCTTTTAGGGATTGGAATGAAAACTGACCTTTTCCAGTCCTGTGGCCACTGCTGAGTTCTCCAAATTTGTTGGCTTATAGAGTGCAGCACTTTCACAGCATTATCTTTTAGGATTTGAAATAGCTCAACTGGAATTCCATCACCTCCACTAGCTTTGTTCATAGTGATGCTTTCTAAGGCCCACTTGACTTCACATTCCAGGATGTCTGGCTCTAGGTGAGTGATTGCACCATCATGATTATCTGGGTTGTGAAGATCTTTTTTGTACAGTTCTGTGCATTCTTGCCACCTCTTCTTAATATCTTCTGCTTCTGTTAGGTCCATACTATTTCTGTCCTTAATTGTGCTCATCTTTGCATGAAATATTCCCTTGGTATCTTTAATTTTCTTGAAGAGATCTCTAGTCTTTCCCATTCTATTGTTTTCCTCTATTTCTTTGCACTGATCACTGAGGAAGGCTTTCTTATCTCTCCTGGCTATTCTTTGGAACTCTGCATTCAAATGGGTATATCTTTCCTTTTCTCCTTTGCTTTTGGCTTCTCTTCTTTTCACAGCTATTTGTAAGGCCTCCTCAGACAGCCATTTTGCTTTTTTGCATTTATTTTTCTAGGGGATGATCTGGCTCCCTGTCTCCTGTACAATGTCATGAACCTCCATCCATAGTTCATCAGGCACTCTATCAGATCTAGTCCCTTAAATCTATTTCTCACTTCCACTGTATAATCGTTAGGGATTTGATTTAGGTCATACCTGAATGGTCTATTGGTTTTCTCTACTTTCTTCAATTTAATTCTGAATTTTGCAATAAGGAGTTCATGATCTGAGCCATGGTCAGCTCCTTGTGTTGTTTTTGCTGACTGTATAAAGCTTCTCCATCTTTGGCTGCAAAGAATATAATCGATCTGATTTCGGTATTGACCATCTGGTGATGTCCATGTGTAGGGTCTTCTCGTGTTGTTGGAAAAGGGTGTTTGCTATGACCAGTGCATTCTCTTGGCAGAACTCTATTAGCCTTCACCCTGCTTCATTCTGTACTCCAAGGCCAAATTTGCCTGTTACTCCAGGTGTTTCTTGACTTCCTACTTTTGCCTTCCAGTTCCCTATAATGAAAAGGACATCTTTTTTGGGCGTTAATTCTAGAAGGTCTTGTAGGTCTTCATAGAACCATTCAGCATCAGCTTCTTCAGCATTACTGGTCGGGACATAGACTTGGATTACCATGATATTGAATTGTTTGCCTTGAAAACGAACAGAGATCATTCTGTCATTTTTGAGACTGCATCCAAGTACTGCATTTCAGACTCTTTTCTTGATTATGATGGCTACTCCATTTATTGTAAGGGATTCTTGTCCACAGTAGCAGATATAATGGTCATCTGGTCATCTCCAGTCCATTTTAGTTCACTGATTCCTAAAATGTTGACGTTCACTCTTGACTTCTCCTGTTTGACCACTTCCAATTTGCCTTGATTCATGGACCTAACACTCCAGGTTCCTATGCAATATTGTTCTTTACAGCATCGGACCTTGCTTCCATCACCAGTCACATCCACAACTGGGTGTTGTTTTTGCTTTGGTTCCATCCCTTCATTCTTTCTGGTGTTATTTCTCCACTGATCTCCAGTAGCATTTTGGGCACCTACCGACCTGGGGAGTGTATCTTTCAGTGTCCTATCTTTTTGCCTTTTCATACTGTTCACGGGGTTCTCAAGGCAGGAATACTGAAGTGGTTTGCCATTTCCTTCTCCAGTGGACCACATTTTGTCAGAACTCTTCACCATGACCCATCCATCTTGGGTGGCCCTACACAGCATGGTTCATAGTTTCATTGAGTTAGACAAGGCTGTGGTTAAATGCAAATAATTATACTTCAAAATGTCAGAATTTACAATATACTGCAAATTATGTATTTTCAACTTTTAATAACATGATAGAAATTTTAAATGTTAACTTAATGCTAAAGGCTACCTTGCTTTTCAAAATTCTTTTATAGGATGTATAAACAAAAAATATATAAACTACTAATCTAATTCACTCAGCTTGGTACCTGATATATAATAGATACTCAATAAGTAACATTTGAATAAATAATGAATAGATAGGAATGGCAAATAGACATGTAAATGTAAATAATGCCCAGTGTAGACAAAGGTTGTGAGAACCAAGTAGTCTTCTACTGATACAAATTAATACTTTTTTTTTTTGGTGAGCCTTTTGCAGTACATATGAAAATTCTTAAACTGTCTCTATCCTTTGCCCAAACAATCCACCTAAGAAATTATCCTGAAAGTCATAAATGAATAAAGATACACCTTACAGTGTTTACTTGTTCAACAGATGTTTTTAAATCACCTATGTTGGAGAGAAAGCAGCAAAACTGTATGGTCCTGCCTTCATGAAATTTATAGCCTATTGGGGAAGACAATTAACTAATCTTTCATATAAGTGAATAATTAAGAATTGTGAGATGTGCTGTGAAAAAAAGATAATGAGTGCTGGAAAGCATATAATTGGAGAAAAGAACACATCTAGGAAGGCAAGGAAATTAAACTTATTCAGTTGTTTTCAGGATTGGCTGATTGTCTGCCTCTGGGGAGACCTCAGAATTGAGATTAAAGTATGTGTGGAGATTGAGCTAGGTGGAGGGTAGGGATGGATGCAGAGGCAGTGTGACTTCCCAGGTGTCTCAGTGATAAAGAATCTGCCTGCTAATGCAGGAAACCTGGGTTTGATCCCCAGGTCAGGAAAATCCCCTTGAGGAGGAAATGTAGCTTGGCAGGCTGCAGTCCATGGGGTCGCAGAGGACTGAGCATGCAGAGATAGTGTAACATTTCAGGTCCAGGGAACAGTTTGTATCAAGGCTGGAGCAAGAAGGAGCAAGGTACAGAAGAAGGCTGGGGCGCTGGAGCATAGAACCTAAGGGAGTGAATTGTGTAGGGTGAAGCTGAAGAGGTAGGCAAGGACTTGTCTTGTAAGGCCAAGTTAAGGATTTTGGCTTTATCCCAAGAAATGACTACAGATATTGTTTTGGGGGGGGGGGGAATTAGCATTAAAATAAAATGCCCACCCATCCCTTGCTACCACTTATCCCTTGCTGCGTTGCTACAACTAAGAATATCACGGTTCATTCTTTCTTTTTAATTGCTGAGTAGTATTTTGTGGTATGGATACCCTCCTGTTGGTGGACATTTGGGTTATTTTGGTAGCTAATGGGAATAAAGCTTACACAAACGTTCTTGCAGAGGTCTTTTGGTGAACACATGTTTCTCTCTTTCTTGCATAAATACTTCAGATTGAAATTGCTCCTCATAGAGCAGATGCATGTTCACTTTGATAAGAAATTGCCAAACACTGAAGTGCTGCCACGCCACACCATGCCATGCCACGTGGCTTTTGAGGAGGCACTGATTCTTTCAGTACCTAGACCTTCCCATCTGTAGAATGGGGTCAATACTGCTCACCTCACAGGGGTATGTTGTGAAGACGTAGAAGAACAGTGTCAAATGTTTTTAATACTTAGGTAAGAGAGGTGGCATAGATGAAACCAATACTGCATGAGTTACACAAAAATGGATATTTGGTTCTCTGTCCCAGATACCAGAAATGTGTGTTCAAACAACCATTTTACCAACTCAAAATGTTACTTGTTTCTAGAAAAAAAGGAATTATCAAACAGATATTCAGAGTGGCTGTACCATTTTACAGTCCTACCAGTATTGCATACTTGCCAACATTTCACGTGGTTAGTCTTTTTAAATTTTAGGTATTCCAGTGGGTGTCATTAAAGTCTCAAGAAATGGAATGAGTTGGGCTAAAAAAAATCACTCAGACTACAATATGGAGAAGGGTGGGAATGGGGTAAGAGTAGATGTGGTAAGACCTGTTAAGGGGTGATAGCAAAAGTGCAGGTGAGAGATGATGGTGAATTGATAACGATAGTGATGATGGAGGTAGATTTGAGAAATATTTATTAATAGAAGATAAAATTAATAGGAGTTGGCTGCTAATTGGGAACACTAGGAAAAGCTCAAATTATTATTTTTTGTTAATTTGATTTTGAGGGATGGACATCACTTGGCTTGATTTTGGATGTATATTTGTGGTGCCTTAATCTCCAATAAAGGGGATTGCTTAACTATGTCATATGACTTGTGAACTTAGGGATAGTATGTGGTCAGGAATTACAGGAGAATATTTCATAATATGGAAGGATGTTTAAAATATATGGTTAAAAATAAATTTCAAACTATGTATAATATATGGTATAGCCACATTTTCCATTTGAATAACATTACAGAGAAAAGCCTTCTGAAAAGATGTAAAGTGTTAGCTATGGTCTCCATGTTGAGTTTTCAGAGTAGTTTTAAATTTGGGCTATGGTGTTTTTTTTTTTTTTTTTTTCTGTTTTTCTACAAGGAACATATGCTAATTGTGTAATATGAAAAAAAGTTATTTAAAAAAAACACTTAACATTTCAGAAAAAGAAATTTGAGAGCACAAAACAAGAATAGAGTCCCATTGGGATGGGAAAGGTGTTGGTAACAGCATCTTCATTTCTTCTCTCTTATCCTCAAATGGCTCACCCTATACCTTCTGGGCAGGATACTGGCCAGGATTCCTAAGCCTCTCAGATTTTGAGAGTTTGAGAATGGAAGGGCTTAGTGAGGGGGACTGGGCTGAATTCAAACCCAGGATTCTGGAGTCCACGGAGCTTTTTTTGATCTCTGCCCCCAACTGAGACTAAATGCAAACCTCCTTTGGCTCTCTAGTAGCATCAATTAGCTCTCTATTATCTCTCTTACTCCATAGAAATGGCCTGTGCAAGTAACCCATGACCTCCGTGTTGTCAACTCAGTCCCCATCCTCACCCTGCCTGACACATCAGAAGCACCTGCTGTAGTTGATCTTCTGCCCCCTGGAAATACCCTCCTGGTTATCCTTACTTCACCAGCCACTCTCCTGCAGTCTCTTCTGATGGTTCTTCGTTTCCCTGACCTCTTAGTCTTGGAGTGTCTCTGGGCTTTCTTTTTCCTATCTAGACTTATTGCCTTAGTGGTCTCACCCAGTTTCAGTTTTAAACACTCTCTCACGTAATGATGGCACTTAATTTCTCTCTCCAGTCTGGATCTCTCCCCTGGACTCCAGACTTGTATATCCAAAGTTGACATTCCCGTTTGGATTTCTAATAGGCATCTCAAAGTTATTATGTCCAAAACAGAGTGCCTCTTCTTCCCCTGTTCCCACCCTCCATTTGTCCTCCTCAGGCTTTTCTATCTCAGTGAACGGCACCTCATACTTCCTTGTGCTCAGGCCCTAAGCTTTGGAGTCATAACTGACTCCGTTCTTCCTCTCACTCTACACATTCGAAACCTATTGGCTCTATCTTAAAAATAAATCCAGATCATGCCCTCCATGTGCTATGGTCCAGAACATCATCTTGCCCCACCTGGATTATTGCAACAGCCTACTCCTTGGTCTTGCTTACTTCTTCACTCTCTTGCAATTGATTTCAACTCAGCAGCCAGTGATCCTTTAAAATATAAATCAGATCATGTCACTTCTCTGCTCAAAATCTCTTAACAGCTAAGCATTAACAGAGTAAATGCCAGAGTCCTAAAAAAACCTATAGGACCCCAGATGATACCCACACCCCCAGTTACTTTTTTGACTTTCTTACTCTGTGCTCTGTCTCACTCCTTCTGACCCTGTTTCACAGGCCTTACTATCCCATAAATAGTCCAAGCATGTTTAAAGTTTCGGGGTTTTGCTCTTCCCTCTGTCTACCTGCTTTTCCTTCAGATAACCATCTGGCTCTTTATTTATTGTCAACTCTTTGCTCAACTGTGAGGTCTTCCATGATCTTCCTATTTAAAATTGCAACCCCCCCATCCCCACCACTCATCACATCCCTTCTCTGCTTAATTTCTCTCCATAAGTTACTCAACATTATCTAAAAAATGCTATCAGTTGTTTTGTTTTTTTGCTCCCTTCCCCAGATGTAAGATCCTTGAGAGCACAGATTTCTATTCCTGCCCCCACCCCTCCAGTAATCCTAGAGCAGTACCTGGCATAGAATAGACACTATGTATTGGATGGGGGTGGTTTAGTCACTAAGTTGTGTCTCCTTGCAACCCCATGGACTGTAGCCTGTCAGGCGCCTCTGTCCATGGGATTCTCCAGGCAAGAATATTGGAGTGGGTTGCCATTTCCTTCTCCAAAGTATTCTACTTTCAGGTGGACACATGTTTCCCCACTAGCCTGTGAGCTCTTTAGGGGGGGTGGGGGGTTTCACCGGGTAGTCCCTACCCACTGGGTGGTCCCTGCACAATAGACACTTGATATATGTTTATTAATGGAATAATGGAAGCAAAGGATCACCCACCCACCTTAAGTATGACAAAACAAGGACCTACAAGTGTTCAGTGTCACAGACCTTGATGCCTACTCCAGGCCTCCTCAGCCCACCGGAGTTACTCCACCCTCATCACTGCCCACCACACTGAACACTTGCTCTTCTTCCCTTCCTGTAGGAAGTATATTGAAGGGTTGGCCTCCATGGGGATGACCCTTAACCAGTAAGGGCAAGAGTTGGTGGGTCAATGTCCCAGCCTCCTCAGTCTCTGGTACGTGGTCTGAATAAGATGATGCCAGTAGTGCTGCAATAGGAGCTAGTGAGTAGAGCACTTAAACATTTACAAGGTCAAGAACAGGGATTTATTTGAACATGTCATCCTAAACTTTTATTTTCCATATCCAGCAGTGCCTGGCATCTAGTAGGTGTTCAGGGGATGCTTAGAGAATGAACAAACATATGCCGTTAATGGTGGGGCTGAGGAACCTTCAGGGTTTGTTTAAAGATGAGGTATCTGTTAAATTTGCCAACACACACACACCCATTCCCCCAACCCCCGCTTTGAGTTCTCAAGGAACACCTTTCTCCTTTACCTCCTAAGGGATCAGGGAAGCAACAATTCATCAGGGGCCTCACTGATGTAGGAGGTTAGGCCAGGATGGCCCTCTGAGATCATCTAGTCAAACCCAATCAATCTCTGAGCTGGAACCAGAACCCCCATGTTCCGCCTCCCAGTGTCTAGCTCTATTTTCATAGTAGCCACTGAGAACATTCTAAGAACATAATTTTGGAGGCTAACAGCCATGGATATTTTCAGATTTAATTTCAGCAAAGTGTTACCATTTAAGAAAGCCTGCCAGAAAGATAATGCAGATGGAAATGTACTGTGTAAACTGTGAAGTGCTATCCAAAGGTTAGTTATCTGAGGTCCACTGCCAAGGTCAACAAGACCTGGGTGTAGGGCCAGTTCTCAAATCGGAGGAGCAAAACAAAAGTTGGTCATTCAAGGGGCCCCTTCCAAATGGGACACTGGTGTCTTTGCTGGGACCAGAAGGACACAGGGGCTTGTCTCTCACCCCCACACCACAAGTATAACACACTCTTGCTGAGTAAGATGGATGCTTATGTATGTGTTAAAACAGATGATTTTAACAGATGATGATGGTTTTCTGATCTTTTCCCTTTTTCTTGTGCTTTAGAAGCCATGCACTAAGCTCCAGCCACCTGCACCACTGGGCAATGGACCGGCTCTCCAAGATTTCCGACTGTCTGTGTGCGTGAGTGTTTTTCTTCCACATTAGTTTACATTGGTTCCAGCTGCACTAGAATTTAGATGCTGTGCATACCCTGGCTCTCAAAACCACATTCTTTTGCCCTCACACTACTTCTCTGTCATCTAACCACTGAAAAAGCATTGTTTTATTGGCTTGGCTCAAGAAAGGAGACCTCGATGAAGAGTAAACTTCCCATTTTCCAGGCTTTCTTATCCTAGCGCTCTACAGAAGGGCGGCCCAGTGTTTGGTGACCTCCAGCATTAGGTTAACAATCTGGATTTGGGCCCAGGGGGATCATGATCCCATGAAGAATGGGGAGCTGATTGTTAACGTCTAATTGTGGTGAAGCTGAGTGGCAGGGCTTACTTTGTCCTGGCTCCCCAGCCTTCTCCCCAAGCATCTCTTAAGCTGTCGAAGCCAATGGGTTTATGTGGCAGGCATTCATTCCTCACAAGCTCCGATTCAAGCGGCTGTGCACTGATTCAGGCTCAGATGTTTCTACACTTAGGGCTTGTAAAACAGTGAAAGAAAGATACAGATAACTCACAGAAAGCCTTCTGTTATAGACTAGAAAAAAGGATCTACTTGTTTCTCTACTGTAATAGGAGCCATGAAAAGCCCAAATTAAGTGCAGAAAAAGGGTGAAATAAGAGCACTAAAAGCTTAATACTGCATGGAGTCCTGCAAACTTTTCCCAAGTGATATATATGCACCTAAAATTGTGGGTTAAATTCATTTCACCTGCCTTCCCAAATCAAGGTTGTTTAAAGACCTGCATGTCCCCGGAGTAGCACATGGCTTAAACATGTCTGCTCTCCCACTGGGCATGTGCAAGTGGGTGACTTTTTTGGTGTGTGTGTATGGGTGACCTTTTGACTTCAGAAGGCTGTAAACTCCACCCTCACAATGTGCCTGTATCCTGGTTACACCTGTGCAGAATTTCCATCCTGCACCTTTTCCCAATCACCTTTTCCCAGGCTCCCCACGTCTCACTCCACCCTGATGTTTTATTCCTAAGCCTTCCGGGAGGCAGTTTTCAGGCTTCTTTTCCTGTCTCTCTCTGCTGCAAACCTCGGCATTTCAGCATTTTGACTTGCTGAGCGTCAGGCAAAATGGACCTGGTTCGGTAACAGGGTTCAAACTCAGAAGAAAGGTTTTTGCTTCTCTATGGCTGGAAAAAACAAAAGAGCCACGACTTTCCTAAGCTGTCATTTTTGAGGGAACTACTAGTAAAATTTTTACTTAAGGTCAAAATCTGGGGAGAAACTAGGAAAAGAGGCGGTCGTCTTCTATCTGGTTTTCCAAGAATTCATCTAAGTGGCTGAGCCAGACATATCTTGGAACTCAAAGTCCTAGCCTAGTTAGTGATCTCACAATGAACCCAAAGCCTGAGGAAAGCGAGCTATGCTTTAAAAAAAAATTGAGTTGGCGAGTAGGTAGGTTCGACGGGAGGGATGGGATGGTATCAGCTCCCCACTGACTGGGAAAACCTCTCTGCTTTCTACTTTCCTTCCACTCTTTTGGATCAAATGTTTAGCCAGAGTTTGAGAGATGAGATTAGGAGAGAGAAGCTGAGCACGAGGTGACTCTCAACTCTACAGTCATAAGGCTAGACAGCTAAGAGGGGTAGAGAAGGGGAGGGAGAGAAAGGTGCTAGGTGACTTCCGCTTACTTTAAGATGGGGGCAAGAAAGATGCGGGTTTCAGGCACTTGGTAAACTGAAAGCAAACTTCTTTATTGTACACAGTACAGAATATAACGCAGCTTGGCAGGATGCAAACAGCCCTGCGTAGGGGAAAAGTATTTCAAATCAACTGGCAGGTTAAAGCCTTTCTGCACTGTAGATTTTCCACACTCTGGAAAAGAAGCAAAAACAAAAAACTGAAAAACCCCAAATCATCAGGGAGATGCATGAGTCCGATGGGAATGCAACGGTGAAGCCGCCATCCTGTGTCCCGAGACCGCACGGGCCGCGTGGCCAGAGCGGGGGAGGGGAGCTCAGGCTACAGACGATTCTTTTCATACTTGCTAAGACAGCATAAATCCATCAAAAAAAAAAAAAAAAAAACAAACAAACCCAACAAAACCCAAACCCAGATAAGAAAGGAAAAAAAAAAAAATCCTATACAGCATTTACAACAAATTAACCTCTAGCCAGCTTGGGGTAAAATATGCATCTATGTATAGACTATGTGTAGGTTAGAAAGCTATAAATACCATTTGGAAAGAGTCCTTTGATTAGAATACAATGCTAATTAAGGCCCAAGCTACAGGTGCAATACCTTTGTGGGCTAATTAGCTTCCAAGAGGGAAACCTTGTATTTCCACAGCTATGAAATACACCCATTATCTGTGACCCTCTTCACAAATGTGCTCCGGGTCACCTGGGGGACTGTTTGAGACTACAGAGCGTTGCATCAATAGAAATACAGAGCCCTGTCCTTTGTGTATCAAGAGTAGCATAATCATCGTTTCTGTGCTGTGTCAAGGGAAGCACAGAACTCTCAACAGCAGGCAGCAAGGTGCTACCACTTTCTAATGCCTTTTCCTCTCTGAGCTTTCATGTAGCTTTAGCTGGGTTGTTTAAAACATTTCCAGTAAAATTCAGCGATCAGAGAACTCTTTTGTAAAGTGGCAGGAAACTAAGGCGCTAGTACAGTTTTACCTGTTGGTGTCGCGCATACGTCTCAAACCCTATTGAATCATATGCAGGGTTTAAAGTCCAAGGATTTAAAGAAAAAGGAAAAACAAAACTGGATGAAATGGAAATTGTCATCAGTCATGCCCAGGGAAGACTCCCTAGGGTTTCCATCAGGTGACCAGGTTTCAAATGGACATGACATGTATTATGTACATATGCTTTCCAGAGAGGGCATGGGAGGGAACACTGGGGACTATACACATAGAATCTAAATGGTGTGTCCAGGCTGCCCTGCACACCTCAAAAATGTACAACTCAGGTGCAAATGTTCCGTCAGGCTGTCTGGTGCAGAAAGCACAAAGCAGGCAATAAAGAGGGCTTGTACTCAGCCAAGGGGACGCCCCCAGCAAAGCCCCTTTCAAGCTGCAGCGTCTTCAGAAGTCGGCACTGCCCTGTTTAAAGGGCACAGTGCACAGTTACCAAAAGGTTTGTTTTTTTTTTTGCTTTAAATACCAAAACTACAAAAATCAGTTTATAAACTGGTTTTCCAAAACAAAACAATCCCCCGAATCAAAGCAAAACAAAATACTGTCAAAAGTGTTAATCACTTTCTCCTAAAATTAAAGCCATCCACACACAGCCATGTGACTGGGAAGAGAGAGGGGGCTTGCTCTACTTGGTGACCACATGGCCAGAAGGTTCCCAAGAGTAGCAATGGTTTATTTGAGAACCGTGGAGTGGGTAACAGCTATTCATCCTTTTCCCCTTCTTTCTAGACCAAGGGGAAACATTTCAGTGAGCTGCAAGAGCTGTCCAAGTTTTAAGGTAATACTTGGCAACCCTTCATGGTTTGAGCCTCCCCAACTTAGCTTACCTCCTGTTCTATGGGTTTTGTGACTCACTTTTTCAATAAATTGTGCAAATCAGAGCCCTTCTATGTAAAGGCATTTAGTAGTCCTTGATCAATGCAGATTGTCACATACTCTGTCCTGGTTTGCGGGTACCAACCTGAACAAGGTATTGCTTTGCATATATATTGTCCATGGGAAGGAGGCCCCATTTCAATCGCTTCCCAGAAACCTTGTCAGGATCAAGAGCTGAGGCACCAGCCTTTGGGTGGTTTTCTGCCCCTCCCTGTTCCCACTCCCCCACCAAAGTTCTGTCCTTAAGGGTGCCAATCCGGAGACAGATTGGATTCTCTATCTCCGGAGACAGATAATACTCAAAGGGCAAGCTCTAGGAACAGCCAGAAACACAAACAAAACCACTGTTCTCATTTGCCTGAATGGGAACTGCTAGCTCTAGGGTTTGGCCGCTCAGCTGCTCAGAAACTTAGTAAGCAAAGCCTTCGGCATAGGGGAGGCTGCTGCAGCGGTCCACATCCAGGAGGTAAGCAGGGTTGTCCTCAAAGTGGGTCAGTGGTAGGGTGTCCTCCTCGCTGAGGTGGCACTCAGACTCTGCTTTCAGGAACGGACGCTGGTTGTCGGGGAAGGCCATGGAGAAAAGGGCATCGGGGTCGCAGACAAACTTGTAGACGTATCGTTCCCCGGCCACCTAGAGAGAAAATGCACCTGATGAGGCCCAGTTGAAACAGGGCATGGGGTGTGGGCGCCAAGGGAAGGATGAGATATCTGTTAAGTCACCAAGCTCTTGGGCAGCCTGGGACCAAGAGGCTCAATGATAGTTGATTATCCAAATCCTTCAATGTATTTTGATAAGCCATGGGGACCTGTTACCTGCTAAGTGTTTTGACACCACAGCTGAGCAGCTGAAAAGAGTATGTGAATATCAAACTCAGGTTCTTCTTAAAAGAACATCCTTACTGTTAAAATCAGTCTAGAAACAACGGTTATGCTGAAGTTGGTGTTATGAGATGTAAGGATCGAAAGATGCAGGAGTCAGCCCATGTGTTCAGTTTCCTCAAGTTTACAGTCTTCACAGGACAGCTTTGTTGTCCCACAGGGCTAGGAATTCAGAAGCTATGTGGGAATGTATAAGCTTGTTCCAAAACCAAATAGAACTGCTTTTTGGCTTACCTGCAGTTAAAAATGACTAATGCCATGGTTTTGCTACAAAGGAGGAGGAAGGAACTGCAAACCACCTTTATATGAATTTTATGCATTATAACATTACTTGAACCAGCTAGTCTTGATTAAGGATGGCAGGTATATACAATCACTCATTCCTATTTGGGTTTTTTAAAAGCCAGTTTACTGTTAAATCTCTGGTTCCCCAGCCAGAGTCAGTTCACATGTGGAAGAGCTAGGCAGGAGGATACAGTGATGATAATACTAACTCCGAAAGTCGAGTTTCGGCCAGCTTCCGGCCCTGGCTTGGTCACTAACAAGTCTCAATCTCTATGAATCTGTTTCCCCTTTCAAAACCTGAGGGTATGGAACTAATGCTTTTCTGAGTCCCTCCGCAGATCAGTATTCTACCACTCCTCTTTCATTTAGTTCTCATTTACTCATAGGTCACATGATAAAGCAATGATCTCTTACACTGGATAGCAAGTTACTATTTTTAGGACATTTTCACATATATATTACCCCTTTGAGATTAGATCAAGAATTATTAGCTACACTTTCATTGGAAACAGGCTTTCGAAGGTTGACTTTCCTTAAAGCATAAATAAATGGGAGTGTTGGGATCTGAGCCCACCCAAGTCTCATTCCCATGCCTTCCTCTGTACTATTTTATGCTTAATTCTCAGAGTTCTCTTCTTAGAAAATCTAGGGACAAGTTCATAGGCGCAATTCATTGCCGTTAGTTCAAGTTAACTGTCTTGGTTACATTCCCTTGGATTGGATCTGTAGTTGGGAATCACAAAGCCAGTGGTTTCTTTTCTAATGGCCCTCCTTCCTAAGTTTAGAATTCTACCTGATAGTGTTAACACTGAATGGGGAGTGTGTGTGAAGCTTGCAGTGGGGAAAGGGGTAGTGACTGCTAATGGGTTCAGGGTTTCTTTTTAGGGTGATAAATTGTTCTAATGGGCTTCCCTGGTGGCTTAGTGGTCAGGAATCTGCCTGCCAGTGCAAGAGACATGGGTTCAATCCCTGATCTGGGAAGATCCCCTGAAGAAGGAAATGGCAACCCACTCCAGTATTCTTGTATGGAAAACCATATGGACAGAGGAGCCTGGTGGGCTACAGTCCATGGGGTTGCAGAGTTAGACATGACTTAGCAACTGAACAACAAAAAAATGTTCTAAAACTGATTGTGAGTGAGTTGTACTACTCTGCATACGTATTAAAACCCCACTGAATTGTATCTTTAAAAAAAGGGGGGGAGGGAATAGGTAGGGTGGGGCGGTAACCCATTTTGGAGTATCTATTAATTATGCCAAGCACTGAAGTCGAACCCTTAATTTTGCCCCAAAGGAGCTGACATTCCCGTGGCAGATACTGACAAGCCAGGGAGTGATTTGCAATACAGAGAGTAGGAAAGTGATGGAGATGAACGCAGGTGCTCTCAGAAGCAGATGGGACCATGTAACTCGGCTTGAGAACTTCAGGTTCTTGGAGTAAAGAGGTGATTGAGAAAACAAGCAGGGGCTGGCCAGGCCAGGTAAGGAAGGTGTTAGGAATGTTCTTAAGTAGAATGGTAGTTTAATAGGTGTTTTTTCATTTATAATATGTTTGATAACTTACATGACTGATAGTGTTTGTTTACCAAACAATACATATTAAGAGAAAGATGGCTGTGGTAGTGGAAGCAGACAAGTGCAAGTGAGGATATGAGGGTTAGATGGTGCCTTAGAGCCTATATGAAGCATTAAAGTCTGAGTTTTATCCAGAAGACCATCCATGAAGTTTTAATAATTCAAGGAGATGAGAGGAATATGGGGTCACATTACCACCTGCCTATAAGAAGATAAGCCTGGTTTTAGCACAAGTTCTCAGCAACAATGACCATATAATTCTGAGTGGATCTACCATGTAAAGACTGCCTAAATGTATAAATGCTAAAATCTGGGTAACAGCACAGTATAAAATCTGGTTAAGAAAAACCAAAGATTTGCCATCTTCATCTTTTGCTTATACATGGCTTTTAAGATTTTGGTCTTTCACCACCTATCACAATAAGGATTTTGTTCTGGCTTCCTCAAAATATGCTTCATCCTTTATTCTGCAACTTGGTATCAGGTGATTCTGCTGCCATTTTGCAAATCTTGGGTTTTTAACTTGTAGTTTCTAGTTTTTGAAAAAGATTTTCTTACTCCTAACACTTAAAGAGTATTAAACCAACATATTTGGAGATCTTGGTGTCTTAACAACTAACGACTTCAACTAAGCCCTTGTGGGAGCAGAGACCTTTAAGTCGATTCTCTCCCTGGCTCCTTTATGGATATAATAGTTGGCCTAAGTATCTGGACAATTAAAAAATTTTTTTCTTTGGCTGCACTGGGTCTCTTGCTGTATGCAGGTTTTTTTCTAGTTGCAGCAGGGTGGGGGGCAGGGGCTACTCATTGTGGTGGCTTCTCATTCCTGCAAAGCATGGGCTCTATAGATGGGAGGGCTTAGCTGTTCCACAGCATGTGGAATCTTCCTGAATCAGGGATCGAGCCCTTGTCCCCTGCATTGGCAGGTGGATTCTTAACCACTGGACCACCAGGGAAGTCCTATCTGGACATTTCCGTGAGTAGAGACAGTTTAAATAAAGCAGAGGAGGCTAATTTTCCTACAGAGTCTTCCACAACCTCGTTTTCAGATAACCAAGAGTATTAAAGGTGCTCTTTGTATCTCATTTTAACTCATTTTTCCCAGATTTTTCCTACCACAGAATCATGAAGCTAACATTTCCTCGAAGTCATTAGTCTTATTATAGAAGCCCTGGACATTTTCTCTGAGTGCTCTTAATTGTCTCATAATTGTTCACCTTCTGCATGATGCCCTTTTCATAGTAATAGCGTAGAGATCGGCTGAGCTTGTCATAGTTCATGGCTGGCCGGTTCTTCTGAATGCCCCAACGCCGAGCGACCTGAAGAGACAGGAAAGCAATGGAACTCATTCCCTGGGTCTAGTGGGTTTCCTCCCAATCCCAGGGGAGTGGTCTAGAACCCAACTGCTCTGGTCAGTGATCCATTTCTCTGACCTGAATGGAAAAGCACTTAATTCCCTTAAGACCAACATTCAACAAAGGTAATGATTCAGTCATGGATGCTAAGAGGTGAGACCTGGAGGTGGAAGAATCCTAGCATTTTAAGATTGCAGAGGGCTTGGCTAGCATCCCAGAGGAAGCAGGCTCTCTACTGTTTCTCCACATATGAATTATTGACCAATACCCATAGACCATTAACATGTTGCCATTAAGTGCTATGGTTTCTGTAGCAGTCAATAAGGAATAATTAGAATGGTCATTCCTGAAACATTAGAAACACACTAGTGAGTTGCTAATGGGCCAGCAGAGCAAAAGTTCAATTCTAATAAGATTGGAGAGGGGCTGGGAGATGTTTACGTATTGCAGTTCATGGAGAAAAAGGGAATCAGATCATTTCAGCCTGCTGCCATCCAATCCCCTGCTCCCAGTGGACTTGCAGAATGGACATTAAAACATGTAGCACCATTATCCATTTAATGAAAAATTAACATGGTTTCCCAAACAGTTGTGAAGTGCATTAGATCCAACCCGATCCACCTGAGGTGCAGTGATGGGGGGATGTAATTGGAACTCTGGGCAAAGAAGCCTTGAAGCAAGAAAACTTACTAGTGGAGTTCAGCAAGACAGTCAAGCAATTCTGCTCAAGTATCTCAACATCCCAAACCCTACATATAAGGATGACTGTCCAGGTAGAATAACCTTGGAAATATGAGGCCTTTAAATGCATGCAAACCAGCGATCATATTTGGAACATTCTGGGTCAGTTTTGGAAATTTAACCAAAATAACTACATTCCTTTAAAAAAAAAAAAAAGTAAACATGGAATAAGTAGGGAGACTGCAAATGGAAAAGTGGATCATAAAGCCACATTTCACTTAAAGTATTATTCAAAAGTATCTGGGGTAGACTGAAAGCAACATCTCAACTTAGGATTCAAGATGATCTTTAATAAATATCAGAAATGATCTGATAAGGAAGAAATGCATCTGTCCTAATTATATTACAAAAATTCAACAGTCACGATCCCACTTTCCCTTGTAAGAAACTACGTGAAAGTTAAATTTCCATTCATTTGCTTTGTGCGCCACGGTACACGATACCCTGGTTCTCTGCCTTACTCCATATTGCACCCTTTCAACTCTTTGAAATGACCAAAAAGGCAAAATTAAGCAAAAACACATACCCTGTTTAGAGAAAAACAGTTTAGAAATAGAAATAGAAATAGTGGTAAGAAAGAAAACCCGGTAAATCAATACATGTCCTTTTTTTTTTCCTCAAAAGAAATAACACCATGAAGGTATTATTGAACTGCTGTTGGCCACAAGTGATGCAGGAACCCTTAAGAGGCCCAGCCTCATCATTTGACTGTATTGCAGTGGTGGAAAACTGCTGTTGCTAAGTCACTTCAGTCGTGTCCGACTCTGTGCGACCCCATGGACAGCAGCCCACCAGGCTCCTCTGTCCACGGGATTCCCTAGGCAAGAATACTGGAGTGGGTTGCCATTTCCTTCTCCCGAGATGGAAAACAATTCTTGACTATTTAACTTCAGCTGTGACCTTTCTTTGATGTCACTTGCATATGCAGTAGCTTACTGGAGAGAGGTTTTATATATGCGTAGACTTCAAAGCAGCTCTGGTAGCCATAGTTACTGACTCATCGTCTTGGGCCAGGGCCCTGTGATTCAGTAGCCCTCACCGGGGCTGCTCCTAATGCAGTAATCATGATGCGGCGCAACTGCAGAGCAGCTGGGAATAACGGCTGCCCCATTTTTGGGGGGTGGAGGGAGCAGGCAATAGCTCGCTGCCAGCTCCTTCTTTCCTTCATCTTTCACATTTGTTACTTTGACAGCATCTTGAGGATGGAGGCCGCAGGAGTTAAAAACAAAACAAAAATCAAAACTCACATCTTTCTTCCTCTCTTTGTAAGAGCGCAGCCACAGCAGCACAGGGAGCGGCTCTTTCTAAGCAGCACGTCCTTTTAAACCTCCCCATGGCATCAGTTATCTGCCACATGTTCAACAAACAACCCTACCCCCCAAAATATTCATTAATGCAGATTCACAGTTAAAATGGCTCCAGATTAAAGCCGAGTCAGTCGTAATTGAGAGGGTGCTAAGCTGGATGACTATCAAAAGACATTTGATTAGGGGGCCTGCCAAAACGCAGTTCTAAAACCACAATTTCCATGCACAGTGTAATGGATATTATGGATAATTACCCAGAGTGCACTACTCAGCCACACAGCTGCCTACAATTACGTCCCAAACAGCTTCCTCCTCCGCTTCACCCTTCAAGCTCCCTCCATGACAACTTCTTACAGCTTTTTTCGAGGAGTTGGTATCTTCCTGACACTACCAAAGGAGGGCCCGCCAAGTTATACAAAGATTAGAGAGTGGGGGAAAAAATGCTGCATGTCCTAGGGCCAAAGCTCACACTGGAACAGAGCTGATCCTGGGGTTAAGGGAATGGAACATTCAGAGTTCATGGAATGCTCGGGGATTTCAAGCTGCGGTGGCAAGAAGTACTTTCTGAAGAAACAGAGCTGTTTAATCAGCTGACAGAGGTGCAAGGCCACAGGAGACTCCCCTGTGACTGGGCAGCTTGGCATTTATGTGAGCATTCTGGATTAGCATTAATTTCTTTAAGAAAGCTGGGGCCCTTTGCCATCTGTTCATCATTTTCTTTACCATTGGTCGGAGAGCAACAGATTCAATAACGGCTTTACAAAGGGTCATAACCAGGTTTACCTGCAGCTGTACAGCCTCTGCTGAGGCCCAAGGCAGTGGCAATAAAGTCGTAAGAGCTCCTTTTTGTGAAATGAGATAAATCAAAAAGGGCTGCTCACATGACAGACTTGACTTTCAAAAAGCCTCAGTGAGTCTGGGTGACATGCTTTCCTCAAGTCTCATACAAACCAGGCCACATTATGAGGAAAAGAATGTGGGGTGGATGCCTTTCAGTGTGGCCGGAAACACGGCTCCATTTCTACACGACTTAGCCAAAAGACACCCTCAGGAGAACACAGCAGTACCAAACTTTGGCTCTGAGGACAGAACAAGTCTTAACAGAAATTGTGTATGTATATACACATGTATATCTTCTCTAACGGCCTTTAATGAAACCTGCCTTCCTCTACCAGTCAGGATTCTCCGTAAGCCTCCAATTCACACATTCTCCTTTGCTCATCTTAACTTTCAGGCCATTTTCTTCCTCCAAATTTCCTGCTATCAGCCCCCATGCCCACCTGTCCCCTTGGGTGTACTAAAGTGAGCCCTGGAACTGATTGAACAACATCTACAATTGCAGTTCTTGTTCAGAAGCCTTCGAGAGCATTGTTCTCATTCCAGTCACACCAACCCAAAGATATCTTTTTGTTCTTCTGGCTTAATGTGTAACGCTCAAGTCTATGCTACCAAAAGAAGCATATGTCAGACTTTCAGGGAAGTTATTTCTTTTCCATTTCTAATCTCTAGATTCTAAATCAAACAAAAATCAACCTCTTTGAAATAATGGCAAGCCCAGAGCCTGATTTAATTTGCTTTGTGATATTTAGGAAAGGGGAGATTCTATGATGTATCCTCTCCTTTGAAGAAATGGCATTGGTTCTGTCCACTGGCCTTTCTGTCAATCTGGGCAAAAAGATGGTAACAATGTTTTTCTCTATTAACAAAATAAGGGAGGTTTTTTCTATTAACAAAATAAGGAAGGTTTGTTATCTCATTGTGATACTTTAAAAAAGAGACAGTAAGAACTTGATGACATTAACTTTTGTGTTTTTGCTGGGCTGGGTCTTCATTGCTGCACCAGTTTTTCTCTAGCTGAGGTGAGCAGGGGCTACTCTAGTTACAGTGCTTGGGCTTCTCACCGTGGGGGCTTCTCTTTTGCAGAGCACAGGCTCTAGAGTTTTCGGGCTTCAGTAGTTTCGGCCTGTGGGCTCAGTAGTTATGGCTGACTCTCAAGCACAGGCTCAGTACTTGTGATGCAGAGCTTAGTTGCTCTGTGGCATGTAGGGATTTCCCAGACCAGGTATTGAACCTGTGTCTCCTGCATTGGCAGGTGGATTCTTTACCACTGAGCCATCAGGGAAGCTCCTGTGATATTACAATAAAAAACAAACAAACAAACAAAAAAAACCCACTAGGTTTCTGAGATCGAGATTGATTCATCTCTGATAATGTTATTTCTCTAGAATCATTTTTTTTCATTTATTAGTTGGAGGCTAATTACTTTACAATATTGTAGTGGTTTTTGCCGTACATTGACATGAGTCAGCCATGGATTTACATGTGTTCCCCATCCTGAACCCCATTCCCACCTCCCTCCCCATCCCACATTTTAAATATACCATAGGACAGTTGCAACCTATATTACCAAAAATGTCTTACAATCTGTTCACATAATCTCTGACACAGGCTATGACATAGGAGGGCTTACACCAAAAAAGAGTTGGTATCACTGAAAGAACACTTGAAAGACTTTCCAAGAGAGAAAGCAGACCCTATTAGAATGTAAGTCTTCATGGCCTCCCTCCCCAGAGTTTGCAGAAGGGTTACTAATACTTTTTACATATTTTGCAGTAGAGAACTTTGCCTGTCCCAGTAATAGAAAAAGCACTGCCAAGCCCATTGGCCAGGCCAGAATCTGAATGAGAAGAGCACATCTGACACAGTAAAAAAGCTAGATGGAGAACTAAATAGGAACAAACATCAACAAACCAAAAATCAGCACCCAGTGCTTACCTCTTCAGGTTCTATCAGCTTGAATTCCATGCCTCGGCCTGTCCAGGCAATGAAGTGGGCGTTGGCTGGGTCGTCAAGAAGGGTAACCAGGAACTGCCAGAGCTGAAGAGAACCTCGCCTCTGGTAAGGGGGCCCCTCCCGATACATGGTGGGCTCCTGTTTCACTTTGCCTGTTCAGGATAAAGATACATATGCGGTACTTTAGTCTCAAGTTTCTCACCTGATTTGGGCAAATGTTGTCAACCTGGCATCAAGATGACTGACGAAGATGCTCTGACACGGCAAGAATTCCAGCTTTGCACCAAACCAGATGGGGCTACTTACCTTCCAGTCTCTCGGGAACAACACAAGTGTCATCAAAGTACAACCGGGGATCCTTCTCATATGAAAAACCTGAAGGAGAATTTAGAAAGAACAGGTTGCTTAACATGGATCACTTCTATGAAAGCTCTGAAGGACTAAAACAGAATTTTCTACCATTTCAGGTCCTCAGTCCAATGAACTACTGTATCTATGCCAGATTGAATTTGGGTGAGAACTTCACAAGAACCTAGGTGTTCGTGTTCTGATGCAATTGCCTGCTCTGCAGTCAGAACAGCATCGATTCTTGCTATTAGAGCCGAGACTGCAGGGAGGCACTGAATCACCAGAACGTTCCTGCACATCTTACTCCTGAGGTCTGCCTGGATCAGTGACTAAGCCTTTATACCTGAAACGACATCTCATCTATTTCAGCTGGCCTCACTGGGGGGGATCTAATTGATCTATACAGGATCTTGCCATTTCCCTTTTAGCAAATATTAATTTCAATCTTTGGTACAGCTTGTCCATGCTGCCCACACACTTCATTCAATTATGAAAGAGCTTGGAAGTTAGAAAATGATGCCAAATGAGTAAAGACTGTGACAAACAATAATTTGAAAGGTAAGTTGGAGGTATCATCACCTCCAGATACTGTGGAAGGAATAGGAAATGATATTCCAGCAATAACACTTATTGCACTGTTAAGAAAACAGGGGAACTGACTGGCCCAACAACATGTGTAAGTGGAAATGAAAGGAAGGCAGGGCAAAAAGTGGAAGGTGTCCAGGAGAAGGAAGGATGCTGGCTGGGCATTCTAAACCCACTAACCTGGGACTTTCCTAGTGGTCCTGTGATTAGGACTCCAGGCTCCCAATGCAGGGGGCACCGGTTCAAGCTCATTGGGGAACTATGCCACATAATAGGGCCAAAAAAGTAAACCCACTAACCCCTAATACAGGTTCAGTGCTGACTACCATGTCAGCAGGCACCCTGATGAGGCCAGTGGCTCAAAGCAAAGCCACTTGATAGACAGGCATGGTGGGACCACACCCTTGCTTGGGGTCCAGCTTATTTCAGGGGTGAGCATCCCTGTGTACTCCGTTCTAACCACATGCTTCTCAAGAGGAAGCACCAGGAGCTCCTGTTTGCATAGCGGTGCTCCCCGTTCTCAGTTCTCTGGTCAACTCGTCTGGCATGTGGACCAGGCTTATGAGTGTCAAGTGTGCGGTCCAGGCAGGCAGGGGAGGCCATTTGCAGTGAAGAATGAGCACTAGATTTTTAAGAAGGATTTTCTATGACTTAAACTCCCTGGGTAAAGGCTCCAAGAAATAATCTGTTCATCACAATCGGCTTGGATCAAGTTCTTCTTGGCAGGATCAGCACAATTTTAAAGAGGCCTGGGGTTGGGAAAACACTGCCCAACTTGGAAACAGATTGTTTTCAGGTTTCATATTATTCATTTTTGTTTCCTCAGCCCCAAGCATTTTTTTCTCTGCTTAACTACAAAGAAGTATATTTTTTATGTAATCCAATAGATATTTATGCTGGGCACATGTTTGTGCTAGAGAAGAGGGTAGACAGAGTAATACAGACTCGGTGCTTGCTCTAATGGAGCTTGCATTCCAACTGGTGGAGACAGATGACAAAGTAGGCAAAACAAAACAAAATAAAAAACATGGTATAATGTGAAGAGCATGGGCCCTGAAGCCAGACTGACTGGACCTAGGTTAACTGTGTGGCCTGGAACAAATGAATCTCTCAGTGCACCATTTTTCCTCATCTAAGGATTGCGGAAGATAATTCCTACCTTACAGGCTTGTTAGTGAGAATTTAATGAGTTGATATATAGTCTGTTCATTGACTGATTTATCCTTACAACAGAGAGCTTAAGAATAGCTCCCAGTACATAGGTGTGCAATGTAGGATAGTTAAAAGAAATCAAGACAGTAAGGACTTGTACATTGTGATAAATCTCTCCAGTTAATCTATTAATAGCACATACCTTATTCCATCAAGGAATTTTAAGTTTCTAAAGGGTAAGGACCAATTCTGAATATCTTAGCATCCTTATAGCACCTAGTATGTAAGTGCTCAATAACTATTGGAATAAATATGAAGGAATCTACAGTTTTCCATTAAAAAATTTAAGAATGCAATGCTAACTTCTCAGGGACTTCTATAATTTTCCAGTTTGGTATTAGGAAACTGACTTACAACAAACTGTCATAATTTATATTAAGAATTGCATAATCCATCATGCTTCATATTTTCTGCCTTGGCTGCTGGGAAGCTTTGTATTTCCTGACTTTCTACATGAATTTTGCTACTCTGATGTTTTAACAGCCTTAATATAAAGTCAAAAGTAAACTACAAAGTTTACACACCTGCCAAAATTGCTATATTTAGAGCTTTTCTTTGAGCATAATACACTCACAGTATATAGGGGAAAAATGTAAACCTAGACTAAATTCTAGGTTTGGTTTTCAAACTAATCAGATGAAGTCCTGCCCATGAGTATCGTTCTGGTGTATTTTGTGGTTTCTAGTCATTGCCACATGTGCTTCTCTAAAACATCTGGAAGATGCTGTTGGTTTAAGTGAATTTGTCAGTTGAATTTGCACAGCAGTTGCATCAGTTGTGGTCACAGCCATCTAATCACTCAAAGGTAGCAGGAAGGAAGAACCTGTTTGAGGGGCAAAGTGGAAATGAAAGATTCAAAATAGTATGTAAAGATTCCAGGTGAATGCTAAGGCAGGATGGCTATCTTAGTAATCACAGATGCCAATCAGAAACACTTGTCTCACTAACTTTCACGGGCATCTGTGGTCAAGCCTGTATAAGGAGAGAAAAACTGTGTCAGGGTAATTTAGAGCAATTAAGAATGCAGATATCTTTGAAACTAACTTCTTCGATGTGTGTGAGGTCAGGGAAGAAGTGGGGGAAAACAGAAGCTTGCCAGATATTCTGTGTGTAGTAAGCAGCCCCAATGCCTTACTAAAAGTATTTCCTTTAAAAGCATGCGCCTCTTTAAATGTTGTAATTATGCAAAGTGTTTTCCTCTTTCCTAGTTCGCCTGCTGCAGACATCAACTGCTGCAGAAACATTTGGGAACCTGGAAGAGAGCCCTACACATGTGTGCCCACCACAGAGGTCCAGTAGACAGCCCTTCCTTCCCAGGGCTGGACACTCACTCAGAACATCCCTGGGTGCCTGTGGCAGTCACACTTGGTCTCCCTTCCGACCAAGTCATTGGGAGGCAGCCACCTATAGAAATCACTCTTGTGAACCAGTCACTCATGATAACCAGCCAATGCTTCCCAGTGCTGATTTATCAGCTCTTTCAAACTATCTCTAAAACTCTAGAACAGTGGTTGTCATCCTTGGACACAACACAACTGCCCAGGGAGCTTTACAAACTACTAATGCCCGACCTCATCCTAGAATTTCTGCTTGAGTTGCTCTGGGTGAAGCCTGGACACCAGAAGTTTTAACAGCTCCTCAGGTGATTCTAGGGATTCCCAGATAGCACAGTGGTAAAGTACCTGCCTGTCAAAGCAGAGATGCAAGAGACGCGGGTTTGATCCCTGGCTGGGGAAGATCCCCTGGAGGAGGAAATAGCAACCCACTCCAGTATTCTTGCCTGGAGAATTCCTTGGACAGAGGAGTCTGGCGGGCTATAGTCCATGGGGTTGCAGAGTCGGACGTGACTGACGGACTGAGCGTGCATGCACACAGGTGATTCTAACGTGTAGCCAAAGCTGAGCCTTAAAACTCTGGCAGTTCCCTAATGTGAGGGTGCATCATGGTTGCCTGGAGGGCCTGTTGGAATACAGAGCTGGGCCCTACCCCTGGAGACTGATTCAGTAGGTCTGGGGTGGGGCCTGAAAATCTGTATGTCTAACAAGTCCCAGGTGAAGCTGATGCTGCAGGTTTGGAGAATCACACTGCTCTAGATGCTTACAGAGATGTCCATGACAGGAAATAAGACATATTTCTGAGGAACTGTTCAAAGAAAGAAATCCTTCCCTGTTTCAATGTTCAAAAGAAGTCCTGAAGGTCATGACGTGGTTCCTAAGTTCCAGTTTAGATAGTGCTATCTACAGCTGTATGACCTCCTTGCATGGAAAAGTAGAAACCAGGCAGTTCACTTTCTTTCTTAAAAAGTTAGGGTCATTACTACCGAAAAGGATGGCAGCTCTCACAGGTCAGGAGTGTGCCTCAAACTCTGTGTGCAAGATGACTGGGGATCACAATCAGTGAGCGCATGTGTTCACAAGCTAAGGAAGGTTTGAACTATGATCTCAAATCTTAGCTTGGAAACTGAGCCACTTTGGGCTTCCTTGAATATTATAATTTCTTAAAGAGCTACTTACCTTCATGGCTACTGGAGAAGTAGCCCCCTCTCATGTAGGACTGGCAGTTAGGCACTTCTGAAAGAGAAACACACTCCTGTCAATGGTCTCTGCAGCTGAAATTGGCAGAGGGAAAGCCCTTACACCTCCAGCCCTGAGGTCATGTCTTTCTGGCCTTGTCTTGGGAAAGGGGTACCACCCCTTTTTTGCGTTGCACCGCACCCCTCCACTAAAAAAAATATAAAATAAGGGGAAATAAAGAAGAGGAAAGAGTTTCTAAACGTGCAAGCTGCAAAATTCCCACTCTTTCCATTAAAGATCTCATTTGAAAAAAAAAAAAAAAAGATCTCATTTGATAAGCTTGGCCTACAAGATGGGAAATCAGTGAATGTGTGGGTGGGAGTAAAGAGGACCCCCAAAGACAGCTGGAACTTTGTGTTTAACTTTCTAGACAAGAAGCCAAAAAGCAAACAATAGGTGTTTCAAGATGTTACACCTCTCCCTGAGTACACTGGCAGCTGAAGGACACAGGAATTTTCCCAGATGAAAGTATTGCAGCAGACTAGTGACTCCTATGAAGCAACCAACAGGACAAACTTTTCCATGGCATACCCAGATCCCATACAGCCATGAAAAACCAGATAATTTCTCAGAACGCTATTCAACAACAGAGTCCCGTCCTACGTGTGGACTCTCCTATACTTATATTGGGAGTTCAATGGGTCATTGTATCCAAAAAAGGTCACAAAACTAGAGGCAGGACTAACATGCAGAAATATCCTTTGTCCAATGACTTTAAGATAACAGGCCTTAAAGGGCATCACCAAGACTGGCTGCCGGCAATCTTCAGGTATGGACTCAGGTATACTCTGCATGATATCTGAATGTCTACTGTGCTTCCTACCATTTGCATGACTTTTCTGTTCTGTATTAAGTTATGCATAAACATGTTTGCTTCACTAGCTCCTAACTTCTTTGAGGGCAAATTTTAGAAAACTATTCCCCAAAGTCCTGCACACAGAAGGCACTCAGTAACACCCAGACAAATGAATGAGATGATGAAGAAAGGAATCGTATGATGTTATGCTCACCTGAATCAACGCAGTAATCCCGGGGCTCCTGCTTGATTCCCATTTGTGACTGGAACCCATGTGCTGGGGGACCAGGCATGCCTGGGACCCCATGTTCATAGAGTGGGTCATGGTATTCTTGTTTGAATCCCTGAGGGGGTGGGGGAGCCGCAGGAACAATAGGTTCTGACATTTGCCGGTGGTAATTAGGGCGATTATCTCCAGGAACTCCTGACTGAGGAGGGAAGGGGTGGCAGGGTTCAGACAGCTGTCTCTGAAATCTGCAAGAACAAAGTAGTTACACTGTTTAAGTAAGAATAGGATGAATACTATGATTTAAGCACTGAGGATTACAAATTCAAAGTACTCATTAATGCTTATTTCTGGATATTTTATCCTTTTCCCCAAAATTATATCACACATTTTAAATCTCTTGAGTCAGGGACCGGCCCCCCCCCCCCAAAAAAAAATTACTACATCATGGTTTATTTTCCATGCGTGTTTACTTCATGCACAGTCTATGTGTATAGTTGTGCCAGATTATGTATCTGAATATATAAAACCAACTATTTGCAAATATCACTAACATTAGGTTATGTTTGTTCATTGATTCATTCACTCATCTGTAGACAGAATTAATTTTTAAAGACCAAAGAGTATTTAACCAGAAATTAACTAGTTAGAAAACGTAGTTCTAAAAAAAAAAAAAAAGAAAGCCATATGTAATAGCAATCAAAACCAAAATCCCTAAGAAAAATTACAAAATGTGTAGGCTATACAAGAAAACTTAAAACTTTTCTGAGCAACAGATCTAATTAAAGACAAAATGTTTAGGACTTGGAAAGTTTTCACTCACTGATTCTATAAAAGCAATGCCTTCCCAACCAATTCAACAAAATGAGTCTAAATTTTATTTAAATGATTAATTGTGAAATAATGCTCTACTAGATATTGACAAATATCATTAAGCCACAACACAATTGGAATACAAAGAATGAAATGTATGTCAAAGTAGCGACTAAGTCACAAACTTAGAATAAGTCAAGAATATTCCAAAATTTTCTATTTGTCAAGGTTAGCATTTCAATAAGTTGGGGGAAAGATCCCTGTTTTATACCATATGCCAAAATAAATTTTATTAAAGATTTCAATGTGAAACCATGATAGTAAACATATACAAAAAAATAATCTTGTGTGTGTGGGGGAAACCTTTCTATATATCATACCAATAGCAGAAATCAAGATAAACATGGGTATGTATCCTCGCATAAACTTCTGTAAGTCAAACACCAGAAACAAAACCTAAAGAAAAACAAACTGGGGGAATAATTCTGTAATAGTCAGAAAATAGCAGAAATAAGACCCCAAATTAAATTGAAAATCTCTAGCAGCTATAGCAATGTTCATATGGTTTGATATAAGGGCCATGCTTTGTATTCTTAGTAGCCTACAGAATGAAAACCTACCCCCAGCTCAAGAATGTTGCAAAGCAAGAGAATAAAAGAATATGGATTGCGGTGAGGGAAATTAATAAAAGATGGACATGCCAACAGAAAAAAAAATGGGTAAAGAACACAAATAGGGAAATCACTAAAGAAATCCAAATGGTCATAAACAAAGTTCAACTTCATCAATAAGCAAAATAAATCTAAAAGTCAACAATGTAAGCCTATAAGGAATCCTATCAATGCTACTGCTGCTAAGTCACTTCAGTCTTGTCCGACTCTGTGCGACCCCATCCCTGGGATTCTCCAGGCAAGAACACTGGAGTGCGTTGCCATTTCCTTCTCCAATGCATAAAAGTGAAAAGTGAAAGTGAAGTTGCTCAGTCATGTCCGACTCTTTGCGACCCCATGGACTGCAGCCTACCAGGCTCCTCTGTCCATGGGATTTTCCAGGCAAGAGTACTGGAGTGGGGTGCCATTGCCTTCTCCGAAGAATCCTATCAATAGCTTTAAGCAAATAACTTGATCTGAATCAATTTGTGACATCTAAGGGCCAACAGATTTCTAGAACATCAAGATTTAAAATCTTAGTGAAGAGATTCGTGTGCAGAATAAAACACTTTAAATCAGGACTCTCACTCTGAGTCTTTACTAACTTACCAATAGCAGTACCACAAGATCCTTTATAACAGGAAGATCCCCAAACTATTTTACATACATTTATCCTTTTATACCAAAAGCACCAGGATCTGATTGATGAAATTACTGAAACAAGTTTTATGAACTCTAAGGATCAGAGGGTACTGAATGCTGTGACAGTGGACTGTCAATCAGGAATGATTTTCAAGGTTATTGCTATTTCAGGAAACCCTTGCATGGTCTTTGAAGTATAAATCTGAAACTTGTGTTTAGGTTTGATATTTGGAATACAGTCACCAGCAACAGGCTGCAAACCTGATTTTGTAAAGAAAATTCTGAAGTGGGCAGGAAAGGGAAGATATTCTTTAGGCTTACTTTCATTAAAGTACCCAGAGCTTATGCCAGCAAGAACAGTAACAAGGGCACCCACTGTCCATGTCTTCTCCCCTCCTGACTCTGCAACCTTCTAGCACCTTCCAAGGTGACCTCCCCAAATCACTTCCTTGATGGCTCTGAGATGGCACGGAACCAACTCCGCTCTGTAACCAGAGCCAGTGCAGCTGACAGGCCCATCACTTCACTTCCGCTCGGCGCTCATCTTCTCGCTTTCCAGAATGAAACTCTAGAGTTGGCCTAGTCCGACGCCCTCAGGAAAAGGTGCTTCCATATGGGTACCAGCCAGCAACCTTCATCCCCTCCCTGCAGCATTACTTTAAGGATGTATGAAGCTTACAGGCCTGGGATCTGTGGAACACATTCTACAACTGGGATTGGCTTGTCCTGGTTTGTTTTGAGAGAGCAGGAGTGGCAAAGGGCAGCTTAAGGGTAGGTCATAAAATCAACATATTTGGAAGAAAGATTTCTCTCTGAGCTTGCTGCTGATAACAGCTTTTATTTGCAGAGATTAGTAAAGTAATTCAGTTCTTGTCCTCAAAATACACTCTGTGCACTTCAACCACTGACCTTCATTTGAACCCCCTTCCCGCAATGCAATCCTTTTGAAGTAGCTGAGAATGTGTTGTATACATAGTACAGCTACAACAGAGATGCCTGTTGTTTACTGAGGCAGGCAATCATTTTCCAAGGAGGGAAGGCTTGGTTCCTAACAGACCCTCTTCCTCCCCCCACTAGCCACCCCGCCCTCCACCCCCACCCGTTATCCCAGCAGAGCTCAGGCCATCATGAGCTCACAGTTGGTGAGCAAAAGGACACTTCTGACTACTGAGCAAGCCTATATTCAATAGGTTACAGATTAAGGCTTTCTCAGTGCCAGTTTATTTAAAGAACCAGTTATTTATTTATTTGTCAGATTTATATAGCGCCTTTCCTCCCAAGAGCTCACCCACGCTACCAACATTTGGTTTACATTATGAAAACCGTTAGATGCTTTTTCTGCATTTCCTTTTTGGTTTCTGCTGCCAACACAGAGTAAACACAATACTTAGAGAAAAAAAGGAGAAAAGTGTGGATTCAACGAAGGCTACACAGTGGCCCTGGGTGCCAGGTGAAGGAGTGAGCGGTTCAGAGGTCAGCTGAGATGATAAGGAAAACTGGCCAAGAAACCACCACCACGTACTCAATATTCCCATTAGGGCAAAGAAAAAATTGCAAACAGCAAAGCAGCACAGCTCGGTAAAAGAGGCTCTGGCTGCAAAGCTGGCACATCCTGGGCTGAAATCCAATCTTTATAACTTACTGACCCAAGGTCACAGAGCTAGTTACATAACTGCTCTGAGCCTCAGTTTCCTCATCAGGAAAGTAAGAACAATCAGGTTACTTGTCCCAAAGATCTGTTGTAAAGGTTACATAAGACAACCCATGTAAAAGGTCGCAGCACACTGCTAGGTTCTTAGATACACATTACTCTCAGACATCAACTATCCAACCTCCTCCCCACAGCCTGCCACAAGCTAAATTCAGAAATTATGCAAAATGGTAGGGAAGATCTTAAGGAACTGGGAGACTTTCACACACACAAGAGTCCCCTTGCTACCTAGGCAGCCTTTAGTCTCCTTTCTCAGAAAGAGAATGCTGATTTTTATTCCAGGTTGCATCGTGCCACCCAATTTCAATTAATATTTATTTTCCGGCCATATACCAAGAGCCAGGCACTGTTACAAAAGAAAACCCAAACGCTGCCCCTAAAAGCCCACCAAATAGCTCTGAAACAGCTCTCAGAACTTTGTGTGAGGCCTGTCGGCAATTAGACTCAAACTGGCCCATCCAAACTGTGACAGAACACAGAGATGAGGAACCAAGTATGCCTTTTAAAGGCCTAGATATTTGATTTTTCAAGATCAAATATGGAAGGTGATGTAAATACAAGATCTTCCCAGGAGATTAGATGGTAAAAGTATTAGTTTTTTATGTACACAACATTTATGAGTCTAAAGATGAAAAGATTAGGGGTAGAGAACTTTACATTTTTAAAACTTCAAACAAGAAGCCAGAAGTTTCTAGGTAATAGTATCTATATCATTTTAAGAAGATTTCTTTAGTAGTTTTCTTTATGGAACATAAAAGTGATTTTTAAAACAAGATTGTCATGTCATGTTTGAGTATTTTCCCTATGCCAATGTGATTAAGTCACCCAATGAGTCTATGTGTAAGTATCTAGTAGTCTCCCATTTTTAGATAAAGAAACCAAAGCTTGGGAAAATTAAATGCCTCCCTGAGGTCACACAGATACGAAGTAGCAGAGTTGGGATTCAATTCCAGATCTGTTAACCTGTTCAACTCCAGAGCCTATATTATTCATACAATTGTTTCTATAATTGTTTTTAAATACCTTCTTGATGACATTTAAATATCATACAGTCCAGGTAACTAGAAAACTTAAGTTTGGAAGTTCAGAAATATACATTTGAAGAACTCTAGGACTGAAAAAATAATAAACACTTGAAACTTAATTTTTAAAATACCACAGGTCAGAACTTGTGACGTATAGCTAAGGCAGAACTCGGGCAGGGAGATCAAATAATCGATTACTTGTAACCAGGATATTTTGGGGAGTAAAAAGAAAAGCTATCAGGAATTACTTTCACAAGCTATGTGACCCAGGAAAAACTGAAGGTATGGTCACCCCAACCTTAGGAGAAATCTTATTTGGTCATGTATTTAGAGTATAAAGAAGCTACAAGTTAGCCAACCAAAGAAGCTAAAACAGAATAAACAAAAAATATAGAAAATCTCAGCAGGAGCAGAAACCAATGAAATAGAAAATACCCAATAGAACAAGCAAATCCAGAGTTGATTTACTGAAAAGACAAGTGATATAACCTCCTAAGACTAACACAGTTTAGATAAATAGAACAAAAAATGAAAAATGGATAAACAGATGATGCTATAGAGGCTATTAAAAGGGCATTGTTGTTCAGACGCTCAGTCACATCTGATTCTTTGTGACCCCATGGACTGCAGCATGCTGACATTAGGAACAGTTTTATGCCAATTAATTGTATTTCTTCTTTATTTTAAATGCACATGGGCTTATTTGCTCCGTGGCATGTGGGATCTTCCCAGATCAGGGATCAAACTCATGTCTCTTGCATTGGCAGGCGGATTCTTTATCACTGAGCCACCAGGGAACACCATATGCCAATTTTTAAAACAAATTTTGAAACAAATTCCTAGAAAAATTTGTTAAATTCACTCAACTAAACAGAAATCCAGAGCAAGATCATAGAAGGTGAGGATACTAAACTAGTAATTAAAAATCTTCCCACAAAGAAAATATCAGGCCCCAGTGGCTGTATTGGTAAATTCTTCCAAAATTTCAAGGAGTGAAAAACCCCGATTTCACACAAGCTATTTTCGAATATATAGAAAGGAAAATATCACTACTCATCTGGTGAGAATAACCTCAATGCTAAAACCCAACAGGGATAATATAAGAAAGGGAAATTATATACCATTCTCAATCATAAATACAGATGCAGGAGTCCTAAATACATGTTGGAAAACCTAGCCCAGCAATGTATAAATGATTGTACATAACAAAGCTTAGCTTATCACAAGAATATGAGATTGGTTTCATATAAAATCAGTACAATTCATCACATAGAAAAATTAAAGGAGAGCTATTCATTTGATCTCAATAGAGGCAGAAGAAGCATTTGATAAGATTCAACGCATATTCATATTAAAAAAAAAAACGAAACTCAGCATCCTAGGAATAGAAGGAAATTTTCTTCAGCTTGATAAAAGGTAAAACAAAAACAACCCTATTTTAAACATAAGGAAATGCAGAAAACGAGCCCACTTAAGATGCAGAACCAAAAAAACTTCCCATACTTGAACCGTTGTTGTTTTTAGTTGCTAAGTCATGTCTGACTACAAGTACACTCCTCAGTCTGCTGAAGGTTCCCTTAAGCATCTATGAAACTCAGTTTCGGATAGTAAAGTGAATTTGTGCTGCCACACATAAAACACTGTTAATGGGAGTGCATGGAAAGGCATGCGTCTGACAGGCTACAAGTGTGACTCACCGCCAAGTTCTTTCCTGTCTAAAAACTACAAAATGTGAAGGACAAAAATGAACAATTAGGTGTAGACTTGAAAGGAAGCAGAAGAGAAAAACCTTGCATATATTATGTCTCTTTAGCATCTTTAGGGAATAAGTAGTTTTCTATTAAATGTAAGCTCATCCTCTAAGCTCTAAAGTTTTGATCACAACCACAGAGAGAACCTTCTCAAACAGGCCATTCACACAACAGACCCTTTCTTGATGACTCTGGGGACTGGGTTCTAACTATCCATTTCAGTGTGGTAGGCTATTGCAATAACTGATGCCCTTAGGGAGCATCAAGAAGTAGAGGATTTTTTAAAAGGGAGTTTTTAAAAAAATTACTGTTGTGTGAGAACCTTCTCCAGCTGTAAGTGAGCAGGGGCCACACTCTCACAGGGCACGGGCTTCTCATTTCAGTGGTTTTCCTCATTGCAGAGCACAGGCTCCTAGGCATGTGGGCTTCGGTAGTTGTGGTGCACAGGGCTGAGCTGCTCCGAGGCGTGTGGGACCTCCCCAGGACCAGGGATCGAATCCATGTCCCCTGCACTGGCAGGTGAATTCTTCACCGTTGAGCCACCATGGAAGCCCGAAGCAGACGATTTCCCCATCAGGGGTATCTTCTTAAATTTTGCTTTTTGATTTTTTGCTTCTTGCTGTCACATGAGCGTGCAGTGGATTTCAAAATTCCTGTTGAGTCACTAAGTCGTGTCTAACTTTTTGCGATTCCATGGACTGCAGTACACCAGGCTTCCCTGTTCTTCACTATCTCCCGAAGTTTGCTCAAACCCATGTCCATTGAGTCGGTGATGCTATCCAACCATCTCATCCTCTGTTTCCCCCTTCTCCTCTTGCCTTCAATCTTTCCCAAAATTTCTAGATGCTGCATTTCTTAGTGGAGTCTCTTCAGTTGAACTGTGGGGACTCAACTTGAGATGGGATGACAGTTTTTCTTTATTCCACATCTGGCCAGTACTATGGGCATAACATACGAAGATTTTTGTACACATTATAAATAGCACAATAAACCCCTGTGAGAGTGGGAAGGTTGAATGAGAAGCAGTCCTCCTTTTCAAGGAGCAGCTGGTCTTTAAGGATAAATGAAACATGTATGAACATGCCAAATTACATGGCATTTTTTTCCTCCTTGGGGGGAAGAAATCACGAATATAAATCGTGGCTTTCAAATACAGTATTTATCTCCTAAAACGAATTTTGAGTCGTAAAGAATTATATACTGATGATATAAAACATTAAGAATATAACTGACTAGATTATATAGTCTTAGCTAACAATCACTGTCAATAAACAAAATATCTTGAAGACAAGATATTGAGTGAAATATGGTCTAAAGAAAGGGATATACATCATGGTTTTTAAACCTCAAAAGAGCTTGTTCTCCTCAACTGAAGGAATAAGGCACTCAGCAAAACAAAAAAATAAAGGTGTGACAACATGGGTTTAGATAAATGATGTAGGAATTAAGTAGGATTTTGTAGTTTTAAGAGAAAGTCCTGCTAGTTTAAAGAAATAGATGGATAAAATTCAAGGTCGAAATGGATTTTTCAAGGTCCCTTACTTAGCTTTTAGTACATTGTTAGCAACCCCTCTCCTCTAAGCATAACCAAAGTGGGGTACTTATGTTTTTGGTTTCTAAAGGTAGGACCTGGTATTTGGCTATGTGACTTTTAGGAAGTCCTTTAGATGCTCTGAGGTCTGATTTTTTTTTTTTTTTCAATCTGTAAGATAGGGTTGTTTTTGTTTTTTTTGTTTTTGATCTTGCCTTTGTTACAGAGCTATTTAGAAAATCTCAGATAAGACTAATTTCCTTCTATCCTGCAAAATACCACATTTTTGTTATGGGGCTAATTTTGAAGTAACATTCTCTCTAACTTAAAAGCACAAGAAAAACTCCAGTTACTAACTAATCTACTCCACTTTCAAGCAGGCATAAGTTATTAAATGTGTAGTTACACAAAGGAAACTATAAGTAAGGTGAAAAGACAGCCCTCAGATTGGGAGAAAATAATAGCAAATGAAGAAACAGACAAAGGATTAATCTCAAAAATATACAAGCAACTCCTGCAGCTCAATTCCAGAAAAATAAATGACCCAATCAAAAAATGGGCCAAAGAACTAAACAGACATTTCTCCAAAGAAGACATACAGATGGCTAACAAACACATGAAAAGATGCTCAACATCACTCATTATTAGAGAAATGCAAATCAAAACCACAATGAGGTACCATTACACGCCAGTCAGGATGGCTGCTATCCAAAAGTCTACAAGCAATAAATGCTGGAGAGGGTGTGGAGAAAAGGGAACCCTCTTACACTGTTGGTGGGAATGCAAACTAGTACAGCCGCTATGGAAAACAGTGTGGAGATTTCTTAAAAAACTGGAAAGAGAACTGCCATATGACCCAGCAATCCCACTTCTGGGCATACACACTGAGGAAACCAGATCTGAAAGAGACACGTGCACCCCAATGTTCATCGCAGCACTGTTTATAATAGCCAGGACATGGAAGCAACCTAGATGCCCATCAGCAGATGAATGGATAAGGAAGCTGTGGTACATATACACCATGGAATATTACTCAGCCATTAAAAAGAATTCATTTGAACCAGTCCTAATGAGATGGATGAAGCTGGAGCCCCTTATACAGAGTGAAGTAAGCCAGAAAGATAAAGAACATTACAGCATACTAACACATGTATATGGAATTTAGAAAGATGGTAACGATAACCCTATATGCAAAACAGAAAAAGAGACACAGAAATACAGAACAGACTTTTGAACTCTGTGGGAGAAGGTGAGGGTGGGATGTTTCAAAAGAACAGCATGTATACTATCTATGGTGAAACAGATCACCAGCCCAGGTGGGATGCATGAGACAAGTGCTCCAGCCTGGTGCACTGGGAGGACCCGGGGGGAATCGGGTGGAGAGGGATGTGGGAGCGGGGATCGGGATGGGGAATACGTGTAAATCCATGGCTGATTCATATCAATGTATGACAAAACCCACTGAAATGTTGTGAAGTGATTGGCCTCCAACTAATAAAAAAAAAAAAAAAAAATGTGTAGTTACTAAGCTTATCATACCTGACTGCAATTTCTATTGTGTTGTGAGTGGCTCAGTCGTGCCTGACTCTTTATGACCCCATAGACTACAGACTGCCAGGCTCCTCTGTCCACGAAATTCCCTAGGTCAGAATACTGGAGTAGGTAGCCATGCCCTCCTCCAGGGGATCTTCCCAACCCAGGGACTCAACCTGGGTCTCCCACACTGCAGGCAGATTCTTCACAGTATGAGCCAGAATCGGACTAGGGATTTTAGTTTGTCTCATTTTCTGTGTGCAATCCTATATCTACAAGCAAAATCACTTGTCATGTTTCTGGTGTATTTTGCATCACACAGATATCATTATCTCATTAATAATAGACAAGCACAATAAGAACAAAATTGAGTACTGGGCACTTGATTCTTAGAAAGAAAAAAAAAAAGCTGAATAGGTGTGGGGGTAGAAGACAGGGGTGCACCATGATTTCTCAAAGTATGACAGTAATATTTCCATGTCCTGCCCCAGACCCACAACTCCATCCCTGGAGTAGAGCAAGAAGTCTACACTACTAATAATCCCCCGCTGAGGACTCCTCTAGTACACCTTCAGAGTTGATAATACAGTGCTCTGGTATAGAAGCCCAAGAGCCCGTGTTTGTTTGTGTTATATCTATCCAGGCACCTGCCCTTCACCTCAGTTCTCTCAAGGATCTCAGTATCACTCCATGTGTGGGTGAGGTCTTGATTTCAGACCCACCACTCCTAAAGGCGGAGGGTAAGGGGAGGTGAGTGCAAGATGGAAGGCAGATTTCAGGTAGGAATCACCCCCTAAAAGAAATATCTACTTTCTGGCTCCTGCCTTTGGATACCTGAGGCCAGACACTCAAATAGCAGGGATCAAATGTCCTAGAGGCCAGGTAGCCTGGAGACAAACCTACTCCATCACTGAGACTAAGGCATCCTATCTTCCAGGGCTGTAGGAAGATGAATAACTACCAGCAGAATTAGTAATAGGAGATTCTCCCCCAGTTCAGTCAGCCATTGACACAACTGTTTACACAGGCTCCCTGGACATGAAACGGATTAAGGGAAAACATGAATAAGAGATTTAACACAAAGTGATTTTCCTTTACATATGGTATAACAAATTAAAGTTGGCTAATTATTTCAAATACAAAATATATACCCCACCCCAACCCGCCTCTTCAATTAATAATCTCTGCATAAAATCAGAAAAGACAGTTTAAAATCACAAAACCGAAATTATTGAAATAAAAATGGTATCCAGGCCCGAGTTCACAAACTGGCAGGCCTCGGGGGATGATTCTGCCCACAGAGATTTTGTTTAGTCTGCAAAGTATTACTGCTGTTTTAAATTTGAATTAGTTGCCAGCTTTAAAAACAAAAACAAAAACCCTGGAATTTCTACACTAAAATTCCAAATTTCCATATTCTCTTAAAGAAGTACAACTGCTGATACAAGCTAGTGACTAGCAAAAACTTTGATATACCTGCCTCCTTCAGATGAAGCGGCTCCCTGTGGAAACTGAGGCCCACCACTGAGCCAGCCGCCAGTCAACACTCTCTCCCTTCAGGTCCCATATACCATATGTGGCCCCTGGATCAGCAGGGGGATAAACACTAACCAGACAAATGATGTGGTTCTTTACGGTGACTTTCACCACAAAGGGGGAAGGGAACTGGAACCAGAAAGGAGTGCTTGCTTTTTTCCGCATTTCATCTAGAAATAGTGACCTCCAATTAGATACCAGCAAGCATCTGGGTTGGACCAGGCCAGAGGAAGATAACTTATATATTCTTCCTCTCCTGCCTCCCTCCCCCAAGCAGAGCAAGAAAGGCAGAAAGGACAAACAACAGTCGCCACCTTGCAGCCATTGGTAACCACAGGTAACTACCTGCCTACGTTATCACTTCATTCCAGAGGGACTGAAATAAAAAGGCCCCCAGAATATCCTGTATTATGGGAAGGCCACAAGCATGCAAAGCTAGAATACCACAGATAATGAACTTCAAAGGCTGGGTCCTAACAGGTTAAGTTTGGTACTTGCAGAGTAGATTCCTTTTTACATCTGAAGTTTTTCTGAGAATGAATGACTTTGGACAAGTTATTCTGATGCCTCTATTTCCTTATTAAGAATGCAGAAATACCTGGAGCGAAATCAAGATCTCTATCTTAAAAGTAGATAATTAAAAATACAGTCCTCAGGTAATCCCCTACTGTGAAAATGTATTATAATCAAATGAGTAATAACACCTCTGATAACTCAGCAATCTTCCCTAATACGTAAGTAAAATGGTAATAAAGTATTTATGGGTAGCATAAACCAAGGTGTGATTCTAGCAGGCAGCATCCAATGAGGAGCCAGGGAAGCTGCCCTCAGCCAGGGTCAACAGACCTGAGCAGGTCCATCTTCCTCTGCTTCTACAATGGGGGAGAGTACAAGCTACCTCTCCCTTACCTACTTCATAAAGGTGTTGCAAGGCCTATGTCCCCTCTGCAGTACCTTAGGAGAAGGGTGATATGTTGTTTAGTCGCTCAGTCATGTCTGACTCTCTGCGACCCCACTAGGCTCCTCTGTCCATGGACTTCTCCAGGCAAGAATACTGGAGTGAGTTGCCATGCCCTCCTCCGGGGGATCTTCCTAACCCAGGGACTGAATCTAGTCTCCTGCATTGCAGGGGGATTCCTTACCATTGAGCCACCAGGGAAGCCCCATGGTGATAATATAAACAGGTCATATTCATATTATTAGTAGTCCTACCTCACAAGATGCCTCAGTGGAATGAGAACTTTATAGGTACCTGGTAAATATGACTACTACTTCCCCTCTCCCTGGGAGATAGAGGGGTGGGAGGAGGTGGTAAAGGAAGCCCAGATCAGCACCCACCTCTGTTCTGATGGATACTGGTTTTCAGGCATCATCTTTGGCATCTGCAAGGGCTGATGTGGCGGCCGGGGGACCGCAAAGGTTTGCTGCTGTGGTCCAGGTTCCGGAAGCGAATGAGGGGTGGGGGCGGGGCCCACACCTGGGACTGGGCCAGCTGCAGGGCCATGTGCCGCCGAGGTGGGCAGAGTTGCCTGAGGTGGGGGAAATAGGGAATTCTGATGGGTGGGAGACAGGGGGGTGGTTGGAGGGGTTAATGGCTTGAACCCAGAGGGAGGCTTCCTATCATAGGCACTGTAAACAGAAAAAGAGAAGGAACCATTTAGCCGCAATGAAGCCATTAGCGTGGTCACCAGGTCCAGCAGAACTCGAGGTTGCAGCCCACGGTTGCCAGGATATGACAGCATTAACATAGTTAAATTGCTGGCAGCCCCGAGGGAATATTTGTACCTCTGAAAAGTGACAAACACACTGCGTCACAGGGACTTGTTTAACACTTCTAGTGATTCTTCTCAAAGATAATTTTAGCCTCAGCTTCCGGTTTCCTTTTTCCCCTTTTCTAAAAGAATTCTCCATGTATGCGCATGCAGGGGTGGATGGATGAGGGGAGAAATGAGGTCCTGGGGGAGTTTTCTGGCACCCTCTCCCAAGAATTCCAGGGTTCCCAGGAACTAGAACCTTTGGAAGACAAATTTCTGCTGTAACATCACTTAACAAAGCTTCTCCTCCCCTTTTCAGGCAGATCTATGTTTATCTTCTAGAGCAAAGAATGATTTAAAATTAAAGCTTCATTCCTGGGGCTTGGATATTCTTAAGTAAAGGGCACTGGCATGGGGATTTTCTTCATATATTCTGATGTGAAGATTACTTCTTTGGTGCTTAAAGTTCACATTAACATATGATGGACACGAAGGAGCATATAGTCCCTCCCTTGAAGCCACAGATCAAATAGCCCAGCATTCAGGGTTCTTTCCCTTGGGAGGGCTCAGGGCCCCATGAAATCAGTCCCCTGCAGGGCTGATTTAACAGTTCTGCACGTTACATGCAGACAAAGCCCATTTGGACTGGCTACAGCTAGAGGATCATTATACTGCCACCAGAGACGGGTGCGCTACGCTGAGCGTATGCTGAATAATACTGGAAACAATCAACGTGCCGGCCACTTCCTGGCCAGCCTTTCTCTGGCTCCACTTACCAATAGTTGTAGAGGCACTTTTCTCCATAATTAGCACCAAGAGCCTGCTCGTGGCTACAGGACGACAGCTCAGAGGAGGGGCTGTGCAGCTCCCGTTTGATCTTGGTTGGAGGTGGGGCATGAAGCACCACTGAAATCAGAAGAGGGATGAGGGGAGGGACAGAGAGGACAGTGATTAACAGGGAGCACAATGCTTCCTTCTGCAAACCCTATTTTAGCTGATTGTTCTTGGAACTCATGTCCAGTCACACGCCAGAGGAAGCCAAACACTTAACACAGAGCCTTCCATCTAAAACCAACGAAAAGTTCTTTAAAGTCAGAAATCATCATCTGACACTTTAAATTAGCCAAGGCTTTTTTTTTTTTTTAATCCCCCCCCACCCCCAAACTTTTTCTGTGTTGGGTCCACTGCCTGGAGGCTCTGAAGCCCTTAAAGATCCTGTAGGTGACGGTGCTTCAAGAAAAACACAGGTGTGATAAGAATACCAAGGATTGCAGACAAGAACAACTCTGTTTCTGAGAAGGACAAAACAGCCAAAAATATACTGGTAGACATTACATGTTAGCTTATCTAAGGCTTAAAATTGCCATGGTGAAAAAAAAAAAAAAAAGAGGTGTATATACAAATTAAATATGACTTAAAAAATATGATTTTAAAGTCCTTCCTCAAGCAACTCTAAATATTAGTTCTGAGTAAGAAATACCCAATCTTTAGGGGCACTTCAAAAACTTTTAAACTTTATATTGGAGTACAGCAGATTCACAATGTTATGATCATTTCAAGTGCCCAGCAAAGGGACATATCCATGCCTTCATTCTCCCCCCAAACTTCCCTACCAACCAGACTGCCACACAGCATTGAGCAGACTTCCCTGTGCTACACAGTAGGTCCTTGCTGGTTTTCCACTTTAAACACAGCAGTGTGTACATGTCAATCTCAAATTTTCAAAAGCAAAGGAATACAACGATGGACCCCAAACCACAAATAAGGAGAGGCTAGCTACATACGGGAGGCCTGGAAAACCTCCATGCTTGTGTCTGCTTCATGCCTTTCCAGTGCCCTACCAGGAAGGGCAGGCGCTCATAACCAATCCTTTCACAGATGGTGCCAATTACTCTTCCTAAATTGACAGTATACAGAGCTGCTGCTTTGTTTGGAAGTTGATCGAACATTCCATATGTGATGCTGAGATGGCAGAGGAGTTAAGAGTTTTTCAAATGTATCTCGGGGCTAACTCATTTTAAAGAGGGTGCTTTACCCAAAGTAGAAGGGCAAACTCTTAGAAGACACTGTACTGTAAGGATTGTCTTCTGGCTATGGGCAAGAAATGCTACTTTCTGCCAGGTGTCTGGGAGGGAGAGGAAAAGGAACGAGTTAAGCTTCCCTACTAGCTGTTATCCACTGGATCAAAGTTCTCATTAAATGGCTAACAGTGCTTAGTCTCTGGTGACCCACCGAATTTTTCTGTTGCACTCAATGTTTACTCCTGAGCCATCTTCCAGAAGTTTGGTTTTCTTAGTGATTTATATTAGGCAGAATTAGTGAAATGACAATTCTTTTCTAAGACTGAACAATCTTCCTGCCAACTGGTCTCTCAGGTGCCTCCTCCAACCCTGAATTCTGGACTCAGAAGTTAACAAATGAGACTGAAGACTACATATGACAAATTTATAAAGCAAAGTCCTGCCAGTGACTGACTGGCAAGGGCAGGTTTTCATAATTCCTTTCCTACAAAACGCCAACTGCTTTTCCCGAACACACAAAATAAGTTCGGAACTGGCAGATTATATTTAGAAGTCATTAGAGTCTCTCTCGTGATTTTTTTGATGGTGACATCATGGCAGCCAACCCTCAATTGCTATCAAATGTTTTCAGACATTCAGACACAGAAAATGGCTAAACTTGTTCTTGTTAGAATGTTGTTGGTAAACGAGAAGGGAGAGTCGGGTGTGCAGGGGGATGTTCCTGGTTCTCGGCACTGCTTCTGGGTCATTGCTTCTTCTCTTACCAGTTTTCTGTCATAAAAGTTCTGGCAAGATAATGAGGACTGGTGATGATGCCCCAATGTAAGCAGCAGTTACATGTACTAGAAAGTACTTTTCTGATTTTATTTAAAGAAAATCATTTACAATCACTTCTCCTAAGTTTGGAGAGTAAATAGTAATGGCATTGTTCAATTTTCCATTTCAGGCTTCAGAAACGTTTTGACATTTTCACCGTATTATAAAAGTTATCAGTTCTACTGACAAGATTAATACCAGAGGGTAAACCAGTTTTCCAGAAAGCAAACTTTTATAATGACTTCAGAAATACCATATACCCATTTTGAAAGTCTTAAGCTTTGGCTAATTCTGATATCTGTGGGTGCTCAGTTGTGTCTGACTCTTTGAGGATCCATGGACTATATAGCCCACAAGGCGCCTCGGCCAATGGAATTCTCCAGGCAAGAGTACTGGAGTGGGTTGTCATTCTCTTCTCCAGAGGATCTTCCCAACCCAGGGAAGAAACCCATGTTTCTTGCATCTCCTGCACTGGCAGGCGGATTCTTTACCACTAGCGCCACCTGGGAAGCCCAATTCTGATGTCTCAATTTCCTCAAATCCACACGGCATTCCTAGTGTGTACCACGCCATTTTGGCTCTACATCATATGGTACCTTCTATTATACCATAACTGTCCTATACCTGGAATCTTATGTTCTCTATCCAAAGGAGGAGTTCAAGAAGTAACTGAGTGCTGTGGTTTGGATTGTTATAACCTCCCAAATTCATACGTTGAAATTCTAATGTCCTATGTGATATTAGGGAGCGGGGCCTTTGGGAGATGATTAGATCACAAGGGCAGAGGTATCTGAGGACACAAGTCTATGAAAGGAAGCCCTAACCCAGCCATGCCGACACCATGATCTCAAACTTCTTCCGCTTCTAGCTTCCAGAACAGTGAGAAATAAATTTCTGTTGTCTATTAGCTCCCCAGTCTGTAGTATGGTTGTTTAATTGCTAAGTTGCATCTAACTCTCTGTGACCCCATGGACTGTAGCACGTCAGGTTTCCCTGACCTTCATTATCTCCTGGAGTTTGCTCAAACTCATGTCTATTGAGCCAGTGATGCTATCCAACCATCTCATCCTCTGCTGTCCTCTTCTCCTTTGCCTTCAATCTTTCCCTTCAAGCTCTACTAAGATTCAGGGGTTATATTTCCAATTAAGTTTTAGCTTTGAAGGCAGGGTCCACATTTGCCTTTCAAGGCTAGACATGATGTTAGTCATTATTTTTTTTTCCCCTTGGGAGTCAACCATTCGAAGGAGGGAGAATAGAGTGGAATATGGCAGGAATGATATTTGGAAGTTTCACAGGTAACGGACAGGAAAGCCAGGAGGGGCCGTGTGAGGGGTAAGGAAGGAGGCTTGGTCTCCACAGAGAGGTTGCTGGGTCAGAGGATGTATGAAAGAGCCTGACAGTCATATGTGTGTGTTTTAAGTAGGAAAGTAGAAGCCCAAGGAATACTCGTAACTTTTAACCTGTTCCCTCTTTGTAAAATGAGATATATGATGCTGCCTTGAGAAATAAAGAAAATAGCACAGCACCTTGCAGATGGTGTTATGATGTTGTATAATCATACACTATGGTTTCAAAAGTAGAGTGCTTACCTTCTCACAGATGACTTACTAAACCATGACAGAGACTGAGGACTATAAACCATGGCAACGAATCACAATTAACAGAGGAGCATGAACTCCTGAAGAAGTTTAAGAAAAAAAAAAAGCTGTTTGACTATTTGAATTGATAGACATTTTCTACAATAGAAAACTTGAGTTTAATTAAGCTCAGTTACAGAAGATGGACCCATAAAGCCAATGATGCCCTATGAACAATTTCTTGCAAATAAGGGCTACCTTCCTTATCGCAAAGATTTCTTTCATTCATTCATCCATTGATTCATTTGCTGAGTATCTTCCATGGGTCAGGTTCCTGAAGGTGCTAGGGATATGCTGATAAACAAAATAGACATGGTGGTCTTCTTCCTCATGGCATGCATAATTTAGTGAGAGATCTGACTTTTAGCATCTTCCGATAAATGTAATTAGAGTTGGACTAGAGTCTCATAGTCCACTTAATTTAGGCCTTTACATTTATGGAGAAGGACCCTGAGGCCCAAAGGAGTTAAAGGAATGGCTTGAGGTCTTAAAGCTGCTGATACTGGAGAGGAAAGGAAGGAAGAGCGCCCCCAACTGTCATCTCGGTCATCTACCACATTGACAGAAATGGGTGATACTGCACTCACCCACTATGTTCATCAAAAAGAGGACATAAACCCTGTATTCAATGAAAACAACAAAAATACCACACTACACCTGATTAAGAGAGAGTGTTCTAGAACAAAAGAACAATGGATAACTAATACCTCTGGAAAAGAACCAGGTAGACCAAGAAAGAGGCAACCAGACGGATCCCTTCATTGGCTGTGGCCAGTTTACTTAACATTATTTTATCCAATCTTCCAAACCCAGTGAGAAAGCTACTTTCATTGTCTCCATATAAGAGATAAGAAAAATCAAGGCTCAAAAGGTAAAGTGCCAAAGTCTCACAGCTCTAAGTGGTTAGTATACCAATCAGTTGTCAGTCATTCCATTATATTGCCTCCCAAATGGAATCTGAGCAAAAAGAACTAAATCAAAAAGGGATTGAAAGAAATAGGGAAAGAGATGGAGAAAGAAGACAACACCAGAGAAGCAGAAGAGCATTATTTGCCAGTTCTCGGGGTCTATATCCTCGTGTTTACTCTGTACTCTCCAGCTGCTGACATGCCTGACACATCTGAAGCCACTCAAGGACTTACACTTTCTCCTGTCTCTAGGTCCCCAAAATGCCCAGGTTCCCTCCCTCACTCTTACTTGCAACTAACATCTCTTGATTCTAGCGGTTTCTACTTCTTAGTCCTTGCCTCCCATCCTAGTATTCCATCTATAAGATCTCATTCCCCCTTCTATTGTCCAGCTAATCAAAATCTTTTCAGATAACTGCAGGCACTGTGGAAGACCTGGCATCTACAGCCAGTCACTGACCAGCTAGATGCCACATTGTTGCTGTGGATACTGTCGTGCACCCCCAAATGCCCCGCCCCTCCTGAAGTTGCTGCTTCCTCCTAAATGCCACCTCTGAGACAAGAACATTGTGAGTGAGCTCTCTGGACTTCTATTTGACTATCAGAACTCTGTTAAGGATCTGTACACAAATGAGAGTCTCCGTTTGTCTGGGATAGGAAAGATGGGTTGGCTGGCTGATAAGATATGTCTACATCCGTGGGCATGCAATGCATTGCTCTGCAGACCACCGTAACACCGTTTAAAATTTAGACAGGATGTTCACAAATCAACTAACTTTATTTCATAGTTTCTTTTCTTACTAGGAAACTCCTTGGAAGATTTTTCTATCTAACACCATGATAAAAAATTAAGCCTGTGATCCTAGCCAGTGCAGTAAGTTAAGAAAAATGAATAAAAGGAAAAACGAGAAGGAAAAATAACTCATTCATTTATTCCAAGGTGGGTACATAGAAAATATGAAAGTATCCACCCAGTATGAGAATCAGTAAGCTAACTTACCAAGATCATTCACTACAAGGCAAGTACATAAAAAGAATGACTTACATACACAGTAACCTAAACAATGTAAAATTTAAAAAATACATTTACTATAGCAACAGATAGCATCAAATACCCAGGAACACATCTAATACCTAGGAACACATCTAATAAAAGACATGCAAGGTAGCTAAACTGAACTATAAAACCCCGAGGAAAATCAAAGAATTCTAAATAAATAGAAGAATACATTAGTTCACAGGCTGGAAGGCTTGATACTACAAAGACATTAATTCTTCTCAAATTTATCTATAGGCTCAATATAATCCCAAACAAAATCTCAGTACTCAGAAATGAGAATGAAGAAATTACAATCAAGTTTTAACAGGGACTCTCACAAAAACCCTAAAAGCCAGATACTACCTGACCCCATTTATAATAACATTCAAAAGGAAACAGAATTATTCTATGGTGCTCCAAGTCAGGATGGAGGTTACTCCTGTCTCTAGGGGTGGTGCCTCTTTAGGGAGCATGTAGAGTCTCCTCACTCTCATAAATTCTAGGTCTTGATCTAAATGCCTGTACCATTTGTGAAAATTTATCAAGCTACTCTTGTTATGCATTATTTCAGTTGCTTCTATTCAAACAAACAGCCCTGGGACTTCCCTGGTGGTCCAGCGGTCAGGACTCCACGCCACCAATGCAGGGGGTGAGGGTTCGGTCCCTAGTTGCGGAACTAGGATCCTACTTGCCTTGGGACCCGGCCCCCAAAAAAGGCAGCTCCTGTCCTGGTCAAACAGCACCACTGAGTTAACACTAAGATTTCTTCAAGTTTTAGAAAATCTTTCTTCTGTGATGGTGCAGAAGCAGTCTTTCAAGAAATAACCCAATTGTTTCAAAATAGAAAAAAGTAGATAAACTAACCCATTCAAGAGAAATAATAATTCCCTCTGACAAAATCTGTTTCCTGCCCACAAGTACAGGCCTGTGGATTCTGTCCAAGGCAGCTATGATGCCAGCGCTGGCAGTGAACTTCACTACTGCAGCGCAGAGCTGCAAAACAAAGGAAAACACTTTTGTTGAATGTTACGATAAATGACAGTTTGAGTCAAAAGGAATTTTTTCAGAAAGACATAAACCACCTTGTCTAATAAGCCTTTCCTTTGGTACCTCATGATCGTCAAAGTTTCAATTCGCCACAGCCTTTATTGTGAATACGTACGGCATTTATGTAATAGATACTGAGTGTCAAAGAAACTGCCGATCAGTTATGCTGTGGTCTGAACGGGGCGAAACTAAGCCAGTCCTACTTCTTTGGCTTCACACAGAGGCTCCGCCTGCTTCTCTTAGGTGTTGCTGTTAGGTTTTGTTTTGGGGTTTTCCTCTCCACCTTCTTCAGTTTCATTTTCATTACCTTCATCTAGAGCAGACTCATCTGTCCCAAATCAGCGTGCAGGCCTGACCTCAGGGCAGACCTTATTTGGTTATGCCTGACAGCCATGATCTTACTGTACACGGAAGGTTGTGTCTCATGATGGAAGTTGACCAGGACACTAATACCTGCCTCCACATTGGCACGTCCTTGTGGTTATGTCCCAGTGCCAGCCCCTGTCTCCAGAGCCTCTCACAGCACTTGTAAACGAATGTGGTGCAGATGTACACGGCCATGGTTGAGAGACTTCTGAGGATTCCCAGAGCCATAATCCTACAAAGAAGCTTCATCCCTCAGCTTACTGCTCTCTCTGCCACCAGCGTTGGGTCACCGTTCCTTTCTTAGACCACTACCACCTCACCTCCTTTTCCTCCGGAGTAAGGAATACGTACTGTGTAGTTCCAAGAATGGTGGCAGGGGGAGCCCGAGACACCTGACTGTACTGCTCTTGGTTGTGGCGGTGAGTAGAATACCAGGCAAGAAGGCAGAGGGACATGTCAATTTAAAAATGATGTTGGCAAAATAGAGCACGTGTGGTCTCTACTCCCCTGATTACTCCTAACTTGTCAGGGTGCCCACAGCCAAAGACCAGAGGGGGCTTTAGGTCACTAGATGTGGTGTCCCTTGAGTTCTGCATACAAAGAAACCCCAAAAGACCTACTTTCCAACATACTGCTGACTTTCCTTAGTGCTGGCCTTCCTTGGACAAACTCTGAGACAAACCAAAGACAGACAGTTAGTAAGAAAAGGATAGACAGGCTGAGGTTTATTTAAGTTCTACCATATTACTAGAAGTTGGAAGTAAGTCTTTATTGTAGTTTACTACTACTCTGAGTAGATTAGAAACCATTTCAAACATAAAACATATTCCTAATCTTGGTATTTCTTGTAATTGCTATAGCAAATGACAAGGACAGGAGATAATTCCCTGTTCTGGGAACCAAAAGAGGTTCAAGGGAGATTAAGTGGACAGGTTCTGGCACTTAAAGAATATCTGGAAAAATATCTGGATGCCTTTTGGATTTCTAAACCAAATAAGAGACATGCTCAAACCCGTTTGAATGGATGGTTAGCACTGTTTCTGCCTGGCAACAGTTTCCAAAAATAAAAATTTGAAATGTTATCAAATTTACGGGCACAAGTTCTAAAAGTAGAATTGGTGGAGATACATGGGACTGCCATTTTCTCTAATATCTGACAGTGCTAACCTTTGTAAGCATAAATTAAAAAATTGAATGTAGCAAAAACCACCCATAAATAGTAAAAAATCAACTATTTAGTAAGCTGTGCTAAAAACTGTAAGTCCCTCAAAAGCCTTCTCTTCAAACATGCCACAAACCTCTCCATTTGACTCACTCTGTTCTTTCACCAGTGTTTCAAGGTCAACAACATAACATGGATATGTGGTGAGAAAACCCACAACATAGGGAATTTCCAGGCCTAAATTCAGCATTTCTGTGTGTTTGTGTTTCTATATATCCATTAAATATGTATCCTAAAAAGTCAACTACAAAACAGCTGGCCAGGACTCTTCAAAAAAAAACAGAAAAACAGTCAGTGTTACTGGGGGGAAGACGGCAAGGTGGGCAGATTCTTGTCCGAGATAAAAGATGTAACAATAAGCTTGATGTACAATTTTTATATCCTAGATCAAAAACAATATTGATATCAGTAGTAAAAGACAGCTGGGGAATTCTGAGTATTACTGAATAAAAGTTAATTTTCTTAGACCATGTAGAAGAATGTCCTCAATCTTTTGAGATGCACACTGAAGTATCTGGGGGTGAAATGTGATAAAGCTTGCAACTTTCCAATAACTTGGAAAGAAAATATAGAGAAATGAAGTAAATGTAGCAGTGTGTCTTGAAAAAAAAATCAATAAAATGGCTATTATATCATCTCCTCTGAGATACTTGGAGGAAAAAAAACCTATCTTATGGTTGACTAAACAGGTCAGCAGACATGCTAACAACTTCAAAACCATGCCCTTATACACGCAGGAAGTCACCCCTGGCCTATTACCAAACCTGAAGACTGTCCTGTTTATCTGTACCTTTTACCATGTTTGGATAATACAGCCCCAGGAATCTAAAATTACACAAGGACAAATGTTGTCATACTCTAACATCTAAGCCAGTGGTTCTCAAATATTTTTTTGGCCCTGGCCCACTTAGAAAGGAGGAGGGAACACCCGAGAGAGGGAAAAATAAACTGCCACTGTTATCACCATGACGACTGTCCGTGCCACCTCTACAGCTGCTGGGTAAAAAGACCGCAATTACATAAGTACAAAATAGTAACAAAAGTAAAATCGACCAGCAGTTCCGTATACACATTAATAACACATTTAACAGGAACTAAAACAGAAGCTCAACTCAAGATCACAAAGCATTTTTGGCAAAAAAAAAAAAAAAGAGAATGTCCACTCCTTGTGAATATATGAGCATAACAGGTTTAGAACACAACCAGAAGACAGGACAACTCAGATTTCATCCCCTGAGTCCTCAGGAGGGCACCCTGCACCAACCTGTGCAGGTGACAGAAGGAATGCAAGTTCTCTTCCCCAATGTTCTCCTTCATGCTTCCCTCTAAGCAGCTGGTTTGGCTCCTTCTGTCCAAAGAGGTTAAGCATGGCCAGTGCCCAGAGAGGAGGTTGGAAATGGGTGACCTGGTCTTTTGGTGCCATGAGCACTTGGGGCGGGGAGAAAGGCACAAGAGTTTCTGGGGGCTCCAATTGGCCCAACCTAGCTTATTAGGATAAGGGATCAGAAAAGAGTGGAGCTTAAGACCTAAATTGTGTTAAGTCTGTTGGCTTGGGGAATCCTCTGTGCATTTGTCTTGGGAATCAAGAATGGCAGCAGGACTCTGGGCTGGAAAAGCTCTCCATATAACTCATGGGAAATATGACAAACGTCTGGTACAGCCAACACCTGGGTGAGCAGACCACATCTAGGGGCTGAGATTTCCGGGTAGGTTCATTCTGAATCTCAAACAGCAAGAACAGCTATATTTGTCCTGGGCAAAGTCCTACATGGAGAAAGCAAGGTTTCTGTTCTGGGACAGAATTTATTATCAGTAGGTATAGGAAAAGATCTCTTCATGATTGTCACAGCAATAGTATTCCAGATTTTAAGTAATCTGTTTTCCATCATGCTAATAAATTTACATAGTTTAAGAAATCAAATAAAACTACAAGGTTTATGGTGAGTAACAATAATAATCAGGGTTTTAGACTAGAGATTAATCATGACGGTAGGGAATTATAGTGTTGATTATTCCAGTTTATTACTTCCTTGTTTCTCAGTGAGGACCAAAGGACTGAATATTAATTACCCTTGGTGGTATATCTCAGGGCCCTAGGGTAAAGAATCAACCCTGAAGTAGCAGAATTCATCAATTAACAACTATGGAAGTCCTCCCTATATGGCCAATACCATCTTCTGTACAATAAATAACACAAAAGCCAAATTAGAAACTGATAAAGCTAGTTCCTAGAACATCTGGTGCCAGGAATCAGATTTCTTCCACGCTGCAGGAAAAACCTACAGTCAGCAGAAGACAGGCTTCGGGAATTGGGGTGTGGACAAAAAAAACCCCACTCTACTTTTCATGATTTAGAGCTAGAAATTTGGGGTAATATGGTCGGCTTGAGAAAAACATCTTTGAACTTATTATCGTGACATGGACTACGGGAAAAGGCTATTAGATCCAAGAAATAGGGTTAGAATTACACAGTATTGGAACAGGAACAACCCAAGAGCAAGATTTGAATCTTGACGACTCTGCATGAAGATGGCTGTGGAATACCAGAGTGAAATAATAACCTGCAGAAGTAGAGCTAGGTCTTGCTACAGTGGAAAAAGAGGTGAGGGAAGAAGACACTTCTCTTACTTGGTATAACCTCATTTACTCTTATGAGTATCAATACTTGGAAATTCTAGGGCAGGAACCTTTGGGGGAATGTAAGTCCAGGAATACTTTGTTGGTGAGTTTATATAAAAAATGATAGGCACTTAATTGAAAGATGGTATGCATTGGGAATTTGGGATTAATGCACGTGTGTGTGCATGCATGAGTAGTCACTCAGTCGTGTCCGACTCTTTGTGACCCCGTGGGACTGTAGCTGCCAGGTTCCTCTGTCCATGGGATTCTCCACGCAAGAATACTGAAGCAGCTTGCCATTTCTGCCTCCAGGGGAATCTTCCCAACCCAGGGAAAAAACCCGAGTCTCCTGTGTCTCCTGCATTGCAGGTGGATTCTTTACCAGCTAAACCACTGGGGAAACTGAGAATTGGATGTATATATACTGCTATATTTAATATAGATAACCAACAAGAACCTACAGTATAGCACAAGAAACTCTGCCCAGTATTCTGTAATAAACTAAATGGGAAAAAAATTTTAAACAGGATACATGTATATTTATAACTGAATCCCTCCGCTGTACACCTGAAACTAATGCTACATTGTTAGTCAATTATGCTCCAATATAAAATAAAAAATTTTAACAAAGGTATGGAGACTGTCTCCAGAGAGACACCTTTCAGTTCACAAATGGGGTGGGCAGAAAAACAGGGTTAGCGGGGACATGAGATTACTTCAGAATTCTGAAAATGGAAACCTAGAGGTCTTGAATACAAGTTTAGAAATGAAAGGAAGGAAAAGGAGCTTAAAAAGAAAAAAATGGCCCAACTTTGAAAAGGTATAAATAGCATCAGTAGAGAGCGGTATCTGAAACTCCTGGGAGGTCACCTGCAAAGGCGGTGGAATTTCTCCCGGGAGACAGGAATTAGGAGTTATTGATAGAATGTCTCCCACCTGGGTTTTAAATTAGACAACAGAATTGATACCATGAAGTTAAAACCATGCTCTGTAAGCCCCTCTTCCATTTTGTTTATCAGGGATGACCCTAAATCTCTGCTATAGACTCAAGCTGACAAGAGTGATACGGGTCTAGGTTGTGTCCTCGACAAGTACTGGGCTTGCCAAATGCTGCTGTCTCTGGGGGAAAGGCTTCACGTGGGGCTGGTGTTTCAATGACAAGAAGCTGCAATGCTCATACTGGCTCTGGAGAGTAACATGCTGCTAAATTGTGTTTGGGCGGGACTGCTGCTGCTGCTGCTGCTAAGTCGCTTCAGCCGTGTCTGACTCTGTGCGACCCCATAGATGGCAGCCCACCAGGCTCCCCTGTCGCTGGGATTCTCCAGGCAAGAATACTGGAGTGGGTTGCCATTTTCTTCTCCTATGCATGAAAGTGAAAAGTGAAAGTGAAGTTGCTCAGTCATGTCCGACTCCTAACGACCGCATGGACTGCAGCCTACCAGGCTCCTCCGTCCATGGATTTTCCAGGCAAGAGTACTGGAGTGGGGTGCCATTGCCTTCTCCTTGGGTGGGACTGGTGTTATGGTATTTTATGCTCTTACTGCTCCCTGGAATGTGAAATATATGACACAAGATATTAATATCTTGGAGATATTAGATATTAATATATTGGAGTTCTCAATGGAGAACTCCAGCTCTGAAGATACCAAAGCTCCAGCTTCAAGAACCCCCAGGTTGTAGCTTCTGTTAGACCTCCAAACAAAGCCCTGCCGCTAGGGTAAAAGCAGGAAAAGATAAGTGGCAGTGTTACTTATAAAGGGATTTTAATTTTTCTGTGGAAAAGAGGAACTGACTGGACAAGGGGGTTATACTTTATAGGAAAGGTCTTTATTGGGGCATTTTTATTAGGCTGGGATCTTAGTTGAACTAGAATGTTTATATTTTCTAGAGGCTTCCCAGGTGGTGCTAGTGGTAAAGAACTCGCCTGCCAATGCAGGAGACATAAGAGACATGGGTTGGGTCTGGAAGATTCCCTGGAGGAGAGCATGGCAACCCACTCCAGTATTCTTGCCTGGAGAATCCCATGGACAGAGAAGTCTGGTGGGCTACAGTTCATGGGTCGCAAAGAGTCAGACACGACTGAAGCAACTTAGCATGCACGCACGTTTATGTTTTCTAATAAAGTCATATCGGAGAAGGCGATGGCACCCCACTCCAGTACTCCTGCCTGGAAAATCCCATGGACGGAGGAGCCTAGTAGGCTGCGGTCCACGGGGTCGCTAAGAGTCGGACACGACTGAGCGACTTCACTTTCACTTTTCACTTTCATGCACTGGAGAAGGAAATGGCAACCCACTCCAGTATTCTTGCCTGGAGAATCCCAGGGACTGGGGAGCCTGATGGGCTGCCGTCTATGGGGTCGTACAGAGTCGGACATGACTGAAGTGACTTAGCAGCAGCAGCAGTAAATTCATATAATGGGGAGGAGAGGTGGGTGATTTGGAGGTTTGCCTCTGTTAGGCCCAGCTCAATGACTAATTACATCATCCCACCAAGTTTCCTTCCTCTTCCACTGCCTCTTCCAGCAACAGCAACCACTGGCTGAAATACCATTGGGCAAAGATGAAAAACTAAATTTCACCCATGGAAATCAGTTTGGCAGGTCACTGTATAATGTACATTTGCAACCCCAAAGGTAGAATTGTACCACCCAGGCTGACCACTCAAAATGTGTGTGGGGTCCTCTAGTCTCCAGGGGTGCTCCAGGTTCCCCCTACCTCGTTATTCCCCACTCCAGACAGGAAAAATCATGACCCAAGTCAAGGAAGATGCCCAAGTCCTAAAGGGTGGGCAGGGGGCATAGCTTTGGCTAGGAAGACAAGGGGTCCTCAAGGCCATCTATTTACCTCTTCTGCGGCAAGGGGCTGAAAACGCTGGGAGAGGCTGGGAAGAGGTCAAAGTGATGGGCTAAGCACAGGGAAGCCTGAGTGGCCAAGGAGTCCTCAAGGGGGACCTGTGGGCCAGGGGCGAGTCTGCCAGGGTAAGGAGGTTACTGCTCATGTCCTTGGTTATAGACTAGGAGGACCAGTTTCTAACTGGAATTTAGGATATTGGCCTTATCTTTTCTTCACCTCAACTAGTACTAACGGTAATGACAGGTAATTTTTTTTTTTAAGGATTTCTATTCTAAATCTGGCTAAAATAGATGAAAAAAGACTCTTTAGTACTTTTTTATCCTCCCAAAAGAAGTGGTCATGTTAGTAAGAGGAACCCACCTTGGATGAATGCACTAAATCAGGGATGTCCTGACTTACAGAAGGGAACTGCAGGTCAGAAAGAGGACCTATTATTGAACAGTTACATGTCCTCAGCACAAAACTGCATCTTTCAAATAGTCATTTCTAAACAGAAAACGGGTGTTCTCAAATAGGGAAGATAATCTAATGCCACTGGTAGTAGACAGGTTGGCTTTTTTTTACCTAGATGAACTAGTTTCAGATTTACTTCCTTCAAGTTCACACTCTTGCCACACTTCAGCATTATTCTTGAAACAGCTTGGATTTGTGTAGTTCCTTTTCTTCCAGCGACTCATTTATCCTAACAATTTAGGGCTGTTATTTTAGAATTCCGAAAATGGAAACCCAGAGGCCTTGAAGAGTTAGAAATGAAAGGGAGAAAAAGGAGCTTACAAAAGAAGAGCCCAACTCTGACTGAAGTAGGGCTTGCATATTAGATTCGGGGCTCTGCCATTAGAGAATGTTGCACAGTATGTGTATTCTAATTGCATCAGAGTGTCACATCCCCAAACTCTGGGCTGTGGAGACACCAATATGATAGACAACTTCTTTAACTTTCACCATCAAGAGAGAGGCCTAGAGAGAGCCCTGTTCTCCCAGCTCTGTTGGAGACGAAAGGCTGGCCTCCCCTACTGTAGGCTTTCCATCAGCCACAGCAGACTCTACCATGAGGGGCTGCTCACGATGGAACACATCGTCAGGAAAGGGGGAAACAGGGCAATCCTCCTGAATAGAGAAAAAAATGCAAAACAAGCCTCCTTTAACAGCCCTTCTATAATTTATTCCCAATTCATTTGATTCTCATCCAAACTGGCATTAAAGCAGCAACAATACTTGAAGTGGGATTTAATCACTGTGGAAAATTTTACCTTCAAGTTTAAAATTCATCTTAAAAATGTGGCAGGAGGAAACTCAAACCCTAAGGAAAGTGGCTTCCCTTCCGAGAGAACCATTCCCCTCTATCTGCAGCTTTGCTGCTCCTAAAGGCAGAAACGTATCAAGTGTGTCCAGAGTCCCTATACTGTGACTTCACCCCTCGCACAGAGTCTTACTGGGGTACAGCGTTAGCTGCACAAAATCTAGAGGCAGCCTGGGAAGAATTGGCTAGTGAATGCACTTTAAAAGAAGAATCAGAAAATGAAAAATGGCCCTAGCTCGTTTTTTTTTTTTTTAACCTATTCATCCCTAAGGTCACCCCAAGGACTCTTAGAACTAATGTTACAGACTTACTTCCCTGCAGGCTGGAGGCTGGTGTTGGGGGCTGCTGAACAACAGGGTAGGGAGGGAACAGAATAGAGTGGTGGTGTGCAAAACACATTTCCCCAAGGGTTGGCTGCGATCAGAGAAGGATGCTGTGGCTCAGGCAGAGGTGAAGAAACAAAAGACAGGGGTTCTCTGCTTTTGGACACCGACAGCCTAAGAGAAATTGGTTGCTTCTTGCTTCAACAGGAATGGAAATTGAGAAGCAGGGACTATGTTTAATATGTCAAAATACAGACTACATTAAAGCCCTATGCTGCTATCTCCTTATTCCCCAAGAAATAAAGATTTCAAGACTGGTGGGGAAGGAAAGAAAAGGAAGCTGGGTGGGGAGGAGCAGAAATGTTCTGACTCTGAGCGTACCCCCAGCACAGTGACATGATCACCACTGAATTATTCACTACTAAAATTCAGATTAGGAAATGTGGGGTAGGCCTTCCAGGATCTGGTCTTTACTGTGGGCAGCTGAGTAGAAGAGACATCCCCCCTCTCCTTCTCTTCTACCTTTTCTATGGGAAAAGGATGAAAGACCCTCATTAAGTGCCCTTTCAGGCAATTACAAAGCATTTCCAGGCACTCGGCTGAAAAGTGTTTATGTCAGCTAAGTCCTCCTCAGCCCCTCTGGAGAAGCAGCACAAACACCAGCATCCTCTTACACAGCAGATATCTAGGGTTACCTCCTGAGAGGTTTCAAACTCTCACAAAAGGACACTCTGTCCAGGCCTGTTCTTTTTTTTTTTTTTAATAGGGAAAGGAAGACATCCTTGGAAAACCAATCTATAGCAAGGGAAATATTTCAGCAAAAAAATCCTTACAGCAAAACAGAAATGCAAATAGCCTCATTAGGTTGTGAGGATGAAGAGCAGGAACTAAGAGATCTAAGTTGAAAACCCTGAGAAAATGACACCGGATCATTACTATCAAGTTTTGTTTTCGTTTTTAAGGGACTGTCCCTTATGCTTATCAGACAGCCATGGTCTAGCCCACACAGTCCTTTTGGGGGTGGGGGTTGTCTGTGAGCTGTCAGCCAAGAGCCTGGGAGATGTTTCTGGTGGGCAATACTGAGGCAAGTGTACCTCTAGAAGCTGGCCTAGTTTTGGAGTGAGGAGGCCACTCTAATTTGGGGGTTCATCAGAGGCTGGGTTCATTTTAGCATTTCCTGAGATGTTCATTTGACGAGGCAAGGCATTTGAGTGCCCAGTGGGAGAGTTTACCTGAGCAGCAGTCTGGGAAGTGTCACTTTAAAATGATATGTTTCTGGCCACATAGGGAAAGTAAATGGGAGAGAGACTGCCAAGGAGTAGAGAAGTTATAGCTGGGTCCTCCCATGTTAAAAGGTACATGCGAGTGGTGTGGCAGCAAACACCCCACTAGTTCTTCAGGACTGGAATAAAGACTGGAGAAGAGGGGGCAGGAATCTTCGGTGGAGAGATAAAGCCACAGCCCCAAGGGAACCAAGAGATAAAAGGGTAATATCCTCAGATCAAGTCTCAACACCTCTCTCTCCAGGGAAGCTAAACCACCCTCTCCTATTATCACTCCCTTTAGACAGCTTCAGTCTAAAACGAGAGACAAAGGGGTGGGGGCAGATTGGAGGGTCAGTAACAGCCCTTTGGCCTAAGCCCAGGCCACTAGCCTGGTAGTTGGAGGGTTAAAAATCAGCACTTAAAAGAAAACTCAAACCCTATTAAGCCCAGGCTTGGAGAACAGGGAGCAGCAGGGAAGCCAAAGGAAACTAATTTTGGAGGTTCTCCAAGCTGCCAATCACAAGCATATTTCTAACAGTCCCAGGGTTGTTTGAGTTGGTTGTTTTTCCACAGGCTGCACAATGGGGTCTGGTTATTCATTGAAAAGTCTGCAAGGGAGCCCCGCCCTCCATTCACAACCAATTTGGAATGCTCCATTCAGGCAAGGGGGGTGGGGAACTCAGCAGCTCAGCTCGCTGGGGCAGACGGAGCAGAGCCCAGCTGTCGCCGCAGGGATGCTTGCTCGCCCAGCGCGCAGTGTTTATGTAAGAAATTCAGACACTGCAGGCGCCTGCCTGCTCCACACTCTCCCTAAGACTCAGATGGCCGAGTCCCTGGCTGAAATCTGCAAGGGTGTGCAAGTCAGCTCCAAGTGAGGTAGGCAAGTGCCCTCTGGCAAAAGGAATCTATCTTGCGCTGCCCACTTCAAAAACTGACTGTAGCTACCAGCTGAAACAGACTTCAGCGGTATTTCTCCTGCCCCCAGGGGTGAGCTGGTTTGCATTAGAGGACAGCTCTCTTTGGAAGCCAGCCTTTCCAGACTCCTTGCTTTTCCATTCCAGTAACAGTATTGGGAACCACCTGGTTTCCTCCCCAAGGGAGTGGGTCTCTGGAGACACTCACTACAGGAGTCTGACTTGCAAAGGGGGGAGGGGTCAAGCTACCTATTATGAACAGTTTCACAGTTCCTTTTCCTGGCTTTGCATCCGGCCTGAAAGGTTTATAATACCCCCCCCCCCCCCCACCTCCGCCCCGAATGCTCATGAGACATCAAAAGAGAAAGAAGATCTATAGTCTGTGGGTGAAACCTACTCCAAGGGCAACATAAAGTACAAGGCTAAAAACTGGTTGGGTTTCTCGTCTCAAACCTTCAATAATCACCCTAAGGAAGATGTTATGAAGCCAGTCTAGTGTAGACTTTGTTTCAAGGGAAGAATATGCTATTTCAGGAAACCAGATCCAGGGGATAAATTTTAGCACATGGGTTTTCCCTCTTTTTCATAACATATTGGACTATTCAAATGTCTTATGTGGACCCCTTCTCACTGCCTGCCCCCACTGCCACAAGCCAGTGAACTCAGATGTTTGACCACCGGAAGCACTTCTCTGAATCTAACTAACCAGGCTCCCCATTCAGTGCCTTGGCTGCTCTGCAGAGCAGTCTGAAACTCCTGGCCTTTTTAATAGCTAGATCATATCCTGCTCCCTGGAATCTTCACCCTCAGCTGCAGCTTTTGTCTAGATGCCTCCTCCAGTTAGGCAGGGGTGCCTCTTTGCTAGGCAGGGCCCCTTTATGAAGGGACTCTTCTCAACTGTAACATCTGAGTTTCTGAGTTGCTAGTCCACTGTCATTTACCTGCCAAACTTAAAGATGGACTTAACCTTTTGGTTACACACTCGCATACTCATGTGCGCACCCACTCGGACACACTAGGGGCCTAGTGTCTTTGTGTCTCCTTTATTTTAAGCTGAGTCTTTTACAGGAATGGGACAATGATAGAAACTGACGACCAAAGCCTCTGTTAAATGAGCTTGATGAGTTCACAAAATGAATTTTTAAAAAAGAAACCTAATCCGGTACTGGCATCAGCATGCCTGGCGCTTGTCCAAGAGCTGGGAGCTGCAACATGACAAGACTCTGAGCTCCTTGGATTGCAAGTGGAGAAGCGCTATGTGCCAGGGCACAGATGGGGCCCAGGCTGCCTCAAGGGCAGCCATGTGCCCAAGGGGGGGCTGTCAGCATCTGAGCCCAGATGCGCTTTATCACAATTAAAACCCCAGAAACATGTGGAGGAACAGTCTCTGGGTAGAGGATTACACATCTGACCCTACCCCACCCCACCAGTGGTAATGTTTTTTCTAGGACTGAACAGTGATACTAGATGGGTGAAATGGCAGATAATAGAAATTCTCAGCTTTATCAGACTACCCACATCTTAATCTTAAGGCAGAAGAATGCTGAAAAACAGGGGACAGACTGTAATTTCGTGATGCTGGGATTTTGTTACCTCTGGAATCTACAAAAGTGATCTGCCCAGCAGACACAGGTGTAATCTTCTATCCCAAGTCTTTTTCACCAAACATGGAAGACTGGAAAGGTTACTGGGTTTTATTAGAGGATTGAGAGCAGAGAGACATAGAAGAGGAAGAGAAAAAGTCTGTTGTTTTTAATAAGCCTAACTGAATTAAAGTTAGATGAAAACAGATTTTGTGTAAACACATGGCTCTGTTCAATAAATGAGAATGCTAAGGCTTTGGTTCTTAGGAGTCCTGCATTATAAGGATTTTGGAGGCTATCAAGGATAGGATTTCAAATCATTTAGCCCTTTCTCAGTGGTAAGGTAGGGAGTGTGCTAGCTAACAAAGACATTGAAAGGTTTGTAAAACTTGGGAGTCAAATAACCTCTAGCTTTCCTGCTCTTGCTTTAGCTCTCTTGTTTCTTCTCTCTACCTTCAGAGCTATAGGCTCTGGAAAAGGATTAAATAAGAGCCTCAACTTCCTCAAGCCTCTTATTTTTAAAGTGCCTACTGCTGTCTTTTTCACCTTGGGTTAAGAAAGACTTTAGGTTGCTCCTTTCATACAGAGATGGCCCAAGAACAGAAAGCAAGTAAATGGAGAGTTTGCTACAGTATGTCTGGGGCCAAATGACCACCCTCTCCCAAAGGAAGGCACCCCTCCCCTCACCATATCAACCTCCTGAGCAGTTAAAAAAAAAAAATCCAGATGAATAATCTCATATTGAAATGGGATTAAGATCAATATACTTCAGGTTCAAGGGCTGCCATAACAGTTAATCCCATTTCCCCAGCCATCTATTGCAAATGTCTTTATGAAAAGTTGATTTTATCAGTTAATTAGCCAGTCTTAGGAAATTACCCTTACTTCCTCCAGTCAGTCCATTCTTTTTGAAGCACAGATCTAAAAAGAACACTTCAAGGGGAAAACACGGCCATTTGGATTTTAAAGCCATTCTTTAATCTATATTTGTTTAGAGATCATGTTTTAAAATAAGATTTTACCGTGCCTTCTCCTCAAAGTAAAATATTTCAGTTCTTCAAAATGCTGACAGGTATAACAGTCACAATATCACACTGAAACAAATGAGTGAAATTTAAAAAAATCAAAACTTAAATCTGCATTTAAAAATGCTATGTATATATGCTAGAATCTAGTAACCCTAGGTTTCCCTGAGGGCTCAGCGGTAAAGAATCCACCTGCAACGCAGGAGACGCAGGTTCAATCCCTGGGTCAGGAAGACTCCCTGGAGGAGGAACCAGCAACCCACTTCAGTATTTTTGCCTGGGAAATCCTATGGACAGAGGAGACTGGTGGGCTACAGTCCATGGGTCCCAAAGAATCAGTCTGAGAAGAAAGAGTAATACCCTAAGATGCCCAAACAATCAGTTCAGAAAACTGAATATTAAGGTGTCCAAACAAACAGTTCAGAAAACTGAATTATCAAGTCCCAGCCCTAACCCAACACTAAGCACTTTGATTTTCCATTGTTATCCTGGGTTTCGATTTGCAGCTAATTCTGTAAGAGGTAGTGCACACCTATTTACTGGCCCAGATTCCGTGTCTCGGTAGCTCTGCGTGTTACTGCACACATAGCTAAACACGTTTATAACATAGGATACATAGTGTGCACACACAAGAATGGCTTTTGGAAAACATGTCAGTTTTCTGATTTTTCTGTTTTCTCATTTCTCTTTCTTCCAAATCCTACGCAAAAAACTCGAAGCACCAAGGTACTGAATAGGCTTCTTGGGACTGTAGAATGAAGAGAACTATGGGTTAGACTGGGCAGCCCACCCTCAGCCAGGCTTTCCCGAGGGCCAGCTCCAGGCATCGGAAATCGTGAGGCAGCCTCTGTGTGACAGTGCCCTTGGCTCTGCAGCTTTGTGAGAGCTTCTTTAAGGACAGGGTTTATATACTTTTCCTCCCTCATTTCACTTAACCCCTCCATCTGCCCCTCATCACCAGTGTGTCTCCAGCTGTCTGGACCTTGTATTATCCCCTTAATAAAATGAAAGGGTTAGGCAAGACCATCTCTAAAAGGGACTTGTAGCTTAAACAATCTGGGATCTTCAGGGTTATTTATCAGGATCAAGGGACAGTGGGTGGCAAAGGCAGAACCCCTATGTCTATAGGTGGCACTTTTTATTCCCTTGAACATGACCTTTAAGAGATTCTAGGGGGAATACTTAACTAACTACTGTATTTGTGAAGTAAGGGGAAATCTATACAACTAGAAGTAGGCTGGGCATTTCTATAAGACTTAAGAAATATCTCACATCTCTTTTAACTCTTAAGAACAGTGGTTACATTTATTTAAAAAAATAAAAAAAACCACTTATGAATGGATGCCTATGGGTAGGAACCCAAATCTGGAAAATATACAAAAATCTCTTTAGAAGTTGAGCTGATAGCGTTTACCAAAAAAAGTAAGCCATCATCTTCAAACCTGAGCTTCTAAAATAAGTTACCCACATTACTTGGTATTTCTTTTTCTCTCACATGCATACAAAAACTCTCACATACAACATGGAAAACTAGTCAAGTCAACAGTAACAGGAAAGGTAGACTACTACTCAGGGCAGGTCACATGAGAGTATTTGTTACAAATATTTCAGCCACTCTAGGGGAGGGATTTGCTTTACAGGGCAAGTGCAAGTTTGGTTTCCAGTTCATTGATCCAGTGATTTAAACCAGTTCGTAAGATTTCATTAAATTTGCATGAGCTTCTCCTACTTCCCTGGAACAGTCAGAGCTCTTCCAGAAGGGGGCTGGAGTGGAAGCTGATCCTCAATAGGAGATTGTGAGATGCATTCACAGAGAAAGGGTATGCCCAGCCCTGGGCTCTGCCAGCTCCCGAGAGTCTACACTGCCCATCTCAACTGCAGTGAAAAGTCACATATATAAAAGCAAGGAGAAATAGTTCAAGAATACCCCTCCCCACATCTGTGTTCCTGCCTAACCTCTGTCTAAATCTATCCTTCTTTCGGTTCCATCTCTAGAGAGAAGAGTCAGAGGGGGGGGATAATTCTCAAAGACTCTGACGCTACTCAAACATCTGCTTTATCCTTAAAAGATAGAAAACCCCAACCTTAAGAAGTTAAAGCAAAAAGCAAACAAAGAAACACATCACACTTGGTAAGGAGAAACATCTCCCAAAGCAGTTCCATTTTAGGTATGGCACTTTAAAGAATTTAGCACATTCTATTTGTCGAGCAGGAATTATTTTTAAGGAGCCAGAAGAGAACACATTTATTGATTCCTTTACTGAAGCCTCTTCCTGCAGATAAATATCCAAATATTCTGTCTGCTGACATCTTTCTCTAAGGAACCTACCTACCTCTGCTTCAGCACATGAAATCTATCTGAATGCAGTCATCTCACCTCCCTTCTAACTCTTTTGGGTTATAGAGAAACAAACAAAAGTGTCATAAAAGCATTTCAAAGAACCTCTGCCAAGAAAAGCCTCCCAAACAGACTGCAGTTTATGCTGCTCTGAGCAAGAACTGGAAAGGCTGGGCCAAACTGTCAACACAGAACAAAGTAGGATTACAATCCTGTCTTTTATCTTGCAAACACATGCGCGCACACGCACGCACGCACACACGCGCGCGTAAACACACACACTCACACACTTTAGGTTATCTTTCTTTAGCCCTTCAGTGGCAAGTTTCCCAATCATTTGAAAGCAATCAGAGGGCAATAATTAACATGCATTTACTTTCCTATAGAAAACATCCACAGCAAGCTGTGACAAAGCTAAGGTAACCCCACATCCGCGAGTTACAGTTTGTTCCCTTTTAAAGTTTTCTAGCGTCTCCCCATGAATATGAGGCCTATCATTAAAGAATGTTTAGCTGGTACCTCTGGCCTTTCATGTATTGATTTAGAACACAAAGCTTTTACTTAGATCCAAAGATATCCTCAATCCCAGTGGCATTTTTACATACACACACACAAGATAAGACAAAGCTGGGAAGAATGTGTTGGTGCAAAATGAGAAATCAAATCCTTGCCTGGCTCAGGTGCTTGCTATTATAAACTATGACTAAGACACAAATTTTTCTGTGATGCAACTCTCAAGAGGCAGCATTTTCTCCAGGCCTCTCTTCTAAACCTGCTCATTCGCCAGTGACTAATGCTCTCTAGAGCTGCCCTGTGCTGCTCAAATTTCATCAGCCAGCTTTGTCCTTGATAGCTCTGCTTGGACCACAAAAGCTCCCAGACCTGTTGAGGACAGCCCCCAAAAGACCAGTGCAAAGCTAACTATGCCCTTGCCAGCACTCTAGAGCCGTCTTCTGAGCTTCCATGGCATTTGTTATCTCAGTGATATGAGCACTTAAAGACCATTTTAAGTAAAGGTTTTTACTCTTCTCTGAATGATAGTCTTGACAACTACATGAAAAATAAGTGTAAATCAGGTCACTCTGTGACCACTTTTTGGTCAACTTTGAGCTAGAAAAGAAATTGACAACATGTTGGGTGAAGCCACAATTAACTGGAATCTTCCATTAACTATTTTCTGCACCTTTAAAAGAAAAAAAATGTCAGGCTCATGATTTCTGTCAAGGATTTAATTTATAAAAACCCCAAAAAACCACTGGAAGAGAATGTCTGATTAATGGATGCTTAGTCCAGTAACTCATATAATATAACTTTAGTTAACCTCAGAATTAGGATTTTTCGAGCTTGAAGTTTTGCAAAATTCTTTAGGCAAAAATTTTAAGATAAAATCATGTTTGGTAAACCTTACCCACAATAAAATAAAAGCACTTTAGAAATAACTTCAGTAAGGATGAAACAAGAGTTTGGGGAGGTGGTTAACTTTGAATTATTAAAAGAAACTAAACACATGGCAAACCCACTCCAGTATTCTTGCCTGGGGAATCCTGTGAATGGAGGAGTCTGGTGGGCTGCTGTCCATGGGGTTGCACAGAGTTGGACACCACTGAAGCGACTTAGCATGCAAACACATACCACTGTCCAAAGAGGCTGGCTACAGCTGAAAAGTATTCTAGACATGGATGATCGAGGACCAAATACTCTCAGAACACATGTGCCACCACCAGAAAGGTACTTACAGTTATCAGACTGAAAATCTGGGACAAACTGTTCGTCATCAGGAACTTGTGCTAGAAAAGAGATTTTTATTTTAGATCTTTAAGTTTTATTAAAAAGCACAGTAAAATGTTTTATGTGGAAAACAGAATGGCCAAGAAACTTGCCTTCAGCTAACCAAGCCTCTTGAAGTTGACTGAGATCCTGAAACAACTCTGGAATTGAAAACAGAAGACACCAGAATGAGGAGAATTCTCCTAGGGGGAAGAGGGAAGAAGCTGGCTGTGTGCTGCAGTTTTCACAGGGAACCACATGAACAAGCCACAACAGAGGGGAGAGCTGCACTACCTTCAGAATCGTGAGCCAGATCTGTGTCCAAAAACTTCCTCTTTCTGTCAATCACAGGCCGCCCTCTACTCTCCTCTGACCGAGATTTCTGAAAGAGGCCAACAGACAGTTAAGGACGTCAGTGTAGTAAAGGGGTATGAAGGGGGCTGTGCCATAAGACTCACGTTCAAAGAAGGAAGACAAAACAAACCAAAAGCCACATAAACTTACCCCTGGGACCATAAAAGGGACTTGTTGATCATAAAACCCATCCATGTTGCTTCCAACGTCTCTAATATCACTTTGGAAGGTCTCAGCATTGAGCAATTTCGGGGGGGAAGGGGTCCTCCTGTAACAGGAATTTGGGAGATTTTAGCCCAGGTGAGGGGAAAGAAATGAAGTGGTTTATTGCTTGTTCTTTTAGCAATGTTCTTTTCTGTGGGAAAACACCCACTTTGTCTGAGGTACTTAAAGACCACCACTCAAGGTGTAATGACCTGGGCTTGATTAAGGGCATCAAAGATTCATGGTATACTCAGTGCCAGATCCATTCACCTAGTCATTCTTTTAATCTTTTTTATTTAATCATTAAGATGATAGGTTTACTACCACCTGTCTCCTACCAAAAAAAAAAAAAAAAAAAAAGGACCTTATTTTCATTTAAAAAGATGATTTTAAGATTCTCTCTGTAAGAAGATTCCCCAGGGTGTTTGTAGTGTTATAGCTTGTTTGTTTGTTTTTTTTAAGACAATTTAATTTTTGATAGTACAGTGACAGGAAGTAGAGAAACTGGGTTTAAGCATTCCAAATTATTTGCAATTAAGAATCTGACATACATAGTGCTTCTAAAAGTATTTCGTAGGTCAGTGGTAAAAAACTATATATAGTTCCAGGAATACAAGGATCCAAAGATATACTTATCTTAAGATACAACTCTTTATTAAAACTTAAATCTTTTGTCCAAACAGGTATAGTGTTTGTAGTGTCACAGATATCTCCATGGCAACTCACAAAGAAAGCTGTAAAATTTCCAACTTTTAAAAGAATAAAATAGCTAAGAAAACTAATGCCTAAAGTTAACTAAATTCCATTGCACATATTTTAAATGCATCTCTACCACAGATCTTTAAAAATCATTAAAAGTAAAAGTATCATGGAAAGAAAAATCTGTTTATTATAGTGAAATCAATTTTTCTTACATGATTTAGAAAATTAAACTGTTTCAGCACTGTCAAGTATTGGGTTTTGGAAAGAGAGGCTGGGGATCCAAATGGACAGGAGGGAACTGTTTCTAATTTGGGAGGTATAAAGTAACAATGTCAGGAAAGCACCATTCTTCAAATAAAAATGCAGTTAGGTCAATAAAATGGGAGAAATATTAATTTCACTCACCCCAGCTCTAAGCAATTCAAAATAATTAAGGATAAATCTTTTTAAACTAGTATACAAATTTTAAATAGGGAACCTTTTTTCAGTGGGCAATGGCATCTAATTTGTTTTTCACACTGTGTGAAGCATATCAAATATTTGTATGTTAGTATACAGGGAAACCCCTCACCGCCAACCTCCCTTCTGCACCTTAGTCCAAGTAATAAGATATTTTCAAAGTCAGAGGGAGAGGAGCAAAACTACACACTTCATAACTTCCTAGAAAAACACTCCAGGTAGCTTGCCTGCATGCCTTCCAAACAGCGCTAAAAAGTTCAACATAAAGTTTTCTTCCCAAATGTCACCAACCCGGAAACAAAATCCGAAGAGGGCATCAGCAGCGAGTTGAAGGGCAAGAACACGAGTTCTCTGTAGCCTTCAAAAATTTGTCAGTTTAAATAAATCATGGCCTTAGAAATTCTGTAATCGTCTACAGAAGTGGACAACAGGTAGGAGATCGGAGGGGGAGATATTCTCAGAGATTCACGATGAAATACGACGCAAAAATACTTCACCATGAAGAGCAAAAATAGTTTTTAAAAAATTAAAGAAGCTGTTAAAAGCAAACCCAAAATAGGAGGTATCGAAGGTCTTTAAAAAGCAACTCTCAAAGTTCAAGGGCTAGAAAAATCGCGTTCGAAGTATACATATTTTTTTAAGCTTGAAGGGAAAGCTCGAGTTCATCCAGGAGTTTAGACCACTTCCTTTGTGCCCCCCCCCCCCAACCCCCACCTCCCGGTACCCCCAGGAAAAACTTTAACACAGCTTAGCGGAGCGATCGAGGCCCCTCCCCCGCGGCGCGCAGCGGGCCCGGTTTTATGAATGAGAGAGCGAGCCGCGGCCGCCACATCAGGTAAAGGCTGTAACTGGATCCCTCGCACTGGGCCCCATTCACAAAACAAGACACACTTCCACCCAATTCCCAGCCTTCTCCATTCATGAAAACTCCTTCAGAGGAGCCCCCGCCCCCACTCCCAACGCAAGCTCTGCCTCCGACGCAGGCCCCTCACCCCAGCGTTTTAGGAAGAAAGCTCAATGCTTCATTCACAAAAAAAGGAAAGAAAAAAAAAAAAAAAGCCGCAGGGAGCAGCGAGCCAACGAAAGAAACCCGCTTCATTCATAAAGTCACCCACATTCATAAAAACGAGCTGCGGCGCCGGGAGCTACCAACCGCCTCCAATCCTTCCCCCACCCCAAAACCCTTCCAAACATCTCTCCTTGGCACCCCTCCTCAATCAGGAGTTCGGCTCCCCCCTAGAGGTCCCCTCCCCTCTGAAAATTCGGTCAGATCCCCAACCCAGCTCGAAGCTCCAACATCTCTCCATCCCCCTCCGCACCCATCTTTTTCTTTTCCACCATCCCCAGGCCGCGGTTCTGATGTTCCCTGATTTCTCCAGAATCGCCGGCAACCTGACGCCCTCAGTCTGCTGGGGGTGGGATAAGGGGGATTGGGTGTACGCTTTCCACAACCTGAAACTTGCAAGGCCTGCATAAGTTCCTGGCCGACCCCCAACACCACACGCTGCACATGCCTATGTCACTTAACCCCTTCCGGTACTGGGGTGGGGGTGCATCACCTCTCAAACATTCCCCCTAAGCTGCTTTCTGCCCCCTCCTCCCCACTGCAAAGATCTGCGGAGTGCCTCTTCTCGCGAGCCTCCAAGTCCCCTCGAGGTTCTCAGATCTCCAGAGACCGTAAAGACCGCAACTCCGCACCCCTCCCTCCCCACCCGGGAGCCCCCGCACCTCGCGCTCCCGCCGGCCTCCCCCGCGACGTGCGGAAACCCGTTCTCCTCGCGCTCCGGAACCGTTAGCCGCCCCCGTCCAACGCCTCCCAGGAACCGAACCGGACCGGGCCCCGGGAGGGTAGGCGGGCGGTCAGCTCAGCGAGGGAGGGGGGCCCAACCTCGATTTAAAAAGTGCACCCCGACTTTGAGGATTCTGAATCAGCCAGTGAACTCTAGCCAGCTGGGCCATTCCTGGACACCCCCCTCAGAAGCCCCCGTTGTCCACTAGACGCCCCCTCACCTGAGGCGGCGGCTCTCCTCCCCGTGCAGCGGCCCCGGGGCGCAGGCGCGCTCACGCACGCGCGCACCGGGCCTGGGAGCCTAGGCTAATGGCTGGGCCGAACCGCTCCGGGGACACTGAACCGCTCCGCGCACCAGCGGCTGGACTCTGCGCCGCAGCTGCCAACCAGGCTGGAGCGCTGGCCCGGCCCCCAGCGGCCTGCCGCTCCGCTCTCTGCTATTGGCCCGCGGCTGTAGGCCAGCCGCGTTCCCATTGGCCCAAGGCCGCCTAGCGGCTGTCCATCGCTTCTTGTTTACCCTGTCTGCAGGCAAATCCAGCCAAGCCGCCCCATCAACTCCGGTTCCCATTGGTCAACAGCGCGTCCCTCCCTACCCTTCAGGGGTCTGTTTTGCATAATTTATGCAGTGGGGGCCATTGACCAATCAGCTCAGGCTTGTTTATATAATGAATGTAAGGACGTTTTTCATTCATAAAAAACGCGACCTGAGGGGGAAGCTTAGCTGAGTCAGTGAAGCACTTAAAGGGGCAGAGAGCGTCGAGGAGCCGCCGTTCCTTCCTCGCAGCTCTCTCAACTTTTTATCGAGGTTTGGCTCTTTCCCCTTTCCCATTCACTCCTACTTCTCTCCCCCGATATCCCCCACTCCCAGCAACACCCCCGCCAGGATAGGGCTACTGGGCGCCAGTCGTTCGCAGCTGCAGAACCAAGAGAAGTTATCGTTTTCGCATTCAGGCGAGAGGAATCCGTCATTCCACCCAGAAAGAAACTCGCTGACCGACCTGGGCGTTCGGCCCACAGAAACACAGAAAACGGAAACCGAGCCCTCTAATCTTAGTTACCTTTAAGAGAGGCCTTAATTTCCTTTAACTAGGTTTCCAGTGGGGGAAGAATAAGCAGTATCTTCCTTTTAAAATCTGAGCTCTCAAACAGATTTTAGTTACTATTTTATACTGGCAGGCCAAGGCCCAAGCAAATCTCGGTTTCTCCCCACGTTTAATTGCAGTTTATAACCGCCAGAGTGGGTTTTAGGACCCGAGATGAGAGAGGGTCGGCGCTCAAAGAAATCCTCTCCAGAGACAACACCAGTCAGTCAGCCGACCTAGAAACATAAATCCTTCCGAATGGGGCTTACAGAGTTAGATCGCCTGCCTCCCTCCTGGGGCTGCTGTTTTCCATTTAAGTGTTGAATGCAAGATGGTGTATTTGCGAATTAGATCCCGTGCAGCTGGGAACGATGAGAAGCTACTCTGCTTGCCAAACGACCGGGCACTAACTGCAATTGCTGAGATTCTTAACAGAGTGTTCCAGGAAACAAATAAGCAATCCTCTCCCCTCTCCGCCCCCTCTGTCCCCTCCTGTGAAGGCCGTGGGGCGGCTCTCTACTCTCCCAGGATCCTGGGGCTTGTGAGGGAGTTCTTCTGTTCTCATTTGTGTGCCCTGCCATTCACCCCGTGTGCCAGGGGTGGAGAGGAAAGAAGCCAAATATCAAGAGAGAGCCCCTAATAAAAGGGGGCCCTAGCCAACTCTGGGGCTGCCTCCTACCAGCATGGAGACTGGAGTGTGGATTTTAGAGAAAAAAAAAAACTTTTTTTAAGTCAAAATTTGCCCACTTTCTTTTCTGCTTCCACTTAGGGTTCTTGTTAGTCACTCAGTCTTGACCCACTCTTTGAGGCCCTGTGGACTGTAGCCTGCCAGGCTCTGCTGTCCATGGGATTCTCCAGGTAAGAACATTGGAGTGGGTTGCCATGCTTCCCTCCAGGGGATCTTCCTGATCCAGGGACCAAAACCGGGTCTCCTGCATTGCAGGCAGATTCTTTACCATCGAACTACTAAGGAAGCCTTGGTCTGTTATTTATAGCCAAGAAAGATTGGAATTCACCAAAGGAAACCTGTAATTCCTAGACCCAGTGCTGACAAGCATGAACCTTTGCAAAAGAATGGGATGGGCATGAGTGGGTGGGTGGGAAAGTCCTCTGAACTTTTGGCAAACAGTTCCATGATACCTAGGGCTTCCCGAATAGCTCAGTTCGTAAAGAATCCACCTGCAATGCAGGAGACCCCGGTTCGATTCCTGGGTCAGGAAGATCTGCTGGACGAGTCCTGGGTTGAGAAGAAGAGATAGGCTACCCACTCTAGTATTCTTGGGCTTCCCTTGTGACTCAGTTGGTAAAGAATCTGCCTGCAATGTGGAAGACCTGAGTTTAATCCCTGGGTTGGAAGATCCCCTGGAGAAGAGAAAGGCTACCCACTCCAGTATTCTGGCCTGGAGAATTCCATGGAGTGTATAGTCCATGGAGTTGCAAAGAGTTGTACACCACTGAGCGATTTTCACTTCACTTCACTTCACTTCCATGGTATCTAGTGTCCTAGGAGAGCAATATGCTACCCACCCCAGCTGCAGTGAAGTTTTCCCTTAGTGAGCAAACCCCTAGACCAGTTGTGCTCCCTGTATGTTGCTGAGTGCTGTCTCCCTCCCTAGACTCAAGGCCCAGGTAGTTCCAGGTTCCAGTCCTCCTCCTCCCCAACTTGTCTGCCCTCCTCCTGCCCCATTTCATCCCATCTTGTGTTGCCCTCTGATCTAGTTTCTGCAGAAGAGCTTCAGAACTCCTCTTCAATCTGTCTTCAGGCCCCAACCTTTGGGTAGGCCGGCAGCCCATGGGGCCACATGTCCTTTACCATATAAGCCTTGGCACATCAATCACACTGGCTACAGGGAAACTATACAGGACACTAAAGTGAATTCCTCCATGGGGCTGGACTTGAAGCCTAAAGTGTAACTTGGATGACCTTTGCCTCAAGCCAAGGCTCTCCACCCCACCTTGGGAAGAAAAGCTGGGTGTTTAAGTGGTAATGATGCATGGTTGCTTAGTCATGTCCAACTCTTTGTGACCCCCATGGACTGTAGCCCATCCTGGCAGAAATACTGGAGTGGGTTGCCGTTTCCTCCTTCAGGGGATCTGAGTCTCCTGCTTTGGCAGGCGGATTCTTTACCACTGTACCATCTGGGAAGCCCAAGTGGTAACAGCAGCTAGATTGGAGGCAGGGAAGGAGTTGGAGGATGGATTTTTAGGAGAAGATTGTCATCAACAGAAGATCATGAAGGGATTTGAACCAGAGCAGAGCTCTTGCCAACTAATTAGTCATTCAATTCAGTAAACATTTATTTTGTACCCAATACTCAGCCAAACCCTGTGTGCAGCAAAAATGTTAGCAATGAGTAAGATCCAGTCCTTGTTTTGGAGGAGCCCACCATCTCTTATACCATTCAACGACTTGAGTTTACCTAATGTAAAACCTGTTCATGCCATGTTCAATTCTGTACAGATTCTCTCATTTAATCCTCATAAGAATAGAATTGAAGTGGTCTCCATAAAGTACAGATATTAACAATAGACAACAAACAAAGGCACAGATTAACTCATCTGCCAATAGTTGCACATCTTGTAGGTTTGTGAACCTGGATAGCACTAAGGCAAGTAGGCTTCAGACCCCATGTGTGGCAGACATAGCATGTGTCTCTGCTTAGAAAACCACCAGGAAATATAATTTGAACCCCAAATTGTAGGGGGCAGAACTGGTTGAAGTCATAAGGAGTCAGATTTTTAACTCAGTATAGGGTTAGGAAGGACTTTGGAATGTGTGCAGTGGTTCCAAAAGGAATACTGCTGCTAGTAATGAGTCTCCTGTCACAAGAGGCATTAGGGCAGAAAGATTCAATGCAGAGGGACTATGACACTGGGTGGGCTAGATGAACCTGGAGGATTGCTCCAGATCTAAGAATATGACTCTGAGGATTAGGAGCTTCTGTTAGATGGGGATCAGGCCCTGGGCTCAGGCATCTTGGCTCTGCCATGAAATGTGAGGGTATAACTCATGATGAGCTTGCCTGACTGACTCCTGGGCTCAGAGTTGGTTCCTTACTGATAAGTTGTTTATCATGTCTCTTGTCTTCACCTCTTTCTCCTGCTTCTCCTTCTTCATGACTTACCTCCTCAGCTCCCATCCCCATCCCACCCCCATCTGCTTGAATGAACTTTGCTTTAAGAAGAGTTGTGTTGTGTGCACTCTCAGACGTGTCTGACTCTATGGACTGTAGCCCACCAGTTTTCTCTGTCCATGAGATTTCCCAGGGAAGAACACTGGAGTAGGTTGCCATTTCCTACTCCAGGGGATCTTCCAGACCCAGGGATAGAAACTGTGTCTCTTGGCATCTCCTGCATTTGCAGGTGCATTCTTCAACACTGTGCCACCTGGGAAGCCCTTTGAAAGAGTTAATACGGGTCAATATTTTGAAGTTATTTGTTTAGTACACCGAGTGTGTCCTCCTAAGAACATCACTTACATTGGAGGATTTTTCTAGCCTGTGTTCTGATGTACCATTCTCTCTCTTCAGGAGAGAAACAGGACTGGGAAAGATAACAGAAAGAGACCAGCACACAGAAACATCCATCTCCTGTCAATCTAGCCTTTGTTCTCTGGCAGCAGCAAAACTCAGTCACAGTAGGATAACTAGCCCCTTGTTCTTCAATTTGCAGTGTGTCTTCACAGAAACAACATGGAAGGATAGAAAAACGAGTCCCTTGCCCCAGCCTGAAAGCTTCTGTTTCCCATTAGAGGACTGGTTTTAAAGTCTTCCTCTAAAACCCCCAAAGCATGTTTAAGTATAAGGCAGGTAACCCTGCCTTGAGCTGATCACCAAAATGGCAGTAGGAAATGTGGCAGTGTGGTGATCTTCGCCCCTCACAGGGGACAACGCCTCCCTTTCCTCTCTTGGAAATACTGTCCAAGGACTTCCCTGGTGGTCCAGTGGTTAAGAATCACCTTCCAGTGCAAGGGGTACGGGTGTGCTCTCTGGTGGGGGAACTAAGATCTCACGTGCCTTGTGGCCAAAAAACCAAAGCATAAAACAGAAACAATATTACAACACATTCGATAAAGACTGTAAAAATGGTCCACATTAAAAAAAAAAAAAAAAAAGAATCTTAAAAAAAAAATGCTGTGAGGAGTGTAACCCTGTCTGAAGGTGATGGTGTGGGCTACATGACCCTGGGTTGTGGGGAGTCCTTTTCCATTTTTGTACAGTATGGTTGAAGGAACTTGAGGACTACATCAGAAAGGTACAGCAATGTGTTTCTTGTCCTCATGGCATAAAAAATTCTATCTGGCTGGCACACCTTCCTCTGTAGAGTTCAGATATAAATACCCTAAAAACTGAGGCAAGAAAAGAAAATCTTTTAGATTTTTAATGTCTCTTTAAACAGCTAGGTGCCATATTGTCTTCAGGGTTCTTTGTAGTCAGGGAATAATAATAGCTGACATTTACTGAATGCTTCATATGAGCCAGACACTTTTCTAAACATTTCACATGTATTAGCACATTTAGTCCCAACAACAACCTTCTGAGGGAGGTACTGTTATTATCACCTCCACTTGTCACAAAGGAGGAAGGTTAGGTACAGGGAGGCTACATAAATTGATATGTGGTTAGCATGTGTTTAGAGGGAGAGGGTACCCACTGGTCCCCCTCTGGAGCCCAGCCAGTAACCATTCTGCTGGGCCATCTCAGCTCCAGGGAAGGCACGTATGCTTAGTGACAATAGCTGACACAGAAGATCTCTCTTCTGTGCCAGGCCATTTAGAGGCTTTGCCCATCCTAACCCCCTAACAACCTTGTGATGTAGATAACCATTATTGTCCTTATTTCATGCATGACAAAACCGAGGCACAGAAAGGTAACTTGCTGAAGATCACACAGCCAGGAAGAGTTGGAGTCAGGAGCCCAGTTCAGATCGTGAGCAGCCCTTGCTAGGAGCCACTTTACCACACGGTCTTCACTCCAGCCATCTCCCACTCTTTCGGTTTTCCTCATCTTGCCTTTGGGGCTCTGGCTGCTTCCTGGCCTCTCCCACGAGAGTTGCTCTGCTTCCTTAGGAACGTGCTCCAGCAATCCCAGGCAGATTTCTGCATTGTTATTCCAGGCCAGCTAGAATTTGTCTTTTCAGTCACAGAAGAAAGACTAGAAATTCCCTGTACTAAGGATGCCCTAGATGCCAGGCTCTGTGCGAAGACACTTCACATATGTGGTCACTTAGTGCTCCCATTCCTCCTTCAAGGTGGTGATCATACCCAGTTTGCAGATGTGAAAACAAAGTGAGAAGTTAAAAGCTGATGGCTGAGTCTTCACACTTAGGAGCAAGCAGGGCCTCTGACCTAACAGGTTGACCCTGTGACCCATGGCCTAGTGGCACCTCGTTCCTCTCCTGGCTCATTTTCTGAGCTTGAGGACACCCTCTCTCCTATTTCCTTCTCCCAACTGTCAATTCTTGAACTTTATAAAACATCCACTATCAAGAAAACCTGGGGGCACATGTCATATTTAGATTTCCTGATGACTGGGGAATTTCTTCCTTAAGCCTCAAACCTTCTCAAAACAGTGGATGTAAATCTTTGGAAACTTTCCTGTGGCTTCCTGTTGCCTTCAGAAAGGAGTCCAGCCCAGCGGCAGGATCTTTACTGCACTCTGGGGGCCCTGCAGTCACTCCCGAGACTCCTGGGCCCTTGGGTCTAGCCATGCAGGACACAGCTGCCAGTCAGCTGTCAGCATCCTACTGTACCTCTGAGGCCTGTGAAGGGTTCCTGTGTGAAGCAGCCTCAGGTTGATGGGCTTCTGGGGAATCCTGTGTCTGATCTTTAGAGTCTTCCTGCTCCTTTTCCATGATAGGTTGTCAATCAGAACTTGTCAGTACATTAAGAACATGCTTTTCCAGCAACTCCTCATATTTTCCAGGATTTTCAGCCTCAGATGGACCATGACCTTGGAAACTCGCAACCCAAGGGAGTTTGAAACTGCATCCATGGGTTCTGAGTGAGAGCAAAAGGGCCCCCTCCAATGAGGAAGTGAATGAACTTGAATGTGTAGACTTGACAAAAACTATTTTGACCTTTCAGAGTCTGCCTTTTGCTTCTTTCTGCACCCTTAATGGAGAGTTTTCTTTGGCCAAAGGTTAACCCTTGCTCGGATGGGCTCAGACATTAGGCTCTGAAGTCTGCTCCGGCCGTGCTGGGTGAGCAGCTGGTGAGGAGAGTGGTTTTTTCGGCTCTTGGCTTTTTTTATGAGTGCCTGCCCTGGCTCTGTCAGGCCTGTGGTGGGGGGGGGGGGGGAGGGTGTATTTATTTTGAGTTGGACAAAGAGATCAACTGTGCCTGACTGGTAATAGAGCCTGCAGGTGAAATACTCCCCCAGTGTGGATTCCATCCCAAGGCTTCAAATCGGGCATCCAGCAGTCTTCCTGCCTGTTGTCACCTGAAACCAAGCAGAGTGTTTACAAACACGGAGATGGCCTCTGGGGCTTCCCAGGTGGCTCAGTGGTAAAGACTCCTCCTGCAGTGTAGGAGACATGGGTTCAATCACTGGGTCGGGAAGATCCCCTGGAAAAGAAAAATGGAAACCCACTCCAGTGTTCTTGCCTGGGAAATCCAATGGACACAGGAGCCTGGCAGGCTAGAATCCATGGGCTCTGGATTTGTAAAAGATTCAGGCACGATTTAGCGACTGCTCAACTAACAGATGGCCTCTGCTAATGTTTCCCCATCTCGATTCTTACTAATAGTCTGTCTCTGACACCTAACCTCTGGGATGTAAGACAGCTTCCATTTAAACCAGAGCCCACTTGAAAACCTCTCCTGACTCCTGCTCCTCTCCCTTTTTGCCCATCAAAAAGCCTGTGCATTCATGCTAAGTCACTTGGGTCTTCTCTTCCCGACCCAGGGACTGAACCCGTGTCTCTTAAGTTTACTGCACTGGCAGGCGGGTTCTTTATCACTAGTGCAGCTTGGGAAGCCCTTAAAAAGCCAAACTACTTGGTTAGAAAGGTGAAGTATGAGAACAGCATCTCCTTCCAAGAAACTCGGGCTGCTCTGTGTCTTGGAGTTACTCAGGTGCTCTGCACTCAGGCTTTCCCTTGCGTGGTGCCCAGGTGCTCAGAAAACCATTAGGGAACCACGGTTTGGATCCCATTTCCCACTGCTATGCCATCAACTGGACATCTAGGAAGCTAGAAGTTCAGCATCTGACTCTCAAGGGGGACTGTCAGCCTGATGTAATAGAATGCTCAGGCATCTCATTTGTGGCCTGTTCCATGTGTTTGTTTACTTTTTACTGAAGTATAATGTACATATAGGAAAGTACACAGATCATAAGTGTGGAACTTCATGAATTTTCACAAAGCAAACACTTCTGTGCATCTAGCAGCCAGATTACAAAACATTTCAGCTCACCCCTCCCAAAAGACCCCCTCAATCCCCCTTTTAGTCACTAACTTAACCCTGCCCCCGGCAAGGGTTGCTACAGTCCTGGCTATCAATTTTGCCTGGTTTTGTACATTCTGTAAGTGGAATCCTACAGTACATACTCTTTTGTATCTGGCTTCTTTTCTCCAACATTATGTTTGGAAAAGTCATCCATTTAGTGGTGTTTACTTGTGCTCTGTCCATTCTCTTTGCTGTATAGTATTCCATTGTATGAATACATTATAACTGATTTTTCCATTTAACTGTTAATGGACACTGGAGTGGTTTCTGGGGTTTAGTTTTTTTTTTTTTTTTTTGCCAATAATGACGTTGCTGTGAACACTTTGTGTGTTAGTCACTCAGCTGTATCCAACTCTTTGCAACCCCATGGAATGTGTAGCCTGCCAGGATTTTCTATCTGTGGAATTCTCCAGCCAAGAATACTGGAGTGGGTTGCCATTCTCTTCTCCAGGGGATCTTTCCAATCCAGGGATCAAACCCAGGTCTCCTGCATTGCAGGCAGGTTTTTTTTGTTTTTTTTTTAACCATCTGAGCCACCAGGGAAGCCCATGAACACTCCAGTGAGACTCTAGTATATGTTCTTTGGTAAACAGCCACCTAATTTTCATTGTTCACTTAAGATATAGTCACAGGATTCATTTTCATGTCTTATTTGTTTGAAAAGTGACAGAGACTCATGACAAATCTCAACATCACAGAAAGGTACAGAATGGAAAACTCCCCACATCTTCTAGCCTGTACTCCTCCAAAATCCTACACTAGTAACACTTTCTAGATATGCTCTATTGCCTAGACAATCATACCTAAGTATATGCATTTTAGCCTTTAAAAAACACAAGTTGGACTTTACCACCCTGTATTTCTGCCCCCTGCCCTTTCCCACCCTCCTTCTCCCTCCCCCCGACCCCAGCACTTTGGAGGCTCAACAATAAGTAGGTCAGAGTGTTTGGCCGTGGAAGGTGAACGGCACTTCCCATCTGTTAGACAAGGGGCTGGGTTATCACTTTTAATAGGCCCTTACCTTATTAAGGTAAGACACGGGAGTTTACCCAGCCATAAACTTCATTTCCACATCCATAAACATTTATTGACTGACCGGTGTCCTCCGCGTGGGGCTTTGCTGAGAAGAGCTCCCAGTCTGGTGGGAGGGGGGTGAAAGGCACAGGAACAAATAGCTATTATACAATGTTTACAGGTGTCCTAACTGAGGCCTGTAAATGGATTCTGGGAGTACAACTGAAGGAGCAGTGAGTACTTCCTGTTAGGGTCAAGGAAGAACCAGAGAGGCTTGACATTTGGGCCAACCCTTGTGTGATTAATTACTAGAACTTTGCTGGGCAGAGCGAGGAGGGAAGAGCCTTTCAGGCAGAGAGAACAGTGCACATACACGGAGGCCTGGTGGTCTTTGGAGGGTGCAGCTAAACTGTAGGTGGTCGATCCGGGAGGAGATGTGACCGAGGGGAGCTAGAATGGGTACTTGGGGACAGGGCATCAGGAGTCCTATATAGTCATTAAAGGGTGATCATTCACATTTTGAAATCACAGGATACACATAGGTGCTTTCAGATAACAACCAAAAGGCACACAGACGACTTCTCCTGTGTTGTCCTCCATGACAGCGTGTATCAATCACATTGTCTGTGTGGCTGTGTTGCCCAAGAGAAAAATTCCTCTAATAGGGACCCTCCTGGATGCTTGTGAATTACCCAGCCCTGAACACAGCACCTGCGACTTAGCAGGAGGTCACTAAAAATGAATGAATATGTGAAGGTGCAAGTGACTTCTTGTGTAAGTGTGCTCAGTCATGTCCGACTCTTTGCAACCCCATGGACTGTAGCCTGCCAGACTCCTCTGTCCATATGATATTCTAGGCAAGTGGGTTGCCATTTCCTTCTCCAGGGGATCTTCCCAACTCAGGGATTGAAACTGCAGCTCCTGCATTGGCAGGTGGATTCTTTTTTTAATTAATTAATTTTTAAATTAAGGATAATTGCTTTACAGAATTTCATTGGTTTCTGTCAAACCTCAACATGAATCAGCCACAGGTATACATATATCCTCCCCCTCTTGAATCTCCCTCCCATATTCCACATCTCTAGGTTGACATAGAGCCCCTGTTTGAGTTTCCTGAGACATACAACAAATTCCTGTTGGCTATCTCTTTTATATATATGGTAATGTAAGTTTCCATGTTACTTTTTCCATACATCTCACACTCTCTACCCCTCTCCCCATGTCCATAAGTCTGTTCTCTATGTCTTTCTCCATTGCTGCCCTGCAAATACATTCTTTGGTACCATCTTTCATATATTCTGTATATATGTGTTAGTATATGATATTTGTTTTTCTCTTTCTGACTTACTTCACTCAGTATAATAGGCTCTAGGTTCATCCACCTCATTAGAACTGACTCGAATGTGTTCCTTTTTATGGCTGAGTAATGCTCTGTTGTGTATATGTACCACAACTTCTTTATCCATTCATCTGTGATGGACAACGAGGTTTCTTCCATGTTCTAGCTATTGTAAATAGTGCTGGCGGTTGGATTCTTTACCACTGAGCCACCTCTACTGCAGAGCAAAACCCTGTGCTTAAGAAAGGGGGTGCCTGAGTTACCCTCTCTCCATGGATTTGTTTCATGCATGGCCAGCTTCAACCTGCCCACTAGGTGGCAAGGAACGAGGAGTGGATAACCTGGGCTCTGTGATAGCTCAGGGTGTGGGCTGAGGGAGGTGCTGCATTTTCTTAGCAGCAGCACCTGGGCCCTGGGACACTGGGTTTCCTTTTATCCAGATCTGGGGTGGCATGGAGCGTGGTGGGAGCCTTATCTTGGCCCTTAGCAACCCAGAGCAAATCATGTTCCTGAATGCCCCAATCTCCCATTTGTATTTTGGAAGTCCAGACCCTGTTTAGAAGGAGGGGAATCGACATCCTTATCAACTTATTCAACCCAGATGCTCCCTGACAGGCGCCTCTTTGCCCACTGGGCGGGCAATCTTGAACAGCTTGGAAGAACCACATTCCTTTTCTCCTCAGGCCTCAGTGTGGCCAGCTTCCTGGGATAAACCCCTAGGGCACCTTGTCTGTCTTCTTTAGGCAGCCAAGAATGATGAACATTTCAGCCTGACCACTGAGGAATTGCCTTTACCAGGTAGCATCCTGGCTGGGAGGATTTCATGTATCCTTTGACTTGAACTGCCTTTGAAATCTTTCCCCACTCTCCTTGCTCCTTTCTCCATAACCTAATTGCTTTGGATATTTATCTGGGTTTCATCTGGACCTTCCCACCTAGATATATTCATCTTGAACTGGAAACTGACCTCAGGGCCTGTCCCGACAGGGTAGTCTCAGCCACAGCAGAATATCAAAACTAAATATGGTTTTCCTCTTCCTCCCTGTATGTTAAATTTCCTTCAAAGACAAGACATAATTTCTTCTTACGGAATCCATGTTTTACCCTTTCTAACCCATGCATCCTGACTGGAAGGCGGGCAGCATTAATTTACAACTGTGTGTACACCTTGCAAATGTAAATGGTAACGAGGTAATCCATATGGTAATAGCTCTATAGACTCCTGTCTGGAAGCAGTTTTTGATTTATTCAAAGATTTTCAGTGGGTTAAATTACCTCCCCCTGCCTCCCAGATTCATTGCCTTCACTTGCAGTTACTAAGTTATAGCTGTACTCTTTGCCTGGTGAATCAAGGGTGGACATGAAGTTAAATGCCCATTTGCCAGCTCACCTCCATCACTGCTAACTGACATGGGCTAGGACCTGGGATGTTTAGCTGCCATGCTTGCACTTGGACAAATATCTTCTACAGTGACAACATACAAGGAAACGATAGGGACTAAACATAATTGCATGCATGTGCGGTTGGGGCAAATTTTGAACAGCAAGATACAAAGACCACCCCACCCCCCCAACCTGCCACTTCTGAAGAGCTGGGAGCAAAAACAGGAGCAAAAAAGCAGAGCGCTGTGCATGTCCCCTGCACTCAATATCACCAAAGGGGTGGGCAAGACACCTAGGCCACACCTCTGGCCTGACCCCTGAATCCACCCCTACCCTCACCCCATGTAAGGAAACAGCTTGCCCCTGTTAGGGAGCGAGCAAGGGAACCTGCTACTTGTTTTTGCTCCTCCTCTGCTGCAGCAGGAGTCCCAGTCAAGCCTTGTCTGAATTTCTTGTCTGACCTCTAGTAGTAGTAATATTAGTTGCTCAGTTGTGTCCGACTCTTTGGAACCCCATGAACTGTAGCCCACCAGGGATTCTGTCCATGGGATTCCCCAGGCAAACATACTGGAGTGGGTTGCCATTTTCTTTTCCGTGTCTGACTGCTAGTTAATTTCTGTTGATTAGGAAAGGCCAAGAACCCTGGTCACCATCATAACTATGTGACTGTTAGCAGACTATTTCAATTCTCTGTACTCCAGTCTCCTTGGAAAAACAGGAATCACAACTTCTGACTCACAGAGCTGTCGGATTGTTCAGTGAGAGCATGAGTGAATATCCAGTGCCTAGTAGATCTGGGTAGTGGACCTGGGTGTCCCTCATGGCTCTGCCACTTGCTAAGTGGGTGACTTTGAGAAACCTCAACCTTGCTGAGACACAGTCCTATCATTTGTAGAATAGAGAGGATCATGCAAACCTTAAGATTTCTGAGGAGAGATAAATTTTCAAAAAGCACCTAACAATGTCTGGCATAGAGTGAAAACATACTACATCTCCCTCCCCTTTCTCTGTATGAATGCAGGCACTACGTCCTAACCTTTTGTGACCATTACTGATGCTTTTAGTATCTGCCCCCCACCCCACGACCTCAGTAAATTAAAGAGCTCCCAACATTTTACTTCTCAGTGTATTATTTCCTCTTTTGTAGATTTCACTTAGTGTTTTCTTAACTACTTTTCTCTGATGTCTAGTGTTTCTTCTTCATAGATTTCTAGAGGAACTAAAGGAGTTCTGTTGGATCTTAGGACAGGGCAGAAAGCCTTCATGAAGGCTGTGCTGTTTGAACGGGACCTTGCAGAATGCAAAGGGGTTCAAAGATCATAGCATGACAAAGGCACAAATGTGTCTGTGTGTGATATGTTGGAAAAGGGGCATCGTGTGTTTGAGGCAGTAGTTTGTAAAGTCACCCAGTGTCCTGGCTCACAGCAAACATAATTTTCTTAGCAGACCATGAAGATTGAAAAAAAAAAAAACAAAAGACCATCACAAAAGTATGTGATACATAATTCTACCACATGAGCCAATGACAATTTTATTAGCAGAAAATGGAAATTTATTTTACATGTACATATAAAACCACAAGCATGAGCACATGTCTGTGAAATAAACAAGCTGTTAAAGACACGTGATGGGCTGTTCCTGAGGCTTTTCCGTGAATTTTCACCAGGGACTTGTTTTTTCATTTTGCCATCTGTAGGCTCTCACTAGCGCTAGGCAGAGCTGCTGGTGCCAAAGGTTTAACAGAAGTTGATGGAAGAAAACTTAACATTGGGGAAAATTGTATCTTTGAGCACAGTTTGGACAAGACTCCATTATTCTATTTTAGTAAAGGAACATTTCTTTCCGCTGGATGGGACTTTGGATGGCCACTGATGTGCAGCCTGCCAGATGGAAGGGCTGGGCTGGATGCTGGGGTGGGTGGTAGGGTAGGTGGGGGAGGTGGAGGTCAAAGGAAGATGACTTTGGAGAGGGTTGGGTAGGGATTGTGTCTTGGAGATCTGAGGAGTCTGGATCTGATTCCTTGAGCAAGAGGGAACCAAGGGAAGTTCTGGAGTAAGGGAGGGACAAGTGGAAAGAGCTGCAGAAGATCAATCAAAATGGGTGAAGGATGGCTTGAAGTGCCTCAGAGCAGAGAGGTAAGAGAAAAACTGTGGGGCTTCCAGATGAAAAGATAAGGTCAGCAAAGCATCTGTTAGGTGCCTTCTCATCCTAGGTCAGATCACCCCGAAGTGCAAATAAACAGGACAGAGTCCACAGGCAGGATGGGGAAGGCTGTCTATGGGCTGCTAGTGTTCCGAGAGCCTCGGAATGATTGGTGTCAACCCAGCATGTCCTGCTGCTGCTGCTGCTTTCTGCCTCTGCTGGTTGGCAGAGAGGAGGGAGAACCGGTCTAAATTCTTTCAGTGACTAAGTGACTAAGCTCACACCAGGCTGGGGAGGAGGCACTTGCTTACTTGCCCCCTGCCTCCTTTCCACCCCCCACACACCAGGGATTTCTTCCAGGGGCCCTTCATCAGGCTTGACCATGAATGGTAGAGGTCAGTTCAAACTATTTCCACCCAAGACCATGGTTGACAAGTAACAGAAAACTGCATGTTGTTACATTTGTTATTTTAAAAGACTTGGTACATTATTACTTGTAAAGGAGTAGGATCGGAAGTAGAAGTTGTTCTTTTTAACAGGCAAGCATTCATATCTATCGTGATACTCAAAAATTTTTAAAAAATTTATGGCCTAATTCCAATCCGGATTTTCAGATATTTAATACATTTTTGCAGTTTCCCCCAAGTTTTTAATTTTTAAATTCAGACTTCTTAAAATTTTTAAAACATTTCAGATTATAAAATCATTATATATGCATAGTGTGCAATTGCACGCATGCGTGCTAAGTCACTTCAGTCGTGTCCAACTCGTCATGACCCATTGACTATAGCGCTCCAGGCTCCTCTGTCCATGGGATTCTCTAGGCAAGAATAGTGGAGTGGGTTGCCATTTCCTTCTCCAATAGTGTACAATTAGGAAAATACAAAAACCAAAAATGAACAGGCACCCATAATTCTATAAATGAATACTGTTGACATTTAAACATATTTCTTCCCTGTCTTTTTTTTGGGGGGGAGGTCTGTTTTGTATATTAGAGATATTTTTTAAACATAACTTTTCATTTGCCTAGCATTAGATCATAGACATGTCCCCCAGAGTATTAAACACTCTCCATGAATTCCATTTTTAAGGTTTGTCTAGTATACCTTTTTATGGCTATAACATTTACTTAATGCCCTACCGTTGGATATTAGGCTGTTTCCAGTTTTTTGAAGTTAAATACAGCACTACCATGAACAGTGTGTGTGTGTGCATTAGTGTAGATATGACTGTTGGAGATCTGGCTAGACTTGGTTGCTTATTTCAGATGAGGGTCAAAGGCTCCCTTTCATTGTGAATGACAGCTGTCAGGCAGAGGGAGGACTGCGTCAGAGGTATCCATCTGGCTCCTGGGAGAGGCAGAAGACTCAGAGCACTGGGGTGTTGTCAACACATCACTTTGTAATGGGGGAATGTAAAAGACCGTTTTCAAAAGAAATATAGAGATTTTCAAAAAGTCTGAATTTTTGAAATTCGGTTTGAACTGATCAGGTTATTATTGTGTAACTTTTAAATTGCATTACATATATTAAAAGATAGAGAATTTAATGAGTAGAGAATAACAGTTGCTTTGAAAAACAACTGGTAGGAATAGGCAGACCTTGGCTTTTGTGCAGACTGGCTCCCTTGGTGAAGTGGTCCCCTGGGAAGGAGCTTTAAAGTCAGCAAACTGGACTTCTGACTTGAGCTGGGCTATCTCAGGCAAGTTGCTTGGTCTCTCTGAAGATTCCCCACTTACAAAATGAGGTGGATGAGGACACCATTAAGGCTCACCTGCAGTTTGTTGAGAGGATTTGAACACCAAGTAAGGGGAAGGAAATGGTGGCTGAGTTGTGCCCTAAGGAGTGGCTGAGGTGTGATCAGCCCAGAATTCTAAATAGATATGCCTGTCCCCAGGATAGCCCAATCGAGAAGATTCACACTTACAAGACATGGAAGTGAAGGGGGCATCCTGGGTTATATTTTCAGAGTCCACTGCAGGGATCTTAAATGATCTCTCTTCAGGTGTTTAATAAATGGTTTAATTTGCACACACTGGGTTTCCATAACTGATAGTTCAAGGCTGTGCTTCCCCACCCCCACCTCCCCGCCTATAATAGGGACAGGGCTGGCTAAGAGAACGCTGAAACATTGCATTCCTCGGTCAGACACTTTAAAACCCTGCAATCAAACCTGAGGCCATATTCGGGAACAACTGTATCCTATGACAGCTTATTATGGAAGCTTCGGAACTTCTAAGAATTCCTTAGTAGGAAACAAACAAACTACAAAGATCTCTTTCGAATTTTCTGCCAGGAGGAATTTTTTATTTTTCTCATGTTTCCAACTGTGCTGCATCTTCGCTAAAATATAGGTACACAGACACAGGGCATGTGATGCTTGGGTGGGCAGAAGGATAGTTCCAGCAGACCGGAGAGCTGGAGAGAGTTTGGGTCAACTCCCACACATTCCTGGGGGGTAGATTTCTCCATTAGCTCACCACGGACATCAAGTAGAGGTTTCCGGTGTGAGCATGTTGGTGTGGTTTCGGATCACAGGCTCTTCTGAATCTGTAGAATGATAGAAAAGAAAATCTTGATCACTGGTCACATCTAGGATGCCGATACCCCCCCCTCCCCCAGAGGTTTCATTGAGAGCTGTTCCAAGGGGAATTTATCACCCTGGCTTCATCTTGTCTTCTCTCTGGGGAGGAAAGAGTTACACTTTTCCTGCTTCCTGCCTGGACATTTTATTTTCACAGTTCTTTGAAGTGCCCTCAGAAAGCTAAGTGTCAGACTGAAGGCTCTCTGTATCTTTGCAACAGATTAGAACATATTCACATTTTATGTGTTCCCAGAGCAAATATTTCCTTTGGAATGAAACTGAGGCAGCGGAACAGGATCAGGCAGGACCGGCCACCAAAAACAGAACCCCCGGCCCCCAGGGCCTACACGGTGGTTCCCCCCTATCTGCTCACTTAGGCCGGAGAGACCCACATTGATTCACTGATTCATTCAGAAATAATCACTGAGTCTCAGCCATGAACCAAGTACTGTGCAGGTTACAGAAATAAACAGAGAAACAGATCCTGTCCTCAAGGGTTCATAGTCAAGTAGGGGAGATAAGAAGTGTTTGCGTATGAATGACTCTTAAGTCTTCAGAACTGGGGAGATCAAACATTCCGAGGTGGGTCGTTATTCTGTGTGTGTGTGTGTAAGGGTGGGGGGACTAGCAGAAGGTGTGTGGTACAGTCAGTTGTGATGTGTATGTGCCTCTATGTGTGGGGGTATTGTTCAGTTGCTCAGTCGGGTCCGACTCTTTGCAACCTTGAGTGTGTGCATGTTAACAGGAGTAAGCATATTAAGTGGTGGGGGTAAATGTGGGTGTGAGTGTGGTAGTGGAGGTGGTGTGTGTGTGATAGCGGCACAGTGAGTGTGTGTGTATTGATCATGGTGGTGGTGGAAATGAGGTAGGGAAGACTTAGGCAAAGGAGGACGGGTAGAAAAAAGATGGGGTGTGTGTGTGTGTGTGTGTGTGTGTGTGTGCGCGCACACACACGCGCACATACGCACACTTTGTTCCCTGTGGAGGGTGATTGTAGGATTGGGAGGGCGAAGGCCTACAGGCAAGTGCAGATGTGAGGAGGGGGCCCAGCAGGCAGCGAGCTGTGCCAGAAAGGCATGCAGGTGGGACAAATCTGGGTGGGTGGGGCAGGGGGAACATACAAGGGGAGGGTGGGTGGTAGGAGCTAAGCTAGGATGGAGTGTTTAACTTTGGTAAGTGTTTCCTGATCAAGACAAAGGCGGTTTGGCATTCACCAGCTGTCCCTTTTCCTAGGTTCTTGCCAGGACCTTGGGTAAAAGGAGCTTTTTCTTTCCCTGAGGGTCAGACCCAGCAAGAAGTCAGGCCTCCTGACCGACTCTCTCAGCATTGACTGGGCCCCCTTCTCTACCTGTGCTGCTGTATCACATGTGTTTATTAGTTTCCAGCCTCCCGAGGTCTCAGGGTGGTGAAGGTGGATTCCACTGGGCAAATGCTAGAGTTCCTGAGGCGAAGGTCGGAAGGACATGCTGTGTGTAAGCTACTTGCCAGCAGAACGTGGGGCTCTCCAGCACTCTCACAAGTCAGGGCTGCCCTGGCTGGATCTGCATTTTGTGGCGCTCTTTAAAGAACAAACAAGGAGGCAGATGGTAGGAGCTGGCTCCCTTTCTCAAATTTTGGTTTGCTTTTCATTACTTTCCCCTCTCTAGATAGGGTCAAAGCTGCTGCGTGATTAAACCTTGGCCAGATAAGAATGTTTTATTTCCGTTTAATCAGACAAGGAAAAGAAACTAACATTGATAGAAAGTCTAATGTTTGCAAGATACATGTCCTCTTCACAGTTTTCTGAGAGGTAAATATTATCATCTTATTTAGCAGGTAAGGAAATTAGGGCTAAGAGAAGTAGGGTATAACACAAAATTGCTCTGATAACCTCTGTAGTGAGTTCCCCATTACTGGTCTCCTCGCTGAAGCTTGAATGCAATTCTGTTTGGCATTAAAGACCATGCTTTTTTCATAACACTTCCTGAAGTTTAGGAGGTAGCATGATATAGTGAGGGGATGGTATATTTTATCGTCAGATGGACGTAGTTTCAAACCCAAACTCTTCCCTGTACTGACTGGGTATGACAGCTTGAATTCCTCTCTTCCTTGCTTTCTTGGCCAATATTCATCAAGGGCCTATTTTATTCATGCCAAGCACTGAGCTGGGAACGTATCAGTGAACTGCACCGTCCTTGGCCTCCCAGAACTCCAGTCTGGTGGATCCTGCAGACCATGAAGCAGGGAGTTGCGGTGTAGTTTGAGAAGTGCTGTGATGGGGAAGCACCAGATACTATGGGAGCTTCTCTGTCTGATATGGTAGCCACTGAGCCCAGGCTAGTTGTTGATGTAAATTAAATATTGGCTTTTGAAGACTTAGCATGAAAAAATAATGTTAAGTAGCTCATTTTTATATGAGTACAGGTTGAAATTATAGCATTTGAAATATGCTGACTTAAATATTTGATTAAAGTTAATTTCACCTGTTCCTTTTTACTCCTTTTGTGTGCCTACTAGGAAATTTAAACTTACATATGTGGCTTACATTATAATTCTATTGAACAGCTCTACTCTGGAAGAATGAAGACATGGGATGATGTTTCCTATCTTAAGGCAACAATCTAGGAATATTTATCACGTGCCTGCCCCAGGAAGGCACACAAGAGTTGCTTAACTAGTAAGGGTTTCCTTTCCCACATCATCTAAGTGGTCACAGTGGAAGGGTTGTTCTTTGTGGGGCCCTCAGTCCCCTGTGAAGAGGGTGTCAGGTGACCATTGCAGAGCCTCTTGTTTAGCCTCCTTGAGGATTCCTTAGTCTTGGGGTCCTACTTCTTGAGAGGTAGGTGTTGTAATCCTTTCTTCCTCCTCCCCCTACAAAACCCTGGCCTGGAAATCAGGTGAAATAAACATTGCTTATTGCCATAACCCCTAGCCATATTTGCTTTTCTTTATTTTAGCAAAAGAAATTCATGTGCAATATCTGATGTTCAATATCTTCATTGAGTTGAAATAAAAGAACTGTTGAATTAACAATAAAGTCTTTTCAACTTGGGCTTCACCTGCCAAACAGGAGACTTGGGTTCAATTCCTGGGTCAGGAAGATCCCCTGGAGAAGGAAATGGCAACCCACTCTAGTATTCTTGCCTGGGAAATCCCATGGACAGAGGAGCCTGGTGGGCTATAGTCCACGGGGTTGCAAAGAGTCAGACACAACTTTTCTACCTATTAGATTCACAGAACTGAGAACAGTCTTGGAAATGGACTAGTCTCACTGAGATGCCCACCCCTCAAAGTGAGACTCTGATAGGCTGGGTGGCTTGCCTTGGTATCAGAATCAGCCAAGGTGAATGGGACGTGGAACACATTCCCCCAAGCCCCCTGTGGAACACACATATGCCAGCTCACATTGCCCGTTCTTCTGAGAGGCTTTCTTCCAGCTCCTCCCTCCCAAAGGTTCTCTCTGGCACTTTGTCCTTTTCTGCTGCCTTTCCTCTCCTTTTAAGCTGAGGGGCAGTAGAAATGGGAGTCAAAAGATGGAGATAGGGTGAAGGTGGGAATAAATTAACAAGACAAAATGGAACAGAAAAGATGATTTTGAATAGACACTAACAGATGATCTCAGGGAGACTTTCTTGGGCTTAACAGAGGTTCAAGTGAAAAGACAACATGGGTGTGTTTGGAGGAGCATGAATTTGACTTGAGCCTGGCCGTGTGGCTTCGGAAAAACCTTAGTTTCTTCATCTTTAATCAACTTCACTGCTTGTAGTGAAGAGCAAAAGAGACCGTGTTTCTGAAAGGACTTTGTGATCTGTGAAGCACCGCACCAGTGGTCATTATTAGCATGCATCAGAGGCTAGGAGAGGTTGGCTGTGAGAGTAAGATGAATTAGCACAGGTGCCAAAGAAAGCTAGCGTGGCGTTCAGAGCAAGGATGCGGCTCTGAACTTGTCCACCCGATCCTGTGCTGTGCTCAGTTCTGGGAACCACAGTTTAGGAGGGACGTGGACAAACTGCTGTCATTCCAGAGAAAGCTGCAAGAATAGATTAGGGTCTGAGAGTCATGATCCTATATAAGGATCCCTATCTAAGGGTCTGACCCATATAAGGGATGATTTAAGGATTTAGAGAATGTTTAGTTTGGATGGGGAAAAAAAATTAGGACAGATGTTTCCAAACATCTGAAAGCTGTCCTGCAGAAGGGAGGAGAGATTTATTGTGTGTTTATAGTGACCAACTCAGGGCCCACCAACTGGAGTGAATGGCAGGCAGATATGGGTGCAAAAAGTGCCTAAGGCTCAGAAAACCGCTCTTCCTGGGAAGGTGGTGGGCCGCACATCAGCAGAAGTCCTCAAGCTGATGTGGCCGCATACAGAGAGGTGTGGTCCTGGGGAATCCAGCTCTGACTGGAGGGTAGGCTAAGTGTTCTCTGAGAGTCCTCTGATGCTGAGACTGTGAGCACATCCATCTGATCTCACTGATCTTTCCTAGCTGCTTCTATCACCACTTCTTGCTGCCTTCTGACTTTTTAAAATTTTATTTATTTTTGGGTGTGCTGGGTCTTTGTTGCTGTGAGGGATTTTCTCTGGTTGGTGTGAGCAGGGGATACTCTCTAGTGGTGCTTGGGCTTCTCATTGCAGTGGCTTCTCTTGTTGTGGAGCACAGGCTCTAGGGTGTGTGGGCTTCAGTAGTGGCAGCATGTGAGCTCAATAATTGCGGCTCCCCAGCTCTAGAGCACAGACTCAATAGTAGTGATGCATGTTGCTCTGTTGCATGTGGGATCTTCCTGGACCAGGGATCAAACCTGTGTCTCCTAGACTGGCATACAGATTCTTTACCACTGAGCCACCAGGGAAGCCCTGCTTTCTGACTTTTTCTCCCACTATGATGGCTTTAGGATTTTAGATTCAGAAATATGTCTGTAATAAGTGACAGTCTGGGTTAATGGAAAGTGGGAGGGAAGAACATTTAAAAACAAAGGCAGTTTTGTTACTTTTCAGGGCACACAGTAACCTGTTACATGGTGGGAGGAGTAGGAACATGGTCCCCTGTGTTAGAAAATCTTGTAAATGTTACAGCAAATGGCTCATTCTTTGCTATCATTGAAAACACAAACACAATTGCTAAAAGCCTTTGTTCTTGAAAGGACCAACATTTTCTTTGTTTACCCAATTCTTTTGTTAGCTACAGAGATTCAAGAAAACTCTACCATAAGAGTTCAGTGTTATAAACAACTTTCCATATTCATAATTTCAGTGTTTTGCTGATTTGGTGACTTCAAATTCTGTACCAGAGGGGTTTTCTTGAATTCTTGCCTCTAGAAAAGCCATTTTCTTGAGGAAAATATTTTTCATGCATAGTTAGTGTTTCAGCTGGGAGGGTGATAGCTAAATCTCCCCAAAGTCTAGTGGGCAGCTGAGCTATTTCCAGAACTTTCTTCTGCCCCCAAGTAGCAATTACACATCTGTCTCAGTGGCCCCACCTCAAACATCCCAACCAACATTTCAGAAACCTCTACCTAGACTCAGAGCACAAATAGAACTTGGCAGATCCAGGTGGATGGGGGATGGAATGGGTAGGAGTGAGTACCATTTTGGGAAGGTTCCCTGAGGTCAGAGTCCTTGCCCAGCCCTGAGGATGATGGCAGGGACATGGAGAAGACTGAGGGTTCCAGGAGTGAGTTCTGGGGCTGTTGGAACCTTGTCGGTCAGTTGTGACAGAAAGAGCCTGGAGAGTAGACACCGGTGGCTTTTTAAATACCAGGGAGTGGCCAGTCAAGCTGGGCTGGGCCGCGAAGTGGGGCTGAGAAGGCCACAGGAGCCCGCCAGCAGTGGCCCAGTACCCGGGGCCCCACCCTCTGGGGCTGCTGCTCCAAGGCAGGGCCCGGCCTGGAGGCTCCTGTGTTGGACCCACACCTCCTTGCCCAGCCCCACCCCAGTGCAACCTTGGACACTTGTGGCTCAGGACTGCCTCCACCTAGAGCCCAGTTGAAGATTTTGTTCTTGGGGTCTAAATTCTGGGGTGAAGGGCAGCCGACCCTGATGTGAAGTCCATGGCCTCACTTCCTTTCACCCTGTCAGTGCAGACCGGCTTTTTCTCTAGGACTCTTCTGTCTAAGGATGCTCTTCAATCTCCTCCTAAAGTGACCCTGCTCTCTAGCAGGTGTGGTACGGTGGTTCTCAAGCTTTCGGAGGCACAAGGATCTATCATAGTCCCAAGGTTATATGATGAAAATACATTGGAACTAGAGGTGGTGGTTGTACAACATTGTCATTATACCAAATTCCACCAAAAAAAAAAAAACACTTAAAATGGTTCATTTTATGTTATGCAAATTTCACCTCAATAAAAATATTTCTCAAACAAACAGACAAATGATCCCAGGTTATAAATATCAGATCTCAGGGTCTCAGTATCAGAAATCATGATTCAGGAGAATGTTTTTGATGTAAGCAGTCCATGGACCATACTTGGAGAAACACTAGAGAAGAGAACATGAAGCTGGGGGTACGCAAGAGACAGAACTAGGATCCTTATGTGTTAATTATTGAGCAAGCTCATTCCTTTTTCTATGCCTTTGTTTCCTCATGTACAAAATGCTAACCAATTCATAAGGGACTCTTCAGATGTCAGTGAGATTGTTTACATAAAACATCTAACAGGTGCTTATTTAACAGAATTTTTGGCTTCCTCTCTCCCTCCTTCAGTATCAGGAAAGTGGCACCTAGAGTTTCCATTCTTCCTGTTTCCTAGCATTTCAGTGGTACCCACCTCTCCTGGCAGTGGGTAACTGTGGAGAGACTGCAGAATAGTCTAGAGAACCATGCACATCTCCAGTGCTCTTCACTGACCAGACAATCCTGGTTTCTCAAGACATGGCATGGAAAAAACCTACCAGGAGGTCAGAGGCCAGCCAGCTGTCATTTTTATTTACAGTAAACCACAGAGTCAGACACACATACAGACGGTACACTACAGAACAAGTCCATGGCACTCTGGGCTGGCAGACAGGCAGGCTGGAGCAGGCACCCGCCATGACCGAACAACGTATCTATGGGTGGAGGAGGTAGTGGAGGTGGATGGGCCAGGTGGGAGGGATCTGGGCACTGGCACTGCCTAGCTGGTTGCTGCCTCAGTCTATGCTGGTAGAGTCTGCATTGAGGGGCTGCAGTTGAGGGGTGTTAGAACATTTAGCTTCATTCACCCTGAGCCCAGGGTTACCCCCAAACACAGAGGTTTGGCTAAGTTCCATAAGAGGAAGCAGTGCTTTTTGTTGGTAGGACTGAATTCCCTCCTAACACACTGGCAATTAGAAAAGGTAAAAGAGATTTGGTACAAAGAAGGGAAAATGTTTACACTTCAGGGTTTGAGTATGTGTATCTGTGTGTGTGTGTGTGTGTGTGAATGTGTGTACAGGTGGAGGGATTATCAAAGAATTGCCTTGTAGTGTGTTTTTTTTTGTTTTTATGTTGGCCCCCCAAATCAGTTGATTTCTGAGCACTATCAATCCTCCAAAAGGAAGGAAGGTAGATTCTTGGCTGAGAGGCTAAGAGTAGCCCTCTGAGGTTGGCAGGGCAGGGGGAAACCTGGGGCTTGTGGAAGACCCACGAGAATAAGCAAAGCAACGTTTGTCCCAGGTGAAGGCAAGATTGGTAAAGTGGGAAGGTCTTCAGAGCCCCCTTGTGTGATAGACGGAGAAAGTTCAGTTCAGTTCAGTTCAATCACTCAGTCGTGTCCGACTCTTTGCGACCCCAGGGACTGCAGCACGCCAGGCCTCCCTGTCCATCACCAACTCCCGAGTTTACTCAAGAGGACTCCCAAAAGGCTAAAGAACATGTCCAAGGCCACAAGGCCTCCCCGGGTTGCTCTTGTTTCCCAAGCAGAGCTTGTTTCTTCACACCATCATGGGACAGGGCATGGCTCCCTTCCTCAGCAGCCTTGATGGAACATTTGCCAGATTTTTCTAAGAGAGAGGGGTCTTGTTTTCTGCAAAAAGAGTAAAGCATCCATCCTTAAAAGAACCATCCTTAACAGGTGGTTTCTTGGAGTTACAGTTACTTGCCAGCAACAGTCCTTCCTCTGGGATCTCTCCCGAGCACTGAGGACGCTTCTTCCCCTTCTATGAGAGAGGGCAGCTGTCCTGTAGGCAAGGTTGGCAACTTGTTGTCAGGCCCTTTTCTCTTTAGTTGGGTCTCCTGGCTCTTGTCATCTGGGGAAGAAAGAGAAAAGATGCCGCAGGTTTTGAAATCTGCCTCTTTGAAAGGTGATCTGATCACTAGACCACCCTGCCTCTATCAAGACCATAAGCCACCTTGGCAGGTTCACATGGATCAAAAGGGGCACATTCTGGAGCATCGGGCCTTGTTCAAGTGTAGACCTGGCCTGCTCCCTCCCCGAGGGCCTGCGAAAATGGCTCTGGAGAGGATTTCTATATATGGTGACACAGGAACTAAGGCTGAATGACCACCATCCATTGTTCAACTACCATCAACAGAGCACAGACATTTCGCCATGCAGGTGACCAACTCACTTGATGACTTCTAAGGAAGCACTTTCCAACAGGAGGGGCCTAGGATTCCAGAACTCCCTGTTCAATGAAATTTTCATATCAGTTGAGATATCAACTGTATATCAAATTGTGTATATCAAATTGCAGTATGTCAAATTGTGACTCCAGAGGGTTATATGTATTTGTTCTGTTTTTGTTGATAGAAGTCAAACCCTCTTAACTGTCATGGTCTCTAGTTCCTCTTTGTTCCTGATTCTGTTGTTTTTACACTGAAACTAATATCTTTATGTTCTGGGATGTTGAACAATGTCATTTTGTGCTAAATGTCCCAACAGTTCTGTACTCAGAAAGGTGCTTTAGGCTGAGAAGTGACTCAAGAGGTAAAGAGAAAAAGGAGCGTAGCATTGTGTATAAGTGAGACTGAGGACAAGTTCTTGATGGGAGAAGCTGAGACGTTGGAATGCATCCTGAGACAGGGCTCTGGACTATGTCCTCTGATCTTTTGAGCACAGACTTGCCTGGAGATAACCAAGTAGGGAGATATCCCCTTATAATCCCTCTGATCCTCTGATTTTATGTAAAAACACTAAAAATAGAATCATGGGAAAAATGAAGAGAAACATCATGAGGCTAAAAGGAAGAAGAAAAAGCAGAAGCAACAGGCTCTGGGGGTGGGTGGAGGTTGAGACAAGCAGAATATGAGAAAAAGTAAGATTACTGCATTGCAACATGTTAAGAAGTTAAGGTACATGCTTAGCAAGTAGACATTGGTTAATCACAAAATACTTTGAGTACAGAATAAAGGCATTCACCATCCTCTCCAGCCCCATTTCACAGGTGGAAAGCCTGAGATATAACATGACTTGCCCAAGTCCTTCCTATGAACTGGTGTCAGGACAGGACAGGGCATTGGCCCATGAGAGGAGCACCGCAGTGCTGAGCAGAGGGCAGGGAGTGCTTGTTCCCAGTGATGCTGCGTGGGGAGGAGGTGCCCTTGGGTCAGCAGGAGGAAGGCTGAGACCCCAGTCTTCTCCGGCATTGCCTCCAGCTTCCCAGGCCTGGAGTGGAACCCATTACTGCCAAGGGTCCTCCCCCCTCCTTTCTTTTCCTTGATGGCAGCAGAAAAACCAAGCTCTGACCTAATATCTTTCGCCCTCCTCTTGGGAGCCATGTGAAACATCTGCTGGATATGGAGGTTGGGCTCCCAGCCCAACCAAAGTTCCCCAAAGTTTCTTTCCTACCTCAAGAAAACAGGGTCTGGGCAAGGATGGGAGTTCTTCCCAAGTCAAGTGGAGGCAGGATCAATTTCCTGCAGATAACCTGCTTCTGAGAACATCTGACAGATCTCCATAAAATCCCCTACTTTTCTTCCCTTCTGGGGGAAAATAGAATTCCCATCCTCACCAGCATCTCAGAAGGAAAATTTGAATTGGCTTCTTTAGAGTCACCATGAAGTCCTGTCCTCCGATCCTGTTTGTTTGGTTTTTTAAACTATTTTCTATTGGAGTATAGCTGATTAGCAATGTGATAGTTACAGGTGAACAGCGAAGGGACTCAGCCATACATATACACACGTATCCATTCTCCCCCAAACTCCCCTCCCATTGATCCCATTTTATTTCTTTCCTTGCTCCTCTGTCCACATCCTAAGCAGTATGGGCTGATCATGGAAGAGCCAAGCAAAGGGCAGTGCCACCATGAAGAAGGCTCAACAGCTACAAGTGAGCTTTCTCTGTTATTTCCCACCCCCCCACAGGAAACCGTATCAATTTTGATCCCTGGGATATAGGAGGTGATGCTGTGCTTCCTCCTTGCTGCTACCAAAACCACTCATGAACAGCAGTATAGCCAGGTCTCTGGTTCAGAGAAGACAGAGGAAAGGAAAGTCATGCTGCCCAGAGGAGGCAGCACGGGTGAGCAAACACAGCCCACCATTGTCTGCAGGAAGGCCTGCCAAGAATTCTTCTTTAAGCCCTAGGGAGCTCATATGTTTTCACGTCCATCACTGGTTCCTGGGCTTTAGGGTACCGGGGTTAGGCTGGAGGAGGGAGCTCAGAAGAGATGGCGTTCTTCTAAAGAGGGGGTGCTCTGAGGAGAAAACATGCTCCCACTAGCAGGATGATGCAAACAGTTTTCATTCCCATCTTAGTCAACACTGACTCTCATTTCTCATGGCAGCTATGTCAGGAAAGGAGAAGGTGGTGGTCTTATGAGCCCCATGGTGTTGGGGCATGGGGTGACGGGCTAGGGTGTTTAATAAGTGAGAGGTCTGCAGGAGTGCGCTGGGTCTGTGGATAAGAGTGCTTCCTCCTGATGTGTGGGGAAGTCGGATGGGTGCTCAGGTCCACTGGTCACAGGCTGGGAATTGCACCTTGGTGACAATCAGGGCTTGCTTTTCAAGTGTTGCTGCACCTAGGCTGTTCTTGAATAACAAACTCATTTCATTCATTGATGGACGGAGTATTCAGGAACCTGCTGTCACTCACTCTATCATCTTCCCTTTTGTTGGGCAGAGTCACTTCTGAGAGCAAGCCAGCCTACCATATTGCCCACCCTCTTGTCCTCAATATCTGCAGTCAGTCTACCCTGATACCAGCAGCCAAGCACAGAGCATGTGGAATGCTACCTTTACCTTACCTTACCCTTACCCTTTGCTCATTGAAAATGATAACTTGCCCTGCCTACTAGGCCTCCCAGATGGTTTCTCAGGGCTTGACACGCCCCCAGGTCAGTTGCCCCAGTGTGTGTGTGGTGGGGAGGATCTGTCTGCACAGCTCAGCAGCTGCCCCCTCCCTCAGTCTAGCTTCCTCCTTTTCATGTGGTGGGGCGAAAACTAGAATTGGTTTTTATGTGATCAAATGAATCTGCAGGTATGATGTTTCACTGTTGTATTTGTCCCAACTAATGCTGTGCCCGGTCTTCCTGTAACTCCTAATGTTTTAAACAATATTTATTTCAAAAATAAGAATACACATCCTTCAGGTAAATTTCCAAGTCCACCAAGTGCTTTGCATTTTCTCTGACATCATTAAAACTTTAATATTCCCCAATTTAGTGTCTTTTGAGAATTTAATTAATGTGTTTACCTTCCTCTTTTCCTCTTTCCAGATCAATCAGGTATGCTTTGAATGCAGCTAAGATCTTCCTTGGTTTCCACCCCCAAACTTTCTCCTATCAGTGACAAAATGATGCCCCGGTTAACTTCTACTTTTGCAACTGGATTCAGTCAGTTGAGAAATGACTGAGCTCATATGTACAATACCCTGAAATCTCCCTGCAGCGACATGGATGATACATACAAACCTGAACACTTAAAGGAATCCCCCCTGAACACTTAAAGGAATCCCCACCATGATGTATGTGTAGTATTTTGGTGCGAGGCATCATGACACCTATTATTTAAAGTATTCCATTGGGAAAAAAGATGAAGCAAATATGGCAAAATGATAACAACTGTTGACTCTAAATGATGGGTCTATGGGTTCTTGTTATATGTATGGCTCTAGTTTTGTGTATGGTTGAAAATTGTCATAATGGAAAGAAATTATTCCCGGATGTTCTAATTTCAGGAAGTATATATAACAGGGGTGGGAGCTTCAGGAGGCTAATGGGGGGCATGGGAGTGGGAATTGCTTCATCCTCTTAAGTTTATGATCATTACCTTAATGCCTGGTAGTAGTACAGTGTGATGATAGCAAACCCCATACAGCAATACAATAACATCTTCTATTATTAACGCCTTCCATGCATGGATGTTTCTCTAAATTAAAGGCTCTAGTTCTCAATCTTTTTACCTCAAGGTTGTGGGGGAGAGAGGAAATAATCAACAGGAAAATTTTTTTCTTGAAGGTCATGCCATTTTCTGGTAACCAACTGGCACCAGTTTTCTTTAAAAAAAAAAAAACAAAAAATATAAAGTTCATGACTTTTGAAAGTACTGTTGTTTAGTACCTCAACAGCAAAGGCAGACTCTCTGGAATCTTTTTCTGGATTGCCACTTAGATTGTGACATTTATAAATTCTTTTTTTTTGTATTATCTAACATAAAAAGAAATTACCATTTTTATTACCCCTCACTTGTAATTCTTGCAAAGATTCCATTTTAAAAATAATTTTTTTGGAAAGGAAATTTTTTTTACATTATTTTAGAAGCAGTCTTTTTACTCCAAATTATGATTCACTCAACACATTTTTAAAAGGACACTTCAAGTCTCCATCCCACCTTTAGGTATCAGGTACTGAATTTTGATGTTTGACTAACTAACCTCATTTCACTGGACCTTTGATGTGGTTTCTCAGTGTGTTTTTTTAATATGATCTTTAATATCCTGCCGAGTACTCTGATCTGGCTGAGTTCTTCACCAGGTGTTCACGTTGGAGCTCTGCTCTCTGAGTGGTGTTTGAGGAGGTTCCCCTCATGCCTGGGAGCAAGGGCCTAGGAAAGGAGGTGGGCAAAGCATGCATGGACTTGCTGAGTCCAGACCTGCTCTTCCAAGCGTGCCATTGCACCCAAGCCAATGCTGAAGGCTGTTTCCCACTCCAGCTCTGTGGAAGGGGAGGGACTTGGATTTCAAGTTTGAGACAGAAGTGACCATGCACACGGGTGGGTTTGGGAATAGTAAATCCCTGTCACCATGCTTGAAGCTCAGTGGCCTCAGCCAGGGCACTGCAGCCACGAACATGGACTCTGAAAGGCAGATCCTGACAGACCTGAATCCCAGATCTGCCTCATGGGATTTGCTGTTTCTCAGTCTCCTCGTTTGTCTAGTTCTCAATCTTTTTACCTCAGTGTTGTGGGGGAGAGAGGAAATATTCACCAGAAAAACTTTTTTCTTGCAGGTCACGTCATGCCATTTTCTGGTAGCCAACTGGTACCAGTTTGTGTGTGTGTGTGTGTGTAGCAGAGTTTTATTAAAGTAAGAAAAGGGACAGAGAAAGCTTCTGACATAGACATCAGAAGGAGGAACAGAGAATGAATGCCCCAATAGCTAGTCTTTCCAAGGCCTTATATACTTTTTTCAGACCCACTCCCACAATCTTAAATTAACAAGATTAGAACAAACAATAGAAAGATCTTACCAGACCCACTCCCATAATATACATTAAAAAAAAAAAAGACAAAAATTATAAAGTTCATGACTTTGAAAGTACTGTTGTTTAGTCCCTCAACAGCAAAGGCAGACTTTCTGGACTCTGGGGAACTAGAAGTGGGGAACCATACAGCCCTCACCTCAAAAGGTTCTCGTGAAGTTTGAAAGTGGTCACAAAAGCTATAGGCCTTGGACTGGACAATTAATGGTCGTTGTTATTTAATAGATGTCAATGCCTAGATATTTCTGTTTTACCATGAACTCAGTGTTAAGCTTTTTTAATTTCTCAGTTCTTTCTTCCATTTTTAGAAGGGAGCCCTTTCTTCCATTTTGTCCAGGCTCATCTCCCTTGCCCAAATAAACCTGCTAAAAATCCATCTCTTCTCTATCCTATGAATTCTCTTTTCATCTCATGAGTCTGTATCTTATCATGCTGATCTCTTACTCTGTAGTAATTCCACTTCTGCACTGTCCCTTTGGTTTTGTCAGTTCAGACCTGATCTCTAAGAAATAGATTGCAAACAGTTCTTTTTGTCCAAGTTGAATTTTATATTTCTGAATCATGAAGCTGCCCTCCATGTGACCTAGAAAGCCCTTTGATGATCCATATTTAGCTGTATCCATCACTCAACAGATGTCTGAGTAGTTAAAGGCCCCCATGAGCTCCCTCTACATCCTGTGGTTTCAAGTTCCCGAGTTGTTAGTTAAGAAGCTTTCATCCCCTCTACCCCCATCCCTCCTCCCCTACCCATTCCAGGGTAGAAGGACAGATACCACTTTGACTATTCATTCATTTAGTAAATATTTGCTTATTACCTGTTGCGTGCTTGATATAGGGTTAGTTGTTATCCTCTTTGCTTCCAAACTGCATTTTTTAATTTGACCCATTTAGACAAGTCTTCCAAATTTTCTGATTATTCCCCTAGAATCTTCATTGAGCATCCAATTAAATGTTCCCTTCTACCTGTAGTGTTTCCTGACCCCTGGTAGACTTGGAGGCTTAATTCCAAATCCTGGTGCCTTGCTATAATGCATCTGCCATTGCATCTACAGATTCCAGGATAATTGGTTCAGCTTGGGATCCATGTAAGGGAGTTTACTTAGCAGATGAGACTGAGAGTCTCCTTGTCTTGCACCATGGACATGAAGGGTGAAGTGGTAGCAAGGGCAAAATGCCCCACAAGTTAAGCTGCTAGTTTCCAAAACCCCTTGGTTTTCTGTGTGTCCCTGGTTTCCCACAGAGATGCCCAGGAGGAAAATGCCTCTCTGCTTTTTGAGCTCCCTGGATCTTGCCATTAGATAGCATCTTTTGGCATCTGAAAGGCAGTCTGCCGTTCTGTTCTTCTGTGGAACACAGATGGCCCAGCCCACGCCTATCACTAATGATGATCACATGCAGAGCCTTCTTGCTGGAGGCTCCCTTCCACAACCCTAGCTCTCCTTCCCTGTGCAGGCCAGTCACTGCTGACCATAGCATTTGAGTCTGAGAAAGCCGCTTGCTGCTCTCTCATTCAGCACTGAATAGAAAAATCTATTAGGCGGGTGTTGGGAAACAATTCTCATTCAGCTGGAATTTGAAACACTGAGGATTAAGGGATGGCTGCCAGTTTGATTGCAAGGGTGAGGCTTTGGGTTCTATTTGCCCACAGAGGCTGCTGAGTTTCAATATGAGCAAGTGCTAGAAGCTCTTCAGTAGAAATACGAGCAGATGGCCATACAGAGGTTGACCAGATAGAGCATCAACTATCTGTGTAATCTCACCCAGGACGATGGTAGAGCTGGAAATAGATAAAAAGGTTAAAGAGACTAAAACACAGTAGAAAAAGCATGAACGTTGATATAAGTCAGACTCATGTCAAGCCTTTGCTCTACCACTTGTATCTGTTTGACCTTGAACAAGGTACTTTATCTTTCTATGTACTAACTCCTTTATTTGTGAAAGGAGCAAAATGCCCAGATCATGGGCTGTTCTGAGGATTAAATAGGATAGCACATGAAAAGGCCTTGACATAGTGCCTCTTCCCTGGTGACTCAGATGGTAAAAGAAATCTGTCTGCAATGCAAGAGACTCAGGTTCAATCCCTGGGTTGTGAAGATCCCCTGGAGAAGGGAATGGCTACCCACTCCAGTATTCTTGCCTAGAGAATTCCATGGATAGAAGAGCCTGACAGGCTATAGTCCATAGGGTTGCAAAGAGTCAGACACGACTGAGTGACTAACACTTCCACTTTCATCAAGCAAGCCATAAATGAGAATTCCCTTTCCTGTTTTCTCCCTATAGTAGAAAGTTAAAAGATGTATTTGAGTATGGTGGAGCATTAAAGTGAGCTAAAAACCATGGTCTCATGTGAAATTCTACACAATTCTATTCACATGTTTTATGCAAAACTGGATTGGTATTTGAGATGGGATAGTTTTTTTTTTCTTGCTATTTATTCCAAGTTGGATGCAGGTCTGGTATTCATGACTAAGAGATTTCCAAACTGCTAATAGGAACACCAACAGAAATGCAAGCTCTCTTTTGGGCGTAACATTGTAACTCTTTCCTTTAACACAGAACTGCTGAGGAAAGATCACCACCACCACTAGTTGCCCTTGAAGGCCCCAGCAATTTTGGTCAGTCTCACCATGTACAAGTGTGGTCTAATTGGTCAGTACCCACTGATCCAGAAATCTCTCTGGGAGTCGTTTTTCACTCTTTCAGAAAAGGATGGACACTGAGGTTTGCTCCTCAAAAGAAAGTAACAGACCTATTGATTTAACATTGATGCCTATAACAATAGTTTCAATAGCTTTTCAACAAGGTAGATCAATGGCTACTTGTTCCTCCCCAACTAGGTCAAGGTTCTTTCTATAAGAACAGGTGGTGGTTCAATTTCTGACCAAACAGCTCTTTCCATGTTTTGCCAGCTAGCTTCAAAAGTGGTCATTAAATTGAATAAACATTGACTCTTCCCACAACTGTGTTCTTCAGACCTCCTTCACTCCTCTGGGCCACCAATGTCTGACCTTTATCATGTTTTTCCCTTAATTTTCCCCCAATCCCTTCTCCATTCAGGAAACAAAGAGGCCAGAACCTTGATTCTTGCTTGAAGATATGTAGATGGGAACAATAAAAGTAGTTAAACAATCACAGAAGAAACTAGAAAGAGTGTCTTAAGAGTAGAGACTCCTTGTCCTGGAAAAGTACTTTATGGAATATTGCAGAGGATGGTAACTTACATGTTCCCATATCCCCAGAGAACAAAAAGAAGAAATGGTGGGGTTAGGGCAAGTTTCTAACTTACAGATGTTGACAAATAAATCCCCTTCTTTCTTCTAGAAGGGGATCTAGTACTTGATCACAGAACTGTTTGTGTGTGAAGCATAGATACCAGTATTGTGTGAAACACATTTTAGGAAATTATGGTTTCAGATGTGCTGCAGAAACTTAGACTAGACTTTGGAAACAACTTCCTGATTGATGGTCAGATCCTGGAACTGGTGGCCAAGGAACACGGTTTCCTTCCTTGGATGGTTGGTAGATTCTTCCTCTCTCTCCTCACCTCTCCCTTTAATATCAGCACTAGGCATCCACCTACCTGGGAACATCGACACAGGGGATCTGGGGGTCTAGACCCATCCTATCCCCAGAATCTATTTTTATGGATCCCAGTCATGGTAGTGTTCCATGGAAGATGCAGCCTAGCTAGGACAGGAGGTAACTAAGGGTTTTGGCCAAGAGAAGAGGGGGCTAGAAATGGGAAAAGTTGATGCAATTATTTTTGGCAGGAGTTGGAACCAAAGCAGCAGGAGAGAGTAAGTTTTAAGACTCTCTGGCAAGGCAACTTCCTAATCTGTCACTGGGTATGTGTAAAAAGTGATTAGTGGGTCTCTATATTTATCGTGATTACTCACAAATATGTAATTTACATAATATATACAGCACATTAAGTACTATGTCACCTTATATAATGTGCATATGTATAATGTATATGCATGTTATGTAACGCCAGTCTGGAGGCTCTTCCAGATTCTGCCAAGTATTTCCTAATTTATTTGGCAATTTCAACATATCTTTTCCATCTGTGGAAAGAACTCTCTTGAGAGGAGCTGGTCTCTGACCTGAAATATAATCGTTCTACCAAATCTATCTCCATTCTCAACTCACTGGAGGAAATCTACAAAGACCAAGTTATAATGAGATGCAGCACCTCATCCATTAGTCCAGAGACACAGAATGTATTGAAGATTTCCTGTTTCATTTTTATTGCCAGAGGGATAGAAGTGTGTGGGGGCAGGTGGAGAACATGTCTGTGCACGGTCAGAATCAGATAAGATGAGGAATAAGGGAGGATTTCCCCCTGACTGCCTAATTTTGAGAAGTCACTAAGTTATATTAAGTCTTGTTTTCCTCATTATTTAGATGGGGTTAATAATACCTTCTCTGTCAACCTCAGGGGTTGCTGTGAAGAGCACTATGATGAGGTACTCCACAGTTGGAAACCACAGTCCCACTAGTTAAAAGATGAGTTGCAAAGTCAGATTAAACAACATCACTAGACTTAGGTTACAAAATTGAAAGTACAATTCCACCAACATTTGTTATACTCTGTGGTTTTAAGGAGGACGTGGGACGTGTCTCTCAAGCAACATTGCCAGTCCTGTGCACCCGAGTGGGCAGGCAGGGCCAGTCTCTGATGGGTGAATCTCTGAAGATCAGTCTCATCTGTTGACAACAGTGCAGCATCTCAACAGCCTCAATCTTGGGGTGCTGGGGCTGAAGCACATGTAATAACTTCTATAAATGTCTTACAATCAGTGACCTCCAAACTGAACCTGCCTTCATTTCAGAAGCAAGTGGCTTCCAAGAGAGTACCCGCTGTCATTCTGGAGCTTGTTGGTCCCATCCCAAGGAGCCCATCATTCAAGACATTCTTCAGGGGTTTCCCTTTGTCTGGTGTTCCGTGCTGTTAGGTTGAACAAGATGGTTCTAGATCTCTTATCTGAGGCGGTCCTAGATGACTGCTTCCTTCAGAGTTATGAACAGTTTGTACATACAATCTTAACTTTCCCTTCCTTGCACAAAGTTCCTGACCCAGTGCGAGGAGATGAGAGGGAGTTTAGTGGGGTGATGCCAAGTGGCTCCAGGTTTGCTTTTTAGAAATCTCAGAGGGGATAGGGGACAAGGTGAACATTTCTTTCTACCAACGAAGCTCTCCTCAGGCTTGCCCTTGGGGAAGGCAGTGATGCTGGTGCCAGTGGAATGAAGCCCTCTGAGCTCTGCCGAGACCCCTCTGGTCACTGGCTGGCAGTTCCTGGCTGAAGGTGCCTTTGTCCTCCTTGTGCCTCTCTGCTGAGGTCATCCCTGCAGCCAGGAGTGTTTCCAGATTTAAGGGACTATGATGACGTGACACGTGGAGAGTTTAATCTGTCTACTGACCAGGTCAAGGCTTCCCCAGTGGTTAAGCAGTAAAGAATCTGCCTGCCAATGCAGGAGATGCGGGAGATGCGGGTTTGATCCCTGGGTCAGGAAGATCTCCTAGAGGAGGGCATGGCAACCCACTCCAGAATTCTGGCCTGGAAAATCCCATGGACAGAGGACCCTGGTGGGCTACAGTCCATGGGGTCATAAAGAGTCTGACATGACTGAGCATGCATGCACACGCTGACCAGCTCAGACTTGAGAGAGTCTCCAGCAAGCATGGGGGAGGCCCTCATTTTCTCACATGGGCTTGTCCCGTCCACATGTATACCACGTGTTCATTCCTCCCTGGCAACCTGGATCTAAATGGAATCACTTCTCAGTGACCAGAAATGACCCTATTCCAAGATGTGTAGGTTCTTTTCTCTACTAAGTATCTTTTTAGTGGCACCGAGTCCCAAACCATTTTAGCCAAGATACCACGGACAAGTTTCTTAACTTTTCTAGGACTCAGTTTCCTTATTTGACAAATGAGAAAGTAAATCCTGCCCCCCATAGCTTTCATAGTTGTTTTGAGAAGAGAAATTCTCAGTCTCTTTATAAGGAGATACTTCAATTTCCCTTGAATCCTATGACCACCAGGGAGAAATGTGTCTTGACAATGAAATGGCAGAAACAAGCATTTCTTTTTCTTTCCCACTTTCAATTCTTATACTGCATATTTTTTTTTCAATTAGGAAAAATCCATCAGTAAATAAATATATATATAAATATATATATGCTACATATATGTACACACACCAAAGACCTGCAGAAGGGTCTTCAGGTCGTGCTTGGGGAGTGGCAAGTGCAAAGAGGCAGGAGGGAAACGCCTGAAGGCTTGTCTCCTGGTCTCCTCAGTGAAAGGCCCTTCCCTCCCATCTTTGCCTTCAGGAATAGTCTGCCACCAGGCCTTGGAACTCAAACAGGAAACACGCTTTGGCTTGAAAAAGAAAGAAGCTAGGGGTGTTTTTTTTTTTTTTTTTTCCCTCTTCCCTTTTTACACAATATTATGACACCGATTTAAAAAATAAATCCCAGGTTCTCTGCTTTCCCTCCCAGGTGTTCACAGAACTAAGAAAATAAATACCACATCTAAGGTGTGCTGTGCACGCAGCTCTGCGGGCTCTTGGAGCCAGCTCTAAACAAGCACACAGCCAGCAGAAGGCTTCGGGAGAACCACTAGTGCCCACTGACAATATGCAGAACCAAGAAGGGAAACACAGCTTTCCACAGCCTTTCTGCCTCCTCAGCTAGTTCAGGGAGAAGCTTGAAGGACAAGTGAGAGACCAGCGTGCAGGTGCCAAGCCCTGCCAAGGGCTGCGCTCTGAGAGTCCGAGGCCGTCCTGTCTCTGCACAGAGGGATCTTTGTGTGAGTTTTCTGGAACACGGGCTCTTTTTCTTGGCCACATCCGACCTCAGCATAGGCAGGAAACCTGCAGCCTGCTCCTTGCAAGCGGCCGTGAGGAAACTTGCAGGGCTGGTGGAAAAAAAGGGGGGTTTCTCCTTCAGTCTCAGAAAGTCCCACTCAAGGCCTTCTGGGAAAGTGAAGCTTGCTGCACGAGCCGGCCACACCCTGGAGAATCCCAAGTCCGTTCAAAATGTCCCGCCGGCACTGGCTCTGTGGGGATGCATCCACGGTTGAAACAGAATGGATGAAGCTTTCTTCCTGAAGGGTGGCTTGGCTTCCATTGGTTGGAGAAGAGTATGGTGTCTGTGTGTGTGCATGTGGATGTGTGCATGTGTTTCAGTTTCTTGTCTTCTCTCTTGGTTGAACTGGCATTGGGCACAGTGTCTAGTCCTTCGAACGGCTCTTCCTCCTCAGCGAAAAGAAGCTGCTCTTCTGAGGGGGCCCCATCATCATAGGCGCTTGGTTCTTGTGAGTAATTTTAATCTAAAAGCAAAGAGGGAGAAATGAATTAGTGGCCTGCAAACCCCAGAAGCCTATGGGAGAGTGACTTGCAGAGAGAGGAAGGGAGGCCAGCTTCGAGCTGGAAGGAGCCCCATGCAGAAGGACGACTGTCCTTGAACAGCTTCACAATTGGCAACTGGACCCTGAATGGTGCTGGAAGCAAGGGGCGGAAACGCTGGAGAGAGACAGGTGTGAGCTTCCCACGTGGCGATCAGCTCGCACCTGTCCCATGTCCTTGCTATTCATAGACTCAGAATGTCACAGCCAGAGGAGACCTCAGGGACCATCTCAGTCAAGCCCTCTGTAGGACAGATAAAGGAATGGAGACCCCCAAGGCTCTGCTGAGCCTCAGATTAGCCTAAGGTTGCACAGAGAGGGGCAGAATGGCCAGAGCCCTGCTTGTCCAGTTCCCAGTCTCCCCTGTTCCTGGCCGTTCCTGCCCAAGCATACAGAGACATAAACCAGGAACTCTGAACTGACCTAGGATCTTGAATTTGACCTCTGAACCAATCGCCACTCATGTGGATAGTTTAAAAGTGAGTCTTAGGCATTTCCTCTTTTCTTAGTCTTCTAGGGGAGACCCAACTTTCTTATAAAAGCTTTCTTTCTATTTTTTTTTTTTTTTTACTTTTAGGTTTAATGAGTGTTTTCTCCTGCAAACTTGAAATTTGCAATTGGAAGTAAAAGACACTGGTGAAGTCTTTTTGTCTCTTTCTTGCCAACCTTACCTTTACAGCGTGGCTTCAAAATGCTTGGTACCTATTTGAATGTGGCCTAGTGACACTGATACATTGATAATCTGCACTCTCAGTCTATCAACATTTATCAAATAGGAAGATGATGTGGGAACAAGAGGCAATTAGGAAACAAAGACCTGGATTTGGGTCTTAGAACTCCCCCTTCTTTGCTGTGAACTTTTGGACAAATCATTTAACCTTCAAAATCAGTGCCTGCTGAACTGTAAAATGATAGTAACATTTGTTCTAGTTTCCTCACAAAGTTGTTGTGAAGACGAAATGACAGTCAGTGAAAACCCAGTGTAAACAATGGAATGCACCAATTAAAGACTTACCTTATATCGGAGAAGGAGAAAGATGTATGTCAAACAGAATCTGGACACCAAGAGGGAAAAGGGAGGGGTTATGATGAATTGGGAGATTGGGATGGGCATATATATACACTACTATGTATAAAATAGATAACTAATGAGAACCTACTGTCTAGCATAGGGAACTCTACTAAGTGCTCTGTGGTGACCTAAATGGGAAGGAAATCCAAAAAAGAGGGAGTGTGTGTATACACATGGCTGATTCACTTTGCAGTACAACACTGTAAAGCTATACTGTACTCTAATAAAAATTAATTTAAAAAACTATCAAGAAGAAAAAAAACTATCAAGAAGAAACAGTCTATGAACCTTCTCTCAACGGTTTTTACCACCTGTTCAAATGACAGTGTGATCCCAGAGAACAACAGAAGAGCTCTTGAAGAGACAGACTCATCAACATGTTTAAATGAATGTAGGATAAACCAAGTGGTGTCAAAAAGAAGGTTCGGTAAGGAATGAGAAGAATCTGAATGCAGCAACTGAGGAAGCATTTTAAGATCTGAAAGGAAGGGAAGAAGATGTATTGGTGAGAGAGAAAGGGAAAGCACTAGGTTGAGGGGCTACATACCAACTGGTTGAGTGTGGACCACAGGATGAGAAGTGAAATCAGGGACACAGGAGGGGTGGCTGGGGTAGGGCTTTACAGGGGAGATGGCAGAGACTGGGTTTAATATGAGGTAATGGGAACCAGGACAACTTTTTAAGCTGGAGAATTCACTAGGAAAAAAAAAAAGCTTGAAAGGAATTATTCAATAGCTGTTGTCAGGATGAGCTGGAGTTGGGGAGAGTATGCCTAAGAAGTTCTACTGCAAGCTGGATTTAAATTTATAAGGCCCCAGGTTATGAAAAGAAAAAGATGGGACCAAAAGACGCTGTGGAGAAAGAGCTTAACCTGTGGGAAGGAAGCTTGAAATGACTGTTAGGTTGGTTTCCACCAGCCTGGAGATGTAGGAGGCGAGTAGTAAGTCTCTCTGTTTTGGGGTGGTCCCCAGGGGAGCACACCAAGGACACTTCAAGCATCATTTTGCATTCCGTGCCAGATTATGGGCATTGTCTTTATCTCAGAATTCAGGGAAGTGAGATGCAGATGACAGGGGGCCCTGATAGTAGTTATCTGTGGCATGCAATTTAGCCCCCGCTGATGATTTGTGGCACATTTCATTGTGGTAAAGTCTTTTCTCACTCTCTGAGGGGAAAGAGAAATTCATCGTATTCACCTTGGCATTCCCTGAGAAAGCATAGGACTGGTACCTGCTATGGAAGTACTGACTAGTTAGCCCAGCCAAGAAGAACGAGGGCTATCCTGTCAGTGGAGCTGGACGTGCTTAGGGCAGAGCGGCAGCTGGTGCACTGCTTACATTTCCTGCTGATGGAGCCCATTTTTTTAAGACCATAGAAGACCTTTGCTTCTCCTTTTTCTCCCTCTAGCTGACCAATTTATTTGCTTGTTAGCACCTCCTGGGCAAAGAGGAGGAAGTGAAACTCAAATCCCTCCCATTTGGGTTTTTAGCAGTTTTGAGAAATGTCTTGATAAGGTAGGAGTTTGGAGATGCTGGGTAATGTGAGGTTTTGACGAGGTTTGTGGATTCTAGTACTAGAGAGGTGAGAGGTTAGTATATAGACATCCCTTGGTATCCATAAGGAATTGGTTCTAGGACCCCTGGGGATACCAAAATCCACGGATGCTGGTTTTATACAAGTCCTTTATGTAGGATCGGTATAGTATTTGCGTATAACCTATGCACATCCTGTATCCTTTAAGTCATCTCTAGATTACTTATAATACCTAATGCAATGTAAATACTATGTAAATAGTTGTAAATACAATGTTAATGTTATGTAAATAGTTCCCAGCACAGAGCAAATTCTAGTTTTGCTTTTTGGAACTTTCTGGAATTTTTTTTCCTGAATATTTTCTATTCAAGGTCGGTTGCATCCAGGATGTGACGCCCATGGATGTGGATGTCTGGATTGTATAATGGCATTTTCCCAAACAGGCAATTTCTTGGCTAACATATGTTAAACAGTCCATTACTTTCAAATTAGTTTATGATCTTTCTTTTTTCCTTCACTACCTTTTATATACACTAGAGTTTCTTAGCACTGTCTTCTGTATTATTGATTTACCTATCCAACATTGGGCCAATTATTGTAGCTATATAACTGTTTTAATATCTTGTGGGAAGTTCTTCACAGCTCTTTTATAAAATGCCTTACCAATGGCATTGTTTTGTCAAGTTAAAAAATTGCATTGGAATTTTGTTTGGGGGGTCCCTTTTAGAAACATGGGATGTGTCTAATTTCAAATCTTTAAAAAAATATTAAGTAAGTCTTGCAGTCTTCTTCATCTATTTTTCACAATTTGTCTTGGTATTTTGTTTTTGTTTGTTGCCATATAATATTTCAGCTTTTTTCTATTGTGTTCTTCTGACTGGTTATTGCTTGTATATACAAAAGCTGTTAACTTTTGTCTCTTTCTATATAGCTTCACTGAAATAATTTAACCTATGAGGTTTTCAGCTGATTTTATTAGATTTCTTTTACATATACTACCTACAAATAATGACAGTTTTGAGTCTTTTCCAAAGAGTTATCTAACCTCTTTTCTGCTTCATGTGTTTTGCATTGGTTAGAATGTCCAAACAACATTAGCATATGTCTTATCCACAATTTTAATGAGAATTCTACTACTGTTTTACATCAGGTATTAGTTATTGGTTTAAGAGACATTTTATTTTGAGGAAGTATCTTCCTAATCTGAGTTTTGCAAGAGTTTCTAATCTTTAAAAATCAGAAATGTTGAATGTGATTGAGTATTTTGGGTCATCTATTCATATTACCATGTAATTTTTCTATCTAAACTTCTATTAAGGAGACTTCCTTAGGGAAGGGAATTAACATCCTGCTACACACCAAGCCCATTAATATGCAATACAGTATTATTAACTATAGTTACTCTGCTGTATATTACATCTTCAGGACTCATTTATTTTATAACTGGAAGTTTGTACATTTTTACCCCATTCACCCATTTCACTTACCTTGCCTTCCCTGCTCCCACCTCTGAAAAACTATCAGTCTGTTCTCTGTACCTCTGAGCTTGTTTTTTTAAAATCCAAGTTTTAAGTCATCTATTTTTTTTTTTTTACAACTTGACCTCAAAGACAGAAACAAATATTTTAAAGCCTCTCAATAACTGTCTTTCTGTAAGTTTCTTATATACATATATATTTCAGAATATACTACATCTATACAGTTTTTCACAGTATAAATTTTGATTCTATTATCAGACAACTAAATTTTTATGACCATTAGATCTCAAAATTGAGTGTAATTTTTATTACATTAAAAGCGACCTTCTTTATTCCACCTTATGCTTTTGGCATGTTGGAAGGTTAGTTTGCCCCAAATTACCATATCTTACTTTTAATTTCTCTATGCTTGATAAAGGATAAGATAAAAAGATACGTCTTTTTACTTTAGATATATCTCTTTACAAGAAGTGTATCAATGCATTTTAACCCAATATGGGAGTTTTGTCTTTCTAATAGGGAACATGAGCACATTTATGGTATTTTGTTGTTATTGATATATTTAGTCCTAACTTCTTTTATTTTAATCAAAACATTTAAAATGTTTGCTTGTTTTTCTCTTTTTTGTGCTACACTGATAGGGTTCATAAAATTTAAATTCTCCCAGATTCAGAAGGTGTCAACCCTGTTTTTTAGGTTCAGTAGTAATTATCTAGTTACTAAATTTTTCTTCAGATTTACATTGTTTAATTATCAAAGTGAGGTGAATTATCAATTAGCAAATTTAACATACTTTTACTGTTCCTTCAACAATGTCTCCCATATGCTTTCAGTCTTGGTGAAAATAACTTTAGGTTTGGGATCCAAGTTACGAATGTTTACACTATCTTCTCTTTCAAAGAATGATTTTTGCCATTTGGATTTAGTTGCATAATCATATTTAACAGTTTTTTTCTTCATTCTAATTTGTTGTTGTTCAGTCGCTCAATCATGTCTGACTCTTTACAACCCCATTAGGCTGCAGCACGACAGACTTCCCTGTCCTTCACTATCTCCTGAAGTTTGTACAAACTCATGTCCATTGAGTCAGTGATGCCATCTAACCATCTCATCCTCTGTCACCCCATTCTCCTTTTACCGTCAGCCTTTCCCAGAAGCAGGGTCTTATTTCCAATGAGTTGGCTCTTTATATCAGGTGGTCAAAGTATTGGAGCTTCAGCTTCAGCATCAGTCCTTCCAATGAATATTCAGGGTTGATCTCCTTTAGGATGGACTGGTTGGATCTCCTTGCAGTCCAAGGGACTCTCGAGTCTTCTCCAATACCACAGTTCAAAAGCATCAGTTAAACACTCAGCCTTCTTCATGGTCCAACTCTCACATCCATGCATGACTACTGGAAAAACCGTAGCTTTGACTATATGGACCTTTGTCAGCAAAGTGATATCTCTGCTTTTTAATAGTCTGTCTAGATTTGTCATAGCTTTCCTTCTAATTTAACTGATTTTAATTTTTATCAAACATTCTTTTGTTGCTGTGACGTCCTATCAATAAGCCTTCAATTCTGAATCAATTCACAGTTACTGAGTGCCTTCATTCAGGAAAATGTTTCAAAAAGGGTGTTTTAAACTTTTGGAAGTTTAAGAAGTATTTCTGTTACCTTCTGCTATGGACTGAATTGTGTCCCCTTCCAAATTCATGTGTTGAAGCCCTAATCCCCAGTGTGACTGCATTTGGAGATATGGCCTTTAAGGAGGGGCTTGCATGCTCAGTCATATCTGACTCTTTGTCACCCCATGGACTGTAACCCACCAGGCTTCTCTGTTCGTGGGATTCTCCAGGCAAGAATACTGGAGTGAAATTGCCATTTCCTTCTCCAAGGGATCTTCCCAACCCAGGGATCAAAACCGTGTCTCCAGCATTGGGTTCTTTACCACTAAACCAACAGGGAAGCCCTTTAAGGAGGTAAATAATGTTAAACGGAATCATAAAGGTGGGGCCCTAGTCCAATAGGACTTGTGTCCATATGAGAATAGGAAGAGACATCAGGAGTAAATGCACATGGAGAAAAGGCCATGTGAGGACAGGGTGAAAGAGCTTCTGTCTGCAAGTCACGAAGACAGGCCTCACCAGAAAGCAACACCTTACTCTTGGACTTGGAGGCTCTAGATCTATGAGAAACTATGCTGTTTACGCCACCCAGTCTGTAGTATTTTGTTAGGGCAGCCTGAGCTGACTAACATACCTTCACATATGACTGTACACCATAAAATCATTGGGTTTTACTTATTACTTTTTTCATAGTAAGTAGTAATGTCTGAAGGGTGGCGTGGAGAGAGAGCAGGGATAGGAGGAATATTTATCTACCTTAAAACCAGTATTTGGATCTGGAGGAAAGGCAGTCCAGTTTCTAGATATCACTGAGCTAGGTAGCCAAGGGTTTGCTTTCTTCCAGCTTTTTCTTTTTTCCTTTTAGGAGACAGGAGGACTTTGGATAGAGTTTTCTTAATTCAATTCCATCAAGATTATAAATAGTACAAATTCCCTCCATCCTTCACAACTAGAACAAGGTGGTAAGATATTATTAGATTTTGGTATAGTGTATTCATCCTTTTCTTAGACTTCATAGAAACCAAAAGATGGAGGTAAGATTTTACAGAAAAAGTTCTACTTTTGCTATCTTTTATAAAAGATGCCATTTTAAAAAGTCTTTGTCTCTAGGGACTAACTTTGCAATTTGTAAAAGTTACACAGAGCAAAGAGTTATAGAAATAAACCTACAATTCAGGCCCAACAGAATTCAGGCCCAGTCTCATGAAAATCCTTTCTCTAGTAGAAGATGAATTGATGTTCTGAAGGGCTCCAAATAGCAGGTTCTCAAGGTATCTGAATACTCCCCTAGAGTAAGGAAGCTCAGAAACACAAGTTCTGTCTTTTGAGATTCGCACACTCACAACAGTATTGAGGATGTTGCTAACATCATATTTCAGTTAACACCCTGGGCTCTAAACACCAGGACAGTGGTTTCTCTTCGCCATAGACAGTCTAGTTGGGTTTCTGAGAACAAACTTCTAACAAACTGATAAGGCAGGGAATGGGGTTGTTCCCTTTATTTTTGTTTGTTCATTTGTTCAATTCTTTACTCATCTTTCAACAAATATTATTGTGCAACTATTACAAAACAAGTACAGTTCTAGGTGCTGGGTAATACAGGTCACAGAAATGCCATAAAGGCAATAGATAACCCATGAGGTTACACTTTTAGGGCAGTTTTCAGGTGATTCCTCAGGGTTGTGGGTACATCTCGGGTGCAGCATGCCTGTGCATTGTGGGGATTCTTCCCCAGGAGCCCGGGTGGTCATAGTAACTAGGTGGAATTCTAAGGTCAAGCATGCAGATTTTGCTTCACATAAGGAAGCCCTTTCTAGTAATTAGGTTTGTTCATTAGTGGAACAGTCTTCCTTTCGGGTTCATAAGTTCCTTGCCACTAGAGCAATTCAAGCTGAGGCTCTCAAGAATACTCTAGATGAAGCCTCAGAGTTCACCTAGAACTATAAGCTCCTTGAAGACAGGTCTATGTCTCCTTTGGTTTTGGAACTGGTGCCTCCCAGGGCTTGGCTCATAGCACCTAATCAATAAAAGCTCAGCAGGTAAATGAATGGATGGATGAACTAAGTGGGAGAGAAGCTGTGCTGAATGATTTCCCAAAGCCCGTGTAACTCAGAGACTCAGAATTTCATATTAAGTCAGTGCCCCGAAGGGATCCCCAACAAAACTTCTCACCCTCATCTCAAAGATTGGCAAAACTCACCGTGCACGGTGGCTGCATCCAGGGCTCTCCATCCACTTGCATGGGCAGCAGCTTGTTTGTCCTGGAGACCGGAGAACAGAGAGAGCACAGTGGGCTTCTTGGAGTTGGAGAATGAAGGGTGTCCTCACCAGGGAAACAGAAGTGGAGAGTGGAGCCACCTAGGAGTGGTTCTGAAGACTCCTGGGGGGCTTGTTGAAAACAGATTTCTGAGCTCACATCAGGGGTCCCAATGGGGCAGGTCTGGGTCAGGCCTAGGGGTCTGTGTTTTCATAAGAACTATGGACAACTCTGTTGCTCTGGTCCTCAGACTCTATTTTGAGAAACATGGCCCTGAGTGAGCAGTGAAGTCCACAGGAGTCTGGGGAGAAGTGGGCAACAAGTATGGCAGCACCATATCTAAGTGGACCCCTAGGCAAACAACCAGCCAGAGGGCTTGCCTGTGGTGCCAAAAACTCCACTGTGAAAGGGTAAAGGTTATGAAATAGGGAAAGGCCTGGGTTCTATGTTGAGTGAGCAGTTGCATAATGTCAATGAGGTAATGTCTCTTACTTATACGAGGTATAGCTCAGGTCTGCGTGTGTCTTGCCTTGCCCCCAATCCTCAACCATCCCCTCTTTTATCTCCTGAACAACAGTAGACATTATGGTTGCATGTACTGTGGAGCTGGCTTAGCTGGGGAAGAGGGGGTCATTGGAAATGTGATCCCCAGGGGTAGGCAGAGGGAAGAGGAGAAAGCCTTATTTTCTTGCTTGGGTCAAGGCTTCTTTGGCTTATGGACTGTTACAGGTGAGACAATGGAGAAAAGGTAGGTCCTTTTGGCGGTCTCTGGTCTGGGCGAGCCAGGAACAGTTGCCAGACACTGGCCAGAACGCCCTCACCTGGGTCTGGCATCTGCCCTGTTTATGAAATTATAAAATGAGGGAGGCAAGCTGTTTTGATGTAGATGATTCTCCAACTGACCCTGAGGATATTTAATAACAAAAACCAATAAACCTAATAATAAAACAAATAATAAAAGGAAAGAGTGGAATTTTGGTTTTGGGGCATGAAGAGATTATGTAGGGAATGCCCAGGGGGCTAGGGCTCCTGACTCAACCCCTGTTTTTATCTGGAAACAGAAAATATCCTCTCTCTTAGACATTTTTCCCCCCCAAATTCTTAGGGAATCAAAATTCTCTGGTCCACATATGTTATGGCTTAGATGTTCTAACAGACTGGACCTACTCGGTGTTAAGAGTCACGGAGAAAGGAATTAAAGAGATTAACTTGGAAAACCGGTTCCAGCAAAACAACAGCCCAAAAGGAAAGAGAAGCAAAGATCTGGGGAATAATAGAAAGGACAGGAGACACAGAGGGAATGGAGAAAAGGGGTTAGTGGGACAGATCGGGGAACAGCTATGGGGACCTCTATGAAGGATGCAGGGTGGCACTAAGAACAGAGTTTCCCCAAAAGAACTCTGAGGACATTTCACCCAGGATAAGGTGTAAAAGGGTTCTGTGTTTAAATAACTTTGGGAAACCTGCATATGGGAGTCCCCTCCAGGAGATCCCCAAGACACACTATAAAAATTAAATGGGAAATGGAAAGGAATAAGGACTCTGGAAATAATCATGTGGAGAAAAATCTGACTAGTTGCATTTATTAAACAGAAGCAACCCAAAATCAGAAGATCCCCTCCATTAGACCCTATCTTGTAAGGAGCCTGCATTGGCTGACCTATGTGGTCCATACTCTAAAAAATTGTTATCCTCTTTGTCAATTATGATGGGTTTGCTGACGTCAGTTTAGCTCTACAAAGGTATATGGGACTGTTTTAATAAAAGTGTTTCTGAGACCACTATCCAAGAATGAGCAGAGTAGAGCATAGAGCCTGGTTTTTGTCAAAGCTGCCCTCCAGCATGCATTGAGCGTTTCAATTTGTGGAGATAAGGAAGGCAAGGAGTTGGATCTCTCGTTCTCTGGACCTCATCTTACAATCCTATTTCTAGAATTTCATCAATTCATTTTAAGAGAGCAGCAAGCTGGTTGTGGTGGGACTCTCCAGTTGATGTCCTAGATGGCTATTATACCTGGTTTGGAAAGTGGTCTCCAAAAGCATTCTCTATAAATGTTATTGAACTTCTACCCCCACCTTGCCCCCACACTCTGCACTGAAATCTAAAGAGGGCTTTCACGCTGTTATCTGTAGGAATATTCAGGGATGTGGGGAGACCGGTGGGGTGGGGGTGGGGGTGGGGGCGGGCTCAGTGATGAGGAAACATACCTGATGGAGACAGAGGAGCACTGGGCTAGCCTCCTGCCTGCACTCTTCAGGCCAGTGTAGATCTGCCCCATTTCCATGGCTCCCTCTAGCCCCACCACTTCAAGAAGCTGGTCACTGAGGTCTGTAGAGTGAGACAAGCAGAACCAGTGCATACACATGTCTCTGTTCCCCAGTGTGGTTTGGGCCAGAAGGTCTAGTCCCCACATGGCCAACCTAGAATTCTCAATATCCCACCAAATTTGGTGGGAGTTTGGTCAGCTCCCACCAAACAGCATTCTCACCCTCATTCTGAATAGGGCATTTCCCCAGAAGTCAATAAACGTACCTTTTCAGAAACAGAAACCTGGTTCCAGTGAAAGAAGGTTTTGCTCCAGATTGCATGATCATGCATGCAACGAATAGGGTGACATATCCAGAAGTTTCTTCAAAAGCAGAGTAATGTAAAAGATGAACCATCTGTTTCTGAAATACAACCCCCCCCCAACCCTGCCCCCACCTTGCAGCTAAAGACACACTGGTTTGGGATTAAGATAGGAAGGAATGCTGATGAAGGTCATTAACGCGAGCTGGATCAGGTTTCTCTTCCCTGAATGCCTGAATAACATCTTGGCCCTACTGACGATGACTGATGTTTAATTAACTTCAAATTTGGCCTGCGGTAAGCCAGTGGTGAGCCAACCTCCTTGGACATCCTTGGGGGAAGTCAGTGACCTCTTTCAGGACACCAGGTGCCTAATCTGAGCCAAGGAAAAGAATATTTCACCTACAACAGATTATCCTGGGTCCAAAGTACAAAAAGAGGCACAGAAAATATGAGTCTCAGGCTCAGAGTCACATAGGATCCACGGCCTCCCACAGTGGCGGTTGCTTCTGATTCAGCACCTAGAAGAGGTCCTTTCTTTCCAAAGTTCCTGGGACTTGGACTGTGCCTGTCCAACTTCTGGGGAAAGCAATGGCAGGATGAAGGTCTGATGTTGGCCCAAAGACTCATTTTTACAACACAACTTTTACTTACTTAAAACAGAAGCAAAATAAAAAGGCAGATTCTTTAAAAGCTTCCATTCCTCCTTTGCCTACCAAAGCAAGTGTAATTCTCTCATAGTTTGTGGCTAATCACTAACATCCTACTAATATTCACAAAGTAGAAAACTGTTCTATGTTAATGTTTTGCTTCTTTGACAGATGGTTCTGTCTTCTAAGGTACTCATGCTCAGTCACTTCAGTTGTGTCTGAGTCTTTGTGACCCCATGGACTGTAGCTCGCTAGGCTTCTCCGTCCGCGGGATTCTCCAGGCAAGAATACTGCAAGCGGGTTGCCATGCTGTCCTCCAGGGAATCTTCTCCACCCAGGGATCGAACCCACATCTCCTGCATCTCCGGCATTACAGGCGGATTCCTTACCGCTGAGCCCAAGGATGTCCAACTGGGGAAGCCCATCTTCTAAGGTGTCTCCTGGTATAATGTGCTAGTGTTTATTAAGACTGGCAAGGAGATCTTTGGGTTTGTGTTTAGAAGACTATTTTTTACAAAACATTCTCTTGACAAATATACTTCTTTTTTACATTCATTTCATTCTTTCTACCAATTTTTATTGAATACAAATTGTGTGCAGGACACTTTTCTAGCTCTTTGGAACTCAGCTTGTAAGAGGTATAAGATCCAATATGGGAGGTAAGACATATATACAAATAGTCATGTATATACAAATTTAAGATTATAAACAGATCATAGGAAAAATGTTCTGTTAGAATGGAAGCTTGAATGGAAGGAGCTAAATATATCTTTCCCAAAGTTAATGAAATCCTGTATTTGACTTTATGGATATTCTTCTAATGAAGACAGTTAAACTATTGGGCTGCCCACAAATGTGTAAACATTGCTAAAGTTTGCTAACCTACTGATGATAACTGATGAATATCAGCTGCCAACAGATACACAAACTGTTAGTCTCTCTGTGATGGCACAGAGGTTGCCTCCTTTATACCCACTGACACTCCCATTTTTCTTCTCTGGTACTCCTTTTTTTCACATGTGTGAAAAGATACCGTCTCCTTAAACCCTCCCTCTCATTTGGACTTTAACAAGAAGCCACAAAAGGGCAAAGTTTGTTTAGGAGAATGCTCCAGGCTCTTTTTAAGGAGTTTAGATCCAATAAACAGCGAATGTCTAAGCCTCCAGTCACTTAATTAATTCCCTTCTTACCCAAGCGTGTTGAATAACCATTGGATAGTTTAGCTTACTGTGTCATTTTACAGTGTCTGTGATATCAAGAAGGGTTGTGAATGAGAGAAGGAGGAGAGGGAGGGGGAGGAAGAATAGGAGGGGGAGGGGGGAGGAGAGAGACTGGGTTTAGGGGTGAGGAGGGTGGGGGAGTTGTACTGGGGTAGGAAAAAGGAGGACAAAAGAGAGGCAGAAGTTTCTCTGTTGGCAGAGAGACAGATGTCTTTTAAAATGTTGCTCTCTGTACCAGGCTTTGGTGTCTGACAGTGCTGTGATAGTTGAATGTTTTCCCTCCTTGAAACATTCCCTGGTAACAAAATGTTCTAAGAAGCAGGGGACTTAATAGACTCAAGTGTTTCAGCTTTTACAATGTCTTGGTCTTTTAACAAATTTTCCTGTTGAATGGCTTTAACTCGAAAAGTTGTTATCACTTCCCACACATTACCTTGCAGCTATCACTTCCCACACATTACCTTGCTTCCTGGCTCTAGAAGAGATGTAATACAGGCTGATCTCATCAGTGTGGTGGGTGGGTGGGTGGGGGGCAGGGGGTTTACACAGATGTGGGACTGGGAGGCGGAGGGGGGATAAATGTAGGAGAATGGGCAAGGATCTTATTATACTTTTTGCCACTCTGCCTTTGACTCTGAATTTTTCCTGGCATGAAGAGGCTAGGATGATTCCTGTCTGCTACTGCAGGAAGATTGACTGCTCTTCTGTTTCTCTACCATTGCCTGACTGATCTTTCAACATAAAATGCCTACCAGGAAGTTCTGAGGTAAAGAAATATATTTAACTCTGCTTGCCAAACCTGCTGGACCATGAGACTCTTCTTTTGTGTGACACCTATAAACAGTTTTGTAGGTATCTATGGTCATTTTCTTTGGAACAAATTTTGGGAAATTCTGGCATCACTTAATTCCCTGTACTTCCTTTAGCACACAGATACTTATGCAGAAACTAAATCTGGAGTTAAAAATGAAGCAGAAACAGAGTTACAAGTCAATGACCAAGCACACAGAACATTAATGTTAAGAACATAGAATCCAGGACATCTGCTATACCAGGGTCTGTTTTACCTTGTTGCAATGTGCTTAGTCAGGTCGGACTCTGCGACCCCATGGACTGTAGCCCACCAGGCTCCTCTGTCCATGGGGATTCTCCAGGCAAGAATACTGGAGAGGGTTGCCATGAGCTCCTCCAAGGGATCTTCTCAGTGCAGGGATTGAATCTGGGTCTCCCACATTGCAGGTGGATTCTTTACCGTCTGAGCCACCAGGGAAGCCCAAGAATATTGGAGTGGGTAGCTGATCCCTTCTCCAGGGGAACTTCCCATCCCAGGAATCAAACCAGGGTCTCCAGCATTGCAGGCAGATTCTTTACCAACTGAGCTACCCGGCAAGCCCCCTGTTTTATCTCAGGTACAAATGATTCAAAGAGTAGTTTTTGGCAATTCATATCATCTCTATATTGTTTCTATACTCATCAAGTCACTCATATTTAAGATGGAATGTCTGTGTACCTTAGCAAAACAGGAATGCATTAATTCACTCGTTTAACAGTTACTGAGTGACAACCATGTGCCAGACACTGTGTTAAGAACTGGGAATACAAAATGTTCTACTCTTCAAGGACTCTTAGCCAAGAGGGAGAAAGTGTTAGGTATAGAAAATGTTGTGAGTAAACTACAGGAAGAAGGATGCCTGAGTAACTGATTCTGGGCAAGGTATGGAAGGAAGGTTCCACAGACTTTAAGGAAGGTCTTGAAGGATGAATGTCAAGATAATTTGCTGGGTTAAGAAGAAAGAAGGACATTTCAGGGAATGGGATGATTATGTGTAGGACTGGATAGTCACTGGATGCACAGGGAAACTAATTTAGCAATAAACTCACTTGGCAGTGTCACTGGAAAATATAAAAAGGTATTTCTACCTAATTAGAATTACTATTTAGAGATTTGTTTTTCTATAAAACTATCCAAAGAGGGTCTCTGGGCTGGGCACCAACTTGTTGTAACCATAGAGCTAGGTCTTTCAGCACTTTTCTTGGTGACAAAGCATTATGCCCAGTTCTGTGTGAAGCAAACGCTTACCATATGCTCTCCAAGAAAGAATAAAGATGAAGAATGGGAACATGGGATTAGGAGAAAGTGGAAGCAAAGATGGAACAGCATGGGCAGTCATAGTTGTTCCAACCTGGCTCATCTGATTCAGCCTCCAGTATAGGATTTTATAAATTCACAGCTGCTCATGTCACACCCATGGCAAAAACTCTTCAGGGGCACCAGCCATGATACCAGGTGCTGGGAAGGAAAGATGAAGTGTGCATTCTTTGACACCTATGATCAGAGTATAAACTGGAAGAAAAGTTTTTAGAAGTTTGGTAATGAGTCTAAAGCTTTCATGCTGTTGAGTCATTTCTTTCTTGATACTGATCACAAGAACATTGACAAAACCTAAGTCCATTCAGCTATGAATATTGTGGCATCATTTATTACAGTGAAACTTCTCCCTCTCCCATTTCTATGTTTATGAAAATGGCTAAATTTTATGGTATCATACTATAGAACTTTACACAATTATAATGTTTACAGATTTATATAACACTAAATATGTATATATTATAATTTTAAGCGTGAAGGCAGAATGTAAACTTCTACAGCATGTTCTTAACTATATAAGAACGTGCATAGCAGGAAACAAATTCCCCCAAAATCTTAACAGTTGTGAGTTCTGGGTAATTAGATTAAAAGTGATTATTTTCTGCTTGATGCTTTCCTAGTTATTCTGAATTTTCTAAGTATGTATTACTATTTCAATTTAAAAGTCATTTTAAAATGCCTATCAACTGCCATTTATGCTTGGAAAGATGTAAGTTTCCTTACTTGATGCCCAAGACCCACCCCCATCTGGCAAAAGGCTGCCTCTGCAGTGTTTTCCTGACATTGTAGGGCAAGTTCCTGCTCCAGACACACACAACAACATGAAGCTCCCCCATAAACCTTACTGTTTCCCTCTCTTCTATGCTTCTACCTCTGCCATATCCCTGCTTGAAACACCCTCTTTCATTTTTACTTGTCCATCCAAACTTGGCTCGAGTGCCATCAACTTCAAGAAGCCTCCTGGACTTCCATGCCTGCAGTCAGATTTAGATATTCCTCCTCAGATTTTCCCAGGTAGACATCAAAGGAAGAACAGGGTGCTGTATTGCTGTGGGCAAGAGATGGCTGCAGTAATTAGATTTACGTTGAACAGAGAAGGAGACGATGGACTAGGCAAAAAGGAAAAAGGCAAGTAAGAGACTGGATGAGTTTCAGGGGCAGGTGTTCTAAGACGGCTGGGAAGATGTGTTGCAAGTGGCGCTAGTATGACACATTCTACCTGTGGCCCCAGTGGTGGCAGCCGAGGGAGAGGGTTTTGATGGAGATCAGAGTCAAGGAGAAAAGAGGCTAGGTCAGTGGCTCCTCAACTTTGCTAAATGTGAGAATTACTTGGGGGGGGGGGCGGTGGTATTTAAAAATAATGATGCCTAGGTTTCCCCTATACCAGTTAAATCAAAACATGTGGACCTCCTATTGTATAGCACAGGGAACTATATTTAGTATTTGTAATAACCTCTAATGGAAAAGAATCTGAAAAAAATATATATATACATGTAATGAATTACTGAATCACTTTGCTGTATACCTGAAACACGGTGAATCAACTAAACTTCAATGAAAAATAAAGTGTGAGCCTGGAGCAAGGCATCAGTATTTCCTTTTAAAGATCCTCAGGTGATTCCAAAATGCAAACAGTGTGGGAACCCCTGGGCCAGGTTGCCGGGTAGATCATTCCCAATGGGCCAGTGATTCTCAGAATGTGGCTGTTTCCAGGGGAGGCCGAGCGGCAGCACCAGCCTCACCTGGAAACTTGTTAGAAGCGGAAATCCTCAGGCCTCACCCAGACCGACCAAATCAGAAACTCAAGGGGCTGGGCCGGGCGGTCTGTGTTCTAACAAGCCCTCTGGAAGAGTCTGAGGCACACTCAAATTGGAGGACTTGAGCCTCAGGCAATAAAACTGCCCCAAACATACGCAGGAGTTGGCGTGAAGAAAAATGTAAACAAGTTACTTCCTGACTGCTTTGATCCACAGCTTCCTCACTCTGAAAAGGAGAAGTTAGGAATAATAATACTGACCTCAAAGAGTGGTTATGAGATTGAATGGCAGGGGTGTATGTGAAAGCGCCTGGCACAGAGTGAGCTCCAAAAATATTATCAATTTTGCTTTCCTTTATGTCACATCCACCCTCCCAACTCCCAATTCTGTCTACCTCAGAGCTGTGTACAAAAGTCCACACATTCAGGATAAAACACATAAGGATAAACACATTCAGGATAAGTCCACATATTCAGGATAAAACACATTTAACAATCTGCAGGGTTCCTCATGGTTTCACACGTCCACACAAATGCCATAATTCCAGTTGAGCTTTAGCTGAACTGGGAGTCCTGCTCCAGCTGTTTTTCCTCCTTTAAATTCTTCCCTGACTGCTCCTTTTCCCACTTCTTCCATCTCAACAGTCCCAGTTTGCTTTTCTAAAGACCTGCCCGCAGGTGGGAGGAGGGGCTGGAGCTCAGTACTGACAGGCAGATGCTAGCAGAGTGCTCATATTTAAGGGGCACGTCTTCCCTCTTCAAACTCTCTGGAAGCCCAAGGGACAACGTCTTAGTTCTCAGTGAGACATGCGAGGTCACTCGCTATCTGTCCCTGTTCCCAGCACAGAAATGCCTCTGCCTGGAGAACACACACTCACCCTCCTGCATTACCCCAGGCAGCATGCCTTTTTCCTTCTCCTGTGTTCAGTGGATCTCACCCAACGACACCTGTCTCTGTACACATCACTCTCCCAACCCCACTGAGAGATGAAGGCTGGGAGATAATATTCTCATTTTATCTTTGAATCCTTAGCAACCTGCCCAGGCCTCGGCATACAGAAGGCCCCCATTAAGTGCTTGTTGAATAAATTGAATAAGAGACATGTTTTGGTGCCAAAGACTTTGACAGGTTTAGCTTGAAAGAGGAAAATGATGATGATTAATAATAATGATAAAACAACTTGCCTAGATGGAAACGGTAACATGCTCTCCATGCATTAACCCATTTAATCTGCATACAGCTATGACCCAGTCTGGTTTTCACCTCTCTTCTTAGTGAATAATTTTTATGTTCATTCTCATCTTGGCTGCTGGTTCACACTAATGAAAATTCAGTCCTTTAAGATGTGAGGGATATGTGAGTGTCATGATTTGGGCTCCTTGCCTGTGGGGCCCTGGAGAGGCATGGGAGATCTAGCAAGGCTTAGCAGGATGCCTTGCTACTGTCAATCTCACTGCCAAACCCACTTCCCCCTTCCATCAGCACGAAGGTCTAAGGACTGCCATGGACCACCCTGGGAATTAAGCAACCCTCAATGGAGGTGCTGAAACTCTGAGTATGTGATGGCACCCAGAGAGTTTCTGAGACATCCCATCCCAGTGGTGAGGAAGGCTGCCCATACCCTATGGTGGCTGTGTGATGTAATAAAACTTGTGGGCTTGGCCCCCTTATGTAGGTTACAGCAGCACAGGTTGACTGAGGTGTTAGGATTCCAGCCCAAAGTAAGGATGGACACGGATCAATTCAGTGGGTAACATTCATCAGCTGATGCTGATCTGAAGCTCTGACTGACAGGTCTGTGTCTGATTAATTCAAAATGCAAAAATGTGTCACTACTACATACATGGCCTCTGACAGACAAATATGGAGTCACAGGATAAAGGAAGAAGGCTGAGACACTCTGCACAAGTTCTTGAGTTTGGGGCTAACAGCTTGATGGCTGTGTCCATACAGGCAGGGTGTTTGTTTTCTGAGTCTGTTCTTTCACTTGGGGTGCCACAGGCTGAATGGCTTAAACAACACACATCTATTCTTTCATGGTTCTGGAGGCTGGAAGGTCAAGGTCAAGTTACACCTTGCACCTTGCAAGGTTGGCTTCTTCTGAAGCCCCTGTCCTTGATTTACAGATGGCCAGCCCCCACCCCCGGCTGCCTCCTCACATGGCCCTTCCTCTGTGCACCCCCAGGGCCTCTCTCTGTGCCCAAATGTCCTCTTCTTATAAGGACACCAATCAGATGGAAGTAGGGCCCTAACTGCCCATTTAAACTGAATCACCTCCAAATACAACTATCTCCGAATACAGCCACGTTCCAGGGTACTGGGAATTGGGGCTTCAACATATGAACAAAATTCCCCCCACGATGTCCCTGCCCATAAGAGGGACAATAATAAAACCTTCATCGTGGGTTCTTTTGAAGACTAGAGAAAGAAAGAATGTGAAGGGTGTGCAGTAAAACAGCAGCTAGAAATGTCCCTTATCACGGGTTACTGAGAAGCCGATGCGCAGGGGGAGGGCGGGTGTGCCATCTTCTCACTCTCCTCAGAAAGAAGGGATGAACCTGCCTTGCGGTTCAGCCCCCACCGTCTAGAAGGTGAGTGGTAGCTGGCAAGCTCGACCCGCCAAGACTGTGTCAGGGGTCACCTTGGGCTCCCCTCCTGCCACCAAATTTCCGTGGAGATAGGCCACACACCCTGGGAAGCTCAGGAACACTGAGTCCCACAGAGCTGGGCATGGACCAGCCCACCTAAGCTGCCCACTGGGTCTGGTCTGTGAAGATGAGAGGCTGCTCCCAGCTAGAGAGCTTCAAAGCTAAGTAAAGAAGGCTGTCAGTTACCTTCCATGTTCCCTCTTCGTCTTTCACAGCACCAGGCCTCAGGTATCCCAATCACAATTTATCTGAAGGGTAATCTGTGACCTGTGCTTTCCCTAGAGATTCTAAGTCAGACCCGGCATAAAGGAAGACGGGCCCCATGCCGGCAAATGGAATAGGTAAGGGGCTCACCCCTTGGCCTAGAGAAGGGAATGGCAACCCACTTGGGTATTCTTGCCTGGAGAATCCCATGGACCGAAGAGCCTGGTGGGCTACAGTCCATGGAGTCATAAGAGTCGGACACGACTGAGTGACAGTATGTCATGTCACCCCCTGGCCTTCTGTAAACCCAATGTGAAGAACATGCCACTGGGCCAAAGTGTGACGCACAGAGCAAGGACTTTAGACAGACTTGGCACTCACTAGTTCCATTACTTTGGGACAAGTCACTTAGCTCCTCCAAGTCTTTTTATCAGGAAAATATAGATCTAATAAGCACTCTGGCAGGATTGCTGTAAGGTTTAGAAGTGATGCCATCCAGGGCCTGCACAGAGAGCATGAAGATGGCCCTCAAAAAACAGGGGCCCATTCCTGTGATTTTAGGTTCTTTAGAAATGGATGTTCTCAGGAAACTGCCTTTGCTACATAGTAAGTGTGTGGCCTTTTGCAGATGGTAATTAATGTAACCCAGAGAAGACATGGCAGGAGGAGGAGATGGAGGGGGAGGAGGGGAGTCAGAGGAGGAGAAGGGAGGGGGGAAGAAGAGATGGTGGAGGAGGAGGTGGGAGGGTATGAAAAGGAGGAGAAGGTGCTGAGGGAGGGAGGCGCAGAAATACTGTGACCTTGAGATTTTAGGGTGACTGTCCTTCTGGCAAGAGAAGCATCCCCTTTTCAACTTCTTTTACTTTAAGACAGGGAGGTTTTTACTTGTAAATGAGTGTCTTAGTTCCTGTCCCTCCCCTGTGCATATGCACGTGTTAGTGTGAGATACAATTTCACAACGGTCCAGGTGACTGTCCCTTGTTTCTGGGCTGAGCAATGGGGTGCGGAGCCTTTCAGTCATGGCTCTGTCACGCCTGGTCCAGCCAGGCACCCCTCCTGATGGGCATTTCCTTGATGCCCTCGTCACACTGGCTGGCAGCTGTCTTCCATTCCCAGCGGTCCGTAAAGCACCATCAGGGCGTAAAAGTGGCCAGAGGGTATTGAATGGTCTTGGACTGTGGATAACCCAAATGGAAACAGGAGGGAAAAGCCTCCCAGAGCCACTGCTTTCCAAGGAGCAGAAGGGCTGCAAGGTAGAAGGGAGAGGAGATGTGTTGGCCCCGCAGGCAGGGCTGGGTTTCTGCCTCTGCTCTGGGGGGTCTAGTTGTGTGACCTTGGGCCAGTCACTTTTCTCCACTGGGCCTCTGTTCCCTTGATCAGGGGCAAGGGCATTCTATCCTGAGTGTTAGTTTGAGCTCTTCTAACAAAGGCGGAGGCTGGGGTTTCTGCCCGGCTGGGTCAAGAACCGGCTGGCCGCAGGCCTTGCCATTTCTCACACTGTGCATAAGACAGAACGTTCTGTGCAGCTCTACACGGAGACAAGAGGAAGAGCGAGTGTGGACTCACAATGGCCTTTGTCACTGGTTCCTAAAAGCCTGTCTGTGCAGTGGGACAGGGAGGGAGGAGGGAGGGACAGGGCCTCCATTCTGTGTGGCGGTCCCCTCTCGGGTTTGGCTGGGCTCTGGTGAAGGCTCTGCACATTGGGTGAGGGGGCTTCTTATCCCCTCCATGCCTCAGGGCAGGTGCTTCAGAAGGGGAGGGCAGCATGCTGGTGGAGTTGTTGTGTGGTGGGAGACTTTTCCAGAAGAAAGGGTCTCCCCAAGTGGCTCTGAGGTGAGGGTCTGACATCATGGCGACAAGAAAGACCAAGAGTGAGAATATCTTTTAAGGCTTGGGAGGCGGTGGAACTATAGGAATCTTGAGCTGGTGCTTCCAATGACAACAGGAAGAAAAGGACCAGTACTGGGTACAGACTCTAAAGCAGGCCTAGAGCTTTATAAACATTACTGTTTTTAATCCTTGTGGCAACTCTGTTGGGTAGAAACTACTATCCCAACATAAGAAAAAAAAATCTTGAGGCTCAGAGAGGTTGAAAAACTCACCTAATGTCACAGAGCTGGCATATGGTAAAGCTGGAATTCAAACCAAGGCCTGTCTGACATAAAAAACAAGCTTCTAAATAAAGGATGCAAAGCAGAGACCAAATGTCTTGGCAGGCTGGAGTGTCTGAGGGCAGGGAAGGGGGCGTGTAGTGGGGTAAGCCTCTCCCTGGCTGCTCTTGGGGGAGATTTCTTGGCAACACAGTCTTGTTAAACGGAATGCCGAAGCTGAAATCCCAATTGGTGTGTGACCTGGCATTACTATACCTACTGAGCTCAAGAAGCTTCAACTCCACATTCAGTGTCTGTAATAGAAAAAATCAGTTAGTGGTGAGATTTTCCAGTTCAACTCAAGCCCGAGTCTCAGGCATGACACACACGAGGTACATTACAGAGAACGACACCTACTGAACTAATCACAGCTCAGAGGGACGCACATACCCAGAAGAGCAAAGCTAGAGGAGAGTTGTGACTCTCTGGTTGTTGGGTCAAGTGAAAGTGAAGTCGCTCAGTCGTGTCCGACTCTTTGCGACCCCATGGACTACCAGGGAGCCTACCTGGCCTATCAGGCTCCTCCGTCCATGGGATTCTCCAGGCCAGAATACTGGAGTGGGTTGCCATTTCCTTCTCCAGGGGATCTTCCCGACCCAGGGATCGAACCCAGGTCTCCCGCATTGCAGGCAGACACTTTAACCTCTGAGCCACCAGGGGAGCCCTAGACCAACCAGAAATATAGGTGGTGGGGGAGGGTATTGTGGCATGGGAGGAAAGAATGCCAGGTTTGGTATACTTGGACGTGGCTCTAGTTCCAGATTCACCAATTAGTGTGGCCTTGGACAGGTCAATTAACCTCCCTGGGCCTCATTTTTCTAATTATAAAGTGTCTCTCAGGGATGCTGTAAGGGATTAAAATGAGATGATGAATGCAAAATATTTCTAGCAGCATTGAGTGCTAATTTCAAGTAGGTATTTAACAAGTGTTGGATGAACTGTCCTGAAAATGGGAAGAAGTGGGTGCTGGCTGCAGGTGGAAGACACAGGGCCCTGCTTAAGACATCCATTCTACCAACAGCAGCCACTGGGAATGGGGAGGGCTCTGAAGTGGAGGCAGACAGGAGAAGGCTGAGCTTGTGGGCAGAGGAAGCTGGGACTATGTTGGGTAGTATTCCCTTTGTTTGTCTCCCAATTCCTGTTGACTTTTATCCATTCTTCCTCTTGTGCCACTGACTCTCATTCAAGGCCTTAGCCCTGTGAGCCTGTACTCTGCACCAGCCTCCTAACTGGACCTCTTGCTGCCAGTTCCTTTCCCTTTTTTCCAATACATACTGCGTGCTGCTCTGTCATTCTATTGCTCCTGGCTTAGAATGCTTCATCTCTTCCTGTTAGTCAAAGGATCACATACTCAAGGGCACATTACTCAAAGGCCTTTACCAGTCTTCCCTTTGCTATTTCTAGGTGCTAATGCCCTAGCCCATGTGCCTCTTTTCTCATTTCAACTTTTCAAATCCATTCCAGCTTGAAGTATTGGCACATATACATTCTACTTTGTTCATTCATTCAGTCCTTCATCAAATATTTATTGATTGCCTCCAAGGTCCCTGGCACAGTTCTGGGCAGCTGGGGACTGAGTTCCTAAGGAATGTCCCTCCTATTCTTACCCACCCCCACTCCAATGATACTGTTCCGGCCTATCATGCCAGTGGTAACTTGGTGGTTCTATATGTATTTTTAACATGAGATTGGGAAGTATTGGAGGTCAGGTCCACATCATCATGCTGACACCCTCTACAGCATCTGGAGCATTCAGTACTTGAAGGCAGGTTGGCATCTGGTTCTATTGGGTATTGTCTTCATTCTTGGGACAGTCACTTAACCTCATTAGCCTCAGCCATTAAATGGATTAAGAAATTAAACAGGCAACAGCTTGGCCTGTAAATATGTGCTCAGTAAATAACAGCCCAATACATTTTTATTGATTAATTAAGAAGATAAAGCACTTCTCACATGCCTTAGACACAGATCAAGAAACATAGGTTATGCAAAGCGTGTGGCCAGCATGGAGTCTTGCTGTGGGTTGGGTCTTAGGAGCTGCCAGGTATTAAAGCTGCTACAGGGGAACAGAAGCTGGTATGTGGGTCAAGATGGGGCAAGCAGAAGAGGGAAAAATCTACAATGTCTAGGCCTGCCAGAGAGCCGGTCTAGAATTTTCTTCTGCAAGTGAAAAATGAAAGATTCTTTCATTCTATTTTGAGCAGCAAATCTCCAAAGGCAGGAATTCAGTTGGAGTTTTAACTCCAACTTGAACCTGTGTGAGCAAGTTTCCCTCTGCAGAAGGGGAACAGCCTCTGGAGGCCCAATTCTGCCTCCCCTGCCCCTCCCAGTCTTGGCAGGGAGTGGGTGGGAGGAGACACAGCTAGAGGCAGAGTTCTCTTGATTCACAAGTCAACTGGGAAAGAATGAGGAATTGCTTCACTAGAATTTCTAGTAAATGTGGGTTGGGTCAGGGACAGGCAGAAATGGGGAGGATGGGATGGGTTCTCTGGTGTGTGTGGAAGCAATTCTATGTTTGAAAGACTACAACTTGGGCTCCAGTCCCAGGTTCACCAACTTGTGTCACCCTGGACGGGTCAATTAACCTCCCTGGGCCTCACTTTTTCTAATCTGGAAATTTCTTTTTGGCATTCTCAGCGGGGGCAGCCAGCCCCACCAGTGCAGTACTTCTCAATCTGGAGCAAGCATATACCACCAGGGGATCTTGCTGATGGGCAGATTTGGCTTTAGGAGGCCTGGCCTATATTCTGACACTCTCAGGTGATGCCTTTGATGCTGGCTGTGGACCACACGAGGTCCCAGTGCAGGGCTGGGCAAACCACAGCTGGAGGGCCAGACCCAGCCTGCTGCTTGTTTGTGTAAATAAAGTTGGACTGGAACCCAGCCATGCCCATTCGCCTGCGTGTTGTCTATGATCACTTTCATGCTAAGTGGTTGGAGGAAAGCCGTTGTACCTGAGATGGTATGGCCCACAAGGCCTAACTATTTTAATAGTTACTATGTGGTCCTTTATGGGAGAAATTTGCCAACCTCTGCTCTAGTGCACAGAGAGCAGGCCTGTGTGAACTAAAAGACTGGCATTTCAATCCAGGTTTGGTCAAGCCAGCCACTTCATCTTGCTGGTTCTCACTCTCCTTATCTAGAGGAAAGGACCTCTAAATTTCTAAAGAGAGCTGTGATTCTCGGATTTCAATACTACATAGGAAACATTATAGCTTCTACGGGCATCTGAGAATCAGGCTGTGTGGCTTTTATTTGGAAGCTGTGAAAACACACCTGGATAACCCGCAGAGTCCAGCAGGCAGCCTTGACAGGAGCAGAGGGACTGTGCAACATAGAGGCAGCTGGGAATACACAGGTGCTCGGAGAAAGGACCAGTAAGGATGGGAGGGGAACTCCTGGCCTCCTGTACGGGCTGATGCCAGCACAGGGGCCCTGGAACACTGCTCACGAGCATCACACACACACACATGTTCCATCCCATCAAACACAATTCCCTATCTTACCACTCCAGGTGTTCCTGACCCTGGGAGCTTCTGGTCAACCAATGTTAATTAGCTCTTTCGAGGTCTCAGAGACCATGCCAGGCATAGGCATGTAGAAGGAACTATGACAGCTAGAACTGTGAGCTCACAGTTGGGTGGGAGAGACACCATCTGAGTTAATTATTACAGGACAGTTTCATGAGTCACCATAGGGGAAGTGCTTGACTCTGGGTCCCTACCTTGGGGACGTGATGCTATCAACAAGGCAGGGAACGTGGGGGTGGGTAGTGGGCTATAGGAGAGGAGGGAAGATGTGTAAAGAGGGGGAAGAGAATGCCTTGGGGTTTGTTGATGCCAATGTGGGTGCCTGAAGGACTGAGTGACAAAGCTGATTTTCCGTGGAAAGCAGAGCAGGGTCACTCTGTAGGCCTGCCACTGTCACAAGGAATGACTAGTATGTTGCCATGGTTACTTCCCAGCACTGAGGGACATCCCAGTGCACATCTAAGTATCCCCAGGCTCTTAGGGGGTCACTCTCCTTGCTCTGTCTCAGCCGCGAGGTGAGACCTTGGCCAGAGAGACCTCTGCAAAATGCCTGCTTTTCAGGAATATTTCTATTTTTCAACTTGAACGAGCGGTAAGAGGCTGGTGACTGCTCACTATGACTGTCTTTCTGGTCAGGTCTCCACCAAATACGAAAATTGGGAACCTACAGCCCTGGACAGCTCTTGAACCCAACTGGCCACTTTCTGTTCTAGTTTCATACAAGGGAAGAGGGAGCCCCGAGAGGCAATGAACTCATGTGCTCACGATTATCCTGTTATCTCACTGAACTGTGGCTCCCAACCTGGGATGGTGGATATGATGTCTGGTTGGGGTCCCTTTCCCTTGTTTTGGGATTCAGGGTGTGACCCATACAACTAGTGAAGATCTATGCGGGCACAGATCTATGGGCAGACTGAACTACCTGTGCCTGCATAGTGGTGTCAACTGACTGTGAGGCGGCGGATTTTCCTCTTCCCAGGCAAGACCTGGGCATCTGGGAGGCACATTTGATGACTAAATGCTTTTGCCAGGAGGCTGCCTATGTGAGTGCCTGCTAGTTGGTTTGAGTACCAGGCTAGTGAGGCATATCTGTAGCCACACCCGGCTGGTCAACTGGCGTACTGGGTAGCCATCATACTCCTTCTTAGCGCTTATGACAGATTCTAATTATATGCCCATCAGTGGGACTGTTTTACTGAGGCCTGGCTCCCGCACTCCCTAATGGCTGCAGACATCAGGCCTGGTTTTGCTCGTCACTGTGCCTGGCATTTGGTCGGTGCTTCGTAGGTGTGTGTTGAATAAATGACAGAAACCCTGTCCCTGCTGCTGGGAAACTGACTCAAACTGTATATCCTACCAACGGTGTCTGTCTCCCTGTCTTTACCAGGAATTGCAAAAGTTATTACCTAATGAGACTCCGGGCAGATTTATGCTCTCACTGCTTAAAAACTCATCTAGGACACTCTGGTGGCAGTTCAAATGGGATTGACTAAGAAATCACTGAGGGGAAGGTGACCTTAATATCGAATAACCAGAGGGGCCAGGTGCGGCTGACGTAGCCTTAAGGCTGCTACTGTCTCCAGACTGAAGGCTGGATGGGGACAGATATGAAGCTCAGAGAAGAGTCTGAGAACATGTGTAGAAGTCTCTGCATTCACATCCAGGGTGCTGCCAGAGAGAAGCAGTGGCAGAGCTTCCAGGGCTTTACTCCCTAGCCTCTAGCCTGATGGGGACTGATATAATCTTGTGCTGTGCACACCCTTGGTGCTTTAAGATTTGGTGCTGTTCCCCTTATCTTGTTTCAGCAGACAGCCTGCTCAGGTGGAACCCCCACACTGGCAGCAACAGTCAAACACATTAGGCACGGTGCCAACAAGTAACCCTTGTTAGAGTTATGGGTTGCTCTAGACCAAATTCCTGAAGCAGAGATCAAGAGAGTGAAATTCTAAATTTGGTCATTTTCTTACATACTAAATACTTATCACTTAATTCTTCTGATCACTATTGATCAAGTGCTTACCATGCTCCAGGCATTTCTGATAAGTGTTCTAAATGGTCGATTTCATTTAACCCTCAAAACGAGGTGGCTATGCTGAGGGAGAGAGATTATAACAGGTTCCATTTTGCAAGGGTTGACATGGAGGCTTGGAGAGGTTCAATGACTCAACCACTGTCACATGGCTGGTGGTGGGGAGGCCTGGGTCTTTCAACCTCTAGTTAAATGGTTAGGCTCTTACTCTACACTGACTCTCAGCTATAAGTCCTCTAGGCTATGGGTCGGGAAGATCCCCTGGAGAAGGAAATGGCAACCCATTCCAGTATTCTTGCTTGGAAAATCCCATGGACGGAGGAGTCTGGTAGGCTACAGACCATGGGGTTGCAAAGAGTTGGACATGACTGAGTGACTTCACTTTCACTTTTTCAGGCATATCTTACTTACCAAGTGCATTTCTAATGGTTTCATAAAATGAAATTCTCAGTTACACAAATAGCTGCATTGAACAGTTTATAAGATATGTTTTTCTCCAACATTTTTCACTGAGGGTGTGTTCCTGTCCAGCTCCAGAATCTACTGCCCACTGTGCTCATAGACCAAAGGCAAGATTCCTTTCTCTCTTTCTCCCTCCTTCTGATAAGCATTTCTGTAGAAATGGGTCAGGTAGGATGTTGGTCTTTGAAGAGGACACAAAGGTGAAGAACACATGCTCCCTATTTTCCAGGTAATGGCAAGAGAAAGATATGATGAGGATACACATGCCTATGAGAAAAGGCTACCCATAACCAGTGTACTGTCAAGACAGAAGGCAAAATTAAGTGCTCTAGGAATTCAGAGGCCAGATTCACTTCCAGAGGTACCACTATAGGCTCCAGGAAGCAGATGGCCCTTGGGGTAGGTCTTGTAGGAGGAGCAGAATTTCAACCAAGTGTTTGTTTGGACTGGATCATAAATACTTCCTGTTTCCTGAGGGTCTGGCTTGTGCAGTACACAAAGTAGGTTCTCAAATAAATGTTCTAGGTGGACACTAACCACCTGGGGCCAGGCCAGGAATCATGGACTTGGCTCTGCTGCAACCAGTAGACATAAATTATATAAGTCCTGCCAGTTCTCTGGGCCTCTGTTTTTCCCAACTATGAAACAGTGACATGGTGGGCAGTGGGTGTACCCTTACTCATGGGTTTCTGGTTAGGACTTAGATTAAGTCAATATATGCAAAACTGACTACAAAATACTATCTGTTACTATTCTTATTGGTATTACAAAAACTAAAAAGAATGAATGCTGTAGACTGCTCAATTATTCAACAACTATTTTTGTTTGTTTGTATTGACTAACTACATTGGGTCAGGCACTGGGGATACAAAAATTAAAATCATCTAGCCTCCATCCTTGAAAGGTCTAGAAAAGAGGCTGTGGGTACAATTGATAGTATGAGTTTAATGTGCTAGGGCAAAGGGGCTGCTGGAGTTTGGCAGGATCTCTGCTGTTTCTTAGTGACAGTGTGGGTAGGCGGCAAGGCTAGAGATAAGAACTTCAAAATCAGAAATTTGGCTTTAGCACCAATATAAAGCAGCATTAAAGGTGAGGAGAAAATTTTCTTACAGCTTGAGGTTATACTATGTTCCAGGTACTCTGACATCCATCATGAGAACAAGCTAGATGTTATTATGCCAATTTTTACAGATGAGGAAGCTGAGACTCAGAAAGGTTGGGTGACTTTCCAAGGTTTATAAGATTATAAAGTATAAAGCCTAAATTTAAACCCAGGTCATTCAACTTCAAGCTTGGTGCTTTTCTCAGGACCACTTCTTGCTTTCTAATCAGCCAATGGTTGTATAGAACTCATTCCATGCTAATCTTTTTTTTTTTTTTTTAAATTAAAAAACATTTTTTGGGGGGCCGCACTGCCTGGCATGTGTGATCTTAGTTCCCTGACCAGGGATCAAACCTGAAACCCCTGCACTGGAAACATAAAATCTTAACCACTGGACCGCTAGGGAAGTCTCCATGTTAATCCTGACTGATCTTTTTTGGATTGCTTTTCCTAGAAGAAAAACTGACCCATGATGAGATCTGACAGTAACCTTTTCTGTCGTCATTTCCTTTAACATTTCCTATGATAAACCCTTTCCCTCCCACTAATTTCTCCTGTCTCTTCCCTGACCCTCAAGCCCAGTAAAATTGCCAAAGAGTAACAAATCCCAACAAATGATGAACATGCAGGGAGAGAGATCCCTACCTTCTCAGCCACTGGCCTGTAAGCTGTGAGACAAAACACACTGAAGAAAGAAACCTGCCATATAATTCTGTTCAAGGAATCCATTAGACCAAAACCTGGCCATGCCATAATTCTGCAGCTCTGTAAGGAACCTGTGCGCTATGGGAACCTGTACAAGAACCCAGAATTCTTGACTACCAGGCCAATGCTTTTCCACTAAAATGGGTCACCTCTTTAGCTTTTCCTCATTAACATCTCATCTTAAAGGAGATTATGGCCCTTTAAGAGAGCTCACTGTTGGTTGGTTCTCTGCAAAGCTAAGAAGCCAAGGCTCCCTCCTTAGCCTCTGCTCTGATCAGCTCAAGTCCTCATCTAAAGAACAGGAAGTAGCTTCATTTTTAGCTCTGAAAGCATATTCTTGGGGTGAGAAAGGGGGATTTGAGGAAGAGAGTTCCTGTACATGATGGTCATGAGCGATCAGCAGACATTATTCTTGCTTGAAGAAGGGGAAGATAAATGGTAAGACATGTAAGGAACTGACAGTTGTCCTTGAGTTCTAACCAGAACACACCCTCAGCAACGGTGTCCCCGAGTCCCTGCCTGATACGGGTGGTGGGATCCTGCCCTGACTCTGTTCTGCTGAGATGCCAGAGTGGGGGCTGGGATGAAAGCACCAGGGTGGGAAAGTCTGCAGGAACTTTCTACAACCTCCAGTGCTTCCCCCACCCTCTGCTAGTACCCACAACTTCCCCTGCCAAGGGAGGAAGGAGGAACACATTACTCAGTTTAATAATTTATACAAATTGAAAAGTTTACTGTGTGAAGGAAAGGGGACTTAAGAGGGCAGCAGAGAAAAAAAAAATCCCTAGTTCTCTCTTAAAAAGAACAGGTGTGACGGTGACGCCTTGATGACCTTGGAATATAACAATCTGACTCTCTAACAAGTAGGTCTGAAATAAGCCAGTAACCACTTTCTTGGATGGTCAGCCAAGTTTTGTTTCCTCCTACTGGTGGGGTTGCATCCAGTCTTAGGACTAACAGCCTCGGACATCAAAGAACCCAGGCTCCGATTCCGGGAAACTTGTCTATGTCAATGTTTCGCAAACCTGGCAGCCCATCAGATCGTCTGGGGAGGTCCAGATTCCCAGGAACCAACCCAGAGATTGATTAGGGAGATCTGGGCTGGGGCCCAGGACTTCATTTTCTATAGACAGGTGTGGTTTAGAAACCAATGGTCAGTCCCATCCATTCAGTTATCAAAACTTCTACATCAGATGTGGGGTTTATAGAAAAGAAACCTGAGGTGCCAAGAAGTAGGTGAATGCCAGCACTTGGATCTGAATCCATTCTCCTGCCTCCTCATTGGGGGGTCTTTGCCACAGCCCTCCTCACATATGGCTTCTCCCCCAGCCCCTGGTCACCGAGTCCACTTGGGATCCCTGGGGATGAGTGAGGCCTGTTTGTCCGATCCACAGAGGAGTCAGAGATGCCAGGAACTTTAAGTCCCATTCGCTGCATTCGTGGAAATGGCTGGTAAGGCGTAGGGCTGAAAGTAATTTTAGGGGCATTCTCAGAGACCTGCGTTCTGTATCCTGGTGGGTAGGATGGTCTACCCGATGGCTTCTAAGGCACACTACCAAGTTGTTCCAGGCAAAAAGAAGAGTCAGCTCATGAAAGCGGCCTGCCATGTTAAAGGTGCCAGGGTGGCAGAGGCAGAGGGAGTGTGGGGGAGTAAAAGAAGATGTCTAGACCTAATGAGAGGCCAAATCATTTACGGTTCTCTAGGCCACGTGAAGACCTTTAGCTTTTAATCTTAGCCACTGCAGAATTTTGAGAAGAGTGGCACAGTCAGACATATTTGCCCATGGGCATTCTGATGAGGTGGTGAGAACAGACTGTAGAGGGTGGGGTGTACAAAGCAGGGAATTCAGCTGGGAGGATGTGCAGGAACCCAGGGGACAGAGGATGGTGGCTCAGACCAAGGTGGTAGGAAGTGGTGAGAAGTGGGTGAATCTTAGATGTTTTTAAAAAGTAGAGCTAACAGATTTTCTGATGGGTTGGATATGAAATGTGAGATAAAAGGGAATCGAGGATGCTGCCAAGTGTTTTGGCTTAAGCAATGGGCAGGTTGGAGTTATCGTCAACTGAGATGGAGAAGGCTGTGGGTGGAGAAGGTTTGGGGGAGGGACGCTGGAGTTCAGTTTTGGACTTGCTGAGTCACTCGCCCTCACGTGGTACTTAAATAAAGTCTCACTACTCAATGAGGTCATCAACGGAGTGAGAGCAGACAGACAGAGGAGAGGGTTGAGGACCCTGCCTAGGGACCCTCCAGCATCAACAGGTTAGAGAGAAAACAAGGAATCAGCAAAAGAGACTAACGAGAAGTCACCAGTGGGAAGGAGGGAAATGAGGAAGGTGTGGAGTCCTGGAAGAAGTGATCAGTTAGGGTCAAATGCTGCTGACAGATGAAGCGAGATCCAGGTTGAGAACTGACTACTGGATTTAGTTACTAAAGGACTGATAATCCTGACACAAGTAGCATTTGGCTTCTAACCTCATGGAGTTTCAAACGCAAGGTTTGATTACTGACTGCCATTTAGGGATCCCTTACTGTATATTTTCTCTTCTCAATTAGGTTATAAATGATGACGCACCAGGGATGAGTCAGTGTATTGCTGGGTTCTTGTAAGGCTGCAGAACCTTCTCGAGCCTGCTGTAGATCCTAACACAGTTTGCTGACAGACCCACTGAAAATGGCTCCCACTGAGGCACTGACCTAGCACGATTTTTCTCATGCCTGGCTTACCTTGGACACAGAATTTCAGTTCCTTGGGGTCAGTGATGACCTTCCTGCTTTCCCGGATCACAGCCCGGTTCTTCTTGGTTTCTCCCCAGAGATTGGTGCCACCATACATGCTGGGAATGTTGAGAATAGCAATGCCTTCGAGGAAGATGCTGCTCAGGTCCACCCCAACCCCGTCACACTGGGGGACAGAGAAAAAAGGTCATCTGTTAGTGTCCTCATTGTATCCCAACTCAGGTGTGGTGAATGTGGTGGGGGCTCTCATCAAGAATGTGACAGGCCCTTAGCTACCAGCCAGTCTCTGTCAGAAGCTGAATCTTGGCTAAAGTTGCTCAGGTCTAATGCTTTATCCACTGCAATGAGATGAGGGTGGTGATTCTTTGTCAACTCTGGGGGTACAGTGCAACCTTCAGAAACCATCTCTAGCAGGGGTCCCCAACCTCTGGGATCTAATGCCTAATGATCTGAGGTGGAGCTGATGTAATAATAACAGAAATAAAGTGTCCAATGAATGCAATGTGCTTGAATCATCCTAAAGCCACTCCTCCCTCTGTGGAAAAACTGTCTTCCACCAAACCGGTCCTTGGTGCCAAAAATGTTGGGGACCACTGATCTATAGATCTAGAAGGGCTGGTTCAGAAGACAACTGCAAACTGTGCTCCAGTCCAACTTCATTATCATCAATCCTGTCCCTTCTGCACCACAGTGAAGATATGGTGGAACATGGAGTCCAGATTCGAACACAGCAGATTCTCAACAAATGACAGGAAAGTTTCATTTTACCCCTTCTTATTTAATCCCTCTTGTGAGAAGTATAAGACTTTAAGATTTGGCCGGCTTTCAGACTTCTTCTGTCTCCTGTATCTCTATCTTAAGTGCAATTTTGGCATATGTGCTTGCTGATGTAGCAGAGTTTCTTTATCCAGTCTCCATCACCCGCATCCCGCCAGGTACAAAAGGCCAGAAGGCTTGAATCTGTCTGTCTCAGGTATCTAATAGAAGTCAGCCTACCTCGGCGTAATGCTCAGCAACACAGCAAGACATATATTAGCTCTGATCCTTGTTCCTCAGAACTGGAGGTAGTTTACTTCATTTACAGAATAAAACACTACCCAGAGAGGTAAGCTAAGTTGTCCAAGATTGCACAGTTGATAAATAACAGAGCAGGGATTCAAAGTTGGGGAACTGGACTACAAAACCCTATTTATCTTGCTTATTATGAGGCAGGAAAAAATTAGAAGCATGCAACAAAAATCTCTCTTTGAGGTTACCTACAAATCAAAACTTACAGAGATTTCTCAAAAGAGGAGGAATGCCAAGGTAGGGCTTGTTGCCATTCATCCGGGCATCCTGATTTCTTTGCAGCTCCTAATTTATGGTATCTTGTCATCCCCATGACTTGTTTCTCCAGCTACAAAATGGAATAGAGTAGGCTTCTCTGGTGACCAGGAATTCCTTTCTTTATTAGGAAGTTCTGATTATTTGACAGGTCTTAATGTTGAACATGCTTCTGTTCCTTCTTGCTTCCACCCATTGGTCCTTTTCTCCCTTCTGAAGTCAGAATGAGCCTCCTTCCTCCTCCACGGGAGCGCCCACCAGGTACATGATGATATGTACACTTCATCACTGTGCACATGACTAAAATGTTGCCATTGACCAGTAAGCTTTTATACACATCTCAGTTATTACCTTCATAATAATCTTATAAATTAGTTACTAAGATTACCCCTCATTTTACATTTGGGGAAACCAGGACACAGAGGTGGCTAAGTAACTTGCCCAAGTCGCACAACTTACAAATAGAAGTACATGGATTGATAGCAGGCAGTTGGAGCCTCAGTATTACCCACTCCTTTCTCTCTCCTCCCTCTCACACCACCATCTAGTTGTGCCTTCTCTGGGTGAGTGCTCTCAACCTTCTGGCCCCTCCTACGGACTTGTTCTGATCTACACACACCATGGTTTGTTACTCTCCTACTCTACAAGGTCCTGGCACTGAAAACACAACCAATGGCAGGATCTGATGGCACAGGTGGCAAAGGCATCAGTACTTCCTGGGGCTGGAATCCTCCAATACTATCATGCCCCAGAAATGAGAATGTGGGGAGCCCGTGTATGGGCTCAGTATGTCCGCCATGACCATTATCCTTATTGTCAAGTAAGATCAAAGTTGCGTTAGTTCTTTTGTGAGCAGCTAGATGACGGCTGAATCACTTCACCTTGAATGGGAAGTCATCTCAGGCACTCAGATCCTTATTCCATCATCTACTTCTCAGCCTGCTCTTCTTCATCCTGAACTCGTGTAAGTAATTTTAAATAATTTAGACATAGGGTTTTATACTTATTTCATCTGGTTTTCAGCCCAAGCCTCCTCCAGTCCATCTAGTTTATATTAAATCTTCATTCTGTGACCGTATGCCATGGCTCTCCTATCATTTGGAGACTGTCTTTAATACATGTATATAATGGGCAAAACAGGGAACAAGCCCTTTCCTTGGTCAGTTTAACATACCAGATATTGTACATTAAACGGTCCTTGGGGTATGGCTGCCTTATTAGGGATGCATCCTCTGTGTACGACCGTCACCTAGCCCACTTTTCATTACAGTGTGGAATCATGGAACTTAGAGATGACAGGGACCTAAGAGAACACGTCCTATCTTTCACCAGTGAGGCCAGAGAGGTTAAGGTCACCCAACTCATAATTGTGAAGCTAGGCTAGTATCCCAGTCTGCAGACCTCAAATTTGTGCTCTTTCCACTGAAACATAAGACAGTGTGCTGAGATCAAATAATATTTCCTAAATGACCACCTTACGACCTCTATCAGAAAAGGAATAAGAGAACTCACATAAAGCCATTAACGTCTGTAAAGGGCAACAAATACTTGGTTAATACTTGATTCTAGAATTTTCCCAGGGGTTGGGATAAAGTTTGTCAGTCTGTGCCTTCCAGAATGTATCCATAAGTTTTAAAAAACTGGGACATGTGTCTGTTTGCCTCTCATTGGCTGGAACCTACTCTGCTCTGTAGATTTGTCAAAGTGTTCATCAAAGGACATCTATGTAGGTTTGTCCAGCAACTTCGATTTAAATGTGTATATGTTTTCCAAGGTCAGCAGTTCTCTATTGATCAACCTTGGGCTCTGATACCCACCTTTATTATCCGTTCTTCAATTTTTTTTATTAAAGCTACTCTCTCTCCCTCTGGAAAAGATAAAAAAGCTCTCTTGGAATGGCAAAATCCTAATGAGGTATGCTTTCCATGTTCTTTTTTGCTTCAAACACTGTCTAAGATTCTGCTTGGCCTTCAGCTTGCCCAAAGCCAGGATCGCAGGTCGGAGTTGCCTTTGTTTATTCATACTTGGGTGCATACTCACACCTTATCTGAGTATGTTTGATGGTGGTGGTTTAGTTACTAAGTCATGTCCTACTTTTGTGACCCATGGACTGTAGCCTGGCAGGCTCCTCTGTCCATGGGATTTCCCAGGCAAGAATACTGGAGTGGACTGCCATTCCCTTCTCCAGGGGATCTTCTCCACCCAGAGATCACACTCGCGTCTCCTGCATAGCAGGCAGATTCTTTACCACTGAGCCATCATCGAAGCCCCTATGAGTATGTGTACAACCCTCCAAAAGCATGGACTCAACCCAGACCTCCTTGTTGCTGTCATGGTGATTCTTTTTTTTTTTTAATCAAAAACTTTTTGCTGTTTTCTTCCTGAAAGAATTAATGAACTGTTAAAAAATTTACTTTGGGATGTCTTTCATCCTTTTGTCCTTTAAACACATATTCTTATTTAGGGATTTGGGCTAGAATCCCACTGGGTCAGACTTTTCATCAAACTCTCTGAAATTATCTTTGTTCAACCCGGTGCCCAGCACTGAATTTTTGCACCTTTATCACCTCCTAGACCACTCAGTCACTCTTTCTGTTGGTTGTAGTTACTTCGGCATGAGCTCAATTTAATCAATGTTGACCAAAATCCCTCCTCCCTTCTACAAGTAATAATAATAATAATATTAGCAGCTATCTGATGAGAGCTTCCTTGTGCCCTGTACTGGTCCTGAGCTTACACTCTCTTGGGATGCTTACATGAACACCATGAGGGAGGTACTATTGCTACCGCCAAGTGACAGAGTCTCAGAGAGGTTAGGGTGCTGGTGTAAGGCTACACAACTTCCACTCTACAGGCTGGCAGAGCTCAGTTGTAAACCTAGGCAAGTCAGATGCCAGATTCTACTTTGGAGATGAAAGTCAGTGCAGCAACGTGGGACTTTTGCTGATGCTAGACTTATCATAAAATTAAACGTGTAGCTGTTTGAATAACTGAAATCTCCCACCACTACTCTGTCTCATAGAGTACTAAGAGCAGTGCCCAGCATGCCAGTGTTGGTATCAGTATTATATCTTGCCTCTGTGCCAGCTTTGTGTTTCTTTTTTTTTTTTTAAGTAAACTAGTTGCACAGCCCAGTCATTGGCACCTAGTATTCCACAATGTCCCCTTTCTTCCCTACTGCCGTTTTAAGGGTGCCCTGTCCCCTCCACCTCTAGTCCTAACAAGCTCAAGAGTGTTAGTTATTAACTTGGTAAGCCGTTAACCTCTCTGGAAGCGCAAACAGTCCTCACTTTGCTTTATGATAGGATGTCCCCTCCCCCACTATCTCACTGAGTCGTAGGTGGACTGGGGAGAGTGGAGGAGGTGGGGGGAGCTTGGGGACTGCTGGCTATAGATGACCCCACCTTCGGAATGCACCTATTTGAAAACTGAGAGGCACTGCCTTGTCTTGGAAGGAGCATGCCTGAGCTTGGAGACAGAGATGGGTTTAAATCTTGGCTCTGTCACTTGCCAGCTGTAGGATCCTGGATCCTCGTTGGTTCCTTCACTCTTCCAGCTTTAATCTGTCATCTGTAAGATGGGGTGGGGGTAGGGAAATCGCATCTACTTAAAGGGCTTGATTAGTCTCTGGAAGGCGGTAGCATTCCACAATTGTCTGCACTGTTATTACTGTTAATAATAATAATACCTGTGCTATGAGGCATTTTTCAGCCTGAAATCATTCTCCCACTATCTGAGGCCTTGCTGGAAGCATTTTAATGGCCTTTTGGCCCAACTCATGCTAGTGGGAGCCTTGCCAGACCATACCTGCATGCCTATTCTCCACACTTCTTGGCCTAGACACCATGCACTGATTTCTTTCAGAACCCCAGGGCTGCTTAGGGCTCCGGAAAGGTGGAAAGCTGCCGTGCTGGATTTGGAAACATGGAGCCGTGGAGAGAAGTACACAGGAGGTTTATATGGAACACAGCCCCCAGCCCCGGCGGTTCCTGAGCTAAATCCTCCAGCAGTTCCATGACGTCATGGGATCCCCTCCCCCTGCTCCCACGGGGGAGGGGAGAGGGGGGGGCTCCTGGGGAGAGTGCAAGGAGGGCGGCGGTCCCTGCGCGCACCATTGGCCATCCCTAACCTAGCTCTGGGCTGGCAGGCTCGCCTCCGAGTCGAGGCTGCGTGCAGTAAAACCCAGGTAGTTATAGCCGGGTATGGGTTGAAACAGAGACAGTTCTTGTCCCCAGCCCCCCGGCAGCATGCACGCACACGTCCGGAGCCGTGCTCCCAGCCGGCGAGGGCGGTGAGGTGCCGGACGCGGGTCTGAGGCAGCGGCGCTGCCGGCGCGTGGGGTGGGTGGTTACATCCCGGCCCAGCCCGGCTCCTGGCCGCCTGGAAGACGTTCAGGAATCTGCCGGAGCGCGGGCCCGGAGCCGCCCGCACCCGCCTGCTCCAGGCCCTCCTGTGCCGGCCCGCAGCTGTCGGCGGCGAGTTCAACCTTCGTGACCCCGGCGAAGACAATCTGAAGTTCTAGTTTCTGAGCCGAGGGATGGTGGAGAGTCAGTGGATAGTCCTATTCATTCCCATCCCCCCACCCCGTTCCACCCATCTCGGCGATTCCTAAAATCCTCATAATTATGGGCAGAGCTAGGACCTGCCAAGTTGGCCGTGCTGCCTGAGAGGGACAGAGCCGAGGACGTGAGAGAGGGCAGCGGTGCTTCCCTGCCCGGGCTGTGGGCTTTTCCGCGCCCCGGGTGCCTGGCGGCCTCGGTGACCTGAAAAAGGCGGCGGATGGGGAATGAGGCCGCCTCCATTTTAGCCTTGTGGATCTTATTTTTGAAGGTCCTTAGAGAAGGAGATCCCATAATTTATTTGATGACCTGTTTCAGTTTTTAGCAACTAGGAAATTCTCTCGTCTTCTAACCTCGATTCAAGGTGCCACCGATAGCACTGATTTTCTCCAGTTCAGAACTCAGATTGTTTGGGTTCATCCTCCCTGCCATCTGGCAGTGTCTGCTGTCTGGAAAGACCTCTTCCAGGCGGATTGTGAGGTGGAACAACCCCCACCCGCCCTGGCTCTGGGGGCATTTGTCCCCTTTCTGCTTGACATTTTCTGTCTTGGGTTCCCCTGCCACTGCCTTCTCTTGATGGACTTTCTCATCTTTGATGACTCCTTCTTGGACTTTAAAGAAAACAAACAGATTTTTATTAGGGATATTTTCAAATATACAGGACAATAAAGCATAAATCCCATGAATCCCAAATCTCAGCTTCAGCAGTTAGCAACTCATGGCTAATCTTGTTTGAACTCTAACTCAGTTCATTTTCCCCACCGCCATGTTGAACTGTTATTTTATAGCAAATCTCTGATATTCTATCATTTCATCTACAAATACGTCTAAAAGTAAACTGCTCAGTCATGTCCAACTCTTTGAGACCCCATGGACTGTGGCCTGTCAGGCTCCTCTGTCCATGGAATTCTCCAGGCAAGAATACTGGAGTAGGTTGCTATTCCCTTCTCCAAGGGATCTTCCTGACCCAGGGATTGAACCCGGGTCTCTCCTGCATTGCAGGCAGATTCTTTATGTATCTTTAAATGATAAGACTCTTAAAAAGGAATTACCCCAATTCTCTGACCACTTTTAAAATGTAACAATAATTCTTTAATACTGATAAATATCCAGTAGTTGTTCAAATTTCCTCAAGAGTCTCATTTAAAAAAATAACTGGTTTGTCTGAAAGGTCTACAGGTTGAACTTGGCTGGTATGTCTTTTAGGTTTCTTCTGATCTATAAATTCCTTGTTCTTTTTTTTTTTTTTCTTCTTGCCTTGTAATATTTATGGGGGGAAAAGGGTCATTTGTCTCATAGAGCAGTGCTTCTCAAACTTCAACGTGCATACAAATCACTTCAGGATGATTTAAATGCAGATTTCGATTCAGGACGTCTGAGGCGGCCTGAGACTGCTGAAAATGATGCTGGGGGTGGTGGACCACTCTTTGAGACAGAAGGCTATGTAGCGTTTCCAGATATTGGATTTTGCTTATTGCACCTCTGGGGTATCTTTTAAACATATTCCAGCCTATCGGCAGGGCTGATCAAATTCAGGATGGACGTTTTAGCAAGACTACTCTATCAGTGTATCTACTATTGCATCTCATTAACAGGCACATAATTTGCTCGTCTCATTTTTTGGTGATGTTCGTGTTGGTTAGTGGGTTTAGGTGTTGTCAGCCTGAATCTTTCGTTGTAGAGTTCTTGATCAGTGGGTAGAGGAGGGCATGGCAACCCACTCCAGTATTCTTGCTTGGAGAATCCCATGGACAGAGGAGCCTGGCGGGCCACAGTCCATAGGGTGGCAGAGTCGGACACGGCTGAAGCGACTTAGCACAGCACAGTCAGTGGATGACACTCCTTGTCTGGACCCATTATCACGGTCCCTTAGTGGTAGGATATCCTTGAGGACACCCTAGCACCCTTTCTGTACTCTTCGTCCAAGTCTCTACAAATGCCATGAAAGGACCTCTTTCTCTCTCTTGTCTCTGCATCTGTGTTCTCATGGAATCAAAGATCTGAAGTGTCTTGAAAGATCATTCAGTCTAATTACCTCATTTTATAGATGAGAAAAAGGGAGGTTAAGGGGGTAAAAGGAATGGTCCGATGTCACATAGCTAATCAAGAGTGAGCAGATCTGGAATCAGACCTTTGGTCCTCTAGTCTGGCAGCTAAGGGGTCAGGAGTGACTTTGTAAAGATGAATTTTAGCAGCTGAAAGAGGGCCAAAGCACAGAATCTTAGAATGGCAAAGCCGGATGGAACATTCAGTTTGTTAATATCTTATCACCATGATGAGAGCAATTAGCCCTAGAGTTGGTAAGTAACTTTCCTAGATCACACAGCTGTCTCTTGCAAGAGCTAGGGCTTAACTAGGGCCACATATGTAGGTCACAGAGTTGGGCCTACTTGCTTTTTCTGTTGTACTCACTGTTTGAACTGCCATGAAGCTCTTTTATGCCTGTTAAAATCCTGCCCTTTCTGCTCAAAAACTAACTCCACTATGAGGCCTTCCCTATAGAGGAAACTGCTCTAGATAGAAATTGATCTTCCCCTTCTCTGAATTTTCCTTGCTTTTCCTGTTGTATATTGAATATATATTCTGCCATGCATCATGCATATGTACCTGTCCCCAGGAGATTTTAAGCTCTCAGAGGGAAAGGACCATATGCTACATGGCTCTGTGTTCTCCACAGTTCTGGCGTGTATCACCCATTTCCGAAGTCCAATATAACTTTTTTAAACTGGAAGAATTCATTTGTGGAGAGATCCCCAAATGAAAGCCAAGGTGTTAAAGAAACCTGGCAGAGTCTTTCCTTCTAGATGAGTTTCTATAACTTCCCAGGATGAATATATTGACCAATGAAAGTGGATTGAGTATTCATATTCGGGAGAAATATGGAAGGTTAATCCAAGACTTCAAGAAGTAGTCCTCTGATCCCAGCTAAGGGAAACCTATATCTAACAGCTAGTAGTAAGAATAGGACACACGGCACACGATGTATGTGAGAGAGTTAAGAGACAGAAGACAAGAAGGATGGGGCCCTACTTACTCAGTGCTAGACCCTGGGGAAGGAGTGGAAATGGGTCCTCAAGGGACCTCTAGCAGGTCAGTGCTAGAGGCAGTGGTATGCTGCTAAATGTTTAACAGGATCTCCAGGATTGAAAAACAGCTGTGATTGTGGTGTTCCATGGTGTAAATTCTCCCACAGTGGCCAGTTTGAAGGTACCAACATGACATCCCTAAAGGCAGAGCTAAGAAGAGATGTGCCAGTAGGCAAGCTGGCCTCAGCACACCACTGAGAATGCAGTAGATATCTGGGCCTATGGCCAGAACAGAGAAATTTATTGAGAGTGAAAGAAAAGCAGTCAGGGCAACAATGCTGTCTTTTTCCCCTAGAGAAGAACTAGAGAGAATGTTTTTAGTGTCCATCATATGATGTGGATCCTGAGAGAAGAAAAGGAAAGAAATTGAGTGGTGTTGATGAGTAGTGACAACATTACTAGAAAGACAGTCTAGTAATATCTATATTAAAAAAATTTGGCCTGGCATGTAGCTGGAGTGGCTTCCCCTGCAATCAGAGGGACTGTTTGATTTTATTTTTATTTATTTATTTTATTCATTTTAGAACCTAATGTCTGTTGTGGGCAGTTAGATACTAATATATACATGTTATGTGATAATAGATTATCATTTATTGAGTAACTCTTATGAACCAGGCACTTCATATATTTTATGTCTAATCCTTAGAGCCCTGCAAGGTTGGTATTTGTATCTTTTTTTTTTTTACAGATGAGGAAACACTCACTCAGTGAGGTTTCCCATTTTAATCAGGTTTGTGGTGGGCTTCATGAACCTACAGGTTTCCTGCAGAAGATGCAAATGACGAGATCAAAAAGACAGCCTAGCTTATGGAGCATGTACCTGAGGCTTGTTAATTTCATGCTTTGTTACCTATGAGACTACTTTTGGGATATAAGGCTATATAAAATATAAGGGATTTGATTCTTCATTTTAAGGAGATTGGAAAAAATGGACTCTATCACGAGAAGACGGGTCAAGATAGTCAGGGATTTATACATCGAGCCATGAAAGGAACTGGGGATATTTAGCTCAGTGAAGATCAATAGGAGAGGACATGGAAGACAGATTGCACCCCTATGAACGGCAGTCATGTGGAGGAGCAGGAAGGTATGTTCTGTGTGCTCCCAGAGGGTGGAACAGGCCCAAAGGATGGGGAATTCAGTCATGCATCCCACAAACACTTATTGTGCACCTATTTTGTTCCAAGAACTGTGCTGAGGGCTCACAAGGGAAGGATATAGCAATGAAAGGGACATACATCCTTGTTCAACATTGGGAAGAAAACTTTCTGAAAGAGATTCCCAGCAATGGACAGTTTTCTGGCAAAGTAGTAAGCTTCCTTTCCTTGGCGTATTCAGGAAAAGGCTAGATGTGTACTTATCAGAATGTGCCAGAATGAATCTTTCTGTTGAGTGGTACATGGGACCAAATCCCTTTCCAGTTCAGAGATTCAGTCTCTGCTCAGCCTCGCTTTGGCAGGCTACAATGCTGTGCTGAAAAAGTGGCATCATGGTCCCCCTCTCGCTGCCCGTGTCCATCTAGCTGCCTGCCCTGCCTTCTCTGACAGGGAGCGGTGGCGGGCCAGTTAGACTGGAAAGTGCCTGCCATCTGTGACGGGGACGATGGTGTTTTGGCGGGTCTGTGTGGGCTCCAGGAATGCAGCATTGAAGCCATGTACACACAACCTGCTTAAGAACATCCCATGGGCAGAAAATGTTTGCTTCCTCTTCAGCCCTCCTCTGTTGCTGTGCCAGGCAGGCACAATGGTGCCTTTGAGAGGGGCAGCTGGAAGGGGGTGTTGGCAGTGAGGCTGGAAGTAGAGCACTGCAGCTGAGGGGAGAACCAAATTCATTTCCAGGAGCAAGCCTGCCCTGGGTGCCAGTTTCCAAAACAAAACTGCTGTTTCTCAGAGCTCATAGTGGTGGGTTGCCTCAGATTTGGATAGAGGGCAAAGCCATTTCCTATCCACCGCTCCACCCTCCCCAAGTTAAAAAAAAAAAAATAAAGAAAAAACAACCTAGTGTGTTGAGGTATTCTTGCTCTGGATGCAGTTTAATAGGTCTGCGGTCTGTCTCGGGTGCTCAGACCAACCTGGGGTGGATGGGGCTTTCTGAAGGGCCAGACTTGCCTGCAGACAGAACAGGGCTGATGGCCACAGGGACCAGCAAGGCTCAGGAGCAGGTAGACTTCTGGGCCACCAGAGTGGGCTCAGGGTGGAGATGCCTTCTTCTGCCTTTTGCAGTCACTTCCTCTGACCCCCTAGCAGCTCTGCACCCTTGCTGCCATATGGGCTCTGCCCACTCACTGTCTTCACTCTCCTTGGTGGGAAAGAGGTGGGAGAACTCTGGCATTTCCTGTCCTGGGTTCACAGTTGTCCCAGACCCTCAGTTACTTTCAAAGGTCCCAGCAACAGCTCAGAGATGGGCGTGGGAGGTCTTCCCACTCACCCGACGGTTAGAAGAAGGCCTGAGTGCCAGACTGCAAGCCCATTCTGTCTTATAGACGGAGCAAGGTGGGTCCCTTTTACTTTGGTGACATCCTACACAAAGGTATCACTTGAGTCTGGTCAAGTAGTAATTTCTGTTAGTGTTCACATTCGTTATGGGTTTTTTTTCACACTTTGGTTCAAATTGTGCAATCAATAACTAGAGAGCAATGATTTCATTTCAGGCATTGGGGATATAGGGTGAATAAGATGAGTCTTTGCCCCAGACAGCCAACTGCCTAATAGATAGGCCAAGTCCTGAAGGGGAGCCATATCACCAACTCAGCTGATATATACCTGAGGGGGAAAGTAGAGGGAGATTCTACAAGGAGTGCTGTGCTTGGGGCACATGGGCTTGGAACTCATCTGATCTTGGAGTACTTATCTTAAGGAGGCTTAGTTTCCTTGTGTATATAATGCACATCATGCAGAGTTGTTATGAGGATTAAACAAGTCACTGTAGGAAAGTGCCAGGATATGGAGCTTGTTGCAAGGTGAGTGCTTAGAAAGTGGATGCTGCTATTAATTTGTGGATTCCAATGGACTTGACATGTAATGTGTATGTGTACACAGTATTTAACTGGTCCTTTGTTAGATTATATATCCTTCCTGAGTCATTTCTTCTCTTTTCTTCATTCCTTTTCTGTAGAACACTAGGATCAGCATGTTTATGACCTCACTAAGACAGATAACCAAAGACTAGTCTACTAAAGCCAAGGAGACGTATGTGTATGTAATAGTCTGTTTCATAACCCAGTGGTAGAAGCTGGAAAAGATTGAATGCTTTTCACCCAAGCTCCCTGAATGTCCTGAGTGTGGAGATGAAGATCATGAGTTCTTTTCAATGTTCTAAAAAGTCTAAGAGAAATTTCCCACGGACAGGGCCTCACAGGTTGTTATTATTTAAAAGATGCATTTGTTTGTAGACATAGCTTGGGGAAAGTTATTCTTTCACTAGGGGACCTTGGTGAGTAGAAAAGTTAAGCTTGCTGGGGCAGAGGTTAGCCTTGAGGTCTCTCAGGAACCTGAGTGGAGGTCCTTCTAGTCCAACATGCTGAGTCATGAGACCCCAAGCTAGGTCCCCTGAGACACCCTCAGGTCTATCCACTGTGCTGCATATACCCCTCCCCCACCATCTGCTTTGTGAAATTGTAGGCATGAGAATTCACCCCTAAAAGTTATTCCAAAGTACTTGGGAGACACAAAGTATATGAAGCCAGGAATCTGAAGACAAAGAAAATCAAAGCAATTCACAAAGAACAAAGGAAATGGGAAAGAATAAGAAAATAAAAGCACGTGGATGAATGGAGGTTTGAAGTGAAATACGGGGTATGCATGTGTAGGGAATAAAAAAGAGGGTCATTTAAGAGAAAAAGTTATGTGTCAAACTGTAAGCAAGCAATGGGATTTTTAAAGAGAAAATTGCCAATTTCTTCTTGGTAGGCTGAAAGATTTTGAGGATCTGTAAAGGAAACTTGTAGTCAGTGCATGACTGAAAGAGAAAGAGAGAAAGGATGGAGCTGTGTTTAAAAATGGATAGAGATTAAGGCAATCAAAGAGTCAAAGAGGTCCTCCAGAGGCCTGCTCTTAAAAATACAAGGGCTGACATTATTACAGGATTGAAACAAGGCCAACGTTAGAACAGCACTGATCCCTGATTGCTGAGATTGTGGGTTACTTTTCCTTTTCACCTCTATATGGTTTAACATGTTCTACCATGGATTTGGGCCTTCCCTGGTGACTCAGACAGTAAAGAATCTGCCTGCAATGCAGGAGACCCAGGTTCGATCCCTGGGTCAGGAAGTCCCCTTGGAGAAGGAAATGGCAACCCATTCCAGTATCCTTGCCTACAGAATTCCATGGACAGAGGAGCCTGGCAGGTTAAAGTCCACAGGGTTGCACAGATTTGGATTACTTTTCTAATCAAAAGAATTTAGCACCTGTAGTAAGAGGGAGCAGGCAGAAACTGAGGCTTGGGTACCTGGAGCAGTGAGAACTGAGGGATAGGGAAGAAGAAATCTGAAGTGGCAAGAGTGGCCTTGGGTGGTCTCACGGTGAGGATGCTCCTGGAAAGATGGAACCCCTGGACTTGATGGAAGAAGAAAATGTACTCCACAAATGGGAGAGGATGTCTCTCTGTGTCCATTCCAGCCTTTGACTTGAAGGTTTGGTGCATGATCAGGTTGCCACTTTCTGTTTTCTGAGATCTCAAAATCTCCCACGACACTCTTCTCCATGAATCTTTCCCTTCCCCATGAATATGTTTTCATTTCATCTCCCTTGGAATCACTGTGGCTGGGTGGATGAGCTGAGCTTTTGGCTAGTTCCTACTTTATTACTCCAAGCTCTGGAAGCCTCCACTTGCCCAAGCTGAGAAGGTATATATAGATGATGCCAGAAAAGGTGCTTGAAGATCTATCCTCTAATTTAGAGGATATCCATTGCCAGTGGATATCAAGGCAGCCATGGGCTCTCTTTTGCCATTTACTAGCTAGGTGAAGTTGGCCAACCAACTCAACCTGTAAAGTCCTTGATTTTTCTCTTCTGAAAAAATGACACCTGGCTGGATTGGAGTAGGTAAAGATATCTGCTCAATCTTAAAGTAATCTGCTTCATTATTTATTCTGCTTCTTTACATACACATAGTTGTGCTAAAGGTTAGTTTTAGAGTTTAGGATTCTCATAGACAGGGCCCATTTCATGATATGGCATCACGTTGAAAAAAATTAAGATGAAATTCACCTGACACAAAATTAGCCATTTTAAAGTATATAATTCAGTGGCCTTTAGTACTTTCACTCTATCTCTTTGAAGTATTACAAAAATATGGTCTCTGGAGTTGGTTCCATTCTGTTGGAATAATAAAGTACTGCACTGCATCTCTGTGCCCATCACCCCGTGAACTCATGTGCAGGACTCTCCAGGTCTAGGATGTGAAGAACCTGCTGGGTCATTCGTCCTAAAAGATAATTTTCAGTTCAGTGTTTGTTGTCAGACTGCTCTCCAAAGTGGTTCACTCATGTCCCCCGAGAGGGTCTGAGGGTTCCCATTTCTGCTCCTACTCCCATCACAGGGGGGGGCTATTCCTGGGTATAGAGTAGGTAAAAGTAATGAACTGGTCCCAGCAATATCACCATGGAGAGATCTTGAGAATTAATGGTGAGTGAAAAAGGCAAGCTGCAGAGCCAAACTGGTTGTGGGGAACTCAGTTCCATCCATAAATTTTTATTTCTTTGGTTAAAAAGATACTTGAAGGGAATAAAACAAAATAGTGACAAATATCAATTCTAAGTGAGGGAGAAATGGGAATATCTGATATACTGTTCTCAAAACTTTGTTGTATTAAAAAAAAATCCTCAATTAAAAGGGGAAAGTTGATGTGCAGAGATTCCCAAAATACACCGGGTAACAGATTTTTTTTTTTTTTTAAGCAGCCTCCACATTTGGACTCACTTTTCCCCAGGCAGAGGTTCATATTAGGGAAGCTGGATAGCATTCCCTTGTGAACATTGTTTAAAAGTAGATATGATATCAAGGAATTTTGGAAGTTCTTATTTTTAACCAGTAAAATTTCCACAGCATGTAAAATAAGTGCTCAAGTCAGTGCCTGCCTGGTTTGTTCCACCTAATCATAACTAACTCAAAACCTGTGCAAGCCTCTTTTGGGCCTGGGGTGGGGGAGGTGATTCACTGTGTTCTTTCTTCCCCTTCCCCACCCCTTTATTCTGGTACAATCAGATCAGAATAAATGACAAGGGCAGCTTTGGAAGGGAAGGGAAGTCAGAGACTTGGAGACCCTAAGAGACTGCTTTTGTTCCACCAGGGCTGATGACAACTATGTGGGTGACAGGCTGGCTTCTTAATTAGAGGCAACTCCAATTGGCTCAGTGGTTAAGAATCTGCCTGCCAATGCTGGAGATGTGGGTTTGATCCCTGGTCCGGGAAGATCCCAGAGAAGGAAATGGCAACCCACTCCAGTATTCTTGCCTGGAAAAACTCCATAGACAGAGGAGTCTGGCAGGCTATAGTCCATGGGTCACAAAGAGTCGAATATGACTTAAGCCTGAACAACAACCGAATTAAGAGCACCCATTTCCCAGGAAGGGTACTCACTCTCACAGCTTGCTTTGTGTGTTCGCAGAGGAAGCATTTAGCGCATGCATCTGCAATTTTTTTTCTTTGCTTTTTGATAAATGTAAAAGTCTCACGTTTGCTTTCAGTGTTACCCAAAATATTAAAATAAACTGTATGACTAAAGAGAAGATCAGATATACCTCATACTGGTGAGAATCTCTGCTCTAGAATGATGTGCCAGTACTGCCCTGAAACTCCTGGGTTTTGGGCAAATCTGAATTTGAAGCCTGACTTGAGCACTCAGAGTTGTGCACCTCAGGTGAGCTTCTTATGTTTTTTTTTCTATCCCCATCTCTGGAAAGGGGATGTGACACCTGCCACTTGGGGCTGCTCTGTGGATTCAGTGAGGCACTTGGCACCATTGCCAGTTACTTAAAAAAAATAACAAACCTGAAAACATTAATCAATAGCCTTGGGAAGTAGACTAACCCCTTTTCCCCATTTTATAGATGAGAACACTGAAGCCCAAACAACAGTTTTATGAAGAGGGCTGATGCCTGTCCAGGCCAAGCCCCTTTGACTGAGCAACCCCACCCCCTCCGCCCTTACCCCAGCCTTGACCAAGTGTCTGCAGGTGACCAGTAGATCTGCAATCATCTTTTCTCTGGCCTTAGTCTCTGACCCCAAAACAGTGTCCAGGGTGATTGCTCACGTGGGTCCTCAGGATCTCAGGATCAAGTTTTATTAGCACTAGTTAAGTGAGTGTTATATTAACCAGCTCATGTTTGTTCTGTCAACTGGGCTGTAAACTTTATTTCAGAGAAGGGACCAAATTCTCCTAGTTTCCAATAAGCTACAAGTCTCTGAAAAACAGGCTGTATTCCTTGAGAGAGACTTTCAGTGCAGAACTTCTGCATAAAACTCATTTTAGCTTTAAGTTTCACCATCCAAGTGTTACTGAGGTGACACAGAGACATGGAATGAAACAGACTTTCTAATCTGTTCTCCTGAACTGCTAACTTTCGTGCCCTTCCACGAGTTGCTGAACCTCTCAGCCTCAGTTTCCTCACCCAGAAAGTCAGGATATTCGTGTCTTCCCTGCATGCTCTGTGGATCAAAATGAAATGCTGCATGGGAAGACCTTTGGTAAACTTTAAGGCGGTTTTCCTCTCTGACGCCTCCTGTCCAGCCTGAACCCCCTCCTTCCTCAAATGAGCAAGCAGTGGGACTGTGTCCTCTGTTCTCCTAAAGCATTTCCCAGCAGCCCTGCCCAGCTGCCACAGCTGAGAAAGAACCGAGCAGTCCTACATTCTACAAAGGAGGAAGAAACCGTGCATCTGTGCTGAAAAATTCACCAAGCTCCTAGCACTTGTTAGGTCAATCTGTTTATTGGGTTCCAAGTTAAACTCCTTTCCAGGAGGACTAGGAAGGCCTAGACTCTTACAAGTTTCCAGCAATGAAACCGTGGTGAAGTTACTTAGTGTGTCTGAGCCTCAGTTTCCTCATTAAAAAAAATGTGATCATACTTGCCTCGCTAGGTGATGGTATCAAATGAGGACACTCTACAGTAGGCAGTTAGAGTCTGTGATTTTCTCCTCTTCCCTTGTTACTTCTCTCTCCCTTCTGTTTATCTTTCTAACCCTCTGTGCCTTAGCTTGCTTTCTGTGATGTGGGGATAAGAATACTGGGCCTGCTTAGCTCACTGGTTGTTGTGTGACTCTGCAATAAAGGCTGTGGTGGGGCTTTGGAAATGGTGACACAGTATAAATACCTGTGTGGGCTTATTCTCAGGCTCGCTGACCTTGAACTGATGAGCATGCTGGTCCTCCCAGGCCTGGGTTGTTGTGTGCAGCCGCCACTTGGAGAAGGTCACTTAACATACCTTTCTGTTATTGTTCTTCCCGAGGCCCCTGATGCACTCACATCTACCTGGGCTGCCCCACAGCCTCCTAACATCTGTTACTCACATTCCTCCCCCACTGTTTCTCTGGTCTCTTCTGTATCATAAGACCCAGGACCGTCTCCCCTCCACTCCCTGGATACAAAAGGATGCCTGCCACAATCCTGCAGGCTGTCAGCACAGAAGCTGCCTGTCAGATGCACCACCGCCCCCCATCCTTAGCCTCAGGAATAAATACTAAAAAGACTCACGATGGGGAGCTAAGGAAAACAAGAAGTGCTGCTGAAAGCCCCCAACAACCCACGGTGTGAACACTCCCACCTCCTCCAGAGGCCACCAGCCCCCTCTGCAATTGAGGACCAGCCGCTGTGCACTGGACTCAGAGGGGCCCATGATGCTGTGGGCTGGAAGCTGGGAGCTGGGAGGGCGGGGCCCGCCGAGGCAGGGGAGCTGAGCTGCTCTATTCTGGGCACAGTTTCAAGGCCAGCTGCAGGGAGAACAAGCAGTCGCTGTGTGTCTGCAGCTGGCAGTGGTTAGGCCAGGGCTGTCCCTCACTTGGGGTATATTTAAAGACACCCCAGATGATCATGCCAACAGGAAAAATGCACACAGAGCTCCAGCCACGTCCAGTTTCCAGCCCAGTCCAGCCCCCTCCCCCTTTGCTGTAGGGCTTCTGGCCATGGATTTACGTGTCCATAGAAGAAGGCAGGCTTCTCATACTTTCCCAGGTGGAGGTGGTACCACCTGGGGACATGTGCCCCCCACTCCTGGGCCTCTCTGCCCTCTGACTGAGCAGACTAGAAGTTTAGGGGATTAGCTGGGTTGGCTCCTCCCACCCTGGGGTTGGTAACCCAGCAACCGCTGGGGAGAGGCAGGCAGATGAGTCAAAGAGAAGCACAGAATCTCTGGCTTTGTGGTTTGATTGTGAAAACTCCCCGTGAGCGCAGGCTCCCTTCGTCAGGGAGTGGTGGGGCTTTCCCACACTGCTTCAGGCCAAATGTTCCTCCTCCAAGGGATGCCGGGGCCCCATTTGACCGCTGCTGCAAGCTCAGGGACAAAGCTGGTGGCCCAGCAAGAGCCCATCCCGGCCCAACTCTGCCTGTCTTTCACTTGTTTTTCTCAAGTGAAAACAAGACCATTGGCCTGAATTCCCTGGGAAGGGCTATGGGGGTCGGTAACTGAGAACAATGGGCAAGGGGCCCCAAGGGCCTGAGGTCCCGCAGAGCAGAGACAGCAGGTGTGCATAGAAGTTTGGGCTTGCAGGGCAAATCTTTTCTTAGAAGTGAGAAGACCTCAGGAGAGCAGCCCAGCAGAAGCAGGGTGGGGAATGAGAAGTGGGCAGCTTATCAACCGGTAAGTGAAGCCCACAGGCTATGTCTGAGGCAGGCTGCTGCAAGTGCCTGGAGAGTTAAAATGCAAGTGCACCAACTGCATCAGCTATGTAATTTGAGGGTTCAAAATGCAAATATAGGGCCCTTTGCTAAAAAAAAAATTATCAAAAATTTTAAAAGAAAATCACAGAAGAGCATTAAACGAGGAATCTTCTGAGTGACTGTGCAGGTTGGGAAGCTGGCCCTGAGTGCCTGAGTTGACTCCTTGAAAGTTGAGGCAGGTGAGCTGATGATGTCTGGTCACCTCTGGCCTCAACCGCAGACCCCTCAGCCCTGCGGTCTTCAGTTCCCAGACTTTAACCGGGCTTGGGACATTGCCTCTACCCCCATAGCAGCTTCTTTCCCTGAATGGGTAGCACCTGTCTTCATTTCTTGACAAAAAAGAAGTTAAAGGTGATGTTGGGGAGAGGGCTGAGGGCAGGAAAGGACGGCAGTCCTGAGTCCACTGGGCCTCTAGGTCTTAGACCCCAGAACTCCCTGGTCAGGCCGGGAAAGGCAAACCCCGTGATTAGAGCCTACTGGGAGTGAGGCTGTAGACATGTTGGGAACAGGATGGAGGTATGAAGGATTACACTTGGGACCACCATGAACCTAGGGGACATGTTCTGAGGGTATGTAACAGTCCAGGACCAGAACCAAGGTCCAGCAAGCTTTTGGGAACTCACCTCTAACTCTATGTGGTCGTGGAGTTTCTTGCAGGTGGCTGCGAAGGTCTCCGAGGTGCCAAATTCAAAGTACCACAGCTTGTTCTTCATCCTGGACCGGAGTCAGAAAGATGGCTCAGTGTTCTGTGTTTGAAATGGCTGTGTACAACAGCTATGCTCCCAGGGCCGGGACACTCAAGCCCTCAGCTGTCCCCAATCTTATGTTTTCAGCACTTCGTAATCGGATGATCAGGGATGGAAGATTTTTTTAACCAACTGTTCTTGCTACCAACTTAAAGAAAAACCTATTTGTTTCTTAGACATCATCGCTACTCTGGGTGAACAGCCAGTGGCTCTCTGATCTTCCTGGTCAGAGCCAGAGAAAGGCCTGCTTGCCTCTGGATCTGGATCAAGGGAGGAGTTCCATGAAAGTCAACCAGGTGGCAACTGACAGCACGCTCTGGTCAGTGTCCTTTCTACCACAAATGCAGAGGAGCTTCGATAGTTGGGGTACGAAGGGAGGACAATCAGTTAGCCAGTTGAGACTTGATGGAGGTATAGCCTCAGGACAGAGGAGGGATAGCCCCACATCAAACCAGCTAAAATGTGTGCTACTTTGTCTATGCTCTGACTGGGAGAAGCATAGTGGAGAGAATTAGACACAGATTTGCAGGCAAGGAGGAAAGAGGGGAAAAAAAAGTGAGTTGTTTTGGTAGCAATAGTTTCCCCCCACTTCTTTCTCAATTGTATTCGCTTAGGCTATGACAATCCTTCATTGAGGGGTAGGCCTTGTCCTATTTGCTTCAAAGTAAGAGCTCACTATTTTGAGCTTTATTTTTTTTTATTTTTTTTATTTTGAGCTTTAAAGATGTTCCACATTTTCCTGATGGGGGGTGGGGTGGCCGGAAGCAATGGTGTTCCCATGTAGCCAGGAGCTCTGCAAAGTCAGATGGTTGTGTCCTGACACTTGGTCATTTCGATCAGATGGTCTCACCAGGAAGTGTTTCTGAAGGTATTCCATTCCTCTCGTCCCAACTGTCATCCTATTCTCAGGGTCTGGCTAAGAGAAGGGACACCTGTCCAGTTTATAAGCTGGCAGATTTTGCTGAGGAAGGATTAAACAGAATCACAATCTTCTTGGCACAGTCTTCAGGAGAGAGGATGCCGCCTTGCGTGTTGCTGATCCTCCATCCTCAGAGCTGTGGACTAAGAGAAAGGAGCATTCTTCAAAGGAAAGAAGGCTTTCTTCCTAGTATTTCTTAGGCCATAGCAGATGATGCTTTCGAATAAGAGGCACAACTTTTCTCTCTACGTTTCTCAAAGAGTCCACCTACAGCTTAAAGACGAGTCTGTGTTCTCCCACTGCATGAAGATTTCTAAGATCTAGTTGGGAAGTAGCCTTTCTGACTCTTAGTAAGCAGGAAAAGAAATGATAAACAATATTTATGGAGTTATGCTTATGAAGAAACTTAGAAGGGTTGGGTGTTCTATAAGTAGACCTTCTCAGCCAGTGTACTAGGCCCAGGTGTGCCTGAGATACCAATCTCCTCAGCTTTGGGTGGCCAGGTTGGGATCTGGGGCAGACTGAGCCCCTGATGCCACAGCTGGGGTTCTTTCTATATGAGATAAATGCCAAACATTTGCTTTTGTTTTCTACGCCTGCCATGATGTGCAGAGGAAACATTGCTCTGATCACTTCTCTGTATGCACAGAAATGTGAATACAAGTTACCCAGGGATTTCATTAAAATGCAAATTCTGATTCAGTCATTCAGGATTCAGGCATAAGAATTCCTTGTTTTCTAACATGCTGCTAGTACTGGTCCAGCAATCACGCTTGGAGCTGTGAGGATCTGGGGACTACTTTTGTGGCTCTGAAACATTAGTATTCATAAGAATCACTTGTGAATGTGATTAAAATGCTAGTTCCTGGGCTCTGATTTGTAGCGATTCTATGTGGCCTATGTGTGACAGGGCCCAGGAATATGTATTTTATGAGTGCCCAGGTGATCACTATTCAGGTGGTCAGCTGTCAGGATTTTCCGAAGCATTACTCTAGATCCCAGTGAAGTGACAATGAAGGAAGAAGACAGACCGATTAGCCCTGAAAGAGAGGATTCCTCAGGGAAGACAGAATGAGGGTCAGTGCCTTTCAATAGACAATGACGGCAAAAGACCCAGTAATAGGAAAAGCACAGACTGTCATAAATGCCAAGGTTGAGGATGCCTCACAAGCAGCAAGAGCATCTCTGTAGCCAGGAGACCTGCATTATGATTCCATTTTCAAATATCATTGCTGGTCTGAATCATGACTTTTGAAAGTTATTGCCAGGAGATTTAGAGTTTTAATAAAAATTTCCGGAAGCCGCAAGCTATTTTTACCCAGAAGTGGTGCTTCTGATGATCTAATAAGGTTAAGAGGTCATGGTTAGGTCAGTATTGCAGAATGACTGAGAAGATCAAACAGAGAGTTCTTCTGTTGCTGGTTAGATGTCCATTGCTGGCTGTGAACCTAAGCCTCAGTTTCCTGATCTGTAAAATGGAGGTAATAAAAAGATCTGCTTAAAAGGGTAGTTGTAAAGATTAAATGGGATGACTGCAAAGCACTTCTCATAATGCTTGCTGCATAGTAATCTCACCAATAATGTTAGCTACTTACTTATCAGTTATTATTTCAATGTCTTGGCATGTTTGGATACCATAATAAGGTTATGGCATCAGTTTGGGCAGCTGTAGACATCGTTGTTGTTGTTTAGTCACTAAGTTGTGTCCAACTCTTCACGACCCCATGAACTGCAACAGGCCAGGTTTCCCTGTCCTTCACCATCTCCTGGAGCTTGCTTAAACTCATGTCTATTGAGTCGGTCATACCATCCAACCATCTCATCCTCTGTCACCCTCTTCTCCTCCTGCCCTCAATCTTTCCCAGCATCAGGGTCTTTTCCAGTGAATTGGCTCTTCGTATCAGGTGGTCAAAGTGTTGGAGCTACAGCATTAGTCCTTCCAACGAATATTCAGGGTTGATTTCCTTTAGGACTGACTAATTTGATCTCCTTACAGTCCAGAGGGACTCTCAAGAGTCTTCTCCAGCACCACAATTAAAAAGCATCAATTCTTCAGTGCTCAGACTTCTTTATGGTCCAATTCTCACATCTGTTCATGACTACCATAGCTTTGACTATATAGACTTTTGTAGACATTATACATCCAAATTTTTCTGGGACAGAAAAACATGTGTTCATACTAGTCAGATCATGTGTCTTGACTTTGGGTTAAAAATATATGTTCCCTCCATGTCTAATCTAATAGTTTTTTTTTCCAGAGTCAGACCACACCCTAATCCTTGGTTAATTATCTTGACTGGTCACATGATTGTCCAAAGACGTCATGTTTGCAAATCTGCTTCTGAGAAAGTACACATTTGGTGTGAGACAAAGTATTCATCAACTCAAGAAATACTCAGGGTGCCAGGACTAGATAGGGTGTACTTAGGCACAGGGGAGAACAAAACACAGAACTCCATGAGCCAGACACCTGGGAAAGGGAGTCGAGGAAACAGAGTGTGGAAATAGTCATGTGCCAAGTACTGAGCCTTGGGGATACCTAGGAGGAGGGACATCCAGTTCTTAGTGAGGCCACCACCCATCCTAAGTGAGTGACGAGTTCTGAAGGATGTAGAAGGGAATAAGGAAAGTGGAGGAAGAACATTCTAGGCAGAGGAAAAAGCCCAAGCAATGGCCCAGGGTAAGAGAGAGCACAGTCCTGCTGGAGATGATCTGGAATTCCAGGAGGGGTAGACTGGCCAGATAAGGGGGGTGCAGTGCTTAGGTGTTTGAGCTTTATCTTAAAGTCTATACTGTGTTGTGGACCATCCTCAAGTGACGGTAGTGGTGAGGGGCTGGTGGTAGTGACCTGACAGACTTTTGTGCTTTTTAAAGATCACTCTGTTCCAAGTCTGGAGAGTTGACTGGAAGGGGTGGGTACAGATTTGAGGTCTGGAGGATGGTTTGTAGGTGGTGTAGAAACCCAGGAGAGAACTGGGAAGGACCTGAACCAAGGCGGTAACAGCAGGGCTCAGGCTAAGGAAAGGGATTCACAAGCTAAAATTTACTAGGTGGAATTGACAGGGCTGGTTTGTTGGAACGAGTAAGTGGGAAAGAACAGTCAATGACACCCAAGTGTTTAGGTTGCATGATAGATGGCAGGTGCTGTTCAGTGAGAGAGGAGCGCAGGAGTTCAGTCCTCCAGCAGCAGTCCTCTTTGTAACTGAAGGACAGCACTTTTGTGTTTTGGCACGTCCATCATCCATCCACCCATCTATCCATAGATCATCTACTGAGCCATACTATGGACTAGGCACTGCATATGACCTGGAGATGAGTGATAAATAAGAGAGGCAGGATCTCTGCCTCACAAGTTTCCATGCTTTTAATAGCTTCACCAAGATGCTAATATTCAACCTCTGACTGACAGGACTTTTGTTCAGAAATCTCAGAGCTTTTCTTCCTCTTCTTTTAACTCAGGCACATTTTAGTTAGAAGTAAATACAATCTGGAAAATTCCATGGATGGAGGAGCCTGGTGGGCTACAGTCCATGGGGTCGTAAAAAGTCGGACACGACTGAGCAACTTCACTTTCACTTTCAAATACAATCTATTCTTATGGTTCTTTGGTTTTTCATTCTGCAAAACATTTCACATGCACTATCTCTGAATAAGTACCATTGTAAGTACCAAGTAATAAGTACCATTACTTATCTCTGAATAAGTAAGTACCATTGCTACAAGTAAGGGAAGACTTGAGGAAAAGCAAATTGTCGAGGTTGTGGAGCAAGTAAGTGCAGAGGTAGACCTCTCCCTGACTGTCAGGCCCCAGAGCCTGTGTTTTGCTGCCTAGACACACTATCTTCTCATGTCTTTGCATGTGGGGTGGTGTGGGGTGGTGCTGTGTGCTCCGATCACAGACTAGGCCGCTGTAAACCAGGCTATGAAATGGAAGCGGTTGCAGGCCTGGGGTGTTAGTGGTTGCATCACAAGCTGGGAAATGCTGTCTGATGAAGAGTGTACCCTCCCCCTGACCTAAGTCCCAGTGGCCAGGGGCGTGGTCTAGGTGAGTCTCAATTGGATTTGTCACAGGAACCTCCTGGTCTTGAATCTAAACAACCTCAGAAAGTTGGGGAACCCAGAATAGATCCCTAAAAAAGCCAGAGGCTCCCAGGACACCCTGGACCTTTTTCTCCCAGCTCACCCAGAAATGAGGCACAGGAGGTGCCCATGAGGCATCTCCTACACAGAGTGAGATGGGGAAAGCCGGGAGACAGACATCAATTTCACCTCGGGTGCCTCCCACTTCAGCTCCAATGTGGGCCACTTCTGGCCATGCATAATAAGAGAGGGTCAAGGGATCTAATGCAAGACCCCAGGATGGAATCAAGGAGCCCTGCTTTCAAATGCTGACCTCTGCCCTTTACAGCTTGTATAACTTTGAACTTTTTCTTTTCTTTTTTTTTTTTACTTTTCTGAGCCTCTTTACTCACAAAATGGATAAATACCTAATTCACAGAATGTTATCAATATTAAATGAGACATGTAAAGTCATTTAGAACAGGTCTTGGTCTACAGGCCTTCATCCCCTGTACACATTAAAAGTTTGATTATTGGCAAGCCATCAGCAACATTCAATATTAAAAAACAAATTACCCTCTTCCTAATGAAGGTCACATATCTGGTTTCTCAAAAAAATTGCCACTAGCCTTATATTAGATAATATAAAGGGGGATTATTCTGGTTGCCTCTGCCCTAGCTGCCAAAATAGTTGCAAGTCCAAAGGCTGGAGCCAGAAGGGTAGGGACCAAGGAAGGAAGAGACTCCTCTTGGGATTCAGGTTGATCAGATAGCAATGGCCCCCAGCACCCTGAATGACTGAGGTCAGACATTAATGGTGGGCCTGAGGTGGAGGCTGGCATCAGGCCAAGTAACACAGAGGGCAAGACAGACCCTCTCTTTGTATACGTTGGGGTGCTGTCACCAAGGACTGCACTGGCAGGCCCATCTGAGGTAGGGCTTCCTAAAGGTTTCTCAGCTGCTATGGGGCTTCCCCTATAGCTCCCCTATAGCTTGGTAAAGAATCCACCTGCAATGCAGGAGACCCTGGTTTGATTCCTGGGTCAGGAAGATCCCCTGGAGAAGAGATAGGCTACCCACTCCAGTATTCTTGGGCTTCCCTTGTGGCTCAGCTGGTAAAGAATCTGCCTGCAATGCGGGAGACCTGGGTTTGGTGCCTGGGTTGAGAAGATCTCTTGGAGAAGGGAAAGGCTACCCACTCCAGTGTTCTGGCCTGGAGAATTCCATGGACAGTCCATGGGGTTGCAAAGAGTCGGACACGACCGAGTGACTTTCACTTTTACGAGAACAGGAAGGAAGCCAAACCCCCAGCCTGCTACCACTGCATACCACGACACTAGGGAGGAATAACCTGGATTCTTTGGTTCTGTCTACACTGGCAGAGCAGATGTGGACAGCGCTGAGTGCTGACATGTTATTTGTTGATCTGGAAGTAGAGAAAGTCTCTGGTCAGGGAGGCTTTAGACTTTAGGTTTTACATTTTCCCTGGTGGCTCAGACAGTAAAGAATCTGCCGGCAATGTGGGAAACTTGGGTTTGATCCCTGGGTTAGGAAGATCCCCTGGAGAAGGGAATGGTTCCCGTATTCTTGCCTGGAAAATTCCATGAACAGAGGAACCTGGTGGGCTACAGTCCATGGGGTCGCGGAGTCAGACACGACTGAGTGACTAACATTTTCACTTTTTCAAAAATTTTGCATATATTATCTCTTTCCATTCTTAGAAGAATCCTGTGAGGAGGTGCTCTTGATGATAAATTCACAGGGTGAAGCAAATTCTTCTCAGCCTCATCTTCTCTTTTCTCTCTCCCCTTTTCCATCATCACATTAAGCACCTTTCCAAAGAAAGAGGTAATAATACCCTCTAACAATTTGACAAAGCCCTCATTCTCCCTGCTGAGTAGACAGCCTGACCGCCAGTGTTCCTCTGGTCTTTTGAAGATGTCTCTCCTGCCATTACTTTTAGCCCTTGTTGGAGGTTTGCTGCTGCTGCATGTGGTACTAGTTTTTGTCTGTTTCATTTTCAGTTGTATAAGAGCATGGCATTTAGAGTCTGAGAGGCTAGGGTTCACGCCTGGTTCTGCCATTTCCTGGTTAGACACGTTTACTTCAGTTCTTTGACCCTTCATTTCTTCTCCTACAAAATGTGAGTATGATTTTCTACTTAGCAAAGTTGCGAAGCTCATATGGCAAATGCAAAGCACCAAGCAGGTGTTTCATGCATGGGAAGTACTCCCTCACTGTTCTCTCTTGTTGCTAAGAGACACACTCCCTGGGAGACTTGTTCCCCAAAGGCTGCAGGGGTAGGGACAGGAGCCTGTGGGGTTCTATCCCAGGCAGCCAATATTTTTTGAAGAAAATAAAGCTAACAATGTTTTAATGACTTTTGGACTGCCTTTTCTGCATCCGTCTTCCTGAGTTGTTTTTGGCCCAGCATTTCTTTCCTTCTCATAATCACCTTTCAGCTGGAGATGACTAATCCATAACCAGTTGTCCTGAGGCTGGTTTCCAGGTCCAAGAAACTCCTAGGTTCACTGTCAGGCTCTAAGCTACCCCGGCAAACCCGTTCTTGAGGCAGAAGCCCCTCATCTGGGCTCTCAGGGACTCTCAGGCACATGGAGGAGTGGTAAGCAGCAGCAGTGACACCGTGGGTTGACTCTATTTCTGGGCTTTCTTAATTTCCCCCTGCTTTATAAGAAAATAACATTGATTGCACACTAGTTAGTTGAATCTTTTCATTTGACAGATGAGGGAAAAATGAGACTAATTAAAAATGTTCTTTTATATTTGTCAGCAATTTAGGACTGGATTCAGTCACCATCCTGACAGCCTATGAATAGCCTGTTTTCAAGGATGTCCACAAGTGAAACCAAGCTCACTGCTGGGCATTTTCACCAGCAAAGGCAATGAGCTTCTGATGGCCCTTTTCTGATCATCTAGGAAGTTTGAAGGGCAGTAGACTTTTGAAGTCATCAAAACATGAAAACATTTCTTTGGGTGTAGAAGGCTACAAAGAGGACACTATAGCTATTTCTAGAAATAGGAGCCCTTGAATTGAAGGTGTTCCTCTTTGTGGTTTGGACTTTGATAATCAGATTCCCTGAGTGGGTCATGACTCAGTCAGTCAGTTAGGCCTCTGTCAGCTCAGTGAAGCAGATGCTCCCCCCAAGATATGTTCTGTGTTGGGTTGAGGGAGCCTAATGATGTGGTGGCCATGCTGGGCAGACCTCCTCCAGCCCCACTTCTCATACACACTAGAATGTCGACCCCATGGGAGTTACTCAGGGTCTCCTAGACTCAGTTTCCTCATCCTGCAATGAAGGGTGGAGGATGACAAATTTTAGAGGTTTCTCCAAGCTCCCTGAAGAACCTGAGATGACAAGGTATGGGACAGGGCAGGAGGGCCCACCTGTTCCATAATCAGAGCTATGGAGGAATGTGGGTCTGAGTATTGTCAGAGCTGCCTTTCTTTTTTTTTTTTAAACAAAGATGCCACAAAAATGTGTTGTAAAGTAAAATCTCTTAGTTATTAAAGTTGGCAACTAGTTCAGCTCTTTAAAAGAACACCATATGGGCCCCAAACTGCACACCTGGGGAAAGACTCCACCTAGCCAACAACAGGCTACTTTGGCACATTAATTATATATTTTCATAAGGTTCATCTCAATTAAAAAACAGAAACAAATGATCTCAGTACCATGAGTTTGCCGGGTTATTGATGTTGTTACTGCTCTGACTGCTAGAGTTAGACTAGTGTCAGGTTATGAAGGAAAATAGGAATCTAGCACAACCAGAGAGGTATGATAGCAACCTAGGAAGAGCAAGTGCAACTCAAGCTGAATGACAACTGTTATGATATTGAGACCATTTATTTGTTGACATTTTATATTATTTAAGTCCCGAGTGCTTTTGGATGTTCACTGACTATGTTAACCAAAGTTTAGATCAAAATTTTAAAAAAGAAAAAATAAAAGCCAAGGTAGGTAAGGCTTAGTTCCAAGGCCAGGGTGTCAGGTCCTGTAAGGGGCCAGTGACTGTCGTCTCACAGGTGCTGCAGAGGCCATCTGTGTCACCCGCACACCCAGCTGCCCTGGCCCATCAGAGAGCTTGTCACCACATCTAATCCACCCTGCATGCTATCCCCTGCCCTCGCTGCTCATTGGAATGGCACTCGGTGACCTGCTGGCACAGAGCTATGGATGGAAGGATCTTTTCCAAGGGGAGGCAGTGGCCCTGTTGGTACAAGGGCAAGCGAGCCCCCAGCGATCAGGAAGCGGACTTTATAAATAGCTGTTTTTGTTCTCTGAGTTCGACTCTTGTGCCCACTGTTCCTGCCAACAAATTTGTCTTGGCTCAGCTCAAGGGTCAAGGTATTCCCTGGCTTTTTTCCATACTGGTGACAAGACTGGTGTTCATGGTGCTCAGAAAAATATAGGGTGGTGAAAGGACAGGTGGACTGCAGACCAAGACCAGAGACCAGGAGGGGGTGGGCAACAAGACCAGAAATGGGTGGGGAACAGGAAAGGGGAAGAGCTCAAGAAGGGGGTTAAAGAAAACTGAAAAGGCCAAGAAAGGAGGGAGGAACCTGCCTAATGTGTATTTTATAGTATAAAGACAAAATCCTTTTAATAACCTATAAAGACACTTCTTAAGTCATTTTGACGTGGGAAAAATTACCTGTAAAATCACAGCTGACAGATCAATTGCACTTAGGGGAACTTTGGGGTCCAGGGATTCCTAGCTGGGAGATCAGATTCCAAGGACTATTCCAAAGTATAGAAGGAGGTCATGAGTCGCTGTCAAGTGTTTCTAAATATGTAACAGTATTTGGGCATTTACTCATAACAAAGACTGTATAGGCTAACTAGCGGGTTAAAAAAATTTTTTTTTATGTGGAATGGAATAAAATCAATTACATTGGTTACTCTTGGCAACCTGCTCTGATTGAATGGCAAATGGATTCTGTTGAATCCTAAAGATAGAAAACGAATGGTTACTTAGAACAGCCTTTCTGGGCGACAGAAATCTTATTCAGTAGGGCATCCATGGTGGAGGGTGATGAGGAATAAATAAGAGTAGTGCTCCATTTGATAGTATGTGAGTGCAAGCAGAACCACACCAGCTCTGCACAGTGGTTCTCTTCTAAGCCATACCAGCCTTCTCAGGGTACAGATTAGAAGACTGACATCAGCCTTAGGAAACTGAGATTAAGGATGCACCAGCTGGGATTCAAATCCCAGCTCCCACCTTCCACCTTCCCATCCTTATTCCTTACCTTGCCATCTACCCCCACACCCCCTCCTGCAGCTCTGCCCCAGAGGGATCTGAGAGAAGTGGAAAGGTCAGCCCAAACCACAAGAGCTGGTGACTGCAAAGCTGCGGGCCATTCCCATTCGTGCCTGTGGGCTGGCTTTGATCACAAGCCACCGGAAGACCACAGGCTCCAGCTCCAGGTTGGCGGACTCAGGCTAATCCAGCCCTTTCTCGCTTTTCCCCACAGAGTCGGCGGTCTGGGTCTCCCTGTGGGTCTCTAGTCTCCACTCTTGCCCCAGAGAAAAAAAGGGCCAAAGCCAGTGGCTTCCTCTAAAGCAGCCGTTCTGCCCCTCCCTCCCAGGGTAATTCTGAGCCCTGGAGAACCTGCTCCTTTTAAGCAATGAGCCTCCTACTGCACATAAGACAGTTGGTTTCCGTGGACTAGGGGCAGAGTCTGCTTCGGTGGGCACTCCAGAATTCTGTCTAGCTTGTGACAGTTTTCCCTCCTAAGGCTGGGACTCCAGTTGTGGGCATGAAGCCAGTCAAAGTCTGAAACGGGATCCTCCCCCAGGGTAGCACCTGGGGACACACCCCTGTGTGGGCAAACACCCAGGCCCAAGCAGGAGGTTTCTCTCAGACTCTGTCCACGGGTACCTAGCACACTCACAGACTCTGCGGCCCTGAGGCAGAGTCTCTCCCAAGAGACAGAAGTGTGACTTGAGAACTGCCACCGTGATGAGAATGCCACCACATGGTCCTGCCACTTTGGGGGTGACCCTCAGGAGAGACAGCTGGTGAGGCAGCTAAAGTTTTCCTCTATTGAGGGCCCGAGTCTCTGGAGTGTTTTTCCAGTCAGTATCTGTCCTTGCCAAGGGAAAACAGTTCCCTTCCCCCATCCAAAATAATAAAATAAAATAAAAATCTCACCAAGTTTGGCTGCTTTTAGCAATCATTTCTCTCTTTGAAGATTTATTTGTGGAATGAAAATCCCCTTCAGGCCAATTTGGCTGAGGCTAGAGGGCTCTGAGTAAGCACAACCTCACAACTCTCAGAGAGCAAAGTCAAATATGAGCCCAGCTCCCAGAGGCAGGGAAAGGGGAGAAGGCAGATGGGCACGTGGGGCTCTAAGGCCCTGTAATGATTGCTTAGTTGTTGTGTAGCTTTCTGATCCTGATCTATGCTTTATTAGCATTCACACATCCATCAGGCCAGGAAACTGGTACCTGAAGGCAGTCAGGAACAGTTAAGGCCGAGGTGGGGAGGAATGCTGATTAGAACAGAATTTGGGATTGACATATTCACACTGCTATATTTAAAGTGGGATAACCAACAAGGACCTACTGTATAGCACATGGAACTCTGCTCAATGTTATGTGGCAGGCTTGATGGGAGGAGAGTTTGGAGGAGAATGGTTACATGTATTTGTACGGCTGAGTCCTTTTGCTGTCCACCAGAAACTATCACAACATTGTTCATCGGCTATATGAAAGTGACAGTCGCTCAGTCATGCCTGACTCTTTGCAACCCCGTGGACTATACAGTTCAGGGAATTCTCCAGGCCAGAATACTGGAGTGGGTAGCCGTTCCCTTCTCCAGGGTATCAAACCCAGGGTATCGATTCCCAACCCAGGGATCGAACCCAGGTCTCTTGCATTGCAGGTGGATTCTTTACCAGCTGAGCCACCATGGAAGCCCAGGAACACTGGAGTGGGTAGCCTATTCCTTCTCCAGCAGATCTTCCTGACCCGGGGATTGAACCAGGTCTCCTGCATTGCAGGTGGATTCTTTATCAGCTGAGCTACCCCAATAAAAATAAAAAGTTTTTTAGAAAATAAGGAAATGAAAGATAAATACAAAATAAAAAGATGAGATTTTGTTCTCAAACCCACCAACCAAACAAACAAATATAGCCCTGAACACGGGGAGAAGGTAGGCTGAGGAAGCTCAGACGCCCTTGCTGAGGAAGACCATTTTCTGGGTTCTGACCAACCAAGGCGAGAAACTAGGAACTGTCTAGCGGAGAAGGAGGCAAACCCCCAAAGCAGGTCCACAACCCCACCCTACAGTACTTCACCCTACGTTATTCCCAGCAGAGCTTCCCCTCTGTCTCTACTTCCTCCACTCCCAGCTCACCCCCAGCTGTTGGCAATGATCTTAGTTTCTACTTATCCGGTGTCTATTGTGTGCTGGACCTGCATTAGCTGCTTTAGAAACCAAAGGGTCCCCCCCTGTGGTCCTCACATCTGTCTTCTGTGGTGGGTGCTATGTGGTTATTTTACAGATGCCTTTGAGGCTATTGTTTCTGGGCAAACGCATAGCTGGCCTGAAATGGTATCGCAGTGTCTGAGGGGATGCTGGCTGAATAAGCCTGGTCTCCTCTCTCCCTCCCACAGCCAGCCTTTCTGAGCTTGAGGTGGTGCCCGATTTATGACAGGTCAGGTTACAAAAGTTCCTTGCTTAAGCCAGTTGTTTGTCACTCTGAGCACATTTTCCCATAGAAACAATGTCATGTTGAGATTGGGTTCTCAGAGTAACCACCAAAGCCAATTAGCCCATTAGATATCCAATGTCTAGTTTTGGAGACAGTGTGGTAGGGCTGAAAAAGCCCTGGTCAGAAGCCAGAAAGGGCTGGGTTTCAGCTACAGATCAGTCACTTACTTGCTATGTGGCCTTGGGCAAGTCATTTAGTCTCTTCATCTTTGAATTGGGATGGTATTCCCTACCTTGCAAGGGTTATTGGGAAAATTAATTGAGAAGGTATACATGGGTCCTCTGATAAACACTCAGATAATGAAGCAACAGAACTCCACTGCTATATATAAAACTGGCTTTGTGGCCTCATGGATTCTGAGTTCCAATTTGAAATACAAGCAGCACATCTTTCTTGCTGAATTTGGACTGGGGAATCTTTGTTCTCCCTAACTTCCTGGAAAAGAAACATGGGGACTATTAATAAAACCCACCCTAAAATCCTTGGTGACCACCCTAAAGTCGGGATGGAGTTCTGATTCGACTGGGACCAGGGGTGGCAGAGGGAAGTAAGAAGCAAAAGAGGTAAGAAGAGGGAGAAAAGGGCACAACTAAAGGATGCCTCACATTTCTTCCTTTGGCTTTCATAAAACTACATGATAATCCGGCTACTTCCTCTGAAGTTTCTGTGCCTTCCACACCATGAACCAGCTGGATGCTTCCTGGTCAGAACTAAATACAGAGTAAGGTAGTTCCCTCCTTGGTCTCTCTTTTACATCATGAAATTGTTAGCAAGGCAACAATTCATAAAATCGGGCAGATGCCTGAATAAATACTCTCTTCCCATCTTTATTCCATCTTCTTCCTATGCTACTTAGAAAAACGTCTTAAATAGGAAAGCACCAGCCAGAGCCTCTCTCTGCCTTGAGAAGACTGTAGCGTACACACCGCCAGCAAAATCCTTTCTATTTTGCCCTTTTGAAAATCTCATCCATATGCTCTCGGCTTTGCTTCCACTTTCACGTTTGTGACTTCTACTTGTGTGCACACTCCTAACACCCATTTCAGCGCCTCTAATCATGTGACCTTGTCACCCTGACCTAGCATGGCATCCTGGCTGTGTGTCCTAGCCACCTCACCTCTGTTGTCTCGGAGGTCGTTCTTGCCTCCCCCATTCACTTGGCCCCCTCACCATGCAGCTGGCGAGTGTGTCCCCAGTGTGGATGTGACCCTGCTGCCAGTTCCTCAGAGAACTGCTCGGTACCCCCTCTGCCAGGCCTCTTATTTCTAGCTCACACCTGCTGCCCCTCCGTGGGCTGCGATTTTAGAGTTTCATTTGAACATTCCACTTTATCCCCTTTAAATCTCATTTTAAAGCTCTCCTGTTTGGTCTTCAAGTCTCTGGCCAAAAATGTTTTCCTTGGTTTATGTGACAAGCTCCCGATTCCTTGCCAAGGGGCCTGTCATTCCAGCATCCAAATCCGTGGTCCAGGGGAACAGGCGTCCTCGACTCAGTTACAGAGCAGCTCACGCTCCCCATGCATCTGTGCCTGTTTCTTCTAAAATCCTGACTCACGGCTCTGGAAGAGACTGGAGCATCAACTCTGCCACTTGGTTTCCTACCCAAGACACCAGAGTCACCAGAGAGACTAACCAGGGTCCCTCTGGACATGTGACTTGTCCCCACATCCATGGCTCGAAGGGAGAAACAGTCTACGGGTTATTTGAGCACGTTTGCTCCTTTTTGTCTCTAATGCACGTTCATGTTTGCTTCTTCTTGTCTCTAATGCACGTTTGTCATCAGTGTGAACTCAGCAGAACACTAGTCTCACAAGACGCTCTAGGGTAGAGGGATTCTGTGGTCAGCTAAATTTGGGAAACTAAAGACTTTATCCTGGGACGTCTCTGGTGGTCCAGTGGTTAACAATCCACCTTGTAATGCAAGGGGATGTGGGTTGGATCCCTGGTCAGGGAACAAAGATCCCACATGTAGCGGAGCAACTAAGATCCTGTGGGCCACAACAAAAGATCCCAGATGAAGCAATGAAGGTCCTGCAGGCTACAACTAAGACCTGATGCAGCCCAATAAATAAATTAATGGATAAATATTAAAAAATAAATACTTTATCCTGCTTTGGCATGGTCTCCATAGACTTGAATCTATGTATACTAAAGGCTCTACATTATCACACAGAAAAAAAATAGATTTAACTTGGAGTTTTCCAACAATTGAGCTCCTGTCTTCCTGGGAATCTCCTTTTAACATCTCATGGAATGCACTTTAACCAATGCTAATTTTATAGCTTGAAGAAGACAAGCTTGTAGTGACCTCTATAGACTCTTATCAAACTCATGATGATCTGGTTAGCTGTTCTTTCCTTTCTCCAGAAGTGCGAAATCTGTCTCCTTTGGGTACAGTTCCATACTTTAATTTCTCCCCATCAAGAGACTGGGCCTTTCCTCTTTATCCCCATGGTATATCTACTTAGTAATCACACTCTTGACTTTGCTTTATGTTCTGTTTGAGCTTCTGAGTGCCTTTTCTTTCTGGATCATTTCTTTTAGGACATCTCAGAACCCCCCATCAATGCAAAGACCCTGGCCTCTTAGGTCTTCTGAGGCCCATTCACTCTCTCCTTTGGGAGGAGACCAAATTACATCTGCAAGACCAATATTTGTGACCATGGTCAAGCAAAAAAAAAAAAAAAAAAAAGTAATTTGCCCTCATAATAGCCCTCAGTTTATATTTTCTGGGCACCAGTGTGATAACTTGGAGGCCCACAGATCTTATGAGGCTTGGAAATTTGACTTGCACAGTGGTTTTCAAAATTGGAAGAATTTTAAAATAAACACCTGGAGCCCAGCTTCTCTTGAGAAATCAGATCTGTTAATACTGGATTGCTTAATACTGGGTTGCTTTCCAACTTGGCAACAATTGGCCAGAGCTGAGTACTACTGGCCACTCCCATTACACAGGGCATATGCTCTCTACCTTACTAGAGTCCTCATCACTCCTTAAAGCCTTACATCCTTGCACCCGTTCACATTAACTTTCTGGTCTCTGCTGGCATTCAAATTTGTGACCCCTCATATAGGCCTTTGTAGTTTTCTCCTGGGAATTTTCCTAGAAGCTACTTCAAGAGTTTCTCCCACTTTCTTCCTAATCGGATCCTTCCCATCTGAGCCCTGGTACCTTTGGTGATGGGTCCTAATGTGTGTCTGGTTTCAAGGGCTGGCCTGCTGCAACAGAGTAAAAGTTGAAGCTGTTGGAATTCGCAAAGATCATGTGAAGAAGAATAAAGTCCACCTTTTCTGGGGAAAAAAATATTTTCAGTTGCTCTGTGTTTATAAATTAGGTACAATCTGGTAGGTTTGACAATCATGGAATACCAAGTAATGAATTTGTCCTTTAACCCTACAGAAGTAGCTTGCTTTATTTACCACTTTGCACAGATGGATGGTTATTACAAACATTAACATTACACTAAGGAGTTTTGATAATTAAGGGACAAGTTATCCAGTTCTCAAATCTCTTCTACTTTTCTAACCGACTGACTTACTGTTGGCCATTTTTCTTTAGTACACTCATCTCTAGTTGGGTGGGGGACAAGGTTGTAAGTACAAATCCTGAACCAGGCCATCAGCTCAAGTCAGAGGGCATCCTGCTTTATTATCCTTACCCAACCTTGCACATGTCTACAGAAATCCTGATTATAAGCAGCCTCCATCATTTCCTCTGCCCAAGTTCCATTACCAGGTGGTACAGAAGACAAAAGGGAGAACCTGATTAATTAGAACACTCTGTGTTGACAGCTTCAATAAAAGTTTCACTAAGACTAAGAGTTTTGGGGTTTTCATTTATCCATGACATTCCTATCACCTCTTGCCCTCTGGTAACCCAAAGTTGAAGATTACAGATACACTTTCAGCTCCTTGAGTTCAAAGGCAAGATAGAGTACTTGGCTTGATTGGCATTTTGGAAAGCTCTCTAAAAAGGCTCACTTTCAAGATTAAAGGGACTCTTCATTCAACAGAATAGAAAACATTTTGTTACTAGACAATGAGGAATTTCAGTCTAAGTGTAGGTTCAGTAAACATGAATATTCAGCAATTATGTAAGTCTCTGATGCTTTGGCAATTTGAGCGTATAAGTACACTCTTGGAACGAGGAGAGCCCCTTATTCACTGGAGAGCATTAGAAGATTGGGAAAATGCTTTCTTGTAAAATGTGAAGTAGTAAGGCCAAAAAAAGTTAAAAAAAAAAAAAATGAAAACAGTCCTACAATCTTCAAAGTAGAGATCTATAATCTTCAAAGTAGAGTTCTGAAGACCTCTCTCAGAGGGATGTTTATAGAAGGGATACTTATACTGGGAAGGGGGTTAAAACCTAAAATCCAGTCTAAAGCTAAGAGTCTATATACAATGTTATAATAGGTAAGGATCACAACACTATGCACTTAACTGAGAGATTCTGCAGTTACTCACATATAAACTGCTGAATGTTCTCCTTACAAATTCCTGTAGTAGCCAAAAGCATCATACCAGCACCCAAGATACTTTAAATCTATATATTTATTCCAAATCTCATGAGCTTTTTGTGAGATCGTTGTAACTTCCATTTACACCTCAGAAAGTTAAGAATCAGAGAAGTGACTAATTCACAAGGTATTAACATCTATATTTCACATAAGGGTGACACAGCCTGAGATATGGAGTTGTAAAGCCATTTGCCCAGGTTTTCTTGATAGATAATTCACTTATTTCACTAAAGAGAGTTATTGAGTTTCCTGATTAGTATAGCAAAAAGCTGCTTTCAGAAGTTCCTTTGGCCAAGTAATAAATGCAGTAAAATTTTCTTGAATAAATGTTGATTTAAATGAAGAATTAAAATCAATCACTCAAATCTTTCTTGAATATATATTACTTTTCAACCTTGTTTTTCAAACTCTAATAAAACATGTGCAAGTATGAAGAGTTTAAGGAAAATATATCGAAATGAACATGCTAATCTCATCAGTTCTAAACATAAAGATGTACTCTGTATCACAGAAATGTCCCTATATAAAAGGACAGTAATCCTCTAACATTTTAATTAGTAAAGTACAATAGAGTGTTAATAAGATATTCTTTTCTCTGCAGCTAAAAACAAGCAATAAAACATGTTATGCTAAGTTTAAAAGCCACCTAAATCAACTTCTGAAATTGTAGTGGTAGAAAATAGAGAATGACTTACGGAATTATTTTTTTTTTCCAAAATAGATTTCTACTTCCACAACCAAACAGCACGCATCAAGGTTCAGGGTTTACAAGAAAGTTGGTTGTTTTCCATAGTTTTTCTGGTCCTGTGTGCTGTACTGTGCTTAGTCACTCAGTTGTGTCCAACTCTTTTTGACCCCCATGGACTGTAGCCTGCCAGGCTCCAGGGTGATTCTCCGGGAAAGAATACTGGAGTGGGTTGTCATGCCCTCCTCCAGAAGATCTTCTCAACCCAGGGGTCGAACCATGTCTCCCATGTGGCAGGTGGATTCTTTACTGTCTGAGACACCAGGGAAGCCCAAGAATCCTGGAGTGGGTAGCCTATCCTTTCTCCAGGGGAATTGCCCTGATGTGTGCTAACTCCCCAGGTGAGCACAGCTGCTGCTGCTGCTAAGTCAATTCAGTCATGGCCGAACCTGTGACCCCATAGACCATAGCCCACCAGGTTCCTCTGCCCATGATATTTTTCCTGGCAAGATAATAGAGAGGGTTACCATTTCCTCCTCCGGGAGATCTTCCTGACCCAGGAATTGAACCTGCATCTCCTGCTTGCATAGCAGGCAGATTCTTTATGACTGAGCCACCAGGGAAGCCCCCTGTGAGCAGAGCTGGTTCCCCTTATTTCTATCCTGTTCTTTCGGTTTCCTCCTGGGGTTACCTCTCCTCCTTTCTCCTCAGGTATCTGTCTGATCTAATAGCCTGTGCTAGGCTAGCCCCTCAGCAAGGCTCAGCATGTAAATGTTTGAGAAGCCCTGACATTTTGGCTCTGGAAATACTGGAAAGAATAATTTATTCCTTCGTTGATATTTTCAAAAAGCATTTGTTGACTCATCCACTCACTCACCTATAGGAAAAAGTACAAAATCCTGGGCAGAGCACTGAGATCCTGCCATAACTGCCTCCCACTTGCCCTCAGAGCCACTCTCCTTTCTCTCACGTCTTGTCTTTTTACACTCCTGCCCTTTTCCCAGCCTACCTCCTGCCTCCTCGCATGCACCCAGCTCCTGTCCTTGTGAATCCCATCTCTCTCAAGCTCACACTCAAATGTAACCTTCTTTGTGTGTGTGTAAGTCACTTCAGCCATGTCTGACTCTTTGAGACCCCGTGGACTGTAGCCCACCAGGCTCCTCTGTCCATGGGGATTCTCCAGGCAAGAATACTGGAGTAGGTTGCCATACCCTCTTCCAGGGGATCTTCTTGATCTAGGGATAGAACCCATGTCTCTTATGTCTCATGCATTGGCAGGCAGGTTCTTTATCACTATTGCCACATGGGAAGTAATAACTTTCTTTCTGAAGGCTAACTGCACTTTCTTAGTTAGGTCTTTGTACTCATTATTCATGTCCCCTTGTTCAAATGAAGCTCAACCATGTTATATTGTATTTCCATCCTTTGTGAGTGTTTGAGGGAGGGTTGGTATTAGGAGTTAAATTGTGTTCTCCAAGAAGATTTGTTGAAGTCCTAGCCCCCAGTGCCTCAGCATATGACCTTATAGGATCTGTGACGTTATAGATGTCATCAAGTTAAGAGGAGCCATATTGGATTAGGGTGGACCAAATCCAATGACTGGTGTCCTTAAGAGGGAAATGTGGACAGAGAGACACAGACACACAGGGAGAACATCAGGTGAAGACAGGCAGAGATTGGAGTGGGGCAGCTACAAGTCAAGGAATACCAAGAACCACTGGCAACCACCAGAAGCAAGTGAAGAGGCATGGAGCAGATTCTCCCTCAGAGCCTGGGAAGGAAGCCACATTGCTGATATCTTGATTTCAGACTTCCAACCTCCAGAGTTGTGAGAGAGAAATTTCTGTTGTTTTAGGCTACCAGGTTTGTGGTACTTTGTCACAGCACCCTTAGCAAACTAATATAGTTGCTAAGAGCCTCAGAATACGCTCATCCTCCTAACTAGACCCGCAGACTCCGGCAGGTAGGGGCTGTGGTAACCTATCTTTGCTTTCGGCCCCAGCATCATGCTACTAGAACAGATGCTCAACACGTTTGGCTGAATGAGGGCACATGCTCAGCACCACCTTTCTGGTTTTAAGTCAGTGGATCCCCAAAGGGTTCAGACCCTGCTCTGAGTGAGGAAGCCTGTGAACAAGGCAGAGAGAGTTTGTGCCAAAATGAGGACTTATAGAAGATGAAGAGGAAAAAAATCAAAGTAGGAAAAATATGTGTCAAAAACCTTGTAGAGGACTTTCCTGGTGGCTCAGTGGATAAGAATCCACATGCCAATACAGGGGACACAGGTTTTATCCCTGGTCCGGGAAGATCCCACATGCCACTGAACAACTAAGTCCCCTGTGCCACAACTCCTGAGCCTGAGCTCTAGCACCCATGCTCCACAACAAGAAAAGCCACTTCAAAGAAAAGCCTGTGCACCGCAACGAGGAAAAGCCCTTTCACAGCAACAAAGACCCAGCGCAGCCATAAATAAATTAATGATTGTTAAAAGAAAACCTTACAGACGGATTCTAAGAAAAGGCAGAGGCCAGGACTTGGGGTGGACAGGGTAGGACTATTCAGAATGTTTTAGAGTGCATTTTGAAACAATAGGTGACGATTCGGTTCCAGAGGAGATGTTTCCTAGACTAAGGAGTTAAGGGCAAGGTGAGAGGAACAGCAACCAAACACTAAGACTAGATTGGTGTTTGGGAAGGAGAACTGTATAAAGGGCCCTGAAGGTAAAGCAGATGCACTCAAGTTCTATAAAATGGGACGCTGGTTGTGGCAGCAGGTTCTCATGGGGCAGAAACAGGACAAAAACCATGAGCAGCTCCAGGTAGGGTGGGCCTGAGAAGGAAGAGCATCAGGATGGGCCAGTGGGCTACTGAGGACATGCTGAGGACGAGCCATCGTGGGGTCCAAGTGGGAACTGAGGAATAAAGTGGGTGAGAGGTCTCTCAGGGACCACCCGTCACGGTGAAGTGGGAAGCAGAGGGTCCCATTTGGTGGCACAATGACTCACTCCTGGGCTCAGAGAAGATGCTGCGCTTGTCAGGCCAGATGAATGAGGCTGTTTTCTGTTTTTAGAAACTTCTGCAAGACATTCCACAATACTTCCCTCGATAAGTCACTTTAGCCTTTAATATGTCTCCAAGTCAGGAGATTCTTCCTCCCGTTCCAAAGGCAATTCCTCACTTTAGAAGCACATGCTTCCCCCTTGCATTCTTTCCTGAGCTGGGAAGACGAGTTAAGAGGTGTGGTCACTATTTCCTGTTGTGAATCCTCTCACTCTACTCCCAACACATTCTCTGATTTTCCTCTCCAGGAAAAATGATTTTTTAAAAAAGTTTTCTCAGAGGTTCTGTTAACTGTCTCTGGGACTCTTCTTTTGTCTCTTTCCTAAGTGCTTCTTTGTCTTGGGGCACCAAACTGGGCATTCAGGGAGGCAGGAAGTATAGCGGGTTGAGTGGAAGCTGTGGAGTCAGACAGACTAGGTTTGAATAGCCACTCCGATAACTAGTTGCCCACTCCTAAACTGCATAATCCCTGTGAGCCTCAATGTTCTCATCTGTAAAATGGAGCAATAATACTTAATGGCTACTTGGATAGCTGTGCCAGTTAAAGCTAATATACATGAAATTCTTTTTTTAAACATGAAATTCTTGAAAGCATTCAACAAATGATGGCTCCTATTGTTAGTATGAGTTGCAGCAATGCTGATTATATTGGGCTTATTACTTTCGTAAGCACTTCAATATACCCAGACAGTCATACATGCTTAAAAAACTATACCACTGCAGAGTCCAGATGGCAACTCTTGCTACATCTGATGGCCACATAAAACACAAACTAGTCTCTTTCAGATAGAGCAAAACTATGTACAACACTGGGAACTGTGTTAAGAGAATTATATCCTTTTTATTTGATCTCCATGAAGTAGAACTGCATAACATACCAAGAAGTTATTTCATTTGCAAAGGGACTTGAATAATAACATTTTAAAATTTTCATATTAACTGAACAAAATCATTGGAATTCTCTTAATTGGAAAAGACTAATAAAACTCCCACTGCAGATAAACTTATTCCAATCAGTTCTTTTATATCATTTTTCTTTCATAACCTGTAAGTGCTTCTGGGTTAATAATGCTTTAACCCAGTGTATACCAGTGAGCTTAATTAAATTGTGTAGCAAGGTGTTGAAGGAAAATTCATTTAGAATGCTAATAATGTTTTTGGGGGAAGGGGACAATATGATTTATTTTTCTACAATAAGCCTTTACTTGTATAAGCAAAAGTTATTTAAAAAACAGCACATACAACTTTATACGGACATATTATAATTATTTTTAAAAATATATATGTATACATATATACATAATTATTTTAAAATACAAAGTAAACCTGCTGGAATGTACCAAAATAGCAATATTATGTTTTTGAGTGATAGGAATATGAGTGATTGGTTTTTTCATACTCTAACTTTTCTGAACTTTACAACTTATTTATGATTTTGAAATAAACTATGATATCATACTATATGATATATTATTATATAATAACATGCATTGTTATTTTATTGAAAATATTTTGTCAAGATAAATGAAGAAAAAAATGCCGTGTGTTTTTGATGACTCATACCCTAAGACCAATAGATATTTACCATTCCTCTTAGAGAATCTCCAAATCTCAGAGTTTTAAGGACTTTACTGAGTCATTTAACATGACTATTACCTGATGTGGGCTCTGTCTTTGTAATAATAAGAATGTTAATAATAATAGCTGGCATTGATGTGCCACACCTCTGTAGTAAGCATTTTAAATGCACTGTTTCATTGGACCTTCAAAATAATGCTATGAGGTAAGGCACTTGTGGTAGGTGGAATAATGTCCTGAAGATGTCCATGTTTTAATCCCTGGACCCTGTGAATATGAATATGTTAGGTTACATGGCACAAGGCAATTGAGGCTGCAGCTGGAATTTAAACTGGCAGTCAGTCAGCTGACCTTGAGGGGGAAGATTATCCTGGGTTATCTGAGTCAATCCAAAGAAATCACAAGAACCCTTTAAAGTGGAAGAGGAAGGCAGAAGAGAGATTGTCAGAAGGATTCGCTGTGAGAAAGACTTGACTGACCATTGCCACCAGGGAAGCCCAGCTGGCTCAGACGGTAAAGAATCTGCCTGCAATGCAGGAGATCTGGGGTCTGTCCCTGGGTTGGGAAGATCATCTGGAGAAGGAAGTGGCTACCCACTACAGTATTCTTGCCTGGAGAATTTGAAGAATTGTTGCCTGCACTTGTGGGTGGCCCTAGTTGGTGGAATTGATGTACTTATATGGGGCTCACATCAGTTTATCCAGTCACTTTCCCCATTGACTTATCATTCAAAATAACCTAATTCCTCCTATATGAGAAGCACTTTTAAAATATTTGAGGCCAATAATCACTTTTCCCTAAGTCTTCTCTTCTTTTGGTGAAATAATCCCCAATTCAGCCCTTCCTTACAAGACATGGTTTCAGATTCCAGTATTTTTCTGACCTCTCCCTTCTGGAAGGCATCCAGACTATCAACACCCATTTGAGGACCTGGCCAGTTCCTACCTTACTCTGAATTTTTGTACTTTGATTTTCTTCCATGAGCTTATCATGCTGACCATAACCCTTCTGAACTTCATTATATCCTATGTCTTGTGCTCTTTGATGGAAATATTTCTAGAGAGGAATCAACAAATAAGTACTGATAACTTTTAGTTTATCTAGCCTACAGACTTGAAAACATAGCTGGCTTTCAAGTTCCTTTCTGGTATTATCACAAACTGATTCTACTCTTTGTTGATATGAATCATACCTTTTTTTTGTTTCAGTCTGGAAGGGGCTAGGAAAAAAGGCCTGTTAAGCTACAGCAAGGAAACGTTCTGATCAACAAGCAACTTTCTAAGGAGTCTTGAGATATCATAGGCTCCTTGTGCATACCAGTCTGAGAAGTTGTGCTGTCTGGGAGGCAGGGGGAAAATGGAAATGTTAAAAGAGTCCATGTAGTTTCATCATATCATTTAAAATATTCTGAATCTTTACAGCAGAGACCTGCACACAAAGATTAATCACAGCCTCCTAAAATCTCTGACCATCCACAGCTTTAAATGATCTATGTTGCTGTTCCCTCATTTCTGCAAATAATCAAGGGTTGACTGTAAACAAACAAGCCAGCCAAAAAACCCTGGTCTTGAGCAGTTGCGTAATGATGAAGGCCTGGTGGAAAAAACACGAACCCATATTTCATTCATTTCACTCGCTATGTCTCTGTTGAGGTGGGGTGAGGAGGGTGGGGGATAAAACATTTTTGTGGGCTAGTATAGAAACATTCAACTAATTAAATAAGTGGGTCTGTCAGACTTGACTTGAAGACTTGAAAGTACTTGAACACAAAGCATAAGGTTTGCATTTCCTTTATAAATACCTACAGGAGTAAGAATAAAAACAGAAAATGCCATAATCAGCTTCATTTGGGACTCTTCTGAATCCTACATGTTTGAAAAAAAATCATTTGATATATTGAGGGAAACAGGTGCAGACAGTTTGGCCCTCTGAATACCTAGGGCAGGTTTTCTTGGGCTCCTGAGTACTAGATAAGGAGATGCAAACCCAGTTCAGGCCCAGAATATAAACATTTTATCCCTGATGTATCGGCCTGCTGCTGTTGTACATTGGTGCTTTGGGAAAGTCAAACATCTGGGCTGTAACGCTGGGCTCCCTCACAGGGCTCCTGGAAAGAATAGCTGAAACCAGCTTCATTTCTATGTATATTATCTATGGTGAAACAGATCACCAGCCCAGGTGGGATGCATGAGACAAGTGCTCGGGCCTGGTGCACTGGGAAGACCCAGAGGAATCGGGTGGAGAGGGAGGTGAGAGGGGGGATTGGGATGGGGAATACGTGTAAATCTATGGCTGATTCATATCAATGTATGACAAAACCCACTGAAAAAATAAATAAATAAATAAAGGAAAAAAAAATGTGAAAAAAAAAGAAAAAGAAAAAGAATATCTACAGCTTATGTTTGTGACTGCAAACAATGCTATAAGTATTCAAGAGAGGAGGCCTTTTTCCTTCCAGAATAGTATGACTTGAGCTTTGCTGGCTTCTATTCTGCCTCCCACTGAACATCTCTGTGCTCATCTAAAGTGGGAGAAGAGATGCTCAGTGGGAGAGGTAAGAGTGAGCATCAACGAAGGAAGGGGAGTCACACCTCCAGTGTCTGTCAGCCCTGGGTCACCCACCTACCCTGCAGCCATGCATTCCATGGCCCCAGCTGGTAAGCCCAATATTTCCATGGAGAACATGGCACCTGTCCTGTAACTCCCCCTTTTCACTCCCTTCTAGTTCCTCCTGTTACCATGTCCTCAGAGGTCTGTGATTCCTATCTTGATCTTGCTGCTAGCCTGAACTTGGCATTTAGACTTACAATCTATGGTCTTCAGAACCCAAACCTCTGACTCGTAGACACCCATGGAGCCAATAAAGGGACTTTTTTCTATTGCTCCAATCTATAGAATCCAATCCTGGTTAATTGGTGCCATCCGTCTATCCTCTGGGGCTTCCTTGGTAGCTCAGATGTAAAGAATCCATCTGCAGTGCAGGAGACCCGGGTTTGATCCCTGGGTCCAATGCCTGGGTCAGGAAGATCCCCTAGAGAAAGGAATGGATACCTACTCCAGTGTTCTTGCCTGGAGAATTCCATGGGCAGAAGAGCCTGGCAGACTACAGTCCACGTGATTACAAAGAATCAGACACGACAGAGCAACTAACACTTTTGCTTTTTTTCCCTATCCCCCAAGAGAAGATTTGGACAGACTCAATATATCACAGCTGGAGTTTCCTCCAACTTTTAGGTGTCCTCCAACTTTTCAGTTCAAGGGCCATGTCAATGAGGCAAAGACTCTATAATTGCACCCCACTTGTCACTCCATCAGAAAAGCCTTTTATTATCAATGCTTTATTGTCAAATTTAAGGAAATGCTTTCCTCATACATGTCATTCAATAATATTCAACAACAAATATTTACTAAGGACCTACTATGTGTCAGGCACTTAGGCATTAACTCATTAAACACTTTTAGCAACCTTGTAAGATTCAGTAGGAAGCAAAGGATTAAAGAGATTAAGTAACTTGCCCAAGGTCACATAGCTAGTAAGTGGCAGAGCCAAGTTCTGATGCCAACTTGGGCTATACCCTGCTGCCTCATTCTATAAATAACTATTAAGCACTTAGTTATTTGTGAGATGTATTTCCAACCTCTTAAGGATTCAGGCTTCGTTAGAGCTTCTGGGGAACCCCTGATCAGCTACTCCTGGTTCCAAGAAAGTGAACACTCCTGAGTCTGTTCACGACCCAAGGGCTTTTGAGAAAGGTGGTTAGCTTCTGGTAGGAATGAAGCATTGTTTTCGGTCCCTTTCAAAGACCTAACAGGAAATACCTTGCTTCAGCTTAAACTGCTGAGGGACATATTCAAGTGGATGGCACTCAGCAGGTTTGGAATAACACATTCTTCAAGTGCTCTGAGTTTCTGACCAAGAGTGAAAAAACTCCACAGCTAGACTTCCCTTTCTGGATACTCACTGATGGTGACATTGGAATTAGGTACTTATTCCAATTAGGAACCCCCAACCTGTTCCATACAAACAAAACGCTTCACAGAGAATTAATTCAGAAACTTCATGGTGTACAGGTTCTTGGACACCTGGAAGACACTGCTGACATCTTTGGCTCATCTGCTATTACTAACTACTGCCCGTTTGAGGGACTGATAATCCTTCCTCCTCCTCCCCTAATTGGAACCCTGTTTCCTCCACTCTTTTACCTTTATTGGTAACCCCCATTCTGTGAGCCCTGGCAAATGTGTCTTTGTATTTTGATCTACTCTCTCCTTGTTGTTGATAGAGGAGCCTTGTAGGCTACAGTCCATGGGGTTGCAAAGAGTTGGACACGACTGAGTGACTAACACATCTTCTTGCCAGGGCCAGCTCATGAATATGAGTTCTGTATAGTCACATGGGGCCTCACACTGAGAAGGGCTTTGCGCTTGGTTTAACTCTGCTGTCACTGCCTTGAAATTCTTAATGATTTTTGAAAAAGGGCCCCACACTTCCACTTTGCATTGGGCCACACAATCATGTAGTCAGTCCTACTCCTTGCTGTGGCCACTGACAGTGGGTGAAGAGTCCTACCACACAAGGTAAGCACGGTGGGATAACTGCAGTTCTCCTTCGGAACCCAGCGGGCCTTTCCCCCATAGAGATCATTCATAAAGGCGGATCAAGCTGATAATAGCTCTGCCTTCATTAGCCTCAATTTCTTCATCTCTAAAATGTAGCAGCAGCACTTGCCCTTGCATGCCATTGGGAGCACTGGGTGGGATCATGTATAAAGTACCCATCAGAATGTTTGACATACAACTGGTATTTGCTAGATGCAACCCATGGAAGGTAACAGGTGCAGGAAACAGAGATTAAACTCTGGAGTCAGAGTTTAATCAAATCTTATCATCTCCACTGCTTAAACAAGATGTATGATATTGGTCAGGCAACTTAGCTTCTCCCAGCCTCAGTTCCATTATCTGCAAAATGGGAATGTTAGTGTTTACCCTGAAGGGCAGTTTTGGGATTCAAATATTCTAATGAATTTAAAATATCTATTTTACCACCTGGCATGTAGCAGGAGCTCGAACTATAACAGTTCTTAGTTTGGTTCCCTTTTAACAGCATTTCTGTACTCTACACAATTCATTTACAAGTGATGCTGGAATACAACCATTAACAAGTGTTTTATTAAATACAACTTCCTATACACTCTATGACTTATAACATATAGCCTCCCTGTATGTGAAAATCATTTTGTAAAAAAATATTTGAGGCCTGTATTTCCTTCTTTGCTAGACTATGAATTCCTTGAAGGCAGGAACCAAGTCTTATTTACCCTTTTATCCTAGAATACCTTCTAACACATATAATCCCAAGAGAATTAAATCTCTCTTTTGTTGTTCATGCCAAAAATGAGATGATAAATTTCATAACATTCCTAAGTCAGCAATTAATAATCAGACTGTTAATGATTAGGAAGTAGCACATGTGCATGCTAAGTCGTTTCAGTAGTATCTGACTCTGCAGCCCTATGCACTAGAGACCGCCAGGCTCCTCTGTTCATGGGATTCTCCAGGCAAGAATACTAGAGTAGGTTGCCATGCCCTTCTCCAGAGGATCTTTCTGACCCAGGGATCAAACCCACATCTCTTACATCTCCTATGCCAGCAGGCAGGTTCTTTACCACTAGCGCCACCTGGGAAGCCCTAGGAAGTAGGAGCTCCAAATAGCCACATCTTTGCCATTAAAGGCCTTCTAATCCTTGTCCAGGGCTTCCCTGGTGGCTCAGAAGTTAAAGCATCTGCCTGCAATGCGGGAGACCTGGGTTTGATCCCTGGGTGGGGAAGATCCCCTGGAGAGGGAAATGGCAACCCACTCCAGTATTCTTGCCTGGAGAATCCCATGGATGGAGGAGCCTTGTGGGCTACAGTCCACGGGGTCTCAAAGAGTCGGACACAACTGAGCGACTTCACTCACTTAATCCTTGTCCATCACATCTGGCTCATCACCCAGCATCCTCTGGTCTGGTTCTTGCTTCATTAGCAAAGCAATTCCACAGGGAACATAACTTAGTTTTATGTAACCAACCACCTTCCCTGGCAACAACCTGTGTCCAGAGGCCACTGGGAAAAGAATTTCCTGAAATCCCAATAGTTGAGTCATAATTTGATACCTCTTAGGACTCAAAGAGGGCTCAGAACTGTGACTTTAACCATTGGAGGGTTATGGATCTCTTCAAGAACCTTCTGATAGCTAATGGACATTCTCTCCAGAAAAATAAATTCGATATCTTACATACAGTTTCAAGGTTCCTGCAGAACTCCTGCAGTCCTTGTACCTAGGTTAGTAATTCTTGTTAAAATAGCCCAGAAAACTGAAGAGCAATGCAAAAGATTCAGTTTTCCTGATAAATTCTAGCCCTGACTAGTCACATTCCCTTGTTCAAAACAGAACAGAACAAAACAGTTACAACTCCCTAGATTTAACCTCAGGGTTATCCCTGAGGGCCTAGTCCTAGGTATTAACAGTAAGGGCATCCAGCCAAGCAGTGACTACTCTTTGGAAAACCTAAGTTCAGCTGAGTAAAACGAAGCTGTGTTTGATAATATCGTTTACATTTCCAAATCCCGGGTATCAAGCTTTCTTCCTATCCCTTGTGGCCCTTCCTAAATTTAGCAGTTGGTGTAATGGGGTAACCATGGCAACAACCACCTGCCTATTTAAAACCATTTCCAAAGCTAAATAAGGAAGCCTAGAATAAATGGCTGCTCGCCTGCCTCTCCGTGGACAAATTGGGCATTCCTGGGAATTTTCAATAGGAGCAAGCAGGCAGAGTAGAAACAGCATGGACTCAAGTTTTTAACAGGAAGTGTTCTGAGACCTTGTGAAACAGGGTCTACCTCGGAGCCACTATGTTTGCACTTATTAGAAGGCCCCGGAGAAGGCGATGGCAACCCACTCCAGTACTCTTGCCTGGAAAATCCCATTGACGGAGGAGCCTGGTAGGCTGCAGTCCATGGGGTCGCCAGGAGTCTGACACGACTGAGCGACTTCACTTTCACTTTTCACATTCACACATTGGAGAAGGAAATGGAAACCCACTCCAGTGTTCTTGCCTGGAGAATCCCAGGGACGGGGGGAGCCTGGTGGGCTGCCGTCTATGGGATCGCACAGAGTCGGACATGACTGAAGCGACTTAGCAGCAGCAGCAGCAGCCGTGACTGTCCTCCTAAATGATCGCACTACCCTTAACCTCAACTGGGTGAAGGGTGAGGTGCATACCTCACTGCAAAGGACAGTCTTGCTGATAGAAACTGGGAGGTGGGGAGGAAAAATATTCATTCAGATCAGTGAGATTGTTCATACGCTGCACTGAAATGCACAGCTACAACTTTTTCCTGGCAGAGGAATCTTTCTAACTCTACCTAATCACGTGGATAACTGATGATTGCTCTTTTTATGTCATATGTTCACCTGTCTATTGATTTTTGGAGTATGGACAAATTCTTCCCGCCTTCTGCTTCCTTGCTGTCTACAGAGGTTTTGCTTCTTTTCATGAAAGGAGACCACCCAAAAGATCACGCTGAAGAGCTTGCTTTTCCCCAGGCAGGCTGTTTCCCACCGCTCATATGGATCTTTTTGTACATTTGGCTCCTTCTCCCTGGGTTGCCCTTCTTTTTTCTGTCAACCTGAAAAGCAATACTTAACTTGTTTTGTGTCTTGGCCCAGGCATCTCTCCAGTTGGAAGACCCTCCACATCAAATTCCATGCCCCTGCTTTGTGAATTCATATCACCTAACACAAATCACTACGCACATCTGCTTTCTAGTCCGCCTCCATCCCTGGACTGTGAGCCCCCTACACATGTCTATCCAAAACACCTATACAACAGTGCCTGGTGCTGTGTTAAAAAGATATATTCACTGAACGAATGAACAGAACCCTCATGGATTTCACAAACATTTGGCATCTTAAGAAACTTGTGTGCATGAGTATGCATAATGGTATCTGTGTAAAAAGGGGACCTTAAAAGTCTGGAATGGCTGGAAGAGGAGTATTTTTTAAAAAGTGATTTTTGTGTGTGTGTATATATATTAGAGGGAAAAAGATCACAAGAAAAGCATCAATTGATTTGTAAGTTTGTGACTATTGTAGGAATAGGAGTTGAGAATATACATATTAATAGTATTTTGTGAGTTGACTTGGTGTGTGTGAGAGAGAAAATACATTCTAATAAGCTTAGCTCAGCTACTATTAGATCCCACAGATCACTCTTCCTGAAGTCGAAGTGGCTTCATTACGTTCAGTTTCTGATCCCTAAAAAGATTTCCGTAATCTTGGTTAACCTTCCAGGCACGGGGTCAGGGGAGAGAAGAGGAATGAAAATGAGGGAGCTCTGAGGAAGTGCATGGCTTTAAATGAAGGTGTGTGGGTAACACTGGACTTCTGCTTGGTGGGCTAAATAAAGTTCCTTAGACTCAATCTGGGCCCAAATCAATACCCACTCTCCTCCCCACCTGCTCGAGGGTGGGGTGGGATCCAGTGGTCACCCTGATAAAGTCCAACCATAAGAAAACAGAAAGGATGCAAATTAACCACCAAGAAGAGAAAAAGAAGGGAAAAAGGTAATTGAACCATCCTAGGGGTAGTTCTATGGACCCGCCCGCAGAATGGTTTGACTCTGCAAATGTTCTGGTTTCCTTTGTTCTATTCCATTTTTGGACCAAGTTTCCGGCCTTTACAAGGTGCACAGGCTGAGGCTGGACTACGGTGGGCTCCCCGCCTTAGCAGGGCCGCTCTCTGCTGCCCTCTGCCGGCAGGGGAGGGGGAAGCGCCGCCAACTCGGCCCCTCAGCCACGGCCAGAGCTGCCACCAGCTCCCCTTTGTGAGGAAGGGAAGCCAGGCCTCTGCCCTCTCCCTGTCCCTCCCCCGGGGAATCGAGGGGCTCGGGATGGGGGCGTTGTAGGTTTTGAGAAAGCAACTGTGCCCCAGGAGGGGGAAATCCAAGTTAGCCAAGCTCAGACCCCCACTCCCCAAGGCAGACGCACCACACCCTCCCTCCTGGCCCCAGGCCCTCCCAATTGCACCATCTCCTTCTGGCAGGGCTGCCAGACCGTGGCGGGTTTCTGACATTGTTTTCTTCTTGGAAATGGAAAAGCCAATGGCAACGTGGGAGGAAAGCCCTGGGCCGGGGAGCTGAGAACATTTTGGAGAGCGCAGGTGGAGGCCTGCGACCTGCGGTCTCGTGGGTGGGGCAGGCAGGCAGGCAGTGCAGTCCCGGCTACTGGCTACGCCCGCAGGACCCTCTTACCTGCTGTTGAATTTTTCAGGGTGTTTCTCTCTCATCACGTGGAACCTGTGTGCAATGGAAGCATCCTGAAAGGGAAAGGGACAGAAAGCAGATTCCTGGTTAGTGGTCCTGACCCTGTGCAATGTGGAAGAAAGGGAAGGGACACACATTTTCACTGAACTTCCCAGATGTCAGGGGGAGGCCAGGGAGGTCCCCACGCAGAGGCTGGACACCAGGTCCAAGGTTAGGGGCGAGGGCCCTCATGCTGTTAGAACTGATGCTAGATGACTCCTCCTAATGTTCACTCTCTACCCTTTCTAGTTCAGGGTGAGTTAAGGGGATGATGCTGCTCTTTGGGGGAAAGGCTTGCCCTTTGGGGAGAGGGAGTGTGTCTGAGTCTGTGAGCAGTGAGAATGCAGAAGCCCATATGGGGCTGAATGTGTTTGGAAATGCCTCACCCTATTCACTCTTTAAAGAAATACTTTGTATTCTGGAATATTTTAAGACTCCTATGTAGTTGCAAAAATAGTACAGAGAGTGCCTGTGGCCCTTTCACCCATCTCCCCCCAATGATAACATCTTATGTAACTATAGTACATGGTGGAAACCAGAAAACTGATGTTGCTAGAGGCTTTTATATATTAACTCTTAGTCATCCATATCAGTAGACAGAATTGGTAGCATTGGATAACAGGCTTAGCAGATAATTAAAAATATATTTAGACTTCTGGCTTTTGCCTCTTGATCACTCCATGGAAACGACTCTCCCCAAGGTCAGTAAGAGTCTCATTACCACATTCTATGGATACTTTGCTATCCTACTATTAGCACATTCCTTTGCTCTACTTCAGCCACCTGCTCCTCAGTTAGGATGGCTCTCATGTCACCATGCTTCTGGGCTCTTCATGCTCAGAGCAGAAGAACCTCTCAGCCTTGAATCCATTCTGCAGCCTACATTCCCTGCCATGGGCTATATCCAGGTCTCTTAGTTGTTACTAGCATGTAGCTGCTGCTGTCTCTACAATGTATCGCTGGAGAACCAACCCTGAACTTCAGACCTAAAACTGAACTCATCTTTCCTCCTCAGATTTGGTCCTCTGCCCTTGTTACTGGTCTCCTTTTCCAGCAGAAGAATGTGTAAAAGCCCCTTCAGCGCTCAGGCCTCCTGCCAGCATGTCGGCTGCAGGTGGTGGGTTTTAGAAATAAACAGGCTAATTGAGCTGGGGCGGGAGGGTGGGGGTGGGGGTGGTGATAGAACAAGGAAGCTGATTCAGATTTGTGCAGGGAAGAGACACAGAAACTCATTTACTGGAATGTGTAACTAAAAGAAAACTCGAATTCCATACAGTGAGTTTTTAGCTATATCAATTTCATTTCTTGATATGGAAATTCTAAAATTTCTGGAAAAAAATGTTAAACATCGGGAGGTATAGTTCAATGAAGCAACTTTTTTTTTTTTTGAGCATGTGCTGTGAGTGGTGAGTAAAATACGGGCTAAGGGTGGGGACAGAAAATCCAGAAGCAAGATAGGGGCCAAAGGGGAGCTTTCGTAATATTTTTACTTGGCAGAAGAGTAAACCCAGCGAGCAGCCCCCTATTGAAAGGCAGACGGGGCAAGTCAAGGATATGGGTTTATTTTCTGGTTGGCTAACACTCTTTGCTGAAACAATGTCTTGGGAATTTAATATTTAAACTCCAGTTACTGATTTGTTATTTGTTTAAGATACATCAGGAGTTGAAGTTGAAGCACCCCTGTGGACAATGGGAGGAGAGGGGGAACAACCGAGGAGGGTGGTGGGGGGGCTGGTCTCTGTCCCCTTGGCAGAGCCAGCCTGCGCGGCTTCTCCAGGCAGGAGCGTTTCCTGCCCTCAGAGTGCGCCCACCTCCCTCCTAAGCAAGTTTTGTGAGCTTGCTGAATAAGATTCATGTGACATCTGTCAAATGCTTCTCTAGAATTCAAGAAACATTCCGTCTACTTGTGTTCCTTTGAAGCACTGATTTTCTTCTGTCAGGGGGGAAAAAAACCAGAAGAAGAAAAAGAAAGAAAAGAAAAAAGCAATCACATGTTGCCTGGAAGGATTTGTACTTCACATACCCCACCCCAATGCTGCTGTGACTGGCTCCTGGCTTTTTAATTCCCTAGGATATGTGCATAGGTCCCTGCCCTCTGTGTGATTCCCATTATCCTTGTTTTTTTCTTTTTTTTCTTTTTCATAACTAGGTTTTGCAAAGGCTCTTTTTACAAAGACCAGGCTATACAATATTACTAGTTAAGCATGTGGTTCTGAATCTGACAGTGTAACCCCGTGATAAATACACAAAGTGGTAAGAGGGAGTTGAGCAGGTCCACTGTTCAGGTTTGGAAAGGCAATGCTGGTAAAGTCTCTAACCGTGTTTCTCTGCCTGGGGATTAAGAAGAGAGGCAAGATTCATCTGCATCCTCTGCTGGGCTTCTCTGTGCCAGCCATTAAGCTAGCTATACTTAGATTCAGAGGTGAGTTCACTTAAATTTTAGAAACCAGTACTATAGTGGTTCCAAACCTTTCCTGTAATACTTGCAGCAAAATGAGTCTTCTATTTGGAAGGTGGGGGTGGAGGTGGGAATTGCACATCCATGGATATGCTGCACACTCATTTCTGATGGCCTCACTCTCTGGGGCCCTTTCTATGAAGTGTGGGGTAAAAAGGAGATAAAAAGCAGTATGGACACGTGTCTACTCTTTCCTTAAGTAAAACTCCCAAGTGCAGAGTTGGATGAAAGATTTTTGTGCCCCTTCCACATATAAGTGGTAATCATTTGGACTCTGAGCTATTTGGATGTCTAGGCCAGTCCTGTCCAATAGAAATAAATTAAAAGAATTTTAGTAACCATGTTAAAAAGGTGAAAAGGAACAAATTGAGTTAATTTTAATATTAATAATATATTTCAATGAATATTATCACTACAATATTAGTTAATATAAAAATTGAGATATTGAAAATACTTTCATACGACATTTTTGAAATTTGGTGTGCATTTTACATCTCTCAACTTAGAGTAGCTCCATGTCAAGTATACAATAGCCACAGGTGGCTAATGGCTACCATATTGGACAATGTAGGTCTAAGTCACTTTGGCAACTTATGGAGATTAAAAAAAAACAGAAAGGAGACAATAAGACAGGTTATTTGGTATTTGGATTGTTCTGAAGAATTATCGCTGATTGGGGAATGACAAAGAGTGAAGACCTCTCAGTTAGTCCATTGTTCCTGTAACTTCTTGACTCTCATAGGTGACAGATAAGAACCTGCGGCTGAAGGAATTGAAAAGTCTGCAGGGAAATGATGACTTTCTGATAAATTCCCTAGTGGGTTTGCCATTGTGGAAACTTAGCTGGTGAAGTCTAGTAAGTACAGAATGTGAGGTGAAAAATGGTGCGTGAGTTAGTGTGATGGCTGTGGCCCGTCCTTGGCCTCTGGGTTCCCCTCGCATCAGAAATAGATTTCATTGACTCAAGGGATTAGCTGTTCACCCATCCTGTTAAGGCTCGGTGAAAGCAGAGCCTTTGCGGTGTTCAGAATTACACATGCCCCAGGAATGATTTTTCAGTTCCAAACTTCCTGTCATTGATACCTGGCCATCCTGACATGTCTGCAAATCCAAAAATAAAGAGCAGTGATGAAGAGGCCAGAGAAGTCAGAGGAAGTAGTGTCCTGAATGCCTGGGTTGAAAAATCTCCTGCCAATGGATATTATCAGATGGAGGGAGTGAGAAGGTCAAGGATCTCAGCTCCTCACTGGCGGGGAACTGGGGAGTCTGTGGCGGATGGGAATGCAGAGGCAACGAGGCCCCGTCCCTCTCAACATAGGCCAGGAGACTCTGCCCTCACCATCCCTCCACCTATGAAGTGGGTTCTGTTGGTACCAACGGGAGTGTGTGCACTCATCAGAGTGAATTCCCTACCACGGAGGGACAGCTCAGCGGGGGTCACTGTCACCACCCTTATAAATGCAGCAGACATTTGATATCAGTAAGATATTCCAGGTCCTTCAAAAGAGGCGAAGACTTTGCAGCGCTCTCTTTGCCAAAGGAGTCTGACTCTAATCGTCTTAAGGAAGTAAAGCTGGGGGGTTGGTTTACATACTGTTTCTCCTCTTACAGAGTTTGGGAAGTCAAATAGGGAGCAAGAGCTTCTGCAAATGTCAGCCCCAGATTCTCTTAGGGTTACATGTTGGCTACTTGTTTTCTCAAGAATTTCCCTTTCCAGCTTTTAAAGAGTGAGCACACAAACCCTGCAAGCATTTTATTGAGAGAAGGCTAAGGTTACACCAGTGAGAGAAAAACAATCCTGCTTCTTCACTGATTTGCAATAAAATATTAAACATGCACAAGCTAAAGGTATATGAAAAAAAAACCACGAGGAAGATTTTGTGAAGTTCTTCTTAACTTGAAAGATGAGCGGATTGGATTACTGTAGGTCAGCCCGGGGTAGATAAATATCTTGACCGCTGACGGAAATGGAGAATCTATTCCTCTGCTTTTTCTTGGGGGGCAGTTAGTTTGTATTTGTCCTTTTTTCCCCTCCCTCCTGTCCATTCCCCCACTCACTTCCTTCTTATTTGTAAGAATATATTAAAACCACGCTCAGTCTTGCCGCGTGGGATTAGGGCTTGGTTATCTAGCTGAGGGAAGGTTGTCTCTTCTTTTTTGGCATGATTGTCCATTTGGTCAGCAGTACTGAGTGTCATTGCATATGGCGCTTTGTAGAGATGGACAGGGAGGCCTTGGGAGTACTGTTGTTTCTGGCAGCCAGAGCTGGGTGCGAGAAGAGAAGACTTGGGGTTGAGGACTCTGAAGGCAGCCAAGGGCGTAACCTGCCCTCTAGAAGCTCCCAGGCAGGTCACCCGGTCCTGCAGCTTGGCTCTCACTTCTGGCCTATGGCTTACAGGTGCTGGTTTCCCCTCCTTTCTGCCTTTCCTCTCCTTTATCTACTTCAGATCTGGTTTCTGTTCCTGTGAACAACCACTTCCTCTGACCATCCTTCTCTGCTCTAATGGGTTGTCTTCACTCACTGAGGACTTGATTGGGACTGTCTGCATCAGAATTATCTCAGGGGCTTATTAAAGGTGCACATTTCCAGACTTGCCCAGACCAGCTGAATCAGAATATGAATCAGGATCTGTCATGTGGGTGGAATCTGCATTTCTGACCAAGGGTATAGGTAGGGTATGGGTGAGCCCATCACACAGTAAATTTTGAGGATGCCTCTCTAATGCTGCTGCATTTGGCAAGGTGGGCTATGGACACTAGGGATTCCCGGCTCCATCAATCACCAGCTTGGGCGGGTCACTATTTTTCTAAGCTATAGTTCCTTCTTGCAAAATGCAAAAGGGCAAAGGCTATACCCTCCAAAAGGGACACTGTGCCTGGTGTGCAGTAGGTACTCAATACATGTCAGCAAGACATTTTCTGGTTACTGCAGGAAAAAGGACACGTGTTTCGGTCATACTGTAATGGAGGGAAGCTGCATGCTCCAGAATTCCCCTGGCCTCCAACACCAAACCTGTCAGCCAAGTCTCATTTGCAGGAGCTGAAGGCTACATGTCCCCCTCGCATGAAGTGGAGCCTGAGCAGGTGGCTCCAAAGGAGGAGCTTTTGAGTCAAAAAGAGGATGGAGGGGTCTCCTCTGCCTACGACACAGGAGGATGAGCTGGTAGGTCCTAGGCAAAAGTATCTCCCCCCACTAAGGAGGGTGCAGGGGAGCTGAGGAGATCAACCAGATCAGGGCAGCAGAGACCCCGAATATATTTCTCGCCAGCACCTCTATCCTTTCAGAGCCCATTCATGGGTCAAGCAATGCCTCTCTCTTTTGTTTTAGTTAACAGAAAAAGAGTTGGGGACTGGGAGTCAGAGAGTGAAAGCAAATCCCTTAATCTGATCCTCTATTTCCTCACTCACCAAATGGAGAGAATACTGCCCTCCAGTGTAATCATAAGAACCAAGAAAATACCTGTAAATATGGTAAATTTTAAATCCCATAAATGTAAGGGATTATTATTCTTCCTTTTTGCTTCCATGGCTCTGCTTTTAGTTTCTTTATTAAGAAAACAAAAAACCCTTTCCTTAACCCTGTTCTTCCCTCAAACTACCTATCATTTCTCCTTTTCTCTCCTTTTTTAAAAACCACCAGCATTTGCAAAAGAGGCAGAGGTGATGATTGAGAGGGTCACACAGTCTTGGTCTGGAGGGATTCATGTGCATATGAAACTGGGCAGCATAGTTTCCAAGACAGCAGAGAGAAGGACCTGGTTTCAGAGTGAGGCACAGTGTGTGTGCCCTAGTTCCAGCACTTCTATGTTCCGGGTCCTTAAGTCTCCTCTGTAACATGCAGATGATGGGGATGATAATACCTGCAGGATTGCTGTGAGGACTAGAATCAAGTCTAACACAGTGGAGAACACGCAGTTGGTGCTCAATAAATGCTAATGTCTACATTTCACCTTCCTCCCAATCCCCAGATCTATTTATGGAAAAGACTGACACCTTTTCCCCTCAGTCATGTCTCCAACAATTTGGTCCAACCTATGCACTTGGACCAGAAGCTGAGTTCAGCAAAACTAACTTAGCTGTGCTATATGTGATGGGAGCTGGGGAAGAAAAAGGAGTGTGCTGCTGTCCTTATACTGTGTGTGTGTTTGTATGAACATGTGTATGTACATGTATATGTATGTGTTTATGTGTACGTGTGTGTGTGTTGCTGGAGGGCTGAGTGAGGCACATGGTAACAAACCCTTTAGTCTAAGGCAGAGGTGACCACAGAGGACTGTGGGAGCTTAGGGGGAACACAGCTCAGCCTAAGGAGTCAGCGAGGAGGAGATGCCCCAGAGGCTTAGATGCACTTGGAGTGTGGGGAGTGGGGTTGGGAAGAGGAGAAAAGACAGGAGAAAGAGAATTCTGAGAACTAATCCAGGGAGCCAGCTTGAGACCACAACGTCTTCCCTGGAGCATCAGCATTTCCATCTCTGGAAGCTCACCAGAGAATCTCCTCCTGACCTCATCCTTGGTTATTTTTTGGTGTTGCTTTTCCTTAACTATTTCAAATTATCCAAAGAGTAATAGGTCTTTTGAAAAATGTGCTGTTATTTTCTTGTGTTAGGTAAAATGATAGGGGCAGGAACTTGCTGCATAAACAAGGACAGGACTGGGTGCAGTAAGGATGTCCACACCCAGGCTGGATGCGAGGATGCCTGGACCCAAGTTGAGGCAGGGGGAAGCTGGGACAAGTAAAGAGTAGGGACCCAGAGTGGACAGTGAAAGATTATAAACCTTCCTGCCCACCTGGACACTTCTCTCCCATGCAGAAAAGCCATTCCTGGCCAACTCACCACGCCAATGGAGAAATAGTTGTTCATGATGTTGTATGGGACCTGGTCTCCATTCTCCACCTCCTCTCTGGGGATGACTTCCAGATGCCAGCGGTCCAGCATCACCAAGGGGCTCTGCTCGATGTCCTTCAGGATTTTTGTCAGGCTGCCCCCTTCATAACCTGTGGAGTGCAGCACTGCATTTGCCCCCAGAGCAGAAAGGCTTGGTTGCTGCTCATGCAGCTATCAGGGTGGGGCACCCCCAGTAGGTACAGGCCAGAGTCACTTAGGTTTCCCGGGCCACAGAGAAGGAGAGGACAATCTGGAGTAATTAGAAAGAAGCCAGGGCGATCTGGAAGCCAGAGTGGCAGGGGCAGGGCCGGGTGCTGGCCAAAGATGGGTAGGCCTGTGTAGCTGAAGTGAGGCCTGGGGAATCAGTGCGCGGATGGCTGGGAAGCTGCACGTAGGAGAACTAAGGATCTGTTCCAGGACTGTGTCATGATGCAGATGGACAATGCCATAGGCAGAATTTTAGGATAGTCCCCACATTTCTTGCCCCTGAGGGATATATACCCAGCAACCCCCAGGACCTGTAGATAAGATGGGCTAGTCAGTTGTGACTTGGTATATTATATGGCACAGCTGATTTCAAGGAGGCAAAATTATCCTAAGTGGATCTGACTTAATCAGGTGAGTCTTTAGAAAGACTGGGCTTTTCCTTAAGAAATAGGTCTGAAGCTTGAGAGGGATTGGGACTGAGGGAAAGTCTCTTTTGCCAGCTTTGAAGATGGAGGGATGAATCACGCAAGGAATGAGGAAGGCCTCTAGGATATGAGAGTGATCCCAGCTGACCACCAGCAAAGAGACAGAGACCTCAGATCTACAAAGAATGGAATTCAGCCAACAACCTGAAAGAGTTTCAGAAGGAAATTCTTCCCCTAGAGTCTTCAGAGAGGAGCACAGCCTGTTCAGTGCCCTGATTCTATCCGGTGAGGCCTAGTCACATTGTTCTAGGATTTTTTTTTTTCTTAAAGCATTTATATGGGTGCACTGGGTCTTAATTGCAGTACGTGGGATCTTGTTTCCTGACCAGGGATTGATACCAAGCCCTCCACATTGGGAGTGCAGAGTCTTAGCCACTGGACCACCAGGGAAGTTGCTGTTCTGGGATCTCTGACCTACAGCAGCTGATACAAGGATGTTTTAAGCCTCTATGTTTATAATCATTAGTTGTTGCATAGTTTGTGGTTGTTTAGTGGCTAAGTCATGTCTTACGGTTTGGAACCCCATGGACTGTAGCCCTCCAGGATCCACTGTCCATGGGATTTCCCAAGTAAGAATACTGGGGTGGGTTGCCATTTCCTTCTCCAGGGACTCTTCCCTACCCAGGAATTGAATCCTCCTCTCTTGTGTCTCCTGCATTGGCATGCAGATACTTGACCATTGAGCCACCAGGAAAGCCCTTGTTTGTACACAGTAGCAATGGAAAACTAATGTATCAAGTGAACTGTAGATAAGAAGTTAGTGAGAGAGACAGTCTTTTCTTTCAAATAACACTTCCATGTTCCTGCTTACCTCTGGGACAAGCTTGAAGAGCATATTCAAGCTGTCAGGGGTCTGGTCAGCATCTCAGGGGATGCATCACAAGATAGCAATGAAAGTAATGAGGTAGCTGAGGGCCTTGATGCTAACTGGGAACACAGAGCTGTGGGAAATTTGTGCCTCACTCTGCTGCCTAGATGCCCAGAGTCTGAGACCACAGTCTGCTTGTCCCTCTTGAGTAGAGGGTCTTTCCCAAGCCCAGTGTGTGGCTGAGGACCCTGACAGCTCTTCCCAGGCCTGCCAGCTTCCTTCTGGGGCTAGCTTCTGCTTGCTCTGCCCCCGCCCTCCAAGCAGGCACATTTTACCGCTACGGGCCTGGTCTTGGATCACTCCCAGAATTGATCAGCCATCTGGAGTCTCATCCCAATTCTGCCTGCCAGCCTGATCTGTCCGCTCCAAGTGCTGTCCTGAACCTCTCCACTCTCTGGAGTGTGCGCAGCTCTACAGGGGCTGCTGCAGTTTGCAGAGTTCTTAGCTCCTGCCCATTGCCCTATAAGCTGGTTACTACTCTGAGGTCCCCCTTAGGGGAATTTCAGAATGAGAGGCCCTGGCCCTGGGATGATCTGAAATGCCCCTGGTAACTGGTTAATTGGACTTTTCAGTCTGCATTCTGAGTCCCAATTCAGAAGGAGGTCAGTAATTTGGAGAGGGGGAATTTCAGGCAGAAAAATTCCTACGTGAGCCCTGACTGGGATGAACCCTGGAGAGGAGACAAAGGAGTTGACTTGTTCTGCAGAAGGAGACGGAGCTTTCCCAGTGGCTCAGTGGTAAAGAATCTGCCTGCAATGAAGCAGCCCTGGGTCAGGGAGATCCCCTGGAGAAGGGCATGGCAACCCACTCCAGTATTCTTGCCTGGAGAATCCCATGGATGGAGGAGCCTAACGGGCTACAGTTTGTGGGGTCACACAGAGTTGGCCACGACTGAAGCGACTTAGCACACAAGCACACACATAGAGGGAGACAGATTCAAAGTCGAGAGTTTCAGGCTGATAGTAAATCTTGCGAAGGGCAGACACAGGCCCTGGCACCAGGGAAAAGGCATGGATTAGAGATGACCCCAGGGTTGAGTATTTCTCCATGGAATGTAATCCTTAAGAGGGGAGCTAGCCTAGCTCTGCAGAGCCTCCCTGTAGACTGGGGTGCTTGTCCCTCGGATAGTGCCCCTCCCTCGCAGACTCACCTCCTCCCCAGCGGAGACAGCGGGCCAGGTCATTTCCTGTTCCAAGAGGCAGGACAGCCACAGGTGGATGCTTTGCAAAGTTGGCCTTATCTGCAACCCGTGAAGAGGAAGAGAGAACCATATGCCACATGATTACAGAAGGTTTAAGTTGTTCAGTTATCTCTTATCTAATGCTTGAACGCCTCTATGGCATTCTTTGTTTGAATACTTCTCCTGTTGGGGAACTCGCTACTTCCTAAAGCTATCTCTTCCATCTGCAGTAAGCTAACCACTGCAAAGGAGCCTTCATATTGAGCTAAATCTGTCTCCCAGTAACTTACACATGGTTCATCCTCATTTCATCCTAATTCTTTCCAAAGGGTGACAGTGGTATACGTCAAAAACATTGGTTTGCATAGTTTTAATCTTCAATGATAACAAGCAATTACCACACTTATCCCTTAGACAGACCCTGCAAGATATTATCATTCATGTGGATGAAGAAATAGAGGTTCATGGAGGGAAAGTCATTCTAGAGCCAGCATCCAAACCCAGATTTCTGCACCTCCAAATCCAAACTCCTCCTTTCTTCAGAGCCTAAGCAGCTGCATAAATAGTAAAACAGGTGGGTCTGAGACATCAGAAACTGAAGATGCCTCACCTCAAGTCATTCAGGTTCAAAAGCTTAAAAATAACATTGTGTCAAACAAGCCAAACCCTGAGATGTTATCTGGCACCTAGGGAACAGTTTGCCACTTCCACCGCCTCCCAGACTTGCAAACACACAGAGTCCTGATCCTATCTCCCACGATGGCTGTGATGAAGCACCAGGTCAAGCCATTAGAGAAAGCATAGCATAATGTGTCTGTTTTCATCTGGCTGCATATCTACAGCAGCATGTTGACTGCGCTGGGAAAGCTGAAGGAGGCCAGACACCCACTGGGTTGCAGGGGATATCACTTACATAAAGCTCAGAGCATCTGATGCCAGGGAAGGATGCGGGTGATGTGACTGGGGAGCACAGCTGGGGATGGAGTCGGGGGCAGTGCAAGAATCATCATCCTGCATGAGGTTCATGCCAGGGCTGCCCCAGCAGAACAGGCCCCCCCCCCCCCCCACCTCCGACTGTCCCCCCAGGTTGTCATACTCATGCCGGAAATGGCTGAGGCAAGACTCAGGGCTGAGGTTACTGCCAGGAGGGTTGAGATGGAGTAAGTTGGTGGACTCTCTTATTCCCCAGAACAATGCATTTATGCCTCTGGCCTTTGCTGGGACTCTTCCTTTCCCTGGAAGACCCTTGTTTGTTTAAGTCTGCCCCTTCTTCTGTGGCTCCCTTTGCAGCAGATCAACCATCCTCACAGTGCTGAGGTTAGACACCTGGATGTAATTCTAGATTTTTCCTTCTCCCTCACCACACATCCGTTCACACATCAATTTCTACATGCTGTCTCCATAGCTTTCCAGGCAATCTCTCCTCTCCCTCCCATGGTGCTGGCTGAGTTCTGACACAGTTTGTGTCCTTCCTACTGGTATTGCTGCAGCGGCCCGTCTCTGTCCTCTTGGCGTCCAGTTTCTCCCCCTGTATGTTCTCCACAGGTCCATCTGGGCAGGCAATCCTTGAACCACAAGCCTGATCACACTAGTCTACCGTTTTGCCTTCTGCCATGACTCCCATCACTCCTTAGCCTGGCAGCAAGGCCCTTCTCAGCTCTGCTTTACTCTCTAGCCTCATCCTTCTCACGTCCTGCTTCCCACTCACTATGTCAACATGTGGTTCAATGCAGAGGCCCTTCCTGGTTGGCCTAGTCTGGACCTTGTGCCTCTCCAGAGTGCTTCTCTAGTGCCAGGGATGATCTCATTCACACTATTTTGTACATGACTACTTGTTTGTTCCCCACATGTACTGTGACCTTCCTGGGGGACCTGTATCTCATTTGTGGTCGTAGCTCCTCACCTTTATTGAAGGCCTAGATGCTGTGCTAGGCACTCCAGCTCTAATAGCAGGCAGAAAAAAAAAAAAAAGACATGGCTCTGGCTCTCATGGTACCTACCGTTGAGAGGGAGAGATAGCTATTAACGAGGTAACTGGTGCATAATTTCAAATGCATACTAGGAAGGAGGGGACTGTGGTCCTGTAATGAGTGATCAGGGAAGGCTTCCCCAAGGAAGGCTGAGGTCTGAAGTAGAAGCCGACCAAGCAAAGGCTAGGGGAGCAGAACAGACAGGCCCTTTGGTAGAAGGGACACTAGTGTCTTCAAGGGTCAGAAAGGGATTGAGTGTTTGAGGGGGAGGCTGGGGTAGGAAATGAGGCTGGAAGGGTGGGCAGCTGCTAGGCACCACTTTGGGCCCCCTGAAGCATTGGTTTTATCTTTATCTGAGAATCCTGGGAAGCCACTGATGTGCTTCACACACATCACAAACCCACTGACATTCAGGAAGGACCACTCTGGCTATTGCACGAGAACAGATCAGAGAGAGAGCTGAAATGGGGCGGCAAAGAGCACTGAACAAGGGCCTCAATCTCTTGAATGAATGAATGAATGAACATTGTCCACTTATTCCTTTTACTCTTGTTTTTTGATCTCTGTTTTTTAACCTGTGAAAAAAACAGATCACCTCACATGCTCTTTCTGTTCTGGGCAGCATGTATCACCTGTGTTCTCTGCAGATGAATTTTATAAAGCTTGTCCGCAAACCCTACTTTCTCCTTCCTGATGGAGAGGGAACCCTACAAGCAGTTCCTAGCACTGCAGCCATCCACCCTCTGCTGATCAGCTTTCTCTTCCCCGGCTCCCAGAGGATGCCTGCCTCCTCCCACAAACAACTCCAGAGCCCTACGTGACAAGAGAGCGTGGGTGGCTGCTTGGCAGGGCCGTGTCCATGGAAACCAAAGTGCCTGTGGGGGAGCAGATGCGGCAGGTGTGGGGGATGCCTGTCCCAACCCAGGTGGTTTGCTTACGACCCCTGGGGGCCCAGCCTTCACCACCCTGTTCAGAGTCTATCCTGGCCCATCCTCCACTCCCTTCTTCCCAGAGGAAGTCCTTGTCTCCCACGGGAAGTCAGCATATCCTGTGAGCTCCATCTTCCAAAGCTATCCAGACCCTGACTCCTCCTTACCACCTCCTCTGTCTCTACTATGGTTCACGGCCCAGGTCCCCTCCTTGGGTCTCTGCAGGAGCCTCCTAACTGGTCTCCCAGCTCCCACCCTTTTCAGTTTCTGTAATCTGTTGTGCCCCTGCTTTGCTCGAAACAATCTAGCATCTTGGGACCTTTGCAGTGTGACAGCCGCATTCCGTGTCATGTCGTCCATGTCCTGGTGACTTGGCCCTGCTTTGTCTCTGCTTTATCCCCGGCCCCTCTCCCCTCACAGACTCCACCCTGGGCACGCTCTGCAGCCTCCTCACTGGCCTTCTCCTGCTCCTGCCTCAGGGCCTTTGTATCTGCTGTTCCTTCTGCCTGAATTACTCTTTCCTTGGGCATTCGTGAAGCTCACTCTCCTCCAGGTCTCCATGCAAATGTCATCTGCTCCTCAGGGCCTTCAAAACCACCCTGTCTTAGTTTGCAACTCCGATCCCACTGCTGAGATCCCTTTGCCCATTTTCTGCTGTTCTCTCTCTTTTTTAAAAAAATCACTTTCTGTCATACTGTATGTTTCACTTATTTATTTTCTGCCTGCCTCTTCCCTCTAGAAGGAAGCTCCATGAGGGTGAGAGTTTCCTTTATTTACTGCTGTATCGCCAGGGCTTCCGCGGGAGCTGAGCACCTGGAGGTACGCAGGCAGGATCTGGGGAACAAAGGATGAAAACAGCCAAGCAGCCCAGGCTCCATGCTCTGGACTATCTCCACAATTCCCTTGGCTGATTTCCTGAGTTTATGTTCTATATCTCAGTGTTTATCTGCACTCTCCAGGGTTAGATCTTGAATGTATCCCTCGTCCCAGAATTTCAGTTATTCTCCATCATTTACTGGTGGTACTGTGTCCAAGGACCCACAAGTCCAGGCAGGCCTCCTGATTCCCAGCCCAGACCCTCCCCACCATCCCCATCACCTTTTTGATCAAGGCATATTGGACATACCCCATCGTAGCTTTTCTTTGCTTGAACTGATCTGAGCTTTCTAGATGTGCTTTGTGGGCTCTGGGCTCTAGGTGTTCATCTCAAGGTGACTTGCCCTGCACTATGCATCTATTCTTAGTTCTCTTGCCTTTATCCAGCACTCTGGACCTGCCTGGGAGAAGGCAATGGCAACCCACTCCAGTACTCTTGCCTGGGAATCCCATGGACGGAGGAGCCTGGTAGGCTACAGTCCATGGGGTCTCGAAGAGTCGGACACGACTGAGCGACTTCATTTTCACTGTTCACTTTCATGCACTGGAGAAGGAAATGGCAACCCACTCCAGTATTCTTGCCTGGAGAATCCCAGGGATGACAGCCTGGTGGGCTGCTGTCTATGGGGTCGCATAGAATCGGACACGACTGACGTGATTTAGCAGCAGCAGCTGGACCTTCCTGGAGTCCCAGTCCTGCTGCCTTTCCCCCCAGTCTCCTTATCTGGCCTGTCTTGCAACTACTCAAATCCTGCCCATGACAGATATTTTTGAAGCAAGGCCTGAGACTAAGCTGTTAACATCTGTACATGTGGGAATCCTTCCATTGTGTTTTCTTTCTTTTGTCCACCCAAAGTAGGTATTTAGTGAAGCACTGGTTCAAGAGTAGAAATAAAGATAAACAAGACAGGGTTCCATTTCTCTTTTTTATTACCTTCCTCTGACTTTAAATATGGGCTTCCCAGGTGGTGCTAGTGGTAAAGAACCCGCCTGCAAAGCAGGAGACGTGGGTTCCATCCCTGAGTCAGGAAGATCCCCTGGAGGAGGGCATAGCAACCAACTCCAATATTCTTGCCTGGAGAATCCCATGGACAGAAGAGCCCGGCAGTCTATAGTCCATGGGGTTGCAAAGAGACATGACTGACGCAACTTAGCACACACACGCACAACTTTAAATACACTTATTGTAAATCAACTACAAAGGTCCTTCCAGCTCATTCTTACCAATGCAATCCAAAATCCAGCCAACTGTCCCATCACCTCCACAGGCCAAAACACGGAAGTCTGGAGTATCGCGGAAAAAGTTAAGTCTGGGAAGTAGAAAGGCCAAAATGGTTTTGTTTACAGGCTGACCTTTGACACTCTTTGAGTCAGAGTCTCCCTTCCCCACCCCAACACCCTGCTCCCTGCCCTGGAAGCATATTATGACCTTGACTCCTTTTGGGGTTGAAAGGGTCACTCAGTGTTCTGAAACCAGAACGTACTAAGCAATGCCATTGAGTATGAACCCCATGGAGCCATCTTTGTCTAAGGAGATTCTGACTCAGTATTCAACACAGAAAATGGTTTTCTAGAAAATGTCTATGATTTATGCAGAGGAATCCACAGTTTGCTTATTTTGGCACCAATACAGTTAACCCCCAACATCTGCCGCCTCTCTGGCTCTCTTACCTGCTCTGTCCTCAAAACCTTTGAGATGCATTGAACTAGCTGAATCTTCATCCCACCCCAGACCTAAGTGGAGTGAGTACCATCTCCCCTCAGAGGCCTTAGCCCTGTAGAGCAGGGCTCTTAATCTGGGGTGCATATCTAAGGGGTCTGTGGGTAGAATCCAGAGGGCCTTAAACTTGAAAAAAATGTTACACTATTATCTTCCCTAAACTCTAACTGAAAATTAGCATTTCCTTCAACAATACCTGTGACTTTGTTAAGCAGCTGAAATGACAGGTATTTTACTGTTTTACTACAGTTGTGGCAGGCATTTTCTATTATCACTTCTGCTCATTACTGTTTTAATTTACAGCAGCTATTAGGCCCGCCTCTGGAAATTGCTATGTAATGTCTTAATAAATCACGTGTATTTTCCTGTCACAGATTTGTTGTCTAACCTCTAGTAACTGTCTTTTCAATAAAATTTCCCTGGGTATTCCTATATACTTCACTTTATACATTAAAAATATTATCTTAATATTAAGAGGGGGTCCATAGGCTCCATGAGACTGCCAAATGGGTTCCTGGTGCAAAAAAGTTTAAGAACCTCTGCCATAGCACAGACAGGATCTGGGGAGGCCTCGGGGTGGGGCTTGAGAAGCTGAAGCCCAGGATTTCTTCTTTGCCCTGCTTGGTGATCTGAGGAGACCCCTGGGGTCTTCTGCCAATGCAGGTGTGGGCAAATTAACATCCCCTCCTGGCCTTTCTCTTGTAGAACTCTTCTCTCCTGTGGAAGTGGATTCTGAATGAAGGCTACCTTCAGCTAGACAGCCTCTCTGCTTACAGGATGACATATACAGCAGAGAGAGATACTCAGGGCACAGTGGGCCTAGAAGCAGCCACCAGGCTTGTCATCCTGGGCAAAGCCAATTTAGGATGGATGCGGTTAAGGGGCAGTACTGTCTGTATTCAGGTGTCAAAATGCCCTAGAAGAGAGCAGGCTGGTAAAGGCATCTGTGGGCTGCTGCTCAGTCACAAGTCACAAATGGAGCAGTCGTCGGCCATCATGGGGAACATGATGGCACGTGCAGCAGTACAGGTGGGCTTTATTTTAAAATTAATTTTATAGGTAAGTCACGGCAGAGGTGCTGAATTTGCACTCATGTTTCTTTCCCCTTTAGTGGTCTTGTATCATCACTGCCATAAATAATAGCTGTGTGTCAAACAGCTGAAGACAGAGTCTCTTCTTACTAATTTTTAAAAATGAAAAATACTTAAAAAAATTTTTTGGCTATGCTGCATGGCAATTGGGATCTTAGTTTCCTCACCAGGAATTGAACCCACACCCCCTGCAGTGGAAGTACAAAGTCCTAACCACTGGACCACCAGGGAAGTCCTCAGAGTCCCTTTTTAGAGTCTTTACCCAGACCCTCTTAAGGTCTTGGTGAGCCAAGCATAGCAATACAAGTTTGGATGTTGGAAACCCCAGCCCAGGAAGCCCAGATCTGAGGACTGGCACTGAGACAGCCTCGGGCTGGCCAGCCAACGTCTCTAGTGCACTGGCTCCAGCTGGTAAGAAGGTCGCAGTCTTTGGGCGCCTTCCAGCCCCAGTGCTGGAGGAACCTCTGATTACAGGGCTCATCATGTCACGGCTCCTCCCACAGAAGTTGGGGAGAGCTTCAGAGGGGCTGCCTCATCTCCTTTTGTTGCTCCCCATCTCCTCAACACAGGGAAATAGCCAATAGGCAAATGACAGGAGACGGGCCGGTGGGGGTGGGGAAGGGGTGCACCGAACAACCTCTAAACTGGATGATTCAGGAAAAAATGTGATTTCATCAAACAACTAATTGTCTTGATCCTAAAATGCCTCGACAACAGAACATGCCATGGAACTCTGAGTCAGCTGTATAGATTTCTGAAACACCGACAGACAGTGCTAAGAAAACTCTTTTCTTCTCCCTGATGATTCAGTATGAAGATGCCAGCTAATACAGCCTTGCGAATAAATTAATTTACCAGCCTGCCCTTCTGGCCAATCCCACAGATGACATTTGCAATTTTTCCCTCTTACAAAATCAATAGCTTTTTCTGGGATAAAGTAGACTAGGCTGCTTCCCAGAGTCAGCTGTAATGGGTGTTCCTCAGTATCTCCAGGAGGAAGTAAGAGTAGATAATGAGGAAAAGAAGAGAAAAGGAGTGAATTGGTAGGAAGGACAAGTCTATGGATGAAAGAGATTAAAAAAAATAAACAAACCACCCAGAAAGCTATCCTCTTTAGAGATTACAGGGGGTAGGGGAGAAATAAGAAGTAAAGATTGTGTCTTCATACCCTGGAGTAGGCCCCCCATTGTCCAGGTTGAAAACTTGTTTGGGGTTGAGCAGATAGTGGAATTTCCGAAGAATTCTATGGAAAAAAAAGAAAGAGAGAAAGAGAGACCAAGACAGAGAAGGGGAATGTCATTGTGAGAAGTCATAGGAGGGCAAGTACCTCTCCAGCCCAGTGATGGTGGGAACGTGGGTCTCTTTAAACCCAAGAAGGGGAAGACTGCACATAGGTCCTGCAGACCCTGAACTCCCAGGTTCAGCTGGCCTCACCCAGGCCCTCACCCTGGTTCAAAGTCTCCCCACCATCCAAGATTCTAGTCTCCAACCCCAGGAGTAGTACCCCTTGCACAGAGGACAGTGCAGAGCAACCCAGAGAACAGAACTCACATTCTCCTGAGGGCTTCTCCTTCATGGAGAACTTCTCCCAAATGTTCTGCATGTTCTAGGTAGTATGATTCTGCTCTTTGTGGACTAGACAAAGATCCCCCAAGTCCTGGGGTCAGGAGGCCATGCAGGAAGTGGAGTTAGGGCAGAGGAGCACTGGGGGCAGTAGCCACATCTAGGCTTGGTTTCAAGGCTTCAGCTTGAGGCTAAATAGGTCAGTTCAGAAAGGATGCTCTGCCCCTAGGATTGGGGTTGGGGGGGTGTCTCATAATTCTTGTTTAAGGTCTGCTTGTTATTTTTTAAAGCGTGGATTCCAGATCACCATGTCAACAATTCATTGCCTCAGAGCTGAACACAGGAGGCAGAGCTGCTCTGCCCATCCCCCACTCTCTGCAGACTGGGCATATCCTTCACTGATGAGATGCGTGCCCTGCTCTCTCGGGGTGGCATAGCCTAAGAAGTCTCAACCAGGTGCCTCTGCCATGTCTCTTAAATCAAGAAAAGACTCGGAAGCCAGGGAACTTAACAGGCATCTCAGAACTTGGCCTGATTCTGGGAAACAGAATAATGGCCCATGGGACACGCCCTAAGCACTATGTCTATCCTAATACTCGCAAAACCCCCATGGGAGGAGAAATGATTACTATCTTTATTTTACAGAGGATGAAACCAAGGCACAGGGACGTTAAGTCACTTGGACCAGGTCATCAAATGATGTGTGGTAGGGCTGGGACTGGACCACAGGTCTGCCATCTCCGTAGCCCACTTGATTATGGCTGAGGGGAAGAAAGGACTTGGATGAGGTTGTTCTAGCCTCTCCATCTCAAAAAAGAAGAGAACATACCTTTCTCCTTGTCTCCCTCCACTCTTGGGGTTCACCAAGACCAGCAGGGGGTGGGTACCCGGAGTGGGGATGATCTTATACTTCAAAGGCAAAAGAAAAAGAAGTTAGCTGTGTTTCAGCCCACAGGAAGGAATGCGATGAGAGTGGATACTAAGACAGGTCCCGGGAGAGGCAGCTGGGAAGCAGGTCCAGGCATGGGGTAGAGGAGGTCAGGAGGCAGTAGGTGCTGCTCCACTGGCTTAATCTGAGGGATTAAGCAGTTAAGTGTCTCCAGCCTAAGTGGTTTTTAAGTAGCATTAATGGTGACAAGGGTTTGAGGTGGGGATCAGAGATGGGGCTTCAAATTATTCAGCAATGGTGTGGCTTTGTGCCCACAGCACAAGATTAGCTTTTGTGAAGATACAACTGAAATGATCTTAGAAAATATGGCCATCCGTATGTCCTATACCTAAATAGAATGGAGCTAATCATCACTTCCACCCCCGGCATCTTTCAAATCCACATTTGCAGCCCCAATTTTTCTCCCGAGCTCTGGTTCCAACTTTCTCACTGTCAAAGGGGGTATAGGGGGTATCTTCAGCCACTGGAACATGCCCCAGATCTGCCTTACCTTCTTTCCCCCCAAAACTGGTCCTCTCTCCTGGCTACTATTATTATTCATCCAGTCACCCAGGGAAGACCCTGTCCCTCCAGCTCTTTCCCTGGAATGTCTCACTACCTCCGGCAGCTGCCACAATGCCCACACTGCTCAGGCCTTTCTCACCTCAGATGAAGCCCGTAAGCTGCCCCCACGCAGTTCTTTCCCAGGTATCACTAGTCCTACCACTCCTGCTCAAAATCCTTTAATGACAGTTCATTACCCAGAGGATAAAACCCAAACCTGCTAACCTGGCCTGCAAGCTATTTATGTATCGCCCCATTCTATCGTTCTCCCTTAATCACTCTAACCTTCACTGCAGTTCCAGCCAAGTCTGGCTCTTACCCTCTAGTGAGTGAATTCCCACCCTGTGGGGCTGCTCACACTGGTTTCGTCTCCTCCTCAATGCCCTGAAATGCCTATTTCCTTCATAGAAACCTTAAAAAAAACTTCTCATCCTCAAGGCCCAATTTAAGACCTACGTCGTCTATGAAGTTTTGCTTGATCATTGCAATGAAAACTATTGCACTTGAAGCATATAATATCTTCTGGGTTTCGTTTGGTATTGTTTATTTGCATGTTTTTATTTTTTATTTTTTCAGGTGAAGCGAAAGTGAAAGTGTTAGTCACTTAGTCCTGTCTGACTCTTTGTGACCACATAGACTGTAGCCCACCAGGCTCCTCTGTCCATGTAATTCTCTAGGCGAGAATATTGGAGTGGGTAGCCATTCCCTTTGCCAGGGGATCTTCCCAGCCCAGGGATCGAACCTGGGTCTCCTGCATTGCAGGCAGATTCTTTACCATCTGAACACCAGGGAAGCCCAAATGTCTCAAAACATCAACTGGATATTAAATGTCTCAAGGGCAGGGTGGGAGTGTGTATAACCCTCCTACCAAGGATCCCATTGCCCCAGAGACAAGTGTACTCAGTAAATACTTGTAGCTTCAGCAGAAGGATACACCAATACAGAGGTGCAGCGCTGCTCCATATTCACTGTCTTATGCCTACTTTTCCATATCTCAAGCTAAAAATTCAGCAAACCCAGTGCCAGATAAGTTGAAATGGACAGCAACATTCTTTATACATTTTAGGAATTTTTTCATCTGCCAAGGATGATTATTTGTGTGATACCCAGAAGCATCTTGGAGATTGAGAAGTTAATCTTTACCTCTGGGGGTGATATTCAGAATGCTGAACAACCTGCATACATGGACACTGTCCAATCAGAACAGATGCAGGATAAGCAGATAGATGCCAGCTGTGAACTGACATATCTGCACTGTGTGCATGTGTGTACATGCTCCATCTGACTTTCTCCCCTTCAAGGTATCTAGAGCTCTACCACATGAAGCTTCTGCCATCACTGTGGCTTATGTTTTATATTCATCTACAAGTTCTCTTCGAGTCTTGGAGCATCTCTGGGAGGTAGGCAGTGCAGGGATTCGCTATGTCCCTTTTCAAACAAGGAAACTTAAGGGTCAGAGGGAGAGGAGGAGGCCCCAGTGTTCTTTTTCTATTTCTCATTCTACCTCACCAGGCTGTCTTTTCTGTATTCCCTGGCACTTTGTGAAAGGCACAAAGAGAAGTTCATTGGTGAATCCAACTAAAAAAAAACCCTGAGTTCTTAAATACACATTTAAGGATGAAGGAGAACTTTTGGATCTATTTAACTCTTTTGGCAGATCATATACTGGAGACAGCTTGGCAGTCTTGGAAAACCCAATTGTCTATTTTTAGGCCACATTCTTGTTATTATTCAGGGGGTATGCATATTGAAGTTTTATGCAGCATGTTCCTTAAAAGGTGATAAAGCCAGTGTGGCCAGCTACGGGATCAGCCAACCTCCCTTTGCACCACTTGCCTACAGTGTGGTGGTCAAAGGTAACTCCAGAGACTGGAAATCCAGTGTCTTGTGCAATATAATCAATGAGATAAGAAAGCAGATGTTAAGATATGTTTCTCTGGAACTCAAATCCTGTCCTTCCCTCCACAGCCTTGGACCAGCTTAGAAGGAATGAGTAGACTCAAGGTTTGCTGAGGTACCTGCATGACAAGTTCACCCTTGGCTGACACGCTACCATCAGACTTCCCATCTGGCCTGTCCTGTGAAAAGAGAGGAAAGACAAGCATCCTTTGAAAAAAATATGCCTGCTACAAAAAAAGAAATCAAAAGAAAAACAAATGGTTAATATAAAGAAAGAGAATAGAAAACCAGTATAGCATAGGATGGAGTCTTCAAAGTGAGGCTTTGAACCAAAACAAAGAAATGCTCCCTTTGGGTTCCTCAAAGACTCTCCAGGCCTTTGTCATCACTTGCCCTGACTTTGACTTCGAGACACTGGAAGGAACACAGTGTTTCAGAGGAAACACTGAAATGGGCAGAAATCTACTCTGTTGATTTAGAAGCTTGATCTCTGAGAAGCAAGGTCTGAGATTTGGTTTCTATGCTTACCATTAAACTAAATCATATGACACTAAGTCATCTGTCCTGTTTTGTTTTTTCTTCAATGTTTATTATTCATTTTATTGAAGTTTGTGTCACATACAGTAAAATGTTCAAATCTAAATCTACAGTTCTATGAATTTCTGCATATGTACATGCCCTTGTCACTACTGCATCTCCTGGTATTGTTCTATTGTGACTTCTGATGCCATATTGACTTTGCCTGTCTTTTGAATCTCATATAAATGGAATCACATACCATGTCTTTTGAGTCCAGCTTTTTTTGTTCAGCATTATATTTTTGGGATTACCCATATTTTTGCATCTAAGCATGGTTCTTTTCCATTGCGATATAGTATTACATCATGTGAATCTGCCTCATCTTATTAATCTGTTCTCGTGAGGGGTCATTAAGCTTGTTTCCAGTGCTTATGAATAAAGTTGATAGGAACATTCTTGTGCATGTCTTTTGGTGGAATAAATGCTCGTATTTCTCAGACAGACAGACAGGAGGGGACCTGTTGAGTCATCGAGTTTGTGTAACTTCAACTTAGTAGATACTGCCAAATGGTTTTTGAAGGTGGTTTTTTCCTGTCAATTTTTAATGAGAAAGAAGATGGTCAAGTAAAGGGTGAAATGTGAGGAGTCAGTGATCCTCAGCCACATCTCTAAGATGAAAAGAGAACAATTTAAGGTCTTTGGTACTTGGTTTGAAAAAAGGGTCTTCAACACAGGAGACAGAAAAAGTTTCAGATGTGGGGACAACTGGAGTTTAATTTTGCAGCTTTCATTTCTAGGATGGGGCTGTGACGCCCTTGGAAATCTTCAAAGCAGAGGGAAGTTCATGTTTGGACACAGGAGAGAGGGAGACAGACACAAGGGAGGCCTGGGAAGCCTCGCTGTGCACAGTTGGTGACTGGGGTTCCTTGAGCTGTGATCTGCCTGCAAGGGGCTGGGAATGAAGAACGTGCTTTTCTTGCTAGGCCATGTCAGAGCATTCTGGGTGGCTGGCGGTCAGGATCATTTCAGTCTGGGAAGTTTTCCCTGACAACCTGACTGCGCAGCACCGACTTCTCTTCAACTTGTGCTGAAAACACAAATCCTGAGTTATTGAGGGAGCCCGCAGAGGGATGTAAATGTCTAAATGCTCCTGCATCTAAAACGTGAGCTGGGGTTGCCCAGGCGGGGGTGGTGGAGGTGGCGGGGGGAGACAGAGCCCTGTTGTTGGGAGGCAACACTTACCCGGGTAATAGGGCATATCGACGTGGGCAGCAAAATATGGTCTCTGAGCTCTCCACCATCACACAGTGTTGACAATTCACACTTGCGGTGAAACTGGAGGGGAAAAATGAAGATGAGAGTGAGTGAAAGTGTTCAAGGAAATGTCAAGTATGAGAGTCTAGAAACTTCCTAGGGAGGCAAGTTGTCTAGGATGCCTTCAAATCCTGATGTACTGCCGGCTTTGGCAGTATAGCCTAGACAGTGTGTGTGTTTGCATGTGTGGTGTGTGGTTAGGGGTGCCAAGTCTGCTGTGGGCAGAGAAAGGAGACCAAGTGCTGCCCATGGCAGCTGGGGTGAAATGGTCCCAGGCAGACTTGTGGGCTGTCAGTGTGGCAGCTGCGGGTGGATTCCAGAGCCCCCCTTGGTTATTTGCTCCCTAGGCAATGAGACACTGGTAGGAAGGAGATCTTGTTGAAGAAACTCATGAGACACTGGAAGTAAACCCCATGGCTCAACCTCTGCGTTTTCAGAGTTCTGCCGTCTGATTTGGAGACATGTCCTTTTTGAGGCTGATACCTGGGGGTCAAGGGAACAAGATGCAGCACTGAGTCTGCTATAGAAGGCAGGTCAGGCAGCTCTGGGTGTCCAGGATGGAAGTGGACATTTGCTGCGGCTGGTGGGCACAGCCCTCTGGCCCAGGCAGTGGGGCTGCTGTCAGCACCCTGTCTTCCTCTGACACAGGGATTCTGGTGTCTAATTCTTCTCTCTCTCTGTCAATGCCCTCGGCCCAGCCAATACCCAGGAGAAGGAAGCTAATGGTCCAGCCTGCTATTCTCAGCTGCCTGGCCACAAAGACAGCAGACTGGCCAGCACTGTCTTAAGCAGACCTGGGTTGGGGGTGGGGGACACCCTCTCTCTGGGCAGTTTGATGATTTATGGAGGCAATTAGACGTCAGGCACTGGCAGCGGCTCTGGGCGCCTTCTCTAGCCTTGCCCATGGAGCTCTGCTCATGCCCCCTGGCAGGATGTCCACTGCTGCCTGCCTGTAGCTTGAGCAAAAAAAAAAAACCACCCTGAAAAGAAGCAGGGCTGCCCTGGGCGCCAACCCACCGTCATCCGGCACCACACGCAGTGCCGCGCGGTGACACTCTGGTAGCACTTGATACTTTTGTGGCACCGGTCACACTTGACGGAGGAGTTCCCTTCCACCCATGCGTGCTGCATCACCTGCAGGAGGGAAGGGAAGGATACCAGGGAAGGCTGCAGAACCACGGCCCAGGTCACGGGGCCTGAGGAGAAGGCCTGGGAAGAGCCAGGGACGGGGAGGCCAGAGAGGGCTGGTTCCTGTTTAGCAGGCACTGGGCAGCTTAGCTGAATTGCACAGGGTGGTCGTTCCCTACCTAATCACTATCACTCTAATCAAGCTAGGTGAAAGCCACTTTGCCTGCTTTTTCATTGTCCATCTCCCAGCAGTTAAGCCTCTGAGCAGTCTCATCCGGCAGTCCCTCTGTCTGTCTTGCAGACCTCTTTGCAAAGCGATGTGCTTGTGTGTGCCCTCTTTTGGAAGGCTGCTCAGTGCAGAGAAACACAGGAGGGCTTGGTCTATAGACCAAGCTGATAAGAGTCACTGATCTTCCACTTTACAGCAGGGTGACCTTTGGCCAGTTCCTGGATCTCTCTGAGTCTCAGGTCCTTCATCTGTAGAAATTGGCATAATAAGCCCTACCCCTGGGCTTGCTGGGAGAATTAAAGGAGCCAGCCTATTTGGAAGGGCCTTCCTGGTACAGCCCTGAGCCTTGGGAGGTACTCTGATCAAGAACTCCCTTTGCCCTTCTTTCTTCTACGGGCCAGTGTGTCTGAACCTTAGCAGCCCCTCAAGACCATCTGGGGAGTTTCTATGAGTCCTAACGCCCCGCCCTCACTCCAAGTCAAATAAATAGGAGTCCCTGAGGGTAAGGCCCATCGCTAGTTTGTTTTAAAGCCCCCTGAGTGATTATAATGTGCAGCCCAGACTGAGAAGCACTCTGGAAGGAAGTGAGAGAGAAAGCCCAGAGGAATTAGTGTGGGTCATCAGCCAGCGGCTTTCACATCTTTTTTCCTGCAGAGCTGGTTGTACCTGCTTCCTGGCCAGGACCTGCTTCTAGAGCAGCCCAGGAACCTGGGAAACAGGTGGGCATGCATGTGTATACATGTGACTGTAAGCGCAAAGTGACCCATGATGCCAAATTCCGGGGGTCTGAGTACTCAGTTAAGTACCCTAGGAATTCTATAGAACTTCCAAAAATTGTTTTCCACTAGGGCACCCTGAATCGCAGAAGGGGAGGATATGGACTCTGGGGAAATGTGGGGGCATAGCCTGAAGTGCCAACAACAAGCACAATATTAAAAACACATGGAATATTTGCATGACACCATCCATGTTTAAATTAGATAAAAGTTTTAAATTACTTATCAATTAAGTTACTGTGTCCTCCTTCCAAAAGGTTTTTGGTAAAACTGTTGCTCTAGATGTGTCACATTTACTTTGCAGTTTCTCACCTTCTGCCACTCACCCCTGAGGGTGTAAAGAACTCGGTTTGCTAACCAGTTTGTCACCTACATGGTCACAATTAATTTGCTCCAAGATTATTATTATTTCCATTATATATAGATAAAAACTATGAGGCTTCAGAGAGGTTAAGTGACTGGTCCTAGGTTCTGGCTGAGAAGTGGCCAAGCAGGGACACATGGCCAGATCTCCTGACTCCTAGTCCATGGGACTTTCCCAACACCACATTGCCTTCTCCCTCCTCTTCTGGGATCAGAAGAGATGGTGAAGGCCTTGGGTTGGCCCTGGAGTCTCAGAAAGCCATGAATGTGCCCCGCTGGTCCCTCAGTGGTCTCCCTCTATTCCAAGTGTGGCAATGGCCGGAGTGCAGGCTCAGGGCCTGAGCCGAGGAGGTGCACCATATGTCCTGGTGAAAGGCATGGACATGGCAAGGTGTGGGCATGGTACGGGAGGAGTAGACAAGAGGCCATGTGGTGTCTCGCAGGCATGCATGCGTGTCCCTGGAGGTACCCTCTCTCTCAGACTCCTGGGGATGGCTGGATATTACTCCCGCCTGCTCATCATCCCCTGACTCAGATTCCTTAATGGGATCTTCCCTCTGCAACAACTCTGAATGTCCTTCCCCTGCTAATTTGAAGAAGAGTCTATTTCCAGACTCAGTGAGTGGCACCACTGGATGGCCACCTTAGAAACAGGGTAGTCATTTCCAACCTCCCTCCCTCTCTCAACCCTTACACCATTTCCACCAAGTCCTGGTGGTAGGACCTTCAAATTATCTCTCAAACTCTCCCCTCTCCCTTTATGTCCTTTTTCTCAGCCAGTGAGACAGTCAGAAGACTCAACAGCTGGCCTGACTGGGGGGCAGTCACTCAGCAGAGACACAGCAGAGAAGGTGAGTACAGACCCCAACCCAGTCAGGCCCTCGGCAGCACTACCTCTTGCCTGAACTGTTGGAAAGGTTTCCCCCTCTTTAATCTGATCTCTTTCCTGCACCACAGTCAGAGCGTGTGCATGCTCAGTTGTTTTAGTCATGTTCAGCTCGGTGAGCCCTTGGACTGTAGCCCCCCAGGCTCCTCTGTCCATGGGGTTCTTCAGGCAAGAATACTGGAGTGGGTTGCTATGACCTCCTCCAGGGGATCTTCCTGACCCAGGGATCAAACCTGCATCTCTTACATCTACCTGCATTGGCAGGTGGGTTCTTTATCACTAGTACCAACAGTGAACCTAATTTGCAAACCCAAGCATCTCTTCACGTGCTCAAAGTTCTTTAGCAGTCCCTTAGCTACATATGAACCTCCTTCCCAGCTCCTCAGCCTGGATCTCCCCAGTCCTGGAGCACATCTCCTGCCTTTCCCTCTGAGCCTCCTCTATGCCAGTCACACTAAACCGAGTACAGGCCCCAGAATAAGCCACGTATCCATGCCTTCACTCTTGAGGCTTCTCCAGTCCAGAGTGCCTTGTCCTCCTCGATTCCTTGTGAAATCCTGCTGACTGGGGTTCAAGACACAACTCAAATGCCATTTGTGTGTGTGTGTGTGTGTGTGTGTGAAAGCTTCCTTGTTCATCTCTTCTCCCTGCCCCCTGGCCCATGCCTCAACTGTAAGTCCCACACAGTGCTATCTATCTACCGCACTGCTCACTGCATTGTCTCTGCTTATGTGCCTGTCTCCTCCCACCAGACTGCACGGTCCCCCAGGCTGAGGACCACCTTATGACCCTCACACCCCCGGGAACAGGGCCTGGCACACGGTGGGTGGGTACTAGGGAATTGCTGAATGGATTGATGGATGGACAAGATGGTTTCAGGGTGGTCCTCGAGGCAGAGAAGGGACAGGATAAAGCTCCCAACGCCCCTTCCTGTCCAGGAATCTGTGGAGATGGACATGTTGCCCGGGACGCAGCATGCAGTAGAACAAGGCAACAGGTATCACCAACCTCGCCGCCCCTTTTGGTTTTGGAGTTCGTTTTGATACACGCAGGAATGTTTTTGGATACACAGCGTTCGTGGACAGTGTATTTACAGTCTGCAAAATAAATGAATAAATAAATAAGAATAGTGCCTGTGAGTGACCACCCAGCGAGGGTCAGCCATCCTCCTCCCCCCAAGCGGAGGCCCAGGCCTCCCTCCATGGGGCAGTGGACATGTGGAGCTGGCCTTGCCTACTGGAAATTCAAGTCTCCAGTTTTTAACTGACAGGAATCCACGGTTATCTCTCAGGCATGCTTCTGCACCCTCCACCCCGCCCACTGCCTTTCACCGGTGAATGCAGCAGGAAAACATCCTTAAGGAGAATGTGAGGCGTCACCCTGGCTATGCCAACAACACAGTATTGAATGTCAGGATGGTGGGGAGTAGAAAGCAAGGCCAGGGTCTCCCTAACTCTGCAGAGAGGCAGAGTTCTGGGCCTGAATTCCGGCTCTGCTCTTTGTAACTACCCACATGATCTAGGTTATGTGCCTTCACAGCTCTGAAATTCAGAGTGTTCTACAAGATGGGAATAAAAGTAGCTTTTACTTTGGGGAGCTTTTGCAGCATTAAATGATTTGTATAAGGCACCACTTGGGCAAGTCAGAATAGCTATTCTGCAAATGACTTTTATTGTTGTTACTACTTACTACTATGCCACAGGCCTAGAACCTACTAGGAATGAGGCTGGGTCTATGATAAGTGGGTGAGAGCCAGATATGAGAGGGTGCTGGAAAGACAGGCGGCCCCTTCTTATGCCTGCTGATGCTTGTTCGAGGTAGACACTGGGCCCAGCTCTGCTATGATGTCTTTTGTGGTGGAGGTTGCCTGCTGCCTGGCTCCCGTGTGCATGGCAGATGAAACAGTTTGGTACCTGCACCGTACCCGAGGGACCTTCCCACAGCAGTAGGACCCCAGTCCCTGGAGGGTTCAGGCTGAGTGCCTGCTGTCTGCATTCTGAAGTGGGGGCAGGGGAGGGCAGGCAGGATTCTGCACCCATACACCCTGGGCCTTGCAAAGCCTTTCTGTTGCAGCCCTTCCCCTCTCTTCCTGCCCCCCAAATTCACTCACATTCCCCCATCACCCCTTCTCTCTTCCTTCCCCTCCATCTCTTTCTTCTGCTCTCCTTTCCAGGCTCCACCCCTCCTTTCTCCTGTGTGTTTTTTTTCTCCCCTCAAGTCTGACTTCACTAAGTGGATTTTTAACATTTCATTTAACATTTCATTCAACAATTCATTTTCAACTAATGGATTTTTAATTTCCATTGTATTTATGAATATTAATTTAATTAAAAAAAACCCTCAGGTTCTTCTGACCACGCAAACATTCACTAGCAAAACGCAACTGAAATTAATGAGATGCTTTTTAGTTACCTGTGAACTTTAATAACTTTTTTCTAGGGAGTCAGTGGCCCATGACACGACTCCAGCAGAATAATATTTGTCCATTTAATTTGGGTAGAACAAGAATAGGACATGGAGGTCTTGCTCTACTCCCTGCTGTGGGAAGAATATGGCAGGTCCCTCAAGCTAGGAAGGAGAGATGCCTAAACTTTCCTGGGACTGGCTCAACCATGTGCAGAGCAAGCTAGTTCCTGGCAAAAAAGGGGTTAAAGGAAGTTTACTCACAAATGCAGCAGAGGCCTTGCTTCCGAACACCCATGAGCATGATGTGGCAGAAGTTGCAGTAGGTTGGTTTCTTGAAGTGCTTCAGCGTCCAGGCGTGCTTCCCATCCCCCTTGGAGCCCTGAGGGGACAGCAATGGAATGCGGTACTCAGCAAGAAGCCTCTTCTCATATTTGGAAGATGAGTTATTCATTTAATTTACTGATGTAAATACTCTGAATAGAAATGCAAATAAAAACAAAATCCTTCATGTGTGTATGTGTGTATGTTCTAAAATAAGGAAAAATTAAAAATTAGGACTGAATGGAGTATGTGTGTGGGAGAGAAAATTAGCCCTCTCCTGCATAGCTGGTGGAGTAGAAATCAGAACAAACTAACTTAGTTATCTTTCTTTTAACTTCGTCCTTTCTTTTTTCAATCATCTATCTATTATCTGTCAAGCATCTGTTTATTATGTCAATCACCGTTTATCAATTGTCTATTACCCATCAATCACCTATCATCTATCAACCATCTTATCTATCCATCCATCCATTTCTCTATCTAAAGGTCCTTTAAATGTTTATAACTTTCAACTTACACATTTCTTTTCCTGGATTCTATCCTAAATAAATTTTTGAAAGATATATGAGCATTTTTGTGCTCTATCAGATGTTGAGCCCAGCATTATTTAAAATAATGAAAAACTGAAAATATCCTAAAGCTCTCAAAAATGACCAAAAGGTTTGAGGTACATCTCTATGTGGCCATCAAAAAGATATTCATAAGAACCTTGAATGGCTTGGGAATGTGTTCATGATACTAAGTGCTAAGACAAAAAAGCAGAATGCAAATCTGATGACATATTATGATCTCGGTTTTATATAACGATACACTGGATGGAAAAAAAAAAAGTGACCAAATTGTTAACAGAAGTTAGCTATAGCTAACAACACTACGGATTTACTTTATTTTCTAATTTCTACTTTCTAGAAATGTATTTGCCAAATTTTTTATAGTGAAGAGGTACTAGTTTTATAATCAGGAAAAAACTTAGCTTAGTAAAAATACTGTACTCCTCTCATCAAACCTTCTGTACATAGAAAAAAACAGCAAAGAGACAGAGAAGGTTAAATCCTTTCCCCTGGCTTGGCTCAGAAGCAAATTCATCCTTATCCACTAGATAAGCCAAGCCTGACATAATCATACACCTTCCCAGACACCAAAGTTCCCACCTTCTAGCCCCTGGGAGCACAGCCTCACTGGAGACTGTAGTTTTAGGAGCATCCCTCCACATATAGTGTCCTTGAACTTTTGTCATAGACTCCATCAAAAGAGTAACATTCTTGGGCTGATCTTAAGGGTAGTTAAAAAAAAAAAAAAGGAAAAAAAAAGTACTGTACGCTCGTAATGATCGAGAGTCAGGTACATGGAGTCCAACGTGTTGGACTGAAACCTACTTATTTTTGGCCCCTCTGGTTTGGGCTGGCCATGGTGGCCAGACCCATTCCTGTGCTCGACTCCTCTGCTAATGGTCTCTAGAGAAGTCCACGTGCTTTTTCAAATGCTGGTCTCCTCCTGGGGCCAGAATATGCTTTTTTCTTACCACCTCAAAACCCTGCTTCTTCCAAAACCTGAGTTTTATAGAATTAAAGCCCTATCATCTAATGGTTTCTACTTTAGTAAATGGGTTCATTAATTGATTAAATGATTCACTAAAAGACAGATTCATTCATTCGTTTGACAAACATTGACCAAAAGGGATTTTTATAAAAACTAAATGAAATATAAGTGAAAAATGAAAACTATTATTAAGTTCTTACTCTGCACTAGGCAGTAGGGAACACAAAAATAAGTAAAGAGTGTTTTCTTACATGTGAGGAGGTAGATTTATACCTATTCTAGAAATGAAGAAAGCAGAGACTCATAGAAGTCAGATAAACAGTCCAAGACCACACAAATATTAAGTGACTGAGCCAAGCCAGTGGTCATACTGCTTACAAATCCATGTTTCTTCTTATATCTCCACCAACCAGGGTTTTCCTTCATGGACAAAAGGGAAATTACAGTATTCTTAGCAGACCCAGCCCAAAGGATGGTCATCTGACCTAAAAATACCTTTATGAGCAAAATTAATTAGCTGACTCTCCCTTTCTCAGATACTGTTTTCACAGATAGAGGGTAAGAATCAAAAGGACCTTGACTTGGAATAAGTAACATTTCTGCTTGAGTTATAGCACCATCATGTGGTTCTTCTATTTTTGCACATTGGAGGCTGCAGTGTTTGGGAGTCGTGTACACCAGGTTTTATGCTGAGCCTACAGCTCCTTGGAGACAGATTGTTTCTCATTTATCCCATTCAGAGAGCTCCAGACTTCTCAGTGGCCATAAGTGGGTTTTGATAAAAGCCAAACAAGCACTGTGACTTACAAGACATCAAGGAATGTTTTCCCTAGAACTCTAATTATTAAGTGTAAAAACATACAATATAGTGCATATTTTCAAATGAACACATAAAACTTTTGATTCATGAAAACCAAATGCACTTTTGCTTTTTGTTTGCATTATTCCTGATGTAAAGTATGGTTTTATACAAGGTTCATTTGGCATCGGGGGGAGACACTGGGGAGAACGTTGGAGAAATAATGTCTCTTCCTCTTCCAGCCATAAAAAGTAGAACCCAAACAAAGAGTTGGTGGCACCTTGGACTCAGCAAGTCCCACCTAAGAAACAGAAGTAGAAATTGGTTCTTTGTGATTAAAAAGTCCCATCTCTATTCTTATGTTTTAGAGAAAAGGAAAAAAAAAAACAAAACCTGGTGTGTTAGAACAACACTCAAGCAGAACTACTTTGATTCAGGTACCATCTTGAACCTTAACAGCAGAAAGTATACCATACCTATCTGGGCTCCCCCAAGTCCTAGCTCATGTGGGTTCGTGCACACAGTAGGTTCTCATCGCTGCATGAGAAGTGTGCTGCTACTGAATATGGAAGATGGTCTCTGGTACCAATTAGGTGTGTGACCAACCGCAAGTGCCTTTACTTCTCTAGTCCTCAGTATGAAAAAAAAAAGGGTTAGACCAGGGATCACCAAATTCTCTTCCAGCTCTGACCTTCTAGGGTTCTAAGGATAAAGGAGTTCCTGGTTCATTGATTTCTATTAGTATACATGGAAAGACCTAAACATGCTATGAGGTAATTGCAGGATTCTTAGTCCTAAACTGCAGAACTGTCAGATGGACATTTCACGGGCAACAATGTCAGCTAGAGGCCAACCTAGCTGAACCTTCTCTTCTGTCCCTCTCTATGCCATTTCAGTAATCTCAAACAGGTGTTGTTTACAACCCATGTGGCCATACTGGTAAGTGCTAATGCTGCCATTTGCATTCCTAGTTCTAACCTTCCCTACCTCATGCATGGAAGCTATTTTTCATGGTAAATAAGCAGACCAGGTCAGATGCCAGTGCTTCACATAAATATTGGGAGGTTTCTCTAACACACCCTGAACTTTCTTTCACATGGGTTTTTGACCAAGCTCTTCTCCTGCCTGCAAACTCTCTTCTACCAGCCAAACCATACCCATTATTGAGAACCAGATCAAATATCCTAGGTCATTTCACTTGATCTTTATCTCAAGAATGGGGTATCAAAATCCCATGCATCCTTTAGAGTCAGGGCAAAGTTTCTTCCACTGTTCTCACTCTTAAGTGTGGGGTGTTCAAAGGTGCAGGTTCTTTAGAGTCAGGTACACATAAATGCTGGCTCCTCTTTTTCATCTTCAGACTCAGAATCTCAATTTTCCATCTGTATAAACGAGTAAAAAAAAAAATCTACCTTATCTGGTTATTCTGATTGCTAAATAAGATCAGTATTTTTCCTTTCCTTTCCTTCCCTCCCTCCCTGTTTCTTTCTTCCCAAACTTTCTTAGCATTTTTACAGCTAATTTTGAGAAAAGATGGAATTCTTCCCTGAAAATTTTTTGTCCTTTGTGTGGTTGAACAGAAGTTTCAGGTGGGTGAATATGATATCTGTGTCTCCTCTCAGTCCTCAGAACAGTATATTTATTTAGTAATAATTTAGTAAATGTCTGTCAAATGAATGAACATGTTTCAGGCACTAACAGGTAAAAAAGAGATGACTTCGGGGCTGGCCTGGAGCATATGAGGTATCCATTGGGAAGTCCAGGACAAAAACCAAGGATATTAACTTCCACATGGAACCTGTTGTTTCTGAAAGGCGAGGGGTCTTGGACCTCAAGTGTGCAACTTACAGAGTCGTCCATGCCCAGGAGGACCAGCAATGGGATGGTGGTCATCCCTCCGTGGACCCACTCCTCAAGAGACACAAAGCCGTCCCGGTCATAGTCCATCCCTTGTAACATCTCCTTCAGTATCTGCGAATCCGTAGAGAAACAATTGTCCTCTTTCACTCCTGACTTCTCTGCCCGCCCCCACCCTTTCCTTTCTCTTTTGTTCTTAGTTTTCTTGTGTTTTACCCCTTTCTCTCCAAGTCAGAGTGAGTAGAGAGCAGTGAGGGAGCAAACTGGGGTGAGGAGAACAGAGGTCCAAGCTTGGCTCTTCCCAGACCTGTGTGCCCTTAAGCAAGCCACCTGGACTCTCTGGACTCTGTTTATCTGCTTTGCCCATCTGCAAAAAAAAACTAGCATTGCTGTGCTTGCAGCCTGGTAGCAAAGATTAGAGAAAATGTATACAAAATGCCAAACATAATATTGGTCTCATGGGAGCTCCCAATGTAATAATTATTATTATCTGATGACTGAGAAATATCTTTGAATTTCTTTCTAGCTCTAAATTCTCTGACCTATGAACTCCTGTTATAAAAATTCAGCAAGGGGGTATTATCAGGTATTATTATTTGAATTAGTCTACACTATTCCCCGTTGCCTCTAACTTTTCCTATCAGAGAAGTGGGAGGTCAAGGAGGTGTAGGACCCCAAAGGAGCCACCTCTAAGAAGATGAGTCTGAGAGACACTCTACGGTAAACAAATGTGTTTTTTCAAGTCCCACTCTTATCTTAGAAGCTCACTGGGAAGTCACCCCAGGCTGTTGGAAACTCACAGGCCTTAGCTCCGTGGGATCCCACTCGAGATACTGGGCAATGTGCAGCATCTGGCTGACAATACGATCCATCTCCTAGAAAACACCAAGGAGAGAAACCAACTGAAGATGTGTTTCCAAGAGCAAGAGTCAAAATCAAACCCTGTGGGAAGATGGGCAGGGTGTTGTGTGAGAAGCAGCTGGTACAACACACTGGCATTTCATCATGAGCTCACTGTTTGTTTCTGCTCTTTATTTCTGCCTTGACCACAAAGCTCACAAGAACCACAGACCGTGGATAAGCCAGAGGTATGCAGAAAGCTCACTGAACACTGACCTCCTAAACCCACCTTCCTTCCCCTATTCTGCGCTTTATTCTTCCCCTGTTTCCTCCTTCTTTGTGATCACGGCTTCTCAAAATACTTACAAACCAAGGCACTTCTTCCCTCCCCCTTTTCCCACACCTCATTCCCACAGTGTTAGCAACTTGGGATTCATCTATACCCCCTGGGGGTCAGTTTCAGCTGGATGTAGGGCCACTGGGTTGGTCCTTTCTCAGGCACTATGATTCAGATTCTTTTTGGCATCTCCTTTGTATCCTTTGTATCAAGTCCAGCCCTGGGTCTGGGACTCCTGAAACAGGAAATTCATGAAGGCTATGCTTCTCTAATGAGTGAGCCTTTTGTTTGGTACCAAGGCCAGGCTCTATCTAAAACTTCACAGAATTGCTGGATGCTAATGAATCAGTGCCCCGAGAGTCCCACGGAAACACACTGGACTGAGGAAGCATTTGCACATTTAGGGTACCATCTAGGATATTCATAATAAAGTTGATTTGGGCACACGGGTTGGAGAACTAAAGCAAAGGTTAAAGGTGTTACTTTCACCAGACAGAATGCTGGATCGACATAAGCAAGTTAAAACCCAACAGGGATTTTTAACATTGTATCTCATTTAAATTAGAAAATAACCCACTGCAAAGCTGCAGATGAGGCAGTAGGTGGGGGTAAGGAAGTGGGCAGTAAGGTGGGAACAGAGTTCAGCAGATATTCCAGTGGAAAAGAGCTTGTGAATCTAGCAGGGTTCAAGATTCAATGTGAACAAACAATGTGATTCTGAATTGGAGAATTAGACTTGATCTAGAGCTGTGTAAATGGGTTGGCATTTTCAGGAAGCAGAGTGGGCAGATTTCAGGAAGAATGAGTTCTCCTCATATGGATACTTAGAGTCCTGGAGGGGCAGGCTCAATTCTACACCATATTTTAAGAATGACATTGCCAAACTAGAGCTTGACTAGAGTGGATATTTAAATCTGTTTTACCAGAAATACTGTAGAAATTAGGAAATTGGAGCTTGGAGAAGATTTTAGGGAGGATGTGGTCAGATATTCAAATACTTGAAGGCCAAAGACCCTGATGCTGGGAAAGACTGAGGGCAGGAGGAGAAGGGGACGACAGAGGACAAGATGGTTGGATGGCATCGCTGACTCAATGGACATGCATTTGGGTGGACTCCAGGAGTTGGTGATGGACAGGGAGGCGTGGTGTGCTGCGGTTCATGGGGTTCACAAAGAGTCAGACACGACTGAGCGACTGAACTGAACTGAACTGTGTACAACTGGTACTCTGCTGGTCAGGTATAGAGGGCAGAAATAAGCTGAGGGACAGAGGGGGGGAGGAGTTGAAGGTTGGCCTATTTTGACCTCAGCACTGGGTTAGGGGAGAGGAGAGAAGGGCAGAATCGAGTTTAGGACTGAAAATTTCCCTGGTGGACTAGAGGCTTTGATGCCGGAAAGATGCCCTCTCTAACATCATCCTCAGCAGTGGATTGGCTGTTTTAAGGTAATAGGTGAATTCTCCATTACTGGAAGTGTTCACAAAGAGTCTGGATATCCAACTGCCAAGGGGTCTTGGTGGGAAGTTGAGAGACAGAGAACTATTCTGAGACTTGCTTCAGTCCACCAATGGTACCTTCCAAACAGATCCAGAATTTAACCACTTCTCACCACCTGCAATGCTGCTACCCTAAGGCAAGTTACCATCATTTGTCTTGCTTATTTTTACAGCCTCCCAACTGGTATCCCTGCCTATGTTCCTACAGTCTAGACTCAACACAGCAGCTAGAGAGACTCTATGAGGACCTAAGTCAATCATGTCACTCGTCTGCTCAGAAACTGCAATGGTTCTCCGCTTCTCCAGAGAAAACCCTTGTAATCACCTTTAAGGCTTGAGAATGCTTTGCAGATATCTTGTCCCTTCTCATTACTTCTCTGACCTCATCTGTTCACCCCTCCTGCTCCACTCATTCTTGCCTCCTCCTTAATCTGCTGACATTCCAGGCACCCCTCAAGGACCTGTGCCCTTGTTGCTCCCTCTGTCTAGAAGGCGCTTCCCCATGACTCACTCCCTTCAAATCCTTCAAGTATCTGCTCAGATGTCCTTCCCTCAGGGAGTCCTTCCTTAGCTCCTCTTGCTAAAACTGAAGCTCATCCAACACTTCCTTTCCCTTCTTTGTCTTCCTCTAGCACACATGTTTTGGAGAAGGAAATTGCAACCCACTCCAGTATTCTTGCCTGGAGAATCCCAGGGGTGGAGAAGCCTGGTGGGCTGCCATCTATGGGGTCGCACAGAGTCGGACACGACTGATGCGACTTAGCAGCAGCAGCAGCACACATGTATATTTAACACATACTTGACTACACTTTGCAGTGTGTGTGTTTTCGTTAGAATGAAAGCATTATGAGGACCTGCATCTCTTTCCATTGGCTCACTGATACATCCCCAGGGCTTAGACCAGTGCCTGACATATATGAGATAATCAATGGGTGTTAAACAAATGTTTTAAGTGCCCACGATTCTCCGATGGTTCCCTTGCATGATCCAACCCACAGCACTGAAATGTGGCTATAGGGATCCCATTAAGACCATCTGGGGTCGAGGGGGAAGCTGGATGAGGCAGTTGGTCTAGTGGACTGCTTCCCTTTCTTCCTCCCTCTGGGCTGTCTCAGCTCCATGCACTTCAACCTCAGAGCCTTTCTGGGAATGCATCCCATCTCTGACCCTGCCAGTCATGAGAACAGGACCTGTCTGATTCTATCTGCCTTCTCCACTCTCTGCCTTCTTCCTTTTCTGCCCATCTTCTCACCCTATGATCCCCACCCTATTCCTGCCTCTTCCTGAGAGAAGGTGGGGGCAAGACTCAGGCTTTCCCAGGTTTGGTGGGATGGGATGATGTGCTTAGAGAAGATACAGCGAGACTCCTAGTGCTAGTGCCTAGGATATGAGAAGAAGGCAAGGGTGATGGCCATGCTCACCAGAAGTTACCTGCCTTCTTCCTGTCTTCCTGCCCTGGTCTCACTGCCTCTCCCCACCTCCTTTCCTCCACTCTGGAACTTCAGCAGGAAACTGAAGGGGGAATTTCTGAACCATGTGGGAAGTTAGCTAGATTTTACATCTCCCCAATCTGAGATTTTGCAATTTGGGCTTCTGGAATGAAAAAGAAAGCTGGCATTCACTCTCCTCTGGCCCAGCTCTTTGGATGTAGAAGGAGGGGGCTTCTATTCATCTCTGCAGCTCATATTGAGACACAGCTATTCTGATGATGGTGGAACTGGGAGTTTTTGAACTCTCCCTTCACCTGCTCCCCTCTCCCCTAGCCTTTCTTGGATCTTGGAGGAATATTTGGAGCACTTACCGCTTGGTCCAGGAGACCGTTCTCATCCGAATCATAGAGACGAAACATGACTGCAAGAAACACAAAGGCGAGGCTTGAGTAGGTCTTCCAGGCACCAGGGATGGGCTGAGACTTTGATGCCAGTTTTTAGGTCAGTTCTGACCATCACTGGGGCACAGTCTGTTACAGCCAGCTAACCCACCCTCCAAGCCACAGAGTCTGCTTCCTTACAGAGAGGGTGGGAAGAGGGATGAGAACCAAGCTACCTGGCTTCTAGGACTGTCTGAGCAATAACTCTGTGGCTGATGAGATCTGGATCCTGAGTGTGATTCCCTATGGAGCATTCACACCTCTCAGCATCATGGGAACACAACGCAAAGCAGACGCCCTGCTGATGGTGGTCAGACGCTGGAGTGACAGATGGGGCACTGCTTCCACTGCCCATAGGAAGGGTGTGAAGTTAGACAGTTTCAGACCATGGCCCTGTCCTACCACCTCGAGCACATCAAATAAGTCATTTATCTTCTTTAGATTCGATTTCTTCATCTGTAAGATGGAGATGAAAATAATTTCTTTACCCTAAGTCTTTTTTCAAATGAAGACTAATACATAAATGATACACCAGAATCTATAGTGCCTGGAATGTAGAAAGCACTCAACAGATGTTATTTTTATTTTCTTTCATTAATAAATATTTATATATGGCATTTAATATGTATATCATCTTATGTACCTATCATTATTACTATTTAATCCTCAATAATATTATGAAGTAGTTACTGTTATAGAAGCTACTGTATTTCTTTTTCTAAAATGTCAACATGTGATTCAGAAACATCCTCTGCCATGTTCTAACCGTACAGAAGTGATGGAAGAAAAGAAAGATTTGGGAATGAATTTTGAGGAAAGGACTAAATGTTCATTTATGAGATTTGGAAACTTGCTGTTTAATTAATCTAAAAGGTAGAGATTCTGTCTGTGGTCTCAGTAGTAAGAAGGGTGGGGAGCAGAACTGAAAATGTCTTCATTTCCTTCCTATCCTTTGAAATGTTCCCTCATGCCAGCATTTTCCGTGGAGCCTCCACTGACCAACCCTTCGCTCATGTAACTACTCTGGACCTCTCGGGATGTACCCACAGGGTCACAGCACTCCGGTTAATTTGTTAATCTGCCCTTGTGTTGTCACTTCCTTCTACATGTTTTATGTCTCAGGACCTTGTGTATACAGTGGTGTGTCTCTGGTTGGAGTTTAAGTTATTTAAAAGTAGGGTCATGGGCTTCCAATTCTTTGTGGCTCCTCTGAATGTCCCAGTCAGAAACACTCTGGGCCCAGGTGGCTCTAATGTGGAGCCCACTTTGGTCCTACTATGAGGAGTAGAACAAGGAAGTACGAGCAAGCATCCTTTTTTTAAGAAGCATGGCCTTGGGCAAGTCATTTAATTTTTCCATGCTTTCTTATATATAAATGACAAAATGATACATATATCTATATACACGTATATATATATGACAGAAATCGTGTCACTTTTCTAGGGTTACTGTGAGGTTAATAGTGCATTTAAAGTGCTTAGCAAAAATGAGATGTTCGATGTTGAGCTTTTCTTTATTACATTGATAATAGGTGGAATTTCAGCCTATCATTTCCTATACACACACACACACACACACACACACACACCCCGTTATTTTTTTAAAAGGTTTAACTTGGTTTCAATCACTAAAATCTGAGATGATTTGAATTTATTTGACTTAATTAAAGAAAACTTTAAGGACAAATGACCAAGTTTCTGCAACAAAAAATTTCAGGGAAAAAAATAAGCAAACAGTCAACATAGTAACCAATGGCAGTGTATGGACTTTACTTGGACCTCCAATTTGAATAAACAACGTTTGAATTGTTTCCCATGATGGGAAAACAATGAATCCTGAAAATAATGAAAACTGAATGTTTGAAAATAGTAAGGAATCATTTTCTTTAGATGTGATAACAGTGTCGTGATTATATTTAATGAAAAGTCATATTTCGGAGATACATACTGAGATATTTACAAATGAAATTATATGATGTTTGAAATTGGCTTCAAAATAATCTGGTGCAGAAGAAATGAATAGGAGGTATAAATAAAACACAACTGACCAGAAGCTGGTAATTGTTGAAGGTGGTTGATGGATATAGGGAAGTTCTTTGAATTCTCTACTTTTATCTGTATTTAAATTTTTCTATAAGAAAAAGTTCTTAAAATCAGTTTCTTTTTATCACTATTACAGGACTCAGTCTGAGAGGCACTCATATGAAGAGTCTGCCATATTCTCTCTGGTAGTTATGAACAAATACAATGCCCCAAATCCAACCGAATGTGGGAAATAATTTGACATTTCCCTTTTAACGTTAGTCAGTACAAACAGAAATCTGGTACATTTGCTTCCAAATTATCATTTAAGACTGGCAATTATTAATACTTCAAACCTGTGGGGTAGATTTTAAGCTCGGTTAATGAGCAAATGTTTCATCTTGTTTTTGGCAAGGATTAACCTCTGCCAGACTTCTCCTTGCTAATGTTTATTTCGTTGACTATTCTGATCATTGACTGGAATTCTAACTTTTGCTATAATGTGTATGCTTTTCCCTTAGTGTCTCCTAAGATCCTAAGAGAAACAAAAATAATATATATTTTTAAACAAGACCTACCTATAACCTGTTTTAAAGTTTGCCTGTAGGCTCACAGAGGCCAGCGAGACCGTCTCCAGAGTGATTGTCTGCGAGACTGCACTTTGTGGGCTTCCCTTTCTGCTATTATTCTCCTTCTGAAGCTTGTTTTTAAAAACCAAGCTCAACTCCCTTAATTAACTAGTCTTCTTTCTCTAGAGGCCAAAACACTTGGATTGGGATGGGTGAAGACACAGAAATAAGCTTTAACAAGGGAGAGGTTGGTTATGTCTCAAGAAAAAAATGGATTCCTCATAGTTAAAGAATTGCCTGGGCATGGAACAGGGGAAGGAAGACAGATGTTGCAAATCTTCCCTTGAAAAATCTTCTAAGGGGAGGCAGCAGCTTTCTGATTAGAGGCTTTCAGGAAATCCTGCAAGCAGAGAAAGGGATTCTTCACCTCTTTTAAAGACCCCTTCCCTTTCCAGATCTGGATTCTCAATACCAAGGTGTCAAATGCACCCCCACCTCACACAACTCATACTGTGTTCCAGGGTAGATCCTAGGAAATGTTTATGTCACTACTGGTGACAGGGCAGAAGACCTCCCTCAAGGGGGCAGGACCCACCCCCAGGATCCCAGATCAACCTCAGCCTGCTTAGGACGGATAGGACACTAGGTCTTCCTCTAGGAAAAAGTTAAAGCCCCTTGACAGGGCATGTACTTACACTCTAGCTTATCCTGAGGTCTCCCCGACTCCAGTAGGGACAGGTAACACACGACATCCTTCAGGTAGACTATGGGGGCTTCTGAGCCTGAAGACTGAGCAACGAGGTTTCCCACAGGGGTCGCAGCTGCTTGGTTGTTAGCAGTGATCTTTGTTTCTGCATCAAGCAAAATGAAAGCATCCAAGGACACAAGGTTTAGTAAATATGAAACCCTTGTTGCCCCATTCTTTTCAAGGAAGAGGCAAGAATTTTATATAAATGTCTTCAAAGGTACGGATGATGCTTTTGATCAAATAAAAAAGATATGATTAAATCAGAGGTCTTGGAAATCTAGTTTGTAAGCTTCATAGTTTTTGAATGAACTGCATTCTGACCCTTTAAAGAGTCTATAGCTGTATAAGAAAGTCCCTTATGCTATGTGAATTTTTAGAAAAGATGACAGTGAATTTTAGTAATATCAATCAGGTAAATGTCATTTAGCTTAATTTTGGGGGAATACATCAAAGAGGTAATTTTAGCTGGGACTCTAAAAATCCAGACTATTGGTTATACACCAACATACCCCTTTACAATTTTCTTCTCAAGTGCATTTAAAGACAAATAAAAAAGATGAAAGTTCAAAAGAGAAAACTGGGATCAACAATCAGCTAATTTCCAGAAACTAGGAAGAATTTTCACTTACTGAAAGCCTAATCAGTAGCATAAAGTGCAGAAAGTGACTCAATATACCACAGGAGTAGAGTAAGTTTTCCCTCTGAAATTTTCCTTCTTTTCATTCTTGTAGGTAGGAAAGGGCTTCCCTGGTGGCTCAGATGGTAAATATGCCTGGAATGCAGGAGACCTGGGTTCAATCCCTGGGTTGGGAAGATCCTCTGGAGGCGGGAAATGGCAACCCACTCCAATATTCTTCCCTGCAAAATTCCATGGACAGAGGAGCCTGGGATCTATAGTCCACGGGGTCACAGAGTCAGACACGACCAAGTGACTAGACTAGTACTAATAAATAGGAAAACCATTTCTTTGTCCTCTGGTTAAGAAATATGATGTTATTAACATTAATACTAACCAGAAAACCAGATACCTATATTTTACTGTGTGAATTATACTTTTTTGAGGCACTTTTAGGGCTATCTCTCTTTCCCCACCCTCTTCACATCCATGATCTTAATACTGAATAAAGGGGTACAACTCATAAAAACCACAGGAAACAGTAAAAGGAAGACTGGTACTGGAAAATGCAACCTAAGTGTTGTACTACCACGTAACAGGGTTTTGAAGGCATAAGCAGAGGGAGTGACAACCTCGATAGTAATACCTGCTGGGGAAAGCAATGCCGCCAGTACACTATTTAGAGAAGCAAAATGCCAAGCAATGGCAAACAGTTCATCTCAGGCCAACAGGGCTGTGCTAGATGAAAACCTTCTGGATCCTAGAGGTTAGCTGTGGCTTGAGAAGGGAATTACCCATCGCCCAGATGGACAGTGGATGAGACCAAAAGACATACTCTGACATACTCAGAGTATGACATACTCGCTGACATACTCTGTATGGCACAAAGGGCCCTATGAAGACATCATGATGGAATCCATGAAACAGAGCTGCAAAACATGGAAAGGAAGTTTTATCCTGAAATCTCAGGGGACCATATCTCTGGAAATGATTTCTCACTGGGCAGGACACTCAGTAGATTGCAAGAAGGTGCAACCTCTATTAAACAGGAGTAGAAAGCCTCAGGGGTGAGCAAATTGAGACGAAAACACAATAGGATGCAATAAAAACAAGGATAGTGAGATGGAGGAAATTGCTATGAAATTACATATGCAACAGAAGTACTAAAATCTCACTGGAGTTAAAGTTATGGAAAAACTTAAATATATAAGACAAATGTGAAAAATTCTTTGTATTAGGTAGCTCAAGTTACTGTTATATCCTCAAATTATTCATTCAATAAAACACTATTATAGTGACTTCCACGCCAACTAAGTTGGAATAAGAGGAACCAGTTTTACTCTCCTACTGATGCAACTAAAAAATTGGACAAAAGATACAAAACAATGGTTCATAGGACACTGAATATGGCCAGCACCAAAGAGTGATCCCAAGAGTGGGAAACAATTGAGGTGATGCCTGCAAATGCCACATCTTACTGACTGGAAAGTTTCTAGACTGTGGCACAAGGAGGGAAGCCCAGGGAGGTCCTGGAAATCTCTGTGAGTTGCAGAGATGGAGCTGGGAGTCTGGGGAGCTCACGGTGGGTGGAATTCACAGAGCAGAGCCCTGGAGGGGAGGCAGCTGCTCAGAGAGAACTCCAGCTGTCTCTGCAGAAGGTCCTTTTGAGTAACTGGCTGGGAGTTCCCTCAATTACTCATCTGAGTAGTGATCAGCACACATGTGAAAGGAAACTACCTGAGGCTGGGGAAGGAATCCAGATGAGAGGGAAAAATCCCCAGACTGCACAGGGAACCAGGCATACAGTCTATTTCCAGCAATCAAAGTAGAAACCTCCTATAATTAATGAACCATTAAGTAGAGTACTCAGAAGAGTTTTGCCTTGATAACTGGGCAAAATTAGCCCCAGAGAAAATGCCTCTCCCTGGTCCTATTCAACAAAGCTTTAAAAGCTTGACCCCTAAAGGTCAAATTATTTCCAAGTAAACCTAAGTGTATCCCAAAACAAAGCTCAAGAATATTTATAGGAGCACAAAAATACCTAGTACCAACACTGGAAAATTTTCAAAGTCTGGCATTCAATAAGATATTGCCATGTATACAAAGCAAGTATGAATAATAATAATGAGAAAAATCTACTGAAATATATCCAGAATGATACAGATGATATAATACAAAAACTTTAAAACAGTTACTATAACTACATTCTGTATATCCAAGAAGCTGGAGGAAAGATTGAACATGTTAAGTAGAGATATGAAAGATATTTTATGATGTTCACATCAAGTGTCTAGATATGATGTTAAATGAAAAATACAAATATACTGAGCAGTGTTAACAGCAGATTAGATACTGCAGAAGGAAAGATTAGTGAATTTGAAGCACTGCGACAGAAACTAGCCAAAAAGACTATATTAAAAAAAAAAGTATCATACCAGTGAGCTGTTGGACAACTTCAAGTAGTCAAACAAACATGTAATTGGAATACTTAAAGAAGAGTCAGGAGCAGAAAAATATTAAAGAAATAATGGCTGATATTTTCCCAGATTTGTTACATGATAAAAACTATAGAACCTCAGACACAAGATGCTCAATGAAACCCAAACATAAGAAATATATAAAACTACACCAAGGAACACCAAAATCAAATTGATTAAAACCAGTGATAGAAAATCATAAAAGAAACCAGAGAAAAAACACCTGATATAGAGAAAAACAAAGATAAGAATGACTATATGGTGAAACAGACCACCGGCCCAGGTGGGATGCATGAGACAGGTGCTAGGGCCAGGTGCACTGGGAGGACCCAGGGGAATCGGGTGGAGGTGGGGGGGGGAGGTGGGAGGGGGGATCGGGATGGGGAATACATGTAACTCCATGGCTGATTCATGTCAATGTATGACAAAACCCACTGCAATGTTGCGAAGTAATTAGCCTCCAACTAATAAAAATAATTGGAAAAAAAAAAAAGAATGACTATAGTTTTCTTACTGGAAACAAAGCAAGCAGGTAGCCAGTGGAACAACATCTTTAAAAAAGTATTAAAAGAAAAAAAAACCTGTCAAATTAGAATTAGAATTCTTGATTCTGCAAAATATCTTTAGGAAAAAAAGGCTAAATAAAGAACTTTTCAAATGTACAAGTTATATAGAACTACATTACAAAAAATGGTAAAGGAAATCTTTTTACAAGAATTACAATCTATGGAAACCTGGATTTGCACACAAGAATGATAAGCATTAAAACTAGTAAACCATGTAGATAAATATAAAGAATATTTTTCTTATTAACTAAATCTTTTAAAAAGATAGCTAACTATGACAATAACAACATGTTGTACTGTTTACAACATGTAGAAGTAAAAAAGCACAAAGACCTGGAGAAATAGAAGTATGTTGTTGTAAATTTCTTATAGTATATGCAAAATGAAATACTACTACTTGAAGGTACACTGTCATAGTTAAAACAACTAAGATAAAAAAGGAGATAAAGTAAAGTCATAAAAAATTCAATTAATTTAAAAGTATTCAGAAAAAAGAGCAAATGGGAATAAAAGAAGAGATTGGAGAAAAAACAGCAATATAGTATTTGTAAACCTAATTGCATCAATTATCACAGTAAATGTAAATGTTCTAAAACTCTAAATGGCAGATATTGTCAGAATGGATTAAAAAATAAGACCCCCAAACATGCTTCCTATAAGAAAGTCAATTTAAATATAAAGACACAAATACATTAAAAGAATGAAATAAGATATACTAAGTAACACTAGTTAACTAAGGTGGTTTTATCAGTTATGAGGAGCCTGGTGGGTTCATTGGGTCACAAAGAGTTGGACACGACTGAACAACTCACACTTATCACACAAATTTCAAAACAAAGAATATCACTAGGGATAGAGAGAGTCATTTCATAATGATAAAGAGGTCAAGTCATTAAGACCACATAATACTCCTAAACATTCTACTTCCTGGTCTTTACTCAAAAGGAATGAAAGCTGTCTGTATAAAGACTTGTATATGAATATTCATTTTAGTTTTAATAGCCCAAAGCTGGAAATAACCCAAATGTCCATTGATAAATTAATGGATAAACAAATTGTGGAATATCTACCTGTATACGAAAATACTAGTCAGCAATAAAAATATACTAATTATTGATATACCCAACAGCATGGATGAATTTTTAAATTATGCTGGATGAAAGAAGCCAGATGGGAAAAAGTACATACAGTATCAATCTATTCATATAAAATCTAGAAAATGCAATCTAGTCTATAGTGACCACAAGCAGATCAGTGGCTATATAGAAATGGAAGTGGATGCATAAGGAGGGTGTGAGAAAAGGACTATTAAGGAAATTTTTGAGGTTCATGAATAACTTCATTATATTTGTATGTGCTGATTTTATTGATGAATACAGACATAAACCTTACTAACTGTACATTTTAAATGTGTATAATTCATTTTATGCCAATTGTACCTCAACAAAGCTGTTTTAAAACAAAATTATGTGCAGATAATGTAATAGTTTATTACATTGTTGTTGTTGTTTAGTCACTCAGTCATGTCCAACTGTTTAGCAATCCCATAAAGTGAAGCCTGCCAGGATTCTCTGTTCATGGGATTCCACAGGCAAGAATACTGGAATGGGTTGCCATTTCCTTCTCTAGGGGATCCTCCTGACCCAGGGATCAAACCCATATCTCCTGAGCCTCATGCATAGGCAGGCAGATTCTTTACCACTGAGCCACCTGGGAAGCCCAATACTCTACATAGAGCACACTAAAGGCTTCATGCAAAACCTATAAGAACTAATACATGAATTTGGTAAAGTAGCAGGATAAAAAATTAATACACAGAAATTTGTTGCCTTTTTTTACACTAAAAATGAAATATCAGAAAGAGAAAAATTTTTTAAAATCCCATTTAAAATTGCAATTAAAAACCTAGGAATAAACCTACAAAGGAGGTAAGAACTATAAAACATTGATAAAGGAAACCAAAGATGATTCAAAGAAATGGGAAGATACCCCATGCTCTTGGATTGGAAGAATTAATATTGTTAAAATCACCACACTACCCAAAACAATCTATAGATTTAATGTGATCCTTAACAAGTTACTCTTTGCGACCCCATGGACTGCAGCCTCCTCCGTCCATGACTGAGCAACTTCACTTTCACTTTTTAAACAAATTACCCATGACATTTTCTACAGAACTAGAACAAATAATACTGAAACTTAGATGGAACCACAAAAGACCCAGAATTGCCAAAGCAATCCTGAGGAAATAGAGCAAAGCTGGAGGCATTACCCTCCAGGACTTCAGAGGTACAGTAATCCAAACATCATGGTATTGGCACAAGAACAGATGTATAGATCAATGGAACAGAATAGAGAGCCCCCAAATAAACCCATATACTTGAGGACTTCCCTTGTGGCTCAGATGGTCAAGCGTCTGCCTACAATGAGGGAGACCCGGGTTCAATCCCTGGATTGGGAAGATCTTCTGGAGAAGGAAATTACAACCCACTCCAGTATTCTTGCCTGGAAAACCCCATGGACTGAGGAGCCTGGCAGGCTACAGTCCATGGGGTCGCAAAGAGTTGGACATGACTGAGCAACTTCACTTCACTTGAAGCTAATTAATCTTCAATAAGGGACAGAAGAATATACAGTGGAGAAAAGATAGTCTCTTCAGCAAATGGTATTGGGAAAGCTGGACAGCTAGATGTAAATCAATAAAGTTAGAATATACCCTTACACCAAATACAAAAGTACTCAAAATGGTTTGAAGACCTAAATATAAAATAGGACACCATAAAAACTCTTAGAGGAGAACATAGGCAAAACATTATCTGATATAAATCATAGCAGTATTTTCTTGGATAATTTTTCCAAGGCAAAAGAAAAAATAAAATAATAATCAACTTACAAGTTTTTGCATAGCAAAGGACACCACCAACAAAATGAAAAGATGACTTATAGAACAGGAGAAAATACTGACAGATGATGCATCTAGCAAGAGCTTAATATTTAAAATATTTGACAAATGTGTGTTAGTCACTCAGTCCGTGTCCAAGTTTTTGTGACCCCATGGATTGTAGCCTGCCAGGCTCCTCTGTCCATGGGATTCTCCAGGCATGAATACTGGAGTGGGTTGCCATTTTCTTCTCCAGGGGATCTTCCTGACCCAGGGATCGAACCTCGTTCTCCTGCATTGTAAGCAGATTCTTTATTGTCTGAGCCACCAGGGAAGCCCAAAATATACAAATAGTTCATACAACTTAATATGAAAAGAACCCAATCAATAACTGGACAGAAGACCTAAATAGATATTTCTCCAAAGAAAACATATAGATGACCAATAGGCACATGAAATGAAGCTCAACATCGCTAATTACTAGAGAAATGAAATCAAAGTCACAATGAGGTATCACCTCATACTGGTCAGAAGAGCCATCATTGAAAATTGTACAAATAATAAATGCTGGAGAATATATGGGAAAAAAGGAACCTTCCTACACTGTTGGTGGGAATGGAAATTGCTGTAGCCACTATGGAAACAAGTATGGAGGTTCCTTAAAAAACTAAAGCTAGAACTACCATATGATACAGCAATCCCACTTCTGGAAAAAGACAAAAACTCTAATTAGAAATGACACATACACCCCAATGTTCATAGCAACACTATTTACAATAGCCAAGGTATGGAAGCAACCTAAGTGTCCATCAACAGATAAATGGATAAAGAGGATGTGGTTTGTATATATATAATGGAATATTATTCAGCCATTTAAAAAGAATGAAATAATACTATTTGCAGCAATGTGGGTGGACCTAGAGAATATCATACTAAGTGAAGTAAGTCAGAGAAAGAGAAATATTATATGATATCACTCATCTGTGGAATCTAAAAAATACAGGCAGTGGGAGGAGGAATAAATAGGAGAGGGGATGAAGAGATACACACTATCATATGTAAAACAGATAAGCAATGATGATTTACTGTATAGTACAGGAAACTATGGGCTTCCCAGGTGGTGCTAGTGGTAAAGAACGCGCCTGCCAATGCAGGAGACCTGAGAGATGTGGTTTCCATCCCTGGGTTGGGAAGATCCCCTGGAGGAGGGCATGGCAATCCACTCCAGTATTCTTGCTTGAAGAATCCCATGGACATAGGAGCCTGGTGGGCTCTAGTCCATAAGGTCACAAGGAGTTGGACATGACTGAAGCGACTTAGCACACATGCACTCACAGGACACTATATCCAGTATCTTGTAATAACCTATAATAGAAAATAATCTGAAAAAATATACACCTGAATCACTTTATACACCTGAAACTAACACAATATTATAAATCAACCATACTTCAATTACAAACATCAACATTATCCTTTTCCAAAGACGTTTTGGTTACCAGAGCTGTGACTGGATCTTGAGCCATTGTTTAAGTTAGTTTGGCCTACTATTCAGTCCAGCAGTGGAAATGCTGGGGTGCAGGAGGATTGAGTGGCATACGGTCCCAGTGGTGTTCCACCTGCTCATGCTACCTTACATGAAATACCCCTAACTCACAGCCATTGAGCACATCCGTCAGGGACTACCCTCTTCCAGAGCACAGAGGTTGCATCCAGGTGCCACATCACACCCCCTTCTTAGTGATGGTTCCTGGGCGGAGCTGACTTGTTCCACCTTCTTTCTAAGTCTCTCCATTATTTCTTGCCTTCCAGTTGGGCAGTGTGGAAAGGATACCAGACTAGAAGCAGAAACCTGGGTTTGTGCTAAATGATGTGTGATCTTGTACAAGTAGGCTTACTCCCATACCCAACCTCAGTCTTCCATCTGTTAAAAGACAGACTTGTATTAAAATTGATGTTTAACAAAAGTTGTGAATGACATGAAAAATGTTTTTGAATATAATGCTAAGTGAAAAATCTGGATTTAAAAATCATATATATACAATCTGATTCCAGTTTTAGAAAAAATTTATGGAAAAAAAAGACCCCTACAAGGATAGGGGTGTGTGTGTGTGTGTGTGTGTGTGTGTGTGTGTGTGTGTGTGTGTGTGTGTGTGTGTGTGTGTGTGTGTGTGTGTGTGTGTGTGTGTGATAGCATTGGAAGATTTAGATGATTTTGTTGTTTCTTTTGTTTTCCCATATTCTTAAAAAAAATTTTTTTTTACAATGTGTTATTTTAAATTAAAAAATGGAGGGATTTTCCTTGAGACTCCAATAGTCCAAGCTGCTGAACCATCTCAACTGCCTGAGGAACCAAATAAAAACCAGAAGAATGAAGTTCATGCTGTTTATTCCATTTTGTCCTGGGCATTCGGGAAGGGGTGAGATCGGCCTTTCCTGAGCTGACACTCTGACAAGGACAGGCTGCTCGAGGCCCTGAGCTGACTTCTGGACTCAGTGAAAGGCCCTCTCTGCTATGCTTATGGATCCAGCCATGCCCCCACTGGCTCCAGGAATGAGTAATTAAAGTGGGTGGTTGTAGAACTGAGCTTGGAGCTTGATCTGGTAGGTCTACATAGGCCATATCAAATGAGAATTAAGTTTCTTCCTCTGGCTTCTGCTGGGGCACCAGGAAAAGGGTGAAATTTTCAACAGATGGCCTGATCTAAAGTGATTCCAGAACTTGGCTCTTTCTTGCTGGCAGAGGCCCCTCTCTGCGGTGTCCACCTGTCCCTACATTCTTGTTTCTGCTGAACAGGGGCATCTAATTAAGACATTTGTGGAGGGTGGCCCAACAGGAAAAGAATTTGCTACTTAAAATCTCAAGTCTCAAAAGATGAAAAAATGTTGTACCAGCAGTCAGATAACTGGGCCAGCAGTCAGATAACTGCCCTTTCATGACTGAACCACAGGAGGCTAGCATTCTCTCTGCAGAGGAAAACAGTCCCTGACAAATCACTTCTCCAGGAGAGAGTCTCTGGAAGTTACTCTGAGACTCAAAATGAAACAAATATAGCAAATAAGCATGGTGGTCAAATAAGCTAGCCAACGTCTGTTATTGTCATTGGTTATATTTTCTCAGATATCACACAATGACAGCCCTCACCAAGTTCTTAGAAACTTCAGCCACAGAAACAAAACCCTGTCCAGACAATCTGGAACCTCAGGGAATGAAGTGTAACTTCTCTCAGGCTCCTCTTGAAGTTCCAGATCCTTGGACTAAGAAAATCTCTGGACGAAGAGCCTGGGTAAGGAAGAAGACAGCTTTCTCGAAAAGTTGATTTTCTTGCTGAGAGTTTAGAATCTCAAAGCTCCCAGTTTGAAGCTTTTCTTTCTACCATAGAATAGAATGATTTATGTCATAAAATGCCCTCTCTATTCCACATAAGATTTATTTATGACCTATCCATTCTGACCAGTGGGCCCTGGACCTAGCACGCCTGAGTGAGATGCTAGGCAGAGGAGTGGGTGAGCCTAAACTTTGTAGTCTTGCCCTGCTGCTGGCCGTGAAGACCTCAGGAACGCAGCGATGCTCTTAATTTCGCTTTCTGAAGCTCTAGGAGAAGCCTGGAATTTGATTAGTTTATGGTCCAGAGGCAAGTCTCCTTTCCCAACCATGTTCTGCTTTCTATCTGGAGTGAGTTTTGATCTCATCAGTCCTTCAGTGACACATTGAAACCTCTATAATCCTCTAGTTGCCCTTTTTGCCATGACTAGAAAAAAAGATCAGACCTACATGTAGCATCTGCTTAAAGAAATTCTCTCATTCCAGGTCCCTGTTACAGTCGTTCTCATTCTGTATTATCTTTTATCTATCCTGCCAGGTATGTATGTATTTAGATAGATAGGTATCTAGGTAGGTTTGAAAGTATTAGTTGCTCAGTTGTGTCTGACTCTTTGTGACCCCATGGACTATAGCTAGGCAGGTAGGTTAAGTAGACAGATACATTAAAACTCCATTCTTTATCTGTTGGGCACATCTTAAGAGCTGGAATTCACCAATGTGTATCAATCTCTTCCAAACAATAATGCAAGGGAAAAAAGGTTTGTCTCCCTTAGTTCAAGAGCAACCTAGGAAGGATATAGTCCCTGAAGGTCCTTCCATGAAAAGGGGATGCCCAGTGGATACATTTGGAGACTGAGGGTATAGACTGAAAGAGATTTTGGCAGACACAATGAATTGAGAATAGGGTGACTTATGGAAGGTGACCTGAATGATAATTGCTGAACATTTACTCTGTTCCAGGCACTACTGTAAGCATCTTATACACATAACTCACTTAACCTCTATATTAACACTTACTGTCATCTCATGTTACAGATGGGGAAACTGAGGCCCAGAGACATGATCCAAACATACCCAAGGTTACAGAGATAGATATTGTCAGAGCTTGGCTTCAAACCCAAGAACTCTACCTCTGAAGCCCAGATTCTTAGCCAATAGTCTTATTGTCTGACCCAACTTGAATTGATTGTATCCAGGAAATTTGTATTATATCTTAGCACAGAGGTCAAGGAGGATAATATTTTCTTTCCTAGGAGCTTCTGCCCTTGGGACAGTGCCTGTCAATGGAGAAATGGCCTCCCTTTGATAAACGTGCCCGGGAAGGTTCTCCATCAATCATGACCCAAGAGCTGGTGCACAGACAGCCAGGCATGATGGCAGTGGCCCCAGGGGGAGTGCAGCCTCGATCATTCCCTCAGGACCTCAGCAGACTGGTGCCTTTACATGGAGACAAACCTTAGTCTAGGCATCTCAGGAGAGACCACTGCTTCCTCTCTCGGTGTAGGAAAGAGCAGCAGCTTGGGGTCTGAACAATCCTGGGTTGACTCTCTAGTCACACAGTGGTATGGAATCTCTTAACGCCTCAGCTTAGTGTGTGAAGGGGCGTGATTACAAAGGCCGAGGTGAAACATGCAATAAAAGCAGGTGCCTGGCAAATGGATCATCAAAAGAATGTTAGCCAGCTTCCTCTTGCTTCTCTCCACTTGTTCAAACAAGTGCATGCAAATATTGTTGGAAATCAACCAAGCACGTTCTCACCTTCTCGCCCTACCCACTCTTAGTCATTCCGTGATAGAGTCATCTCCACAGCAGCCCTATAGCCACTTCTTCACATACACTCTCTGGCTCTGTCTCTCTTTCTCCCCTTCTCCCAAACCCCCATTGTACACATTCTCCTTCCCCTGTACCCCTTTGGCTAAACAGATCTATCAGAAGTAAACAGCTAATGAGCTGTCGGAAGGCCTGCCCTGCCCTTCCGAGTAGATGAGACCTGTTCAAGGGTATACTGTCACATGGAGACAAAACTGCTAGTCAGATTCCCCCCTGCCCCCAGGAATGAGGTACCTCCCGCTCCTCCCCCAAAGACTCACCCATATCAGGGGCACAAGCCTCGTCTGCTTTGGCGGCATTATCTGCATTCTGTATGTCGGAATCTGGGAAATAAAAAGAAGATATGACCAGCCCCTGTCCTCCAGGTTTTTTGAGAGATAGGAGACCCCACAAAGTCTGGATCTCTTGGGGTATACCAGTGTCTCTGGTGTCTGCTGGGTTCATGCTCACTTACTGGAGTTGGCTACGTCTTCCCCATTACAGCCCAAACTCTAGAAAGGCAGTAACCACACCTTCCCCTGACTCTAAAACTCTCAGGGCACACAAGCTGACTGTGCTCCCCAGGAACTGGCAACTTTTGTGGAAGACCCAACCCCGCTGCCATACATTATGTTATGCCTCCTCTTCCCCATCCTCTTCTCTGATTCTGAGTGTCAGGCATTATGAGAGATGTCAGTCAGGATTTCCTGAGAGGGCAGGAGTCCTGGTTCCTTGATCTCCATTCCCTCCTCCTCCCCATAGGGAAGTTACTGTGCACAAGGGACCCTCTGGGAGTGCAGCCCGAGCCTGTGGCAAGTGGGTCAGAGCTGCAAAATCTCCCTTCCATCTCGGGGATGCTGGTCCAGGTACCTGGGCCACTGGCCTCGCTGTGGCTGGCTCCCTCCTTCGGGTGCTCAGGGGTCTCCTGCCGGGGCTTCTGGCTGAAGGCCAGGAAGAGGTGTGTGCTCAGTGGCTGAGGAAGGTCCACCTCCAAGTACGCCTTCATGAACAGCTTGAAGACATCATAGCTGATTGGCTGAGAAGGGATGAGGAGGGACATGTCAGTGGAGAGACGTGAAGAGACAGAGAAGTGAGTAGGGAGAGAAGAAGGAATTGGGGAGCTGGCAGTGGAAAGGCAAGTTGGAGGGAGTGGAGTGATTGTTGGGGGCAGGAATGAAAAGGCTCAGGGTGTGATAGAGAGTGACAGGTTCAGGGAGCAGGGGTGGGATGTAAATAAGAGAAAAAACTGGTGGTTATATGTTGGGGCTTGGTAGGACACAAAACCACAGCAGGCTTTTGTAACAAGACATGTCTAAGTTTAGGCAGAAAAGGGGGCAATGGAGAGTGAGCCCTGGGAATGAGGGCTCTGCTTGAGTCCAGCCCCACAAGAGGGTCTTGACTCTAATGAGCAGGACGAGGTCAGTGCCCTGGAATCCTAGTTAAGATGAAGACGAGGAGAGAGGGGAGAGGGAAGTGGGGTGGGCAAGACAGGGGCATGGGATTAAGAGGTTCAAACTACTATGTGTAAAATAAATAAGCAACAAGGATATATTGTATTGCATAGGGAAATACAACCATTATTCTGTAATAACTTTAAATGGAGCATAATCTATAAAAATATTGAATCACTATGCTGCACACATGACAATAATATAATGTCATAAATCAGCTGTACTTCAATTAAAAAAAGATGAAGAAGGATGTAGTTGAAAACACAATGGAAAGCAGTTGCTCTTCTGTGGTATGTCAATTTTTTGCTTATACTGTGAGTGATGTGGTTCCTGAGGGTTCAGGTCCCAGAAAATAAAAAGGGGACAGGCTCCATCCTTCATTACTTTCATAATTGACCTTCTTTGGAGAAACCTCAAGATAACAGGGGAGGGTGTGTGTCTGGTTCAGTGGTTCTCCAAACATGTCCTTGTGAAGGTTTCAGGCTCCAGGAGAGAAGAACAGGATGCCAAGGACAGAAGGTAGAAGCAAGAAGCATGCCAAAAACTAGCACCTCTCCTTGCTGTATGTTGCCCAGTGCTGCCTGGCTTCTGGTCCCAGGTTGGGGGGACTGCCAGAAAGAGCTGCTGCTCTCAGCAAACACCCGACAACAACAGCGTGCAGTGAGTCATCACTGGCTTGGGTTTTGATGGCATCAGATTTTTCATCAAATCGGCAGATGCTCCTGGAAATCATCTGAGGAAGCGCTGCTCCAAGATCCGCTGTGCAGGCTTTTGTGAACAATAGCGATAAAAATCCCTTTTTGGGAGTCTACTTGGCTCTCCCTGAAAATGTGAATAGCATTTAACCCCTTGTCTCTTCTGGAAGATCTGAGAGTCTTCCCAGAACCAGGAACTGGCTGGCACACGCACCATCAGGTTTGTGATACTAAGTCTTGGTCCTTAAAACAAGCAACGCTCACTCTCTGGACCACACTGGGGGGGGGGGGGGGGGCGCTTGCAAGGTGGCTTCTCTTTAGCCTCAGGGCGGGCAGTTCAAATATCTCCTTGGCAGAGTGGAGGAAGTCTGATTTGGCTGGACAGAGGATAATGAAGGGTCTTACCAGAGGAAGGATCTCCAAGCAAATAGTGGACTCACATTTCTGGGACAGCTCTCAGTATCCATCTCTCTCTCTCTGCCTTTCCTGAATTTTGTACTCTTTCTGTCCTGTCTCCACTCCCTCAACACTTCAGAATGTCTCCTCCTTTCACATCCTCTGCCATTTTCCCAGTTCACAATGGCAAAATCTTCTCCTACCTTTCAAGTGGAACCCACCAATGTGACCCTGGATTTTACCTTCTCTGCCTCTTATGGCATATCCCAGCACCTGCTTCTCTACCTGTGAACATGTTCAGATCACTCTTCCAAAGAAATTATTGGTGGCTTGAGGTACTAGCCTGTGCTTCTTCCCTTCCCCTTCATACTTCTCCTCATCTCCTTAATCCATTCAATTTGGATTCCAGTGCATTACCTCTGAATCTGCTCTCTTGAGGGTCACAAATTCAATGATCTTTTTTTTAGATTTTCTCATCTTTATTACTAATTTATTTTAAAAGGCTTTTTTTTTTGCACTGTCCTTTTGCACATTTTAATCAACAAGTAGTGTTTAACAATATAGTTTTGAGCTCCAAAATGTTCTGTTAACTTTTTTTTGGTTGGCCTCAAATCAAAAACTATCAGCATAAAATATTTCTGGAAAACAGAGTGTACTAAATGATTTAATAAAAATGAAATTCAGTTAAAGTCTTACATAATGCTCTTAAAAAACCAAAGCTGGAAGATCTTCAAACAAGACCAGTGTAAGGTTCAGGAGACCTTGTGACTAATTTAAGGTCTACCACATTTTCCTCCTTGGGTTTTTCTTTAGCAAACTATGTAGGGCTGGACCAGAAGATCTCAAGCTCTAAACTGCTATTAGATTCTTTCTTAAACTGGTTCCTTTTCCTGACTGTGCTGCTGTGTTGTGCTTAGTCGCTCAGGCGTGTCTGACTCTTTGCGACCCTGTGGACCACAGCCCATCAGGCTCTTCTGTCCATAGGGATTCTCCAGGCAAGAATACTGGAGTGGATTGCTATGCCCTCCTCCAGGTGATCTTCCCAGCCCAGGGATTGAACCCAGGTCTCCCGCATGGCAGGTGGATTCTTCACCCTCTGTGCCACAAGGGAAGGCCTCCTGACTGTGCAGTTTCTGTTAATGTCAATGACAGCATTATCCTCTCAATATTCCAGGCTCAGCTTTGAACTCCCAGTTGTCTGAGATCAATTCTTGTCTCTTCCCTCTTTCCACTGTTCTTCTGCAACTTCTGTCATATCCAGGTCTTTTTTTTGGATCCATGGCTCATCAGCCACCATCCTGACAAGGAATGTTGAAGGCCCTCATATTCCTGGTTTCAGACTCCTGTTTCTTGTATCCCGTCTGGGCCACTGTAATGCCCCTCCAAGCCTCCTCTGCCTCCACCTCCATCTGTTAGTCTCTCACCTTGCCAGGTTGATCTTCCCAAAGCTCAATTCTTTTTTTTGTTGTTGTTATTTATTTTTTCATTTATTTTTATTAGTTGGAGGCTAATTACTTTACAATATTGTAGTGGTTTTTGCCATACATTGACATGAATCAGCCATGGATTTACATGTATTCTCCATCCCGATCCCCCCTTCCACCTCCCTCCCCATCCCATCCCTCTGGGTCTTACCAGTGCACCAGCCCTGAGCACTTGTCTCATGCATCCAACCTGGGCTGGTGATCTGTTTCACCCTTGATAGTATACTTGTTTCAATGCTATTCTCTCAGAACATCCCACCCTCACATTCTCCCACAGAGTCCCAAAAGTCTGTTCTGTACATCTGTGTCTCTTTTTCTGTCTTGCATATAGGGTTATCGTTACCACCTTTTTAAATTCCATATATATGCGTTAGTATACTGTATTGGTCTTTATCTTTCTGGTTTACTTCACTCTGTATAATGGGCTCCATTTCATCCATCTCATTAGAGCGGATTCAAATGAATTCTTTTTAATGGCTGAGTAATACTCCATGGTGTATATGTACCGCAGCTTCCTTATCCATTCGTCTGCTGATGGGCATCTAGGTTGCTTCCATGTCCTGGCTGTTATAAACAGTGCTGCGATGAACATTGGGGTGCATGTGTCACTTTCAGATCTGGTTTCCTTGGTGTGTATGCCCAGCAGTGGTATTGCTGGGTCATATGGCAGTTCTATTTCCAGTTTTTTAAGCAATCTCCACACTGTCCTCCATAGTGGCTGTACTAGTTTGCATTCCCATCAACAGTGTAAGAGAGTTCCCTTTTCTCCACACCCTCTCCAGCATTTATTGCTTGTAGACTTTTGGATAGCAGCCATCCTGACTGGCGTGTAATGGTACCTCGTTGTGGTTTTGATTTGCATTTCTCTGATAATGAGTGATGTTGAGCATCTTTTCATGTGTTTGTTAGCCATCTGTATGTCTTCCCAAAGCTCAATTCTTATCAGATTGCTTCCCAACTAAAAAACTTTCCTTGGCCTCTAATTACCCATGGGAGAGTTGAGATCATTTGTCTCCAAACTTTTAAAATCATGTGCCCTTCTGTTAAGATTTTCAAACATAAACTTCCGTTTATCTTCACTTACACATTGTATACATGTGTTACTGTGCTCCTCTACTATACATTATAAAAAACAAAGAAATAAGAAAAAAAAAATCGATGTAAATAGAAGATCTAATATGCAGCATTGCTGCAGTCCAATGGATCATCCTGTTCACTCCTTGAGTCCTTTGGGATTCAAAGCCCTACTATAATCCCATTCCAGCCTAGGTTTGTAGCTACATCAAGCTCGGAGACCATTCTGGTCTTTTCTCCTATGATTCTCTATGTGTACCTCTACACACTGATCTTTGTGTTTTTTCCTGGTCAGACTTTCATGTACTTACATGAACTGCTTTCTTGGCCCAACTCAGATGCCACCTCTTCCAGAAAGCCTAGTATGATCTTCTGTGCCTGAATTGCTCTACTTTTCCACCTTGGTTCCTGACTTGGGACACTCACATTGCTACCCTCTCAATATACAGTTGTTCATGACACACACACTAAAAGGTAGGGATTTGTCTTATATCATCTTTGTATCTGCCACACCCACCTATCATGGTATTTCCTGATAGTATTTTAATGGATGTTGGGTTTCTAGTTGGTACACTTGCTGTCATCAATTACTGTGGGGTCTCTTCAATCAATATATATGTACTGAGTCTCCCAGGTACAAGACGCAGTGCTGGGCGCCAATGAGGAACACAGTGGTGAGTTAGGCATGAGTCCACACTTTTAAGAGACTCAGTGGTAAAGGTACCGAAATAATTCTAATACAGGGTCAACAGTGGTGAGTGCCATAGAAGAAAAACTGGCAAATTGTTAGAACTTAGAAAACAGTTATGATTGAGCACATGTTCAACCATTTATGGCCCTATCCTGGGGAACAGAGTGGTATAAAACAAGCCCAGAAACACAGAACATTCACATCAGAAGAGCTCAGAGTGGACTTCATCTCCTCATATCACCAAGACTCTGGAAGTTAATCTGCCTCAGCCAGTTCACAGCAAAGTGAAACCAGAAGCCTCATCTTCTGACTCCTGGTCCAGTGCTCCTGCCATTGTATCTGTCCAGGCCCCGGTGCTGACATCCTGCTCCCTGCCAGTCCCTCTAAGCACCTCAAGTTCAGCAGGCAAGGAGATGTGACTAGGGGCCTCTCTCAGTGACATCTGGGTTGCAAAAGAATAAGTTCTTTATGAGCACAGACCAGGTAGCTGCCTGGTTATTGTGTGATGGGTAGGAAGTGGATGGTATGTTGCCCAAAGCAGATAACCAACCACTATGCATCATACTGGCAATTCTCAGAACCCTGAGTAACATCTTAGACACTGCCATTGTTCAGACTTTTTTTTTTCTTTTTCCCCAGAAAGTGTGACTTTCATGTGGAAACTAGCTAGGCAATTGTTAATTCCTCCACAGGCTAAAAAGGAAGGAGAATGAGACGAAGAGTCTGTTGATCACTGTCTTGCTTAAGTATGTGGTGACTTAAGGGGGGGGGGGGGTGGGTAACATTCATTCTATAAAAACTGAGCTATCCTAAAAATAAAAAAAAGCTACCTCTTCTACGTAAAACAACAACAACAACAACAAAACAAAACAAAACAAAAAAACCAACAATATGAGTGGTATTGTTACTATCATGTGGTGGATGAAAAAAAAAATTCTGGAAATATAACTTGATCAAAGTCATAAAGCAAGAAGCAGAGCTTTGCTTTGTGCTAAGATGCTACCAGGTCCCCCTACCTTTTTGGCTTCACTGTTTCGGTCTACTTTCTCGAGTCTTCAGTGGCACTCTCCTCTCCAGAGAATCACGTGGTGCCAGCCAGCAAGGGTACTCTTGTCACGGCCACATGCCGCTGGCAGCCACTCTACAAACTTTTCTTTCTGGCCTCACTTTCCTAAGCAACCTGCCCCTTCCAACAGCTAACTCATTGCTTGTTGAGACATTTTAGCAGCAGTAAGCCATCAAGCTCAAGAGAATTTAAACCCTTGTTGTTTCTGAACCCCGTGCTGGCACATTATACCTACTTGAAGCCAGCCACACTGTGGGAGAGAATGAAATCAGAGTGATGGAGCTCCCCTGGGACACAGCAATGCTAGGGTATAAAGAGCAGGGGGCCAGCCCAGTGGAGGCGGGGGTGGCAGCAAGCTCATAGCAGCCAAGCTGCTCCCTGCTTCTGTAAGCTCCTGCGGCCTTCACACCCTCTGCAGCCCTGCCTAAACTGTTCCCTCCTACTCGTCAGCCTCAGGGCGGACAGGCTGATTAGCACCCCCGTTGGTCTTTGTTCTGATGTTTTTGGAGGTGGGGGTGGCAACTGGGGGGCTGCAAGTTCTTTGCTGCCTTTGGCATCCTTTCTACATGGTTTGTCCTCAGGAATGTTCTTTGAAACTGCGTTTTCAGTCTGGTCCCTGTTCAGTCAATCTTCCTTCTGCTTCACTCTCAGGTGATTTGTGCATTTTATCCAAAACATCTCTCAGATGTACCCCTAGGGTATGGGCTATGTTGATTCTCTCCTAGGACCCAGCAGAGAAGGAACTGACTCAAGGTCTATTGAAAGGATGACAATATGAGTAAATAAGCGGCCAGCCTCCTCCCAAGTTTGTCCTGATGAGCAGTAGCTTTTCTGCAATTAGCCCTCATAAAAAGACCCAGGACCAGGGAAGAGGGAGTTGAGTTTAAAACATTCTGGGGAAAGGGAACAGAAGGGGAATAATAATAGGCACTATTTTCAGTGTCCTTAAAGTCTTAGACATTTTTCAGAAATCATCTTATGTGGTTCACTCATCTGTAAACTTCAAGGTCTTTCTTTTTGATTGTTATTATCTTCAGTTCACAGATAAAGAAACGGAGGCTCAAACAGGTGAAATATTCAAGGTCTCATTGCTGGTTTGTAGCAAAGGTAGGAGCCTAAACTAAGACCCTGTGACTCCAGGGTCATGGCTCTCAAACTTGGCCCTGCTGGTAGGAAGCAAGTTCTGGAGGGAGGCCAGAAACTGTGCTTCCTCATCTTTATGTCTTCTACAGTGTCCAGCACAGTGCCTGGACTCTCAGAAAACTTTACATGAGCTGAATCTTGCATACATTTATTCATTCAACAAATGTTTGTTGGGTGCCTGCTATGAGCCAGATACTCTTCTGGGCACTGAGGACATAGCAGTGAACAAAAATATTCCAATGGAAGAGATAGACAAATAAATAATTAAGTTATATAGTGTGACAGATGGTGAGAAGCACAAAGGAGGAAAATAAGCAGAGCGAAAGATATGAAGTGTTAGGAAAGAGGGCTTAACATTTTAGATAGAGAATGTGACATCCACTGAGAAGGTGATTTGAGCAAACACTTGCAGGAGGTGAAGGAATGAATGATATGAATAGCTAGGGGAGGAACACAGCAGGAAGAGGCCAGAGCAAGGGCACATATATTAAGGTTAAAGCAACCTTGACTTGTTTGATGGCATCAGAGGCTAATAAGGATGGGGAAAAATGAGAAGAAGATTAGCAGGAGATGAGGTCTGAGAGTAGGGTGGGGGTGCAGATTGTAATGATCTTGATTTTTGACTCTAGTAGCAGGTGGGCAGACCATAAGAGACTGTGGAACAGAGCAGTGATATGATCTGACTTCAGTTTAACAGACTGCTCAGTATGTGTGTGAAGAATAGATTTTCAAGGTCAAGAGCAAAACCAGGGAGCCCAATGAGGAGACTACTGCAGTGATCTGGGCAAAACATGGTGGTGACTCAGGTCAGGGTGGTAGCAGAGTATGTAGTGGGATGTGTCTGGAATTTGGATGTATTTTGAAGGTAGAAGTGATGGAGGTCACTGATAAATTAGCCGTGAGATGTGAGGAAAGCAGAAAAGAAAAAAGTCAATGATGACTCCATAGTTTTAGGTTGAATGACTTGAAATGTGGAGCTGTCATTTACTGAAATGGGAAAGACTGCTGGAAAAACAGTCTCTATAAGAGGAAGATGAAAAAGCTCAGTTAGCTTATGTTAAGTTTCATATTCCTATTTGATTTTTAAGTGGAAATGTCAAGTAAAGGGGTAAGAGAAAAATCAGGAGAGTGTAGTATCCTGAAAACCAAGTGAAGAAAGCAGAGGAGGATTTGACCAATCATGTCCAATGCTGTTGAGTAAAATGACTTGAGTATAGCTACATGGAGGTTCTTGGCTGTCTCAACTAGTGGTTTTAGTGGAGGAGTGGGGGTTACATGCTGATTGAAGAACTTTCAGAAAAGTGGGAAAAAGAGAAATTGGAAGCAATGAGTATAGACACATCTTTTGAACAGCTTACTTGCGATAAAGGATAGGAGAGAGATAAAGTGGTAGCTGGAGGGAGAAGTGGAGTCAGAGGAATGTTTTTTTTTTTTTTTTTAAATATAGGAGAAATAGTAGTATGTTTATTTGTTGATGAGATAGCTCTAATACATAGAGAAAACTGATGGGAAGAGGCAGAGTGAGAGGGAGAGAGAAATATGTTGCTGAAGCAAGGTCTGTCAATGGACCAAAGAGGATGGGATTGAGTGCACAAGTGAGGCTGAAATGAGATCACAGCATGGACAGTTAACCCAATTACAGGAGAAATGGTATAGCTAGGTGGGTGCATAAGGTGAGGATCTTGGGGATGAGTTCTTCTGATAGTTTCTATTTTCTCAGTGGAGTAGAAAACAGTCGATGACTGGGAATTGAGGAGGGGAGGAGGATAAGAGATTTGAGGAGAGAAGAGACACTGAAAGGGTGAACAGACTTGTGAAGTTGTGAGAGAGTGAAGTCGCTCAGTCGTGTCCAACTCGTTGTGACCCCATGGACTGTAGCCTACCAGGTGCCTCCATCCATGTGATTTTCCAGGCAAGAGTACTGGAGTGGGTTGCCATTTCATTCTCCAGGGGATCTTCCTGACCCAGGGATTGAACCCAGTCTCCCGCATTGTAGGCAGACGCTTTACCATCTGAGCCATCAGGGAATGGACTTGGGGAACATATAATTCCAGGTAGCACCAATGGCTCACTTGAAACTTGGGAGAAAATATGTTGAGAAGCAAATTCTTCACAGTGAGCTAAACTTCGAACAGAGGAACAAATTGTGGAAAAGCTAGAACATGGGGTTTTTAAAGGCTTGAAATGAAAATGTTCTTACCTCATGTGGGCCATATTGTTTGAGGCTCCCACCCTCATTAAATTCAGCCAAGACATACTTTATCTTCTTGGAAGAATCTGGAAAGACATAATCCATATGTAAAACAATTGGTGAACAGCAAGTGGGAGCTAGGCCAAGTCAATCCTTCATGTGTAATGCTGGTTATGATGGAGCAGCCCCTCATTTCCAGAACCACATGGAATAATGTCCCTTTTATCTGCCTTTCTGCCCTCTCAGTTCTTTTTTTTTTTTAAGAACATTTTCACTCTTGCTGTATGAACTATCTTTCTAAAACACAAATCTGATTAGATCTTGTCTCTGCTCAAAACCCTTAAATGGTTCTTAATTTCCCAGAATAAAGCTTAACCCCCTTTGCTGGTATACAAGTACTTGGTGATCTGACCTTATCTCTTACTTTAACCATTCATTCACTCTATTTTTCAGCCATGTCAAACTACATTTCTAGAAATTTCTGAACACCCTGTGTACTCTTTCATGGAGTCTCTTTTCTGCGTAGCAAACTTCACTCAATTCTCAGTAGCCAGCTGAAATGCTGACTCCTTTGAAAAGCCTTATTTTACTAGTCAGTTAATCACTCCCTCCCCTGGCTGCCACATGACTTGTACATAACTCTGTAACAGCACTTGTCATATAGTGTTATAGTTATTAACTTGCCCATCTTCTGCCTGGTTCTACCTTCAGAGCTGTAAGTCTTTGTATATCATACCAAGTACTGACACATTATTAGTGCTAAGAATAATAATACATTAGATGACCAAATAAACATCTGAGCAGAAATTTTAAAGCATTTAAAATGTCAATTAAATGGATGGGTGGGCATCAAGCCTGGCAAGGTTCTGTCCTTGGTGCTGAAACACAGACAGGCTTCATACACATGGTAGTTGAGAAAAATTCTGCTTTCCATAGGAAGTCATTTAGAAACTATAAGAGAAAATGGTGGCTTTTCTTTTATAAGGGACTTTGGAGTCAAGAAAAGATAATCAATAATTGTCATTATAAACACATCCTGAATGCATCCTGTGTAGTTACCAGTACTCTAGACATCAAAGAAAATCAGAATTTCTCTGCTCTCCCTATCTCACAGTATTGTGAATAAGTAAGAGCTTCTCAAGTTCCGTTACTGCCACAATTTAAGCATCTAAACCAAGGGCAATGTCATTTAACACTGACATAGGATTCCTTGGTATTTGGGCTTATCTTACAGACGGTTATGCTCTCTTAGGCCCATGTAAAGTAGATATGCTGTGGGCTGTTCTTCATGACTTTGCTGACTTGGATTCAATCAAGCACAAGCCATAATCATTTCAGGATTGAGACAAATTGAAATGCCATAGGAAAATGCTGCTGTTGCCTAAAAATGGACATTTCTCTCTGAAATTCAAAACAGATGTTGGAAAACAAATAGCTCAGTGAGATCCAGGCACCAGATGCCATCAGTTTGGGCTGCTTCCACTCAATTCAGAAAATACTAAGGAGGGTAAGATGCTGCTAGGTACTATGATGAACTAGTTGGGGACAGGATCTGAATAACTGTGGTAATAATAGTTATGACTTACTAAAGACCTTTACTACACATTCTTATATACTCTCCGCTACCAGTCTGTACAAATTTCATAATATTTTCTTCTGTTGACAGATGAAGAAAACTGAAATTTAGAAAAGTTAAGTGACTTACCTAAGAGTCAGGGTTTTGACTCAGGTCTAGTATGGCTCAAAAGTCTATATTACTTTTCCTTAAGCACTGTTCACTAGTACTTCCCAAACATTTGCTAACACAAGGCAATATGTAATTAATGCTGCAACAATGATATGAAGCTCAAGGAAGCATGGAGTGGGTAAGAAGTAAAATGAACAGGGAAGAAGTAAAACTAGGATGAGAGTAGGGTTAGGGCGGGGACTGGGGATGGCCTATGAAGGAGGTGGCATTTGAGATGGGCTCTAAAAAATTAGTAAGGTTTTGAAAGGCAGACATGAAGAAGGCAGGGTATTAGAAGAGACAGGGTGAACTAAGATTCGGAGATAGATGAGCATCACAGGATCTTTAGGCAAAGTTAGAACCAGAGAGTAGTCAGAGCCAGATTTGTGGGGGGTACTGAATGCCAAATTAAGGACATTGATTTCAAATTGTTAAAAACTTTTTGAGTAGTAAAGTAGCAGAACCAGGTCTGTTTTTTAAAAGTCACTCAGGCAACAGAATGGAAGAGAGATTAGTATTCGGTCAGATTTCAGTTAAGGGCACATATACATTATACTCAAACTACTATATGAGTAGCTTAAATATTTGGGGAAAACACTATATTTAGGAATCAATTTCAATGGAAGATTTTCAGCTCAGCCAGAGTAGCCACATTTTTTTAAAAATGAAAAATTTGGAGCCTGAGTCTCTCTGGTGTGGCTTCTGCAAAAGTAACATAGAGACAACATTTTGACTGAGAACCAAGGGAGTTATTTCACTTGAATTCTTCATGTTATTGCCACACTTTAGAGATTCCCCAGTTCATTCTCGCAGAAATTGTTTGGTTCTCAAGCGCTATTGAGCTAATCCTGCTTTATCCTTAAATGTATGATACGCAAATTTTTATATGCATGTGGTGGTGGTGGTTTAGTTGCGAAGTCGTGTCTCACTCTTGCGACCCCTTGGACTGTAGCCTGCCAGGCTCCTCTGTCCATGGGGATTTTCCAGGCAAGAATACTGGAGTGGGTTGCCATTTCCTTCTCCAGGGGATCTTCCTGACCCAGGAATTGAACCCAGGTCTCCTGCATTACAGGCACATTCTTTACTGACTGAGCTACAAAGGAAGCTCCTATATACGCATAGGTGTATATATTTATCTTACATGTAAACACATATACACCATGTATTCATCATATGTACACATTCAAATAAACAGATAGAAGCATTTTCATTCTTTGACCACTAGCCTCAAATTAAATAAAAAAAGCAATCCAAGAGATTGCTGGTTACTGGATTTCCACGAGAGGCGTTTCTCACCACACATTTACGTCAATCTCCTTTATAGGTTTTTATGAGTTCAGAGCATCAAACAATTCCTTTTTTTTTTTTTTTGAAAGGGAAACAATTCCATTTAAAAAAACAAAAAAGGGAAACAATCTAATTCTCAAACTTGAGACCCATTACTTTCTCTTTGGCGGTCCTTTGATACTTCATCTGTTTTCTTCTCAACAGATTTCAGGGCTGGGTTTCTCTTTCCCTGAGGAATAAGTGGGCACTGCGCCATCTTGTTTGTCTGAAGATAGTTAAGAACAATGAGGGGCTTCTTCATAGCATTCCTTGATCTTACTTCAGGTGCCACTTGTACCTGAGGCTACGAGAGCACAGCTTCAGTAGAGACTGCCCCATCCAAGCCTGTGCTGTAAGACCCCCTCAGACTCATGAGACAGAGCTCCATTTCTGAGAGTGCAAAGCAGGGCCACGTCCACAGTTCTTTTCTATAACAACTCCTATTTAAGTACCTGCTATGTGCTAAGCACTGTCCTAGTCACTTCATGCATTTTATTTAAATCTCCACAATATAACCCTTCAGATAAGTCACCCCTATTTTAGAGAAGAAGCAACTGAAGTGTATGGAAATTAAATGATTCTTTCAAAGACATAGAGCTAGTGAGTGAGTCACTTTTATTTTTAACACATCTAATAGTGTAACACAGTTGTCAGAGTCACTGGATACATGAATACAAGGAAATCAGAAGATAATGCCCTTTCTCCATGACAATAGCTCTCAAGTCAGGCTGCATGTTAAAATCACCTGAGGATCCCTAAGCTCACTGAATCCCAGGCCTCACCCCAGACCAATTAAATCAACATCTCTGGGGGAACTCAAGCATCAGTATATTTTAAAAGCTTCTGCAGGTTCAAACATATAGTCAAACTTGAGAAACCACTTGTTCTATAATGTGGTTTCATTATTAGAAATAATAATACATTAGAATGCTGCTGAAAATGTTAGATAACCATTGCAAAAGGGAAAAAAAGATTATAATTATGTTAAAAATCTAAAAATGTGCTTGGCTAATATTCCTTATTGTTTAAATGGACAACACTAAAGAGCTCCACCCAACAAGTCAACTTACTCAGCTGTTGGCAACGTAGGGACACATTTTATATTAACTCACTATGGCAGGACCATCAGTACACAGTTTTACCTGAAATCAGAAGTTTAGAAGGCTCTTTGCTGTGATCAAGGTTGCTAGCTATAACAACTGCTTTAAGAAGTTTCAGTCCAAAGTTGTTTCTTAATGCCAAGAATTCTGGGATCTTAACCAACCACTTGTTCCTAGTGTTTGAGCAAATTCAAAGCCTCTTTAAGGAGAGAATCTGGCCCTACTCACAGGCATCTCTGACGCCATGTCTGTGTGGGACAGGGATGTCCTCTGTTTGAACAAACAGACCCAACTGGAGCTTCAGTGTTCACAGCAGAATGTGAGCTGTGCTGCCTGAACCAGGACCCAATGTTTATGGGCCATCTTCTAGTTAGGAGCCTGATGACACTAATCAGACACTGATCAAGTTTCCATTAAACTTGGAAATAACTATATAAAGCAACATTTACAAAAGAGAAACTGAAAACCCATAGAAGAGAGTGAAAATCTAAAGTACATGATAAACTCTTCATTCTTTGACGTTCTCAATCCATACAATTGGACTGCCTGGGGATAAGGTTAGCTGAAGCTCCAATACTTTGGCCATCTGATGTGAAGAGCTGACTCACTGGAAAAGACCCTGATTCTGAGAAAGATTGAGGACAGGAGGAGAAGGGAGTGGCAGAGGATGAGAACATTGGATAGCGTCACTGACTCAATGGACAGGAGTGTGAGCAAATTCTGGGAGATAGTGAAGCTCAGGAAAGCCTGGTGTGCAAAAAGAGTCAGACATGACGGAGAGACTGAACAACAAGAAGGTTTAAACGCAGATTCTGATTCAGTAGATCTGGATCATTGCCTGAGATCCTGCATTTCAAGGAAGGACTTAGGAGACACCAATTATGTAGGTCCAAGGACCTCAGTTTGCACGAGCAGACCTGAAGCAACCTATTTGCATCTAACTAGTAAGGCTTGTCTGTCACAACACACACACACAAACATGATGCTGAGCCTAGAGGAACATATTCCACAGACTGGGAAGATAATAAATGACTCTCAACCCAGGGAAGAACAGACACAGAAAGAGGGAGAAGGGAAAGCTGAAGCATGAAGGGAAAAAACCCTAGATTTTCCTTCTTCCAGTGAGGCCTGGGATGCATGAGTAAGTTTTATAAGTACTCAGAAACTCAGGAACACAGTAAGATGCAAAAGCAAGAATAGGGTTTTCCAAGGGTCCAAAGGAGGAAGATGATGTCAGTACAGAGATTCCAGGTCAGCAGCACCGCTTCAAAAGGCCTACCTTTGCAGCCAGGATGAGTCAGGCCCCGGGGTGGAATGTGGGAAGCAGGTGTAGGAAGTGCAGCATCATAAGCATGGGCCCATTCTCCCAGTTATGCTTCTTTTCCTGTCCTGCTTCTCCTCAGCATGTAGCCCACTGCCTGATACAAAACTGATGTTCAATAAAAATTTATGGAATAAATGAGGGCTAGAAAAGGGATTGGGCTTGTCATGCTTGTTCCATATGTCCTATAATCCCAGAGCCACAGGGAGAAAAGGTAGACCAGTGGTTCTCAATCCTGGCTGCATGTTGAAATGACCTGGGGAGCTTCAAACATCCCTGATGCCTGGGTCTCATGCCTACAGGTGATAATTAAATGGTCCAGAGATGGGGGGGTTTGTGGGCAGGACATCACAATCATTTAAAGCCTTCCAGGTATTTCCAATTTGCAGCTAAGGCTGAGGGCCACTGGGGCCCACCAAGCTAACTACTTGGGTAAACCCATGGAAGTGAAGGTTCTGTTGCACTTCTGAAGGTTATATATAGAATAAGAGACAAACACTTTATCAGCCAAAATTCCCACTGCTTCAATGTAAAGAAAACCCTCCTCAGGATACTAAGACTTTCTGATTTATCATAAATGACCTGAATGACTGGTATGGTTTTTTATATAAGTAGAATTTGCATTGCTAGCAAGATTTCCCATTTTTTCTCCAAATAATTTGGCCTCATCAGTCATAGGTGGAGGAATGCAGGAATAGTTACCTTCTTGCAACTAAAAGTGTGATCCCTGGACCAGCAGTATCAGCATCACCTGGGAGCTTATTAGAAAGACAGAATCTCAGAACAAGTCCAGACCTACTGATTCAGAATCTGCATTTTAACAGAATCCAAGGGCTCCACAATCACTGTGGACGGTGACTGCAGCCATGAAATTAAAAGACGCTTGCTCCTTGGAAGAAAAGCTATGACAAACCTACACAGCATGTTAAAAAGCAGAGGTATCACTTTGCCAACAAAGGTCCATATAGTCAAAGCTATCATTTTTCCAGTAGTCATGTATGGATGTGAGATTGGATCATAAAGAAGGCTGAGCACCGAAGAACTGATGCTTTCAAACTGTGGTGCTAGAGAAGACTCTTGAGAATCCCAAGGACAGCAAGGAGATCCAACCAGTCCATCCTATAGGAAATCAATCCTGAATATTCATTGGAAGGACTGATGTTGAAGCTGAAACTCCAATACTTTGGCCACCAAATGTGAAGAGCTGACTCATTAGAAAAGACCCTGGGATGCTGGGAAAGATTGAGGGCAGGAGGAAAAGGGGGCAACAGAGGATGATGGTTGGATGGCATCATCGATTCAATGGACATGAGTTTTAGCAATCTCTGGGAGACAGAGAAGGATAGGGAAGCCTGGTGTCCATGGGGTGGCAAAGAGTTGGACATGACTTAGCAACTGAACAACAACAAAGATTTATGTGCACATTCAAATTTGAGAGCCACTGTTTCAGTGAAGTCTCTCCCTATCCATAGCTTCTGTGACTGCTTGTGGGCAGAGTTCTAGTCATTACTAATGAAAAGAAGGCCAGTTGTACCAAGAGAGATGTGGGTAAGAAATAGCTGTGATTATCCCTTTCAAGATGGAAGTACCTAGACATGACCCTTTATGAGCCCAGGCTTCCATGAACGTTTGATTAAATCTCACTCTACTGGGCAATATAAATAGCAAAGTTTCAAGAAAGCTTACTTACAGCCTTCATTGTTCTACAAATTAGCCCTAAACATTTCCTCTGACTCCTATATTACATTGACATGTTTGAATTTTGAGCTATAGATTCCCTACATCTTAAAGTAAAAAAACTTTGCCTTAATTTGATTCTACTGAAATATACTTCTGAATAGCACAATTTACTGATTCAATCTTTTAAAAATGTATTGAAAATTTTTGTTCAGGAAGGAAGAGTCTATCAGGGCTACCCAACACCGAGTACCCCGATTATCTGTTGGAACCTGGGAACCAGCATGGTGGTTGAGCTTTCCTGCCCAGAAATCCTGCCTGGGGCTCCGTTTCTTCTCATTTATTCCCACTATCCTGCGGTTATGGAAGGAAGAATATAGGGGGAAAAGACCTTCAGATTCTTCTGTCAAGACCTAAATAGAATAGAAACATAAATGGGGGAGGGCATGGTGTCTCATCTCAGAGCCTTAGAAGGGTACTGAAGTAAATCCCAGTTTTGTCTCTATTTCTTTGTATGTCACTATTATTTTAAAAATTTCCTAAAACTCAGAAATAAGAAAAATAAGTGGGCAAGACATCTTTTCAATGTCATATGGAACAAAGGCTATCTAAGGACTGTCTAATGAAGGCACTTAGTTCTGCTCACTATTTACTATTGATTAAAACATATTAAATGTCCCAGACTTAGTGAAGTTACATATTAACTTACAGATTTTTTTTTTTTCCAGCAGAGATGCACAGAACTTCTGTGAAACAGATAATCCGAACGATTAGGGTTTATTGTCCTATAACCAGTTTTGTATCTGACCAAGTAATCTTAATTGGAAAAGACCCTGATGCTGGGAGAGATTTTGAACAGGAGAAGAAGGGGACGACAGAGGATGAGATGGTTGGATGGCATCATCGACTCAATGGACATGAGTTAGAGCAAACTCTGGGAGATAGTGAAGGACAGGGAAGCCTGGCATGCTGCAGTTCACAGGGTCACAAAGAGTCAGACATGACTGAGCAACTGAACAACAACAAAGCAATCTCATTCTTCCATTTATTTATGAAATTGCCTAACTAGGAATTTATGGATTTGATCTGTATCCATCCAGGGACCATATCTTACTTCTCAACTTTAATGTCTTACTGGCCCCTCCACTAATTGAGCTAAATAAAACCTTTGGCAAAAATTTATTAAAAATTGTGTTCTATTAAATATATATTAATATTATATATATACATATATATATTCTTTATCAGTGTATGGCTGAAAGTTGAGCTCCAATGAGTAGATTCTGTTTAATTTGTTGGAACTGAAATGAAACAAATTAAACTTGACCTCAAATTGAAAACATTGATTCTAATTCTTATTCTGCCACTGATTTTCTGCGTGACTTTAGGGAAGTCACTGAGCTCTTCTAAATTTAGTGTTCTCATTTGTAAAATGGATGGTAGTTGGATTTGATCATGGCTAAGATCTCTTCTAGCTTTAAAAGGTCTAAAAAATCAAGCAACCACTAACTGATGTGGGAAATGTTTGGCTTCATTTCTTAGAGAATTAAAGGTGAAAATGGATGTTTTATCAGGATTTTTTTGCTTTATGAATAAAATGATAATTTCTGTCCTTGGTAAATCATGGGGAAAAAATGAGGGAAAAAACCTTCCCCCCAAATAACAGGATCAGGACAATAAGCCAATTACATTTCCGAAGTTGTTAGGAGGGTCAGTAGGAGGCATTTCCATATGTTCATGCTCTCCAAAGTTGAAAAAGAAACCTGTTTAAACATAGAAACTAAGTATTGAAAGGGCTAATGAAGGTCATTTAATCAACCAGACATCTAAAGCTCCAATCTCTCTAATGTCTCGGCCAACTCTGCCCAGACAGTTCTAGCAAAAGGAAACAGTGGTTCTGAGTCCCTTCTGTTCCATCTTAGACAGGTTTGATCATTAGGAAGCAACATATCCCTTAAAGTCTTTCTTCTGATGATTTCCTCCAATCTGTCCTAAAGCTACTTCTTAAAGCCGTTCACTATTAACTTTACACCTTTTCCCCACAATAGTACTGTGGCTATTTTTAACACAACTAGTGCTCCCTCACTCTTCCCTGAGTCTCCCCCCTTCCAGCAAATATACACAGTGTTTTCCTCTATTTCTTCATAACTAGGCCCTGAGGCGCCTCACCGTGCCATGGGCACTTCTCAACAAGTTCTGCTTTGTCCATTGTAAACTGTAGTAAACTGTGCTGCCCAGAAATAAATCCAGTTCTCTAGAGAGGCCTGATAAGGGTAGGAGAGAATGTAGATATTTATTTGCCTTATTAGAAATTATGAGTCTATTAATACATCCTAAGATCACAGTTGGGCTTCTCCAGAGGCTCAGTGGTAAAGAATGTACTTGCCAAGGCAGGAGACGCAGGAAACGTAGGTTCAATCCCTGGGTCAGGAAGATCCCCTGGAGTAGGAAATGGCAACCCACTTCAGCATTCTTGCCTGGAGAATCCCATGGACAGTGGAGCTTCATGGGCTACAGTCCATGGGGTTGCAAAGAGTCAGACATGACTGAAGTGACGAGCACACAGGCAAGATCACAGCTAGTAATTTGGTTAAATAAAATAATGTATGTGCACTCAAAAGAAATCTCTACAACCACTAAAAACCATGCTTCTGAAAAGTACTGGGTGATTCGGAAATGCATCATGACACGTTGTGTGCTAGGCAGTGCCCAGAGATGGCTGCTGTCAGTTTTCCTCCCCACTAGGTGAACCACTGTCCCATGAGATGTGGAGTCCATTCCTCTACCCCATCATGTCTGGCCCGGGTCTGTGACTGCTTTGAGCAATGGAATGTGGACAGAGTTATGGTCTAGCACTCAATCCAGGTATTGAAAAGGTCTGCTGCTGTTTTTATATCTTGGAGCTCTGAGCCACATGTACAAAATCCAAGTAACCCTGCTGGCAAGAGATGCCACATGGAGAGGCCCTGAAAAAAAGTTGAAGCATTAGTTGTTCAGTCATGTCCAACTCTTTGTGACCTGGACTGTAGCCCATCAAGCGCTTCTGTCCAGAGAAGCCTCCAGAAAAGAATACTAGAGTGGGTTGCCATTTCCTTCTCCAGTGGATCTTCCCTACCCAGGGACTGAACCTGGGTCTCCCACACTGCAGGCAGATTCTTTACCTTCTGAGTCACCAGGGAAGATGAGAAAGTGCTTGGAGGAACAGGCCCCATGGAGGAGCACCGAGGTACCAGCAAGTGAGTGAACAGGCCATACAGGGTCATGTGAGGCAACTCAGCTGCAACCCCAAACACTGTGGAGCAGGAACAAGTCATCTTGCTGGGCCCTTTCCAGGTGCCCAAGTCACAGGATCACGGGAACAAAACCAAAATGGGTGTTTTGACTTATCAAGTTTTGAGCCTGTTTTGACACGGCAATGGATAACTGAAACATATTGGTAGAGTGAAGACAACAGCACACAAAATAGTCTAGATGTTTTTAAATATATATGCATATGCGTGTAATATGTATTTTAATATTTATATTTATACATAAACATATGAGTTGTGGTTATCACTGAGAGATAGGATCATGTGTGTGTGTGTGCGCATGCGCTCGGTCGTGTTCAACTCTTTGTGACCCCATGGACTGTAGCCCGCCAAGCTCCTCTGTCCATGGAATTCTCCAGGCTAAGAATACTGGAGTGGGTTGTCATTTCCTCCTCCAGGGGATCTTTCCAACCCAGGGATCAAACTAGCGCCACCTGCACTGCAGGCAGAATTGTTTACCCACTGAGTCATCAGAGAAGTGTGATAGGATCATGAGTAGCTTTAAATTTCATTTTTTCACTTTCAAAATTTTTACATTTGTTTTTATTTCATAACAAAAAAGCTTCTTAAGCTGTCATATTATTGTCATATTATTCTTTTGACAAGCACTCTTAATTCACATTGCACAGTGGTAAAGAATACACCTGCTGATGTAGGAGGTGCAGGAGACCTGGGTTCTATTCCATCCCTGGGTCAGGAAGATTCCCTGGAGTAGGAAATGGCAACCCACTCCAGTATTCTTTTTTTTTTTTTTATGCCAGTATTCTTGCCTGGGGAATTGCATGGACAGAGGAGCCTGGTGGGCTACCGTCATAGGGTCACAAAGAGTTGGACATGACTAAGCACACATGCATGCCATGCCACTGTCAATTATATAATATATATATGTGTGTGTGTATATATATATATATATATTATATCCAAGGGTAGTTTAACACAGCTTCTCCCCTGACTGAAGCGCACCAGAGAAGGTGCAAGGTTTATGCTCTTGAAACAGAGCATATCGAAAACCTCTTGTCCTGAAATTCTTGGCCTCTCCTACCTAGAACTCCACTGGAGAAAGTTCTCAATTTTCAGGCTGTACGCTTCAGCTATTCTGCTGTTGTAGAGCTCCTGTTTTTATGGTTATGGAAGAGCAGTTGCTATGGCAATGTAATCTGACTAAACACCAGAATGCGTCTAAAATTGGTAGAAGTGCCTTGTTCAGGGTTTCCTCTGAGGATTAATCATTTTCTAAGAATCACATCTTTTGTTTTTCTTTTCTGTTAGAACAATGGTGCTAGAGCCCCTTGTCCTGTCCTGAGACACAGACAAAATGAGGATGGATCCAAGAAGGATAAAGCTGATGGTTGAAAAAAAGACCACAGAGAAGCCACTTCCTACCAAATACTTGAGTTTCTTTTCACCCCCTGCCTCCACAATGGCTTTGCCACATCTGGATCCCTCTGTCCCTTACTATGCACAGATTCACAGGCTTTGAGGTATCTCTGCTGGCTTCCTTTTGTTCCACAAGTTTTGAGGGTACTTCCTCAGTAATTTCCCATAAATTAGCATCTGTTCATTGCCACATTCCCCATTTCAGCTCTGTGCCTCAGTTCAGATGAGAGATTTCATCCTTCATCCAGAGGACTTGTCTGCCCTCCCTGACCTGGCAACTTTCTCGTCCAGAGCACCCTGCACTCAGCCATCAGATCCATGGCTATACATTTTGCCACTTCGGTCCAAAGGCCACGCCTTGACAGGCAGGGTCCCAGGCCTCCTGCTACCCCCTCGCTCCCCTGTCTGCCTCCCCATCCTCCTGCTCCTTCTCCTCACCTGGCCCAGAAGCTCTTCTTACCTCCGCACAACCTCCCCCTTTGCTCCCCTTCACCTTTGCTCCCCCTGTTTCAACTCCTCCCCCGACCATCTACTATTCACGTCTTAAACTCTTTCCTCCACAGACTTCACCCAGATGAATCCTCTGTTACAAGTTAAGTTGTCTCCCCTGCAAATTTATATGTTGAAGTCCTAATTCCTCAGTACCTCAGAATGTGACCTTATTTGGAAACAGGGTCATGGCAGAGGTAATTAGTTAAGATGAGGTCTTACTAGAGTAGGGTGGGTTCAATCCAAAATGACTCTATCCAGACGTAGAGAACAGACTTGTGGTTGCCAAGGTGAAGTGGGGGAGGGATGGACTGGGAGTTTAGGATTAGCAAATGTAAGCTATTACATACAGGATGGATAAACAACAGAATCTTATCGTATAACATGGGGAACTATATTCAATACCCTTTGATAAATCATTATGGAAAAGAAAATAAAAATGGATGTATATATATGCATAACTGAGTCACTTTGCTGTACTGCAGAAATTAACACAACATTGTAAATCAACTATATGTCAATAAAAAACAAATTTAAAAAGTAAGGATTAAAAAAAAGGCTTTCCACATAAAGAGGGAAATTTGGACAGTGAGACACATGCATAGGGAGAGCACCACGTGAAAACTAAAGGGAGAAGACAGTCACCCATAAGCCAAGGAAACAGATCTTTCCCTCCCAGCCCTCAGGAGGAGCCTGGATGTTGGACTTCTGGCCCTAAGAGCTATGAGAGACTTTCTGTCATCCTATGTGTGCTCTGCTTAGTCGCTCAGCTGCGTCTGAGTCTTTGCAACCCTGTGGACTGCAGCCCGCCAGGATCCTCTGTCCATGGGGATTCTCCAGGCAAGAATACTGGAGTGGGTTGCCATGCCCTCCTCCAGGAGATCTTCCTGACCAAGGGATGGAACCCAGGTCTCCCACACAGCAGGTGGATTCTTCACCGACGGAGCCACATCCTAAGCCACTCCTTTCAGCCTCCCCCAGCTCCAAATTCCCTTCTCCTTTATGCACGGTTTCCCTGCTGTCTTGAGTCTGTTCTCTACTTATGTCAAAGTACATTTCTGCCGCCCTAACAAGATTCCGATTCCTCAGGCAAAGCCTTATCTCTCTGCTTCTTCTTCCTCCCTGACAGGGCCTGATACTTTGTTGACCCACAGAGTGGGCAGAATTAGATGAGTTTACCCTGGAGGGTGGTTCCTTGCTCCTTATCAATTCATTTCAGAGGTCTCTAAATCTACTGTCGTCATACAAGAGGACACAGGCTCCAGAGTACCAGGGAGAGACAGACTTTGCGACCCATGAACTATGCAACCCCATGAACTTTGCAACTCCGTGAAACCCTACCAGGCTCTACTGTCCATGGGATTCTCCAGGCAAGAACACTGGAGTGGGTAGCCATGCCCTTCTCCAGCGAATCTTCCCGAACCAGAGATTGAACCCGGGTCCCCCTGCATTGCAGGCAGATTCTTTACCATCTGAGCCATCAAGGAAGCCCATGACTAACACTTACCCTGGAGGGTGATTCCTTGCTCCTTGCCAATACATTTCAGACTTCTCTAAATCTACTGTGGTCATACAAGAGGCCATGGGCTCCAGAGTACCAGGGAGAGATAGGCCAGTAGTCCTACAGCTGGATCACATGGAATCATGGCGTGTTAGGCCCGGAGGGACCACAGGGAAAGATCATCTAGTCCAACCCTCTCATTTTGCATAAGAGGACACTAAGGTTGGGGGTGTGGGGGAGGGGATCTAAAGGGTGGGGTGGGTGTTAAGGGCTGTCACATCCCAGAGACTGACTCCCAGACCAGTGCCCTGTGGAAGCGGGGCAGGCTGCCCCACTTCAGAGGATGATCTGCCCGGGCAAGTGCTGTAGGGCAGGTCAAGGAGTGACAGGTTGAATGACCTACAAAAACACCAGCACAATTAATGCGAAGGGAGAGGAGTTAGAAAAATGGGGTGGGGTTAGGAGTGCTGCTGAGGGCTCTGAAAGACAAAGGGCTCTGTAAAAATCAGTGCCGTTGCCCAATCATGACAGGCACTGTGTGTGTACAGAGTGAAGCGGTCAGCCCGGACCAACTCCTGTCAACAGTCAGGACTAGGAGCGGCCTGCGGGGGGCACAGCTGTGGGCTGTGAGTGTATGCAGGCCTTGCCCCCACTGTGTGCTGATGCACTGACATTGTTCCTGGGTGCAGCTAGTGAAACCGAGAGCCCCATATGAAAGCCCAGGCTTTCCAATACAAAGTGAAAGAAGTGGCATGCATCAGAAAACTGTATCTTACTGAAAGAAGGCTTTGGGTCCCAACTCAAGAGGATATTAAAGCAAATGACTGAGCAACATTGTAACCAAGCAGCCTGCAGCCTTTCAAAAGGTAGGCTAGAAAGAGGTTTTGACAAGCTGAGAAAACACAATCTTACATTATTTAAAAAAATGAAGACCGAAAAGGAAAAAGGTATATTCAGGAACTCGACCACAGAAAGCAATATACACAGGATGGGAGTGTGACAAGATGCTCATAGCGTTTAGCTGTGATTTTTTAACCTACTTTTTATTTTTCTTCCCTGGATAGTCCAGATTTCTCTGGTGAGAATGTATCACTTATAAAGATAATCGCATTTTTATGTTTAAAGACACAAATTCTATTTTTATAAGGAGATAATAAGTTGATCTCATTCTCTTTGCTTTGCTATGATACACTACTCTGCTCTCCAAAAATGCTCTCCCCAACCAAGAAGAAATCCCAACCGAGATGGGTCCATCCGTTTACTCACATTCCGCATATTTCTGCAGTTGGTCAAATTCTTCTGGAGTGAGGGACACCCAGCGATCTTCACTCATCTTCCCTGGGTGTGAGCGCTTGAGGCTTGGGAGAGAGTTTTGTTTACCAGGCTGTAGCCGTGGCCCAGCTTAGGGCCTGGCTCATTGCAGGTATGCGACAGACAAGCCCTTCAGGAAATTTCTCGAGGACCCAAGTGTCTATGGCAGCAGCAGGTATCGTTGAGCAGATGAGAGAAGACCTCTGCTATTCCTCAGGCAAAAATATCCTTCTATCGGTAGTCAAGGTATATTCAGAAATCCTTGCTCTTCCTGGGGCGAGTAGAAAAGAAATTGTGAATGAGAATGTTAGAATACATGTCATCTTTTCTTATTAAAAAAAAAAAAAAAATCCCCAAATGTTCTTTGCTGAAAGCTCTATTGGAGACAGTGGTTTCCAAGCAGTGGGGGAATGCCACCCCAGGGAAGAAGAGGACATACAGACCGGACAAATACAAGTCCAGACAGCTGGATGGCTGGGGTGGGGGTTGGGTAGCCCGGATGAAGAGGCAGCCATACTCCTAAACTCTGGGAAATTGTAAACGTCCCTCGTCAGAGGTGGTACTAAGGCCGCCTAAGAGCATCCTCCAGGCGTGAAAATACTCCAGGCTGTCGGGTGTCTCATGAGAAAGCACAGGGACGGTAGCCCACAGGGCGTGTTTTGAAAGGTAAGCCCATCTCTTCTCCACTGATTTCTAAATTCCACCATTAGAGCTGCTTACCTTCCTCTGATGAGTCACGAAACCACTCTGCAAATTCAAATACCAACCCTCCCCCTCAAGGTTGGCTGGCATCTTAAGTGACTCTTTCCTCTTAGAACCATAAAAATATAATTAGAGGGAAGGCCTGCCTTTCTGGTGCAGATCAGCCTAAGAGAGGAGGGAGTGGATTCAGACAAATACTTAATATCTTTTCCTTTGAGCCCCTCTTGGCTCCACCAGTTCTAAATCAGTTTAATGGGTTGTGAAATTAATGTGGCAGGCTAAGACCAGCATCTAAAAACATGATATAGAATAGCACAGAATGGAATGGAATGATGGAATTGAAAATAAGAGTGCATCTCCTTTCAGTTATACATACATGTATACACCTACCACAATGCAAAATGTATCTCTTATTCTGAGTTGAGGTTTAAAAATATTGAAAAGTCACCAGCCTAATAGGACAAGAAATAAAGACTGATGTTACCAAAAATCAAACCCAGTTTTAATAAAAGAGAATCCACTGTTGAGTCAGGGTTGAAGGCAAGTCTGCAAGTCTGGGGATCTGAGGAATGAAGGGGCTGGAAGAGATGACGGAATGAGGAGGCAGAATGGACAGTTCTCTGGGGTGGCACATAGACTTGGTTGGTATGGACCTGGACGGCTGAGCTAGAGCCGAGGGAAAGTGCAGGCAGAAGACAGATGTTCTGTAAGGACAGCCTCTGTAAGACCTTCCATTATTCGGAGCTCACCAACAGTAGGAAGAAATACATGGCAAGGGAGTGAGATGCTTGTATATCAGGGAGCATCCAAACTCTAGTTTCTCTCCTTAAAAAGTTTAATTTTTTTCTTAATCCACTGGCCAACTGAATTCTGTTTCTGGGCACTTGGTCTTGCCTAGTTTCTAGTCATGAAACTTAATTAAGGGAACCCTCACTAAAATGGAGCGGTGAGGCCAGAAGGGGGAGTTCTCATGCAATTGCCACAGAAGTCAATTATAGGAGGAATTGTCAATCATAGACTCCAACAGTTCAGTTCAGTCGCTCAGTCGTGTCCAACTCTTTGTGACCCCATGGACTGCAGCATGCCAGGCTTCCCTGTCCATCACCAAGTCCCCAAGCCTACTCAAACTCATGTCCATTGAGTCAGTGATGCCATCCAACCACCTCATCCTCTCTCATCCCCTTCTCCTCCTGCCTTCAATCTTTCCCAGCATTGGGTCTTTTCAAATAAGTCAGTTCTTCACATCAGGTGGCCAAAGTACTGGAGTTTCAGCTTCAGCATCAGTCCTTCCAATGAATATTCAGGATTGATTTCCTTTAGGATGGACTGGTTGGATCTCCTTGCAGTCCAAGGGACTCTCAAGGGTCTTCTCCAACACCACAGTTTAAAAGCATCAATTCTTTGGCCCTCAGCTTTCTTTATAGTCCAACTCTCACATCCATACATGACTACTGGAAAAACCACAGCTTTGACTAAGACAGACCTTTGTTGGCAATGTAAAGTGTCTGCTTTTTAACATGCTGTCTAGGTTGGTCATAACTTTTCTTCCAGGAAGTAAGCATCTTTTAATTTCATGGCTGCAGTCACCATCTGCAGTGATTTTGGACCCCAACAGAAGAAGTATTAATGGGAAAGAACCATCAAGCACAGACCAACAGGAAAAGATATACATTGCATTTCCTACAAAAAACTGACTACCTCAGGGACTTCCCTGGTGGTCCGGTAGCTAAGACTCTGTGCTCCGAATGCAGGGGGCCTTGGTTCAATCCCTAGTCAGGGAACTAGACCCTACATGCAGCAACTAAGACACAGAGAAGCAAAATAAATAAATAAATAAATGAAAAATAAATAGTTTCTTTGAGAAAACAAAAAAAAAAAAAAAGGAAATTGACTACCTCCACAACTCAACAACCAATGAGTAATGGTCATCACCATGAACTCTCACTTTTCTCTCATGGACTTTTGCTCAAAACACCCCCTTCTCAACTTCCTCCTTTTTCTTGATAAAATAACATTCCTCTCTTTTATACATTGTTGGACTTGTCTGTGGCTTTTGCCACAACTCACTTGTTCCAAAGTGCAATTCCTCTGCTATGCTTGAATAAATCCATTTGCTGTTAAAATAACTGGGTGTTCTTTTTTTAAGGTCAAAACCACTGACCCAATTGCCAAATCCAACAGGCATGTTCAGGCCTTCCTCGCATTATTTGCACTCTCTGTGGCCTTATCCTCAGCAGAAAACAACCCCCTGGAAACTCTTTCATCTTTCTAAGTGTTCCTTCTCAGTCTCCTTCCACTTCTTTTGACACTATTAAATACTGTGTGTTGAATACTGCCCCATCCTCACCCTATATCCCTTCCCTGGGGAACTTCATCCACCTCCATGATTTCAATAACTCCCAGGCATGCTGCTCTTTGCCTCAGTCAT